>NC_069789.1:71051597-71676597 GCF_027406575.1 Nycticebus coucang
ATTGGCTCTATTAAATTAATTGAAGAGGGTTCCTCTGTTCCTATTTCCTGAGAATTTTCATGCAGAGTTAAAATTCTTTTTTCCATAAATATAACAGAGTGAGTGAATTTAGGAAGGTGTAGAGGTTTGTTTATGAGGTTTTTAATTGTAATAATTTCTTCAATGGATCTAAAGGATAATTAGATTTTTGTCTTCTAAGGGACCTTTCAATTTTATCTAAATTGTCAAGTAAATTGATCTAGAGTTGTGAGTAATTCCTTTTGATGTTTTTGGAATATCTATTAATGGTTTTCACTCATTTCCCTTTTCATTTTCTATGGCTTTCATTTCTTTCTTTTAGACATTAGTTATCAATTGAATGTTTCTACTTTGAACATCACCTGCCTCAATCACTGTTTAATTTCAAGATGTTTTCTTTAAAAAAAAAAAAAATAGGTGTTATTGTGATATTACGAAGTACGGCTTTCTTTTTATTTAATCTACTTGGGATTTGCTCTTGAAAGTGTAGTTGTGGAATTGTCATAAATTTTGAGAACTTTTTAGCTATTATATATTAAAATGTTTGTGACCTATTATATGTGTCTTATTTATTTGACTTCAATTAAACATCCTCCATTAATTAATCATTTGTCTTTTGGCTTTATTTTTTTGTTCTTCTTTGCCCATACTGATATTTTTTAATGATCTGTCATCCAGTTCCACAGTTATGCCTTAAACTGTCTTATATTGTTTCACTACCATCATTAAATTCTTAATTTTATGTTTCTATAAAAAATTTCAACATCACATTGACTGTTTTTCTATGTCAGAAATTTTGATCCAAATTGTCTTAGATTACCATTGTCAAACGTGAAAGGCCAAAATGATTTTAAACTAATAATTCATATTTTATAACTTTTTAAGAAATTGAAATTATTCAGTTAATTTTTATTTAAATTATCCTCCATATTGGTAACTATAATTTTAAATTGCAAATAGACAGATAATAGCAGAATAATAGTAAGGGAAAGACTGGAAAATCCCTTTTATTATGTATAGACATTTAATAAATAGCAATCTAGTTCATAAATCAATTTCTTATATGCACATATTGGATAATTGTAGGAGAGTCTTCTTGGTTTCAATCAACTAGAGAACTATAAAAATTTTTTTTTTTGCTTGCTGGGCATGGTGATGCACACCTGAAACCTAGCACTCGGGGAGGGCGAGAATTGCCTGATCTCTGCTCCAGCTTGAGCCAGAGTGAGACCTCGTCTCTAAAATTAGCCGAGCGCTGTGGCAGGTACCTATAGTCCCAGCTCCTGGGGAAGCTGAGGCAAGAGAATTGCTTAAACCCAAGCATTTGAGGTTGCTGTGACCTGTGACTCTACGGCACTCTGCTGAGGGTGACAAAGTGAGACTCTGTCTCAAAAATAAATAAATAATTAAAAAAACTTTGCTTCTTTGTGGTTCTAATAACATAATAACTGTCTTACGGTGAATATTTTAAGAAAATGTCTATTCTCTGGAGGCCACCCGGGGAGGCCAGGCAGCTAGTCTTCTGAGAAATCATCCTGTATAAACATTTTTTTTTTTTTTAAAGACAGAATGTCCCTTTCTCATACTTGGTAGAGTGCTGTGGCATCATACCTCATAGCAATCTCAAACTCTTGGGCACAAATGACCATTTTGCCTTTGCCTCCCGAGTTGCTGGAACAATAGGCACCTGTCACAATGTCTGGCTATTTTTTAGAGATGGGGTCTCACTCTGGCTCAGGCTGATTTTGAAATCTTGAGCTCAAGCAATCCACTTGCCTCGGCCTCCCAGAGTGCTGGGATTATAGGTGTTAGCCACCATGCCTGGCTCATCCTGTATAACACTCAATCATCAGTAGTTGAATTTTACAATAGGGGCAAATTTTACACTCATTTCAAGGAAATTACTTAGTAATCTATTCTTCATTGTGTTTAACAATGGTTTGATTATAAGATGTTATATGATCAAAATTGCTATGATAAAATCCTACTTAAATAATGCATATGACCTACCTTGTATTCATCCAGGAACATAATTATCTGAATGAGAAATTTACTCATGACCATATCAATATAAATGAAATTATTTACACAAGGCAAAAAGGTTTTAGGCCAACAAGCTTCATAACAGATCCATCAAGATAAGCCACACTTGATAACTGATTCAACAATTTATTTAGAAACTGTCAGGCATTAGGAACTAATATATTTTTAAAAAAAAAAGAAGAAAAAAAGGTAAACTCCAAATTCACTTAAATTGAAGATTATGTTGTTACTCTTATAAAAAAATAAAAGCATCTATTTATCAATATATTTCTTTAGGGGTTATACAAGACCAGCAGTTCACACTTACCTTTTCACCAATTAAACCGGAAGGAATAGCAAATTACAAAAATTGGTGCAGTAAATACTTAACAAAGGAGATGAAAAGTTCTTAGACTCTAACAAGATAAAACATAAGAAAGATAAATGCAAAGTGTTGCCTTTTAATACAGAAATGATATTTAATGGAAAATAATTTATAATCAGTTATATAAAGCAGTAAGTGCTAATGGTGTATTTTTTTTTTTTCACTAAAAGGGAACTTAACAGTCAATGATTCTAATGTCATCTAAGCTAAAATAATATAGCAAAAGTAGATAGTGAAGTCAATATGATTCTACTGCTTTAATTTGAAGCACTGGAGAAATAGTGCTTACTTTTGGAATTTTTATTTAAAGAAATCTATAAATCAGTCATGTCGTATCCACAGGATTTTGATCTGGGTGAAGAGAAGGCTAGAACATGAATCATATCATCTAAGGAATTTTAGGAAGAAGTGTGAATTTTTGCCTGAATAAGATGTAAGTATTTGAAAGTCTTCTATGCATAACAGGGGTTTGGGTTTTTATAATGAAGAAGATATGACAGAATTGTCTAAAAATGGAATTTTTTTTTTTTTTGCCTTTAAAGTTGTTCAAGAAGAAACTAAAGGAATTTTAGAAAGAATTTTAAAAGGAAGATTCAAATATCTGATGATCGAAACAGAAAACTAGGTAACTTTTAAGGTTCCTTCTAATCAACATATGCTCTGGACTTTGTGAAAATGAACTACAAATTCATTGTTGTCTCCATCAACCCTTTTAATTTACGCTCAGTTTTAAAACTCAGGGGCCATTGACTTTATCATACCCCTTATCTTTTGCATAGTCCTTATTTTTTATATCTTTGTAAGCGTCTAATTTATGACTCAGATTTTTGCTTGTAGTCTACGTTAGCATTATTTTAATAGCTTTATATTAGAATCAACATGTTTTTTTCAAAACTGGTCCTGTGAAATGTCTCCAGTCTAATAACAACCCTTGTTAGCCTAAAAGAAACAGAGATACCTCCTCAGTCACTACAAATACTACTTTCCCGGGAGCACCATAACAAATTATCACAAATATGGCATCTTAAAAGAACAGAAATTTATTCTTTTATGTTACTCAAAGCCAGAAGTCTGAAATCAGATGTCAGCATGACCATTATCTCTTAGAAAATGGTAGGAGAGAATCGCTCTCTGCCTCTTCCAGCGTCTGATGGACCCAGGTGTAACTTGTGGCAGCAGGACCCCAAAGTCTTCCTCTGTCTTCACACTGCCTTCCTCTCCGTGTCTCTCTCGGTATCCTCTCCTGTCTCTTATAAGGACACTCATTAGATTTGGAGGCTGTCACAATCGATTATGGTTTTATTTCAATTCTTACCTTAAATTCATCTATAAAGGCGCTATTTCCAAATAAAGTCACTTTTTGAGGTTCTGGGTGAACACACACCTTTGGGGGCACAGACCAACTCACTACTTTACTGAAACAAAAAACATCTGTGTCACTGACAGTTTGGATTCAGCCTGGGCTTCCATTTTTTTCAGCACTCTTACATGATGGATATTAAGCATGTGTAGTGAAGAACCAATATATGATTTAGTCTTCGTTTTCACGAAGCAGCAGTAGAGGCTTTGCACTATTTCAACATGGACATGTCTTTCCCAGTGATTTGTTTGCAATAACATGATGAAATTAATTTCAGAGTTTTTTCTGTAAATTTAACAAAGCAACTCTTACATATGTGTATTTAAGGAGAACCATTTGAAGCATTAAAAAGTAAAGGATTTTTATAACTCGCTTAATTGTATTTTTGTAAACAATGTTTCCATACTCTGTCACCAGAATACCAATTTTCTTTCCATCCTAGATGATCTAATTTTAGCTTATTCATACCTGAAGCTAAAAAATAATATCACTGAGTTTCTTACAAAGCATATAGATATGAGATATCAGATCAGTTGTAGATAAAAAGATGTTTGAAGCAAATTACAAATCATTGTAACATTTGTTTTTAGTGCTGAAAATGGCACATATTACAAATATCTTAAGTTATTTTTCCCTTCATAAAAATTTTCATGTAACCATAGTTAAATTTCAGAAGCCACTTAGGACATGTATAAGTAGTTACTAAGGAGTAATATATTATTTTATCCTCAATTATTTATCACCACTTTATAGAACATGAAGCAACTGCATTTTAGAGTTTTATTCCTTCAGAAATTCTCCAGCTACTGAAATTTTTACTTATTACTTATGCTTCCAAAATGTCTTTGGGAATTTTCCAACTGTAGTTGTCTGTCATGCTCTTTGAATACAGAATAATCTAATACTCATAATAACAATAAACATCTCAAAAAGTTAATTCCAGAAATATGCAATTAACAGAGCCTGTATCTAAACTGTGAATCAAATAGCAAACCAGAAACTGAAATAAAGCAACACTAATTGTGTGCCGAGAATAAATGAAACACCAGAGGATTGGTTTTATGGTAATTATCCTTTTAAAGAAAAAAATGGGCTCTGAGTTGATGGACTTGGTCTGTGTTTGAGGGAGAGAGGCCATGGAGTTGTCCATTGTGGGTGTTATCTGGAGACTGGCCAGTCATGACTTCTAAATACGTGATTCATTTATTTACCTTTTCTCCCAAAGAGAAATTTCCTCTCAAACTTGAGTACTGTGATCGGTGTTAGGGTGTATTTCCTTCTTGTCCTACCTTCTTTTCCTTTGGTTTTAATTGTTGCAAGGCAAATTCTGTGTGATATTATTTTCTCGTCTATGGTTTTCTACATGATATGTTAACATCATGGTTGAGAACTGTGACTCACTGGCTTTACTCTTAAAATCAAGTCTTAGAAAAAGAAAAATTAAGAAAAAAATCAAGTCTTGGACTAAAACCAGAACCAAATAAATTTTGACCCTTTAGGAAATCAATGGTATGTAGATATGTTTTTTAAAAAAGAATATCAACTGCTAGTGAGAAATCTTAGGGATTGAAAATACAGTCTTTTATTTCTGTAGTTGAAAATTAAATAAGACCAAAAATTACTTTATTTCTGAATTTCAATTTATCTGTACATCTCTTGAGAAATGAAAAATGGCAGCATATTAATTGCCTTTTAATTACTTTCTGATACCCTGATGAAGCATGATAATTTAAAAACTCGTGCTTATCACCAGCTTGTAGACTAAGATCATTAAACATTGTGTCACAACATCTGAGTACTATTATTTTCTTTCTCTGGTTTGTCAGATTAAAGCTTTTCCTTAATGAGCACCTAATAACCTTCAGGCTGCCCTGCCCTTCTTCTGAAACTAATGACAGGAGAGTAAGTTAGAATATTAATGGAGCTACACCCACATATAATACAATTTGGAAATGTTTATTTCTGCTTAAATCTAAGATTGGAAATACTGGCTGACACTCCTCTAAAAATCAAGCCACAGAGTAGCTAGCTGCCTGCAAAGCTTGCCTCTTTTGGAGTATATGCATTTCTTGACAAATTACAGTTGTATATATTTTTAGGTTATGATGAGAAATGAGAAATTTCCCTGCATGTATATGTGTATAATGTGGCATGATTAAATCACACTTCATTAACATCCACATCAAGTCAGTTTCCTATCACTCTTTGTAGCAAGACATTTGAATTTACTCGGTGTGCCACCTCCTTCCATAAATAAGTGGGAGGCACATTAACTGCCTTAGACTTTGCCCCTGTTTTCCTGTCTTACTTAAATAATTGAAAGTCAATGTTTTTTTCCTTTGGTAAAGAAGAGACTACAGGCAGAAACTGCAGATGGATAAAATATCTCCGAGGTTGTTACCTGTTGGAAAGAATGAAAATTTCATCAGTTGCTTTGAGAAAAACAAACAAACAATATGGATTACTAACTAATCTTGTGGTTTGTGATATCCATAATATCAGTTTGGAGTACTATAAGAATATATTATTTTGTTAATGATAGGTATTTAGAAAATCAGCTGGAAAGTTACATGATGTCAAATAAAAAATGAAAAAATAGCCTGGAGCAGTGGCTCACTCCTGTAATCCTAGAACTCTGGGAGGCCGAGGTGAGTGGATCACTTGAGCTCACGAGTTCGAGACAAACCTGAGCAAAAGTGAGACCCAATCTCTGCTAAAAATGAAAAACTGAGGCAAGAGGATTGCTTGAGTCCAAGGATGTGAGGTTACTGTGAGCTATGATGCTATAGTACTCTACCAAGGGAGACAAAATGAGACTGTCTCAAATAAAACAAAACATACCTGTAGTCCCAGCTACTTGGGAGGCTGAGGCAAGAAAATCCCTTAAGCCCCAGAGTTTGAGGTTGCTGTGAGCTGTGATATGATAGCTCTCTACCCAGGGTGACATAGTGAGACTTTGTCTCAAAAAAAAAAAAAAGAAAGAAAGAAAGAAAAATATATATAAAAAATGAGAAGTTTTCACTTTGCAAATTGTTTAACACGGTAATCAGTTATAGCAGAACTTGTGTGTTTTATATAAATTATAATGGATAAGTAATTAACATATTAGCAAGATATCTGTTAAGATAACTCATACATTGTCACTATAATGAAGAATTTAAAATATTATTATAACTTTTCTGACAGGATTTCAAATCCATTAGATTGAATAAAAATCTCAGAAACTGAACTTAGCTGTTACCACATTTTTTACTCTCAGATAAAATCTATTTAGAATATTCTGTCTCACTTAGGAACATTAAAATGACTATAAAGGATGATGAGGAAGTTCCAACGTAATCATTTATAATAAAGTAAATAATGAACATTTATTACATAAAATAAATTATAAAGAACATTTAGAGAGAAAAAACCGCTCCAGCAAATATTATAGTTTTCCAATATTATTCGAAGTATATAGTATTGTTATATATGCGTGGTATCAGCACAACGTGATGGAAAGTTTCTGACCTATATAGACACACAGATTTATCACAGTAGGGCTAGCATTGCCTTTTTATCTACTCATTTTCTCCCTCTCTTTCCTTGTAATTATTATCCTTATCCTTACCCAGTCCTGATACCACTGCCTCAGCATATAGCCTTATTATGTTGCTGAGTACATGTTTTTAAAAGTAAACATTATTGCGCGGCACCTGTGGCCCAGTGAGTAGGGCGCCGGCCCCATGTACTGAGGGTGGAGGGTTTAAACCCAGATTTGGGCATTGTGGCGAGCGCCTGTAGTCCTAGCTACTTGGGAGGCTGAGGCAAGAGAATCACCTAAGCCCAAGAACTGGAGGTTGTCGTGAGCTGTGATGCCACAGCACTCTACCAAGGGCAACATAGTGAGACTGTCTCAAAAAAAAAAAAAAATTAAAAATTAAATAAATTAATTAATTAAACATCATCTCATAGGTAAATTCCAGTGTGGAGGTGATTTATTGTATACAATCTACTAGAATTCTACTGAGTATGGGTAAAAAACAAATCCTAAGAAAACATTTGGTTCTCAACCTTCCTAATGACACAATGTATTTTCATTGTTAAAAAGGGGTCGTGACCCACAGATTGAGAAACAAGTGGTTGCTAAAACACTATTTTACCCCTAATATTTCTGTTTCTTCCTTTTGTTAAATCACTTTGCTTTCTGAATTAAAGCTTTGTGTGTGACATCTTTAAATTTAGATTATGATCAAATTTATTAGATGTATTGTTCTGTATATGTATAGGAAAAATTACAGCACTATATAAAATTAAGGTAGGAAAGAGGGAAAAAAAGTAAAGCAGAACAGCAAAAAGACATTGGGGTTCATGTATAATTATTTGACAGAACCATCAGTACCATCCTATTGTTTCATTAATGAAATACAATAGATGCTAGATTTTATTAAACATAATGAATAAGAAATATTTGATGATATTCACAATAACTTAAAATCACACTTGTATACAGGCTTAGCTTCATAGGAATAGCTGTACTACATAAAGACTGTGGGATTATGTGTGGCCTTGCTTTTTATCACATGTCAAATGAAATATATGAATAGATAATGTACTCTAGGAAAACTTACAGTGTGATTATATATTATTACAGAAAAATGATTGTGGCTTACAGTATATTGAGCCACTATAATTGAACAGTATATTTCTGTTTAATTACAACACAATTTGCTTTATTTTTTTATCACTGTTTGCTTTTTATGCTTATGATAAAATTTTAGAGAGTTTCTAACCCTACTGGTTAAAGTACTATTTGAGTCTATTTGAAAACATTAAAAACATAAACTATACTGACATCTGGCATTTAGAGGTATTTTACAGTTGACAAATATGTACAGTTGAAAATTTTTCAAATTAGGATACCTTCTTTTTCCTTTAAGCTTAAAACACGGATATGATTTTGTTCTCATGTCGATATTAATTTTCAAATTACTTTCTATTTACAAAATTTACTCAAACTCCTGGTTTATTCTGAGTTCATCTATGCCAGCTCTATGCCAGACTTTTTAAAGCATAATTAATGTGATACACACACAGGTCATATCACATTTTTTGAAACACACCAGCAAGTACTCACCAGGAAGGGCTTAACATTTTCCTGCTCCCGGGTAATATACCCATAAATCTCTTTGGCTTTCAACTCCACAACAATGCTATACACTATTTCCCTTTTTATTTTATGTGTCACTAATCATGAATTCATAAATGCAGCCACTTTTCTTATTTTTCCATGCTTCCTCGTACATATAGATATGATATTAGTCTTCTGGAACAACCTCAATGACAGATCAACAAATTCTCTCCTCCTTTTTCTGAATGTATGGTATTGTTGATTCACTAAAGTCACTAACATTGCACTTATGGTCAACTTAGACATACTCTTTGTGGTCATGTGGTGACTGTAGTAGGTTGTGATAATCAGCAATGAGGTATGAAGCACTTTTCTAGGACTAGTTCATGAACATGTCAGTACTGTAAATGAGCATATACACATGACACACACACATTTTGTTAATTCACAATTTGTTGCCATGCACTTAGGTAAACCCACATCTTTGGAAGTATGAATTATACTGCAATAAATATCCAAGTGCTGGTGTATTTTTGATAAAATGATTTCCTTTTGTTTAAGTAGATACCCAGTAGTGAGGTTGATCAGTCTAATGGTAGGTAGGTCTATTGAGGAATCGCAATACTGTTTTTGATAGAAGTTGACTAATTTTCAGTCCTATCAACAGTGCATAACATTCCTCTCTCTCTGCATCCACACCAGCATCCATTGTTTCCTGGCTTTTTAATAGCTATTTTGATAGGGGGAAGGTGATATTTAATTGCAGTTTTAATTTTCTTTACCCTGATGATTTGTGATGTTGAGCATTTTTTTTTTTTCATGTTTCTTGGCCATCTGTCTATCTGTTTTGAACAGTTTCTCTTCATGTCTTTGGCCACTTTTAATGAGATTGTTTCTTGTTCTTGTAAATTTGTTTGAGTTCTTTGATACTGAATATTAGCTCTTTATCATATTTATAGTTTTAGAATATTTGATTCCATTTGTAGGTTGTCTATTTGTTCTGTTATTTCCTCTGCTATGCAGAAAACTTTTGAATTTAGTAAAGTCCAATTTATTTTTTTTATTGTTGTTGTAATTGCCTTTGGGGTCTTAGTCGTTAAGTTCTTTCCAACATTGATGTCTAAAAGAATATATTTTAGAAATTTCTTCTAGAATTTTTATGGTTTTATGCCTTCCATTTAAATCTTTTATCCTTAATAAGGATTAATTTTTTAAGTGCTGAGAGAGATATGGGTTCTGATTCTTTATCCTGCATGTGGGTATCCAATTTTCTGAGTACTATTTATTGAAGAGGGATTCTTTTCCCCATAGTATGTTATTGTTTTCTTTGTTAATGATCAGTTAGTTCTCTGTTCTGTACCATGTCTCAATTTTTAGACCAATACCATGCTGTTTTGCTTAGTATAGCACTGCAGTGAAGTTTGAAGCCTGATAATGTAATGCTTCTAGATATTTTCTGTTGGTTTAAGATTCCTTTTGCTATTTGGGCTCTTTTTTGGTTCCATATGGAACATCAAATTATTTTTTCCAGATCTGTGAAATATGAAGTTTGTATTTTGATGAGGATTACATTATATCTGTAAATTACGTTGGGCAGTATGGACATTTTAATAATGTTGCTTTTACTGATTTATGAGCATGACAAGACTTTCGGTTTGTTTGTGTCATCTGCAATTTCTTTCATTGGTGTTTTATGGTTATCCTCATAGAGTTCTTTCACCTGCTTGGGTAAGTATATACTAACTACTATATACTATTTTCTTTTCTTTTTGCATTTGATAATTATGTTTGTTTTTAAATAAGAAATACAATTTTAAACTAGTTGAATTCCAAAGTCAACATTTGAAACATTTTATTTTTGACTTGTTATAATTAAGTATATACCCTAAGTATTTTATTTTTTTTTCAGCTATTGAGTCTTTAATTTGACTCTCAACTTGACTGTTGCTGGTGCACAGAAATACTTCTGATTTGTGTACATTAATTTATAACCTGTGAGATTGCTTAATTTATTTATTAATTCCAGGAGTTTTTTGGTGGAATCTTATGAATTTTCTACATACAAGATTATGTATCATCAGTGAAAGCAACAGTTTGACCTACTCTTTCCTGATTTAGATATCTTTTATTTCTTTCTGTTATCTGATTTCTCTGGCTAGGACTTCCAGTATGTTGCTGAATAGAAGTGGTGACAATGAGTACCCTTTTCTTGTTTCCGTTCTTAAGGAGGAATGCTTTCAACTTTTCTCCATTCCACATGACATTAGCTGTGAGTTTGTCATATATGGCTTTTATAATTTTGAGGTATGTTCCTTCTATGCCTAGTTTATTGGGGTTTTATCAGGAAAGGGTCCTGGATATTGTTAGATGCTTTTTCTGCATCTACTGGGATGATCATATGGTCTTTGATTTTCTTCTGTGTATGTGGTAAACCATCATTTTTGATATGTGTTTGTTTAGTCATCCTTGGGTCCCTAGGATGAAGCCTGCTTGATCACACTGAATTATTTTGTTTTGAATGTGCTATTGAATTCAGTTTCTTAATATTTTAATTGGGGATTTTTGCATCTATATATTTTAAGGAGTATTGTCAGTTTTCGTTGTTTATTGTGTCCTTTCCTGGGCTCTGTGTCAAGGTGATAATAGCTTTGTAAAATGAGTTGAGGAATATTCTTTTCTTCCTAATGTTAGAGAGTGATTTCTGCAATATGGGTACCAGGTCTTCTTTGTATGTCTAGTAGAATTCAGCTGTGAATCCCTCTGATCCACGGAGATTTTTTTACTACAGCAGTGATGTTGAAGCTCATTATTCATTTTTCTTTTTAAATATTTCTTTATATACGATAGGTTTTATTTTCTTTTAACTTTTAAAATTAATTAAAATATTATATAAATCAAATAGTGCAATATTTAAAATCTTTAAATACAAAATTATAATTTTTATGAGTACTCTGGTTAGCAACAGGATAAATATATAGGAGTGCTATTTTTCACTTTTAAAAAATTTTTAAAATTAGATTACTATTATAAAATACATTTTTTTCTGTTTACATTTCTGAGAGTTTTGCCAGAGTTCTACAGTCCTGTAGGCATAATCGCAAGAAAGATGTAGGCATGTTCCACCACCTCAGAAAATTTCCTCTTGCCACTTTTCAGTAACTACCTCATCCATGCACCGCCATCATTAAATTTTTTTTGTCACTATATATTGCCTTTTCTAGAAGGCCAAAGAAATGAATTTATATGGTACATGGCATAGTGTTTTAGTCTAACTACTTTTACTCACCATTGTTCATTTGAGATAAGTTTTGGCATTTATCAATACTTCATATTATTAAATCACTGGATAATATTCCATGTGTAGATGCAACTCAGACTGTTTATCTGTCACCCAGGGATAGTTTGAGTAGGTAGTTTGGGGCAATTATAAATAAAGCTTCCATACATATTCACATACAATTTTTGCATAAATATAAGCTTTTATTTCAGTTGAATAAATACTTGGAAGTAAGATTGCTGGATATTTTAGTAAATGTTTATTTAATATTTTCAGAAACTGTCAAACCTTTTTCCCAACATAGCTGTACTGTTTTACATTTCCACAGTCAATGTATGAGAGTTTCATTTGCCTGGAATCCTTCAAAATGCACATTTTGGTTAAAGGTTATCTTTGTGGTGGCAGTTTGCGTCTTCATTTTGATTGTTAGTCATTTTAATAAGTGTGTGCTGCTATCTCATTGTGGAATTATTTTGTGTTTTCCCTAATGGTTAATAATGAGGTATTTTCATAGTTTCTGTTCTATTGACATCTTCATTGTGTGTGTGTTTTAGTTTTGAGAGTTCTTTGTATATTTTTTATACAAGCCCTTTATCACATAAACGATTGCACAGTATTCCTCCCTTTCTGTGGCTTTTCTTTTATTACTGAACAGTATTTTCTTTCTTTCTTTCTTTTTTTTTTAAATTCTATTGTTTATTTTATTTTTTTTTGTTGTTGCAGTTTGACCAGGGCTGGATTCGAACCAGCCACCCTTGGTATATGGGGCCGGCGCCCTATGAACTGAGCCACAGGCGCCGCCCTGGACAGTATTTTCTAAGATCAAGGGTTGTATCTTGCCATGATTTTAATGGCACATGTTTTGGTAACATATATATGGAATATTTGCCAAATTAAAGACTACAAATATCTTTTTTTGTGGGTTTTTCCTGTCATTTTATAGTTTTAGATTTTATATTTAGATTTTTGTGTTACAATAAGTTCATTTTTACAAGATGTATGTATACAGATGTATGTATAAAGATACTTTTTATTTTCTTATCAATGTTGAAAATTCTCAGTATTATTGTTAAAAATGTTTTCCATTGTCCACTAAATTTAACTAGAACCATTGCTGAAAATTAATAGACCATATAGTGAGCCTATTTTTGAACACACTATTGGGTTAATCAATTCCAGTCACCTATGCGTCTAGTCTATATAACTGTAATACTACACTGTTTTGAGGGGTGCTGTTACGTAGTAAAACCTGAAGTTAGATAGTGAAATTCCACTATCCTTGTTCTGCTTTATCAAAATTCACAGGATATTCTTATTTCTTTTCATTACCATTTAATTTTATGAATTTTTATAATTTTGATAGCATTTTACTGGAATTTTAAATACAACTTGGAATCAGTATATCAACTACTAAGTATTTTTTAGGCCTTTTAAGTCCCCTCTGTAAGGTTTAGGAAGTTCCATTTTAGTCCTAGTTAGCTGTAATTTTTTATTATAAATGGGCATTTAATTTCATCAAATTATTTTTGTGTACTTATTGAGATTATCATATGAGTTTTTGTTTGTTGTTGATAATATATCATTTTATTAACTGATTATTTACTGCTGAACAAGCTTTTATGGTCAGGATAAACCTATTGGTAATGATATATTATGATTTTTGTATATAGTTGTATTATATTGAGTTTTTTGTTTGTCTTTTCCTTACAAATATTAACATAAAGTTTTCAATTCCCACAAAAATCTTCTTTAATGGGTCATGATAATGCTAGTCTGTTAAAATAAATTTGGGGGCATTCCTTTCCCCTACATATTTTGAAAGAAACTTTGTACCTTATGAATTATTTTTTTCTTAGGTGTTTGGTAGAATTTTCTTGTGAAGCTCTTGGGACTTTGGAGATTTTTAACTATAAATTTATTCTTTAATATGTAATACATTCTAGATTATAAATTTATTCCATATTGGTCAGATCTAGACCAATTGTAATTTTTAAAGAATCTGTTTTTTGTTTTCTTTTTTTTCTTTTTTTTTTTTGTAGAGACAGAGTCTCACTTTATGGCCCTCGGTAGAGTGCTGTGGCTTCACACAGCTCAGTTGAATTTATAGGCAAAGAGTTGCTCATGGCATTTGGTATTTTCCTGGTAATTTCTGTAGGCTCTATGATGATGTTCCCCTTTTTATCCCTTCATATTTCTAATTTTTGTCTTCTTTTTTCTGTCTTTGTCATCAAAGTAAATTAATTGTTATTATATTAGGTTCCTATTGATATCTTAATATTAGATAAATTAAAATTATGTAATTTAGCAGTATAAAACAACATAAATTTGTTTTTTTAGTGTTCTATTGATTAGAAGTCTAAACTGGCTTGGCTTGAATTAGTTTATCTGGTTTCAGCCTCAGAGATAAAATCAAAGTGTGTAGTCAACTGAGCTCTTGTCAAGAGGCTCTGAGAGGAATCCATATTCAAGGTCATTTAGCTTCCTGGCAGAATCCACTTCCTTGTAGTTGTGGTAGTGAGTTCTCCATTTCATAGCTGGCTGGCTTTCAGCTGGGAGAGGACATAAGCTCCTAAATGGTTCTCTCAGTCCATTGTGTGTTGGCCCTTATGGCAGAGCCACCAAGGCTATGTTCCATGTTTGAGACCTCCCCAATTTCTCCTGCTGCTGCATTCCTCTGACTGACATTTCTGGCTTTCTTTTTAATCATAAAGTGCTTAGAAATTAGACTAGGACCATCTGGACAATCCAGGATAGCCTACCTAATCTATGGTCACTTGGTTAGAAATCTTAATTAGATCAGTAAAGGACAAGAACTTGAAGGAAAGGGGACATTTTAAGATTGTGTCTACCACTCTGATATTTCAAATTTCAGTTTTGTTGTAATGAAACTTTTAAATTATCTCTCTATTCTCAGGTTTATAAAAATTTTCCCTTGTATTATTCTATCTGTATTACTTGTCATTTGTCTTTACTACTATTTGTTTTAATTTGCTTTTTTAATCCCTCACTTTTTTTTTGTATCTTATTTCTTAAGGTAGATGCTCGCAGCACTTTTTTGATATTCCTTTATTTCTGGTATAAGCAATTAATGTAATAAATTTCCCCGTAAATACTGTTAATTTACATCTCAGAAATGTAGGTAAGTTATGTTTTAATTTTCATTGAATTCAAGCTATTTCTATCTTACCTGGTACATTCTTCTTTGACCTTTGGACTATTCAGGTGTATGTTCTTTAATTTCCAAAATATAGGCAATTTGCAAATATCCTTCTAATAATCACTTCTTTTTTTTTATTAAATCACAGCTGTGTACACTAATGCATTTATGGGGTACAATGTGCTGGTTTTATATACAATTTGAAATACTTACAACAAACTGGTTAACATAGCCTTCAAGTTTAATACTGCTGTTGTACCAGATAACATTGTACATCTTTTCAATTTGTGTTTATTTTATGGCAGGGCATATTGTCTATTTTTATGACTGTTCCATGTTTATTCTTTTGTTGGTTAGTTTCTATATACACCAAACACTTGGAGAGTGTTAACAGTGGTGTTTTCACTTTCTGTATGTTTACTGATTTCTTTCATTTCTTCTGTAAATAATGGAGATTGGAATGTTGAAAATTTAAACTATAATTGTAGATTTGGGCTGCTGGGATTTTAATTGCTAACCTTCTTTAGTTTGTACTTTGAGTATAATATGATTCTATTTTATCACCAATGTTTTCCAGATTCTTAAACACATTTAGAATTTCTAATGTGCTCTTATATTAAATTGTGTAGTGTAAATATTTTTAAATTAAACGTGTGCATGTGTGAGTGTGTGTGTGTCTGCCTAAATATAGTAAGCATAGTTTTTGTTTTCTTTCAGTGTCTGATTATTCCAGTATGTGATTATTCGTAAGTCTATTTCTAAACCCTATGGATGAATGCATGTACTTTAAAAAAAAAATCAGCTATGTACTACCTTGGGAAATTATTTGGGGGAATTTTATCTTTAAGTTATAGTTTTAAGATAAATTTTACCATAGAGAATTACCCTCTGCTATGCCAGTCACCAGGGAATATTGCCTATCTTGTATTTTATACTTAATTCAAAATTTTTACTTTTGGACACTTAGATTACATAAGTTTAATCTACAAATGGTGAAGATGAGCTATTTTCTATAACACCTCATATACTCACTGTATCCTTCAGTTTTCTTATTAGTGTGGTCACTTTTAATCAATCTTCTTGGTGGAGAGACTTAATAAATACATTTCTATTTTTATCATAAACTGAAGATGTTTCCTTTTGGTGTTTCTGCTTTATCTGGAAGGTTCACCTTTCTTGTAGTGCTGTAGAATTTTGTAGATATATTGCCCCATTTTTCACAAAGCTGAGAAAACTAATGTCCAAATTTTATAATACATAGAAAATGCTACTGAAACAAACCTTATTTTGTAAATTACTGTTTTGCTGAGATTCCTTCTTATCCTTCAGGAAGTTTGTGTTTTGGGCAGTTTATTTTGTCCATTTTAACTTTTGATTGGAGTGATAAAGTCGATGCCTAAACAACCATGCTATGACAAATGGGACTTCGCTACAAATACTTTAATTCCTCCTCATCTTTTACCTTGTACACTGGGAAGTATATGTTTCCATTAACAATTTCAGATTCTTAAATAATATTTTGTATATTTTTAAGACATTTTTGTCTGATTTCACTGTATTCTTATACTACAATGTTCTGATATTTCTTGTTATGACATCTTAGAGATTCTCAGTTTTTTAATTTAGTTTCAGTTTCCCATTCTTTTTTTTATTTTTATTTTTAAATGGTGTTAAAATATATTCTCTCGTCCATTTCTTTTAGTAATGTTTCCTTTTGAAAGGGTGTAAGTGACTTACAATTTTTGAGTTCCTGCATTTCTTATATGTATTTTGCCTGTCCTCAAACTTGAATTGAGGGCATTTCTACATTTAAATTCTAGATACAGATATTCACCTCATTTTGATTTGTTACTATGTTGTTACATCATGAATATATTTTTCATCGTTGCTTATGAGACTTATAACTTTTTTCAATAACCTTTGATTACTTGTGATGAAGGAGTTCTATTCCTTTTAGAATTAGGATTCTTTTCTTATCCACGGTGCAGCTTATATAGAAATATTTTAGTTACTTTGCATATTAATTAAAAACGTCTGTGTAAAGCAGGCAATTAAAATATGATACTAAGAGTCTATTACATTCCTCTAATCCCTTTTTTTTTTCATTTCTATGTTTATGTTTTACTCCCTAGGATTTTATTTCATGATCACAAAAGGCTTTATTTATCTTACCTTTCTACCTCTTGAGTTAGCAGTTTATATTATTATTTTCTTTCTATTTTCCTTTTATGCTATATGTATTAAAAGTTATCATTTTATTCATTTTACTGTTATCTGTATTACAAAATTTGATATGATGCAATATTTTTTTCATTTGACTTAAAATATTTTCTAATTTATATTTCCAGTCCTTGGATTACCTTGAAGTATTTGCTTATTTTTTCGTATTTTTTGACAATTTTTATGTTTTATTTACTATATTCTATATCATTTCAACTGTCCAAAGTATGGTGGGACTTGTTTTTTGACTCGCTAATTTAGAAAAAATTCTATGTGCACATAAGAATAATGAGTATTCATTCAGAGATGCCTCTATCTCAAAATATGTGTTTTAATAAATAATGTGGCAGTACTCAAATTCTTTGTCACCAGGGACCAGTTTCATGAAGGACAATTTTTCCATGGATGGGGGAGCATAGGACTCTCATAAGAAGATCACAACCTCTATCTCTCACATGAGCAGTTTACAGGATGGTTGCCCCTGCTCTGACAGGAGGCAGAGCTCAGGTGGTGACTCCAGCTATGGGGAGAAGCTATAAATATAGACAAAGTTTTTCTTGCTGGTCCACTCACCTCCTGCCCGGTTCCTAACAGGCCACAGATTGTTACCACACCATGGGCAGGTGGGAGGGGTGGTCATGGGTACCACAGCTTTAATGTACTTGAAAAATATGTATACTTATAAATTTATACCAAAATTTTTTTTTATTCTTTGTAACAATTCAAATAATATCTCTTTCTCTAGAATTTGATGATGTGGATAAATCATGTTTAGGAAAAAAGATATTTAATATCTCTCACATTTAATACAGAGTGGATATAAAGTTTGCATGCAATTTAAATTAGGTTACTCTATAAATTGCACACGAACTTTGTATCTACCCTGTACGGTAACTGTGGAGTTTAACAGCTTCTCAGAATTTGTAGGGGAAGAGAATACAAAATGAGAGATTTATAGCTACCATATGGAGATCAGATATAGTACTCTAGTTTTATCTTGTTTTTGCAATTTGAAATTGTAGTAACTTCCAGCCTGCTGAGGATGTTCCTCTTTGGAAAAACTTATCTTGATATCCATAATATACTCTTAACGTTGTCATCATGCCGACTTAGATGTTTCTCCCTCTATTTCCTTGCTAATTTATTCTTGGCTCAGCCATTTCTTGATGGAATTACTCAAGATCGGATGCTAAGCTATCTCTGCTAGAAGCAATTGTATCCATTCACAAAAATGTAGTTATTACCTATGCTCAACTGAATCTTATGTTCTAGCTCTGATTTCCATTTTTGTACTGAATTCTACCCATTTACCTAGTAGCCTAATGGAAGTTTTTCACATGTCCAAGGAAATTCAAATCTAATGATGCAAAATCAAACTTCTCCTTCCTCTCCCACATACCATAAGCTGCTTATTTCCTGTTTTATTTGCCCGAGTAAATAGCCTGATTTAATCAAATCTCAAAAGCCAGAGAGCTAGCGATAAACTGTGACATGTCCATCTCCTTCACCCATAGTAGTTAATTTATCACTCAGTCCTGTCTATTTTTCTTTCTCGACATTTCTCAGATTTAATCAACTTATCTCTTTCTTTCTATCACTCCGTTCAAACTAACAGTTCCCACTGGGCCAGTTACAATACCCTTCCCAGCGTTTCATCTGCATCCACCCTGCCATCTGCTCTTGACACTGTGCTTCTGATGATCTTTCTTTTTCCCCTTCCAAACTTTCTGTCTGATTATATAAGCTTCTCCAACTTCTTTAAATATCTTAAAAGATTTTAATCACACTTAGGATAAATACAAAACTCCATAACATGAATTACAAATTCCCCCATCTAAATGTGAGCTTCAGATTGTAATATACTTTTTGCCTTTTTCTCCTGTATTCTAGCATTCTGAACTTTTCTCAGTCTTCTACCTTGGAAAAACCACAGATAATTTTCCCTCATCGTGAAACATAATTACTTTACTTCTCAATTTAGAGCACTCAGAGACACCTCACTTTAAAACTCTTTACAGCAGGACTTTCTTTACCCTTTTGATAAGATACAATCACCTACTTTTTTTTTTCCCATAAAATGTTGTAAGTCCCTTGTTTAATATTTGTTTCAGTTATAATTTTGTGTATTTATTTTCAAATTGTCAAATTATATGACCAAAGTGTACCTCCCCTAGTAGTCATAAGCTCCTGGAAATTGTGACTATGTTTATTTCTTTTTGATATGCATTATTTCTTTTGCATATTGTCTGGTATTCAATGATTATTCTCATTCATTCAAGCACTTATTATAAAATAATTTACTAGACTTTTTTTTTTATTGTTGGGGATTCATTGAGGGTACAATAAGCCAGGTTACACTGATTGCAATTGTTAGGTAAAGTCACTCTTGCAATCATGTCTTGCCCCCATAAAGTGTGACACACACCAAGGCCCCACCCCCCTCCCTCCATCCCTCTTTCTGCTCCCCCCCATAACCTTAATTGTCATTAATTGTCCTCATATCAAAATTGAGTACATAGGATTCATGCTTCTCCATTCTTGTGATGCTTTACTAAGAATAATGTCTTCCACTTCCATCCAGGTTAATACGAAGGATGTAAAGTCTCCATTTTTTTAATGGCTGAATAGCAGACTTTTTTTAGTTACAGATTTTTATAATCTAAGGAATTAATATTTTTGGAAAACAGGATGATCGTAGTTTTGACAACAAAAGAGAAAAAACACAACTCCTTGTCCTCCTAAAATTTAATTTCAATAGAATGAGATAAAATGAATACATGAATACTAAAAATCAGCCCTGTAGGAAAAAATAGAGCATGTTCAGGATTACTTGACTGGGGTACTATTTTAAAGAAGATGGTCAAATAAAGACATCTGGGAGAAGGTGACACTGAGAAGAAACTTGAACAGAATAAAAAGTAAAACAGGTGAAGCGAACACCCGAGAAAGGCAGCTTACGGTGGGAGAGAACAGGTGGAAAGCCCTCACGCTGGAGTTGCCAAATCAGATACAGGATATTCAGTAATATTTGAATTTTAGAGAACTAGCACTCATTTTAAGAAAACGATGCCCCATATAGTTCATGGGGCATAATTATACTAATGAAACTGCAATTTTTTTTTCTGCAGTTCACATCTAACAGGGCATCCTATATTTTTCTTTGCTCAATTTGGCAACCTTACACTAAGGCAGAGTGAGCTTTGTGCATTTGAGATACAGCACGGTGGACAGAGATTGAGAGGGATGAGAAAAGGGAAACGAAATACTGGAGAGAGAGTAACAGTCATGAGAACAAGCAGAGTGTAGGGGACAATTTCCAGGCATTTAATTTTCTCTAAATGTGACAGAAATACATTAATTTTCTTTTTCTTAAGTTGGAGAGTGGCATGATCCCATTAATGTTTTTGAAAGAACTATTGTAGCTGCTGAATGAAGAAATAATCATGATTACTTAACTTGGAATGAAAATTAGAGAAGTTTATTCAGAAAAAAAAAAAAACAAACCTAAAAGAGGATATAACTGGAGAAGATTTTAAGAAAGAAATTACATGTTAGTAAAGAATATGTTAAAGATTCACTTTGTCCTAACAATCAAGTTATAAGAAGGATAGTAGCTCATAGAGAATTACAGCATAGAATCAAAATATATCTAATGATAAGGTCAAAAATGGTAAGAACACATTTATAATACACCAGTAAATTAAATTGGTGAATCATGGATGGGGTTAACTTCAACAAGTATGAAGATTTCAAATAAGGTAGTTCAAGACTACAGAAGACCATTCACTGGGAATAGGCACTTGAGTAATTTACTGAAGCTCCTGTAAGAAAGTGCCATGACCTAGGTGGCATCACTAACAGAAGAGTACTGCCTCATACTCCTAGGGGTTAGAAGTCCAAGGTCAAGCTATTGGCAAGGTTGTTTTTTTCTAAGGGCTGAGAGAGAAAATCCACCTGAGGTTCTCAGTTTTGATGTTTTCCTGTCAATATTTGGCATTCCCTGGTTTGTATGGGCTTCACTTTTATCTCACCCTTCATCTTCACTTGGTCTTCTGGCTGTGTGCATGTCTCTGTGTCCAAATTTGCCCTTTTTAGTAACACCAGGTGTGTTGGATTGGATTCAATTATACTCCAGTATGATCTTATCTTACCAAATACAACTGAAACAACCCTGTTCCCCCATTAGGTGACATTCTGAGTTACTAGAGAGTGGGATGCCAACATGTAAATTTTGGGGAGGAGATGGAGAACCATTTAATTCATGACAGGTCCACACACAAAATAACTAATAAGATATTTTACAGTTGATTATATGTTTTAATCTTATAACACAATTGCATCCTAGTAATATTTCTATCACATGACATTTTTCCAACTTCATACATAATTTTAATATTTTAAACATTTTCATATAAAATTTTATGGGATACATGTGTCACTTCTGTGTGCTTCTAATTTTATCATATATATTATAAGACTTATAATGAGAAAATAGCTTGGTCATCTGTCTTCACCTACTTACTGAGTCCTTAATTTAATCTTAAATTGCCATGGTCCAAGGTCCATTTGTATCCCCGAGTAATGGTTTATGGAGGCAGAAGGATAATCTAGGATGCATAAAGCCCACAATATTTTTCTTTCTAAAAATATGAAAAATATAACAGTTTGTTATATCATACAATAATATTTTTAATATTTTAACATTTAAAAATATTCATAATTTTACTTTAACAATATTATAATTATTGGAATTTTTATATGCCTGGTTCCTTTCCTTATCAAATTCTCAAACCTTTTATTCAGACTAATTAAGTGGTAGTTTTCTTTTACTTCAATTATTGCTTGCCACAAGTCATGCTCATCAATGAACTCATTCTCCAATTTCCATTTTACGGCAAATCACTAATTCCTTTCACTGCGATCTTGAAACTTTATATTTTAGTTTCTATTTTAGCAACTCTAGATTTAAAGAGTACTGAAGGAAACTGTCAAATTTTCACATCTAGTGATGGGCAAAGAACTAGTCATCACCAAATCTTCCCAGTTTAACAAGAAGATGTAAAAAGTGAAGATAAAAATTTTATTTTTCCATTTCTCTTATGAAAGTGAATCCACTTAGTATTAATTCTATAGTCAAAACCTGTCTTCAATTGGATTATAAGTGAAAAACATAATCAACCTAACTGACTATAGGACATTTCCATAGATCTGACAAGTGATAGGACTGAGATGTGACAGATTTTCCTATTCATATATGCTCCCAAAATACAAAGTAAACCCAAATAAGACAATTGGTTACTTTTACTTTTGTCATTATGACACAGATTAGGCAAAAGTAAATAAATTCTCACTAGGATTAGGGTATTGAATATTTGGGGCAATTAACTAAAAATACAAAGCACATTTTGGAAAAAAAAAAATGATGAAACTAGACCAAACTGTTGTATACCTTTTGAGGAAAATAATTAATGTAATTTTACAAATGGATTTAAAACTTATCTTGATACTACTTATCAAATCTATTTTAAAATGTATATGAATATTCTTCAAACTATTCTGGTGCGATCACACCTATGGTACATAATGCAAGGTTCCATGTCAGATCTATTAGTATAGAGTATAAATGTCTTAACACAATAACTACGTAAACAAGAGCAGATATATATTTAAAAAACTTAAAACAATGGTTCTAGACTATTTTTAAATTAAAGAAATTTACATCTATGGAAAGAAACTTCAATGTACAGTTATATTAATACAAATCTTATAAAAGTTTTGTGAGTCCAATATTTAAAACCCTATACTTACAAATAAAAAATTGTCTAGTAAAATATATTCTACTAACATGACACAGTTAGGAAGAAGTAGGAACATCATAAAATTCCAGAAGAAAACTATTGAGAAATAAAAGAGAAAAGATAATAAAATATACATAGGATGACAAATCATTTTGTTTTTCCATATTGCACTGATTTATACACGTTTGCCTGACATTCCTTATGGTTTAGCATTTATCATAGGTAGTTCTATTTAGTTTCTATTTTAGCAACAGTATTACTGATACTATTAATTACTGCACTGAAATAACCTAAGAGTTTTAGGAGACTGACATTCTGTACGTTTTACTTCTGTTATCTTTTATAATAGTGCCTATGAGGGGAAGATGCAGGGAACAGTGTACATTCCTAATAATATTTGATTAAATTGATAGCCATATTGTTTTCCTCTTGCTTCTTGACAGGCTAAATGTAATTAACACTCCCCTGTCAAGACAATGTGCAAGGCATTAGCTAAAATATTAAGGTGTGCTGACATAGTGAACAAAAAAAATGATTCCTTCTCTTCTCAGATAAAGGTGGGAGGTATGTTTAATGCTTCTAGCCATTTGATGAAACACCCCAGTTAAGTCATGACTTGTGCTGGGTCCTGCAAAATCAATGAAGCCTCCTTCCACTACATAGCTTCACCTCTGGTAAATGACAGTTTTCATTGAAATAGAAAGTATGATTGAAATAAAAGAGAAAAGGTCCTGTCCTTGAGCACATTGATCATATGAATGTTGTTATAGAAATAATAAAACCATTTATTCTATGGTGTATATTTATAATTATTTATGTTATTTGGTAACTCATTTTTCATTTTGCAATAAACCACCTATGTAGTACAATTGTACAACAAAACACAGAACTATATATTTAATGAAACACAAAACTATATATTTAATGAAAATTCAGGTGCTGCATTTTCAATTTTTAAGAATGTTAAGAAAGGATGGGAAATAGTAGAAATTATAGGTCTTTTGCAGAATTGAGTTGTGGGAAGGGTGGTAGTGATATGATTGTGCTTAAAGTCAGATGACACAAATCTTTAAAAAAGCACCTAAATCAATCAATATTAATTTTAAGAAAGTGCTCCAGAAAAACATAATGTAACACGTGTGGCATTAAGGGGAGACAACCTGCATGAATTATTTGGAATTCCAGGTAGGAGAATCATCTTTTCTTCTTCTTATATTTATTTATTGACAATTTATTTACATTAGTGTGGACCTATGAATACATATTTTTTAATTTGAGTTATAACTGAATACTAATATTTTTGTTCACCAAAGTATTCCAACTTTGGTCACTGAAAGTACTTTTAGATCTATCCTGTGTCTCTTTAAGATATTCCTCTTGGTAGAATTTTTGTTTTTTCTTCTTTTTATCTTTAGTTTGAGATTTCCTTAATTTCCTCCACAACTAGATGATCCATGCTTTATCCCATAATCTGTTATATGTTTAAGGTGCCACGTTTTGTGTTCTTAGACAATGATACACAAAAGTAACATCTGGATGCAAGGTATAGATTGTCACTACTAAAGTATTTCCTCCAATTCATTAAGCTGGCAGGGCAAGCTCTTTGCTTTGTAAAGTTCCGTGAATTTTAAAATATGCATAATACTGTATACCCACCATTACTATCTCATACAAATTAGTTTCACAACCTTAGAAATTCCCTCTGCTCGCTTATCCATATTATCTCTCCCTCCTGAAACCGCAGCAAAGACAGAGTTTTTATAGTGTCTCTATTCTGCCATTTTTTTCAATTGAGTTATTTTCTTATTGTATAATTTTAAATGTTTTTTGTTTTTTTTTATATAAACATGTTATTGGGCATGTGTTTTATCAATATTTTCTCCCAACCTACACTTTGTCTTTTTTATTGTTTTGATTCCATCTTTCACATAGCATAATTTTAAAAAGTACAACTTGTCTTTTTTTGTTTTATTTTATGAGTTGTGCTTTTTGTTTTGTATCTAAGAGCTTATCATCAAACCCCAAGTCACCTAACTTTTCATCCTACATTTCTTCCAGAATTTTTAGGCTTTTCTGTACTACATTTAGAATTACAATCTCTTTCGAATTATTTTTTGATAAAGGTGTAAGGATTTTATCTTGCTTCATTTTTTCAGACATGAACATATACTAAATATTTGTTCCAGCATGGTTTATTGAATAGACTGTCCATTTGTAATTAATTTCCTTTGGGGCTTTTGTCAAAATTTAGTTTATTATATTTGGGTGGGTTTATGCCTAATCTCTTTATTCTGTTTCATTAATCTATATGTACCTATTATTAACCCAAAAGTATCCTGTTTGATTATGGTAGCATTAGAGTAAATCTTGATTGAATTAGTCCTCCAACTTGGTTGCTTTTCTTCAGTACTATATTTGGTGTTCTGGAGGTTGTGTCTTTAAATATAAATTTAGGATGAGTTCATCAATATCAACAAAACAACTTTCTGGAATTTTAATTGAGATGTCTTTGAAACTATAGAGCAAACTCAGAGTAACTGACACAATAATACGGAATAATCCACTTCAGGAACATAGAATATCCCTCCATATAATTAGTTCTTCTTTGATTTATTTGATAGGAGTTTTGTATTTTTTCTCACAATCATTGCATACACATTTTGTAAGACTCTTTGTTCAGTATTTCCTTTTTAGTGCTATAATAAATAGTATTGTTTTTAATTTTAAATTAAAATTCATAGTGTTTTTTAGTTTAATTTCCAATTATTCTTTGCAAGAATAGGAAACCAATTGACCTTTGCATATTAGCCTTTCATCCTGATACTTCACTATGATTTCTTAATAATTATAGGAGGTTTATTGTTGACAATCTTTGGGATTTTCTTCACAAGGGTTTTAATTTCAGAGAATGTAGAATTCATGACAAAGAAAATTATCAGGGAGACAATGATATAAATCATTATGGGATCAAATCTTCAAGAAGACATAACATTCTTTAATATTCAAGTATCTAAAATAGTTGAAGTCAATCAGTTCTTTGAAAGATACAAACTCACACAGAAAGAAAGAGATAATCTGAATAAGTACATAATTATCAAATTAAATCAATTTAATTAATAATAACCTTCAACAAAAGAGAACTCCAGGTCTATCTAAGAATCGAATCAAAGATACAATACCTCTCTCCCAGTAGCAACAAAGAAATAAAATATTTAGAAATATATTAACCAAGGAGATGAAAGACCTCTATACAAAGAACTATGAAGCCTTGGGGAAAGAAATCACAGAAGATTTAAACGGATGGAAAACATTTCATGCTCGTAGATTGGCACAATCAACATTGTTACAGTGGCTTTATTACCAAGATTTACTGTAAACCCCATTAAAATACATTGTCATCTTTCACAGATCTAGAAAAAATAGTATACTACATATGAAACTGAAAAAGTTCTGAATAGCCAGTGCAATCTTACATAAGAACAAATCAGGAGGCATCACTTTACCAGACTTCAACCTATGCTCCATGATTATAATAAACAAAAAAGCATGGTACCAGGGGTGGCGCCTGTGGCTCAGTGGGTGGAGCACCAGCCCCATATACCAAGGTTGGAGGGTTCAAACCCAGCCCCGGTCAAATTGCAACAAAAAAATAGCCAGGCGTTGTGGTGAACACCTGTGGTCCCAGCTACTCCAGAGGCTGAGGCAAGAGAATCGCCTAAGCCCAGGCCTTGAAGGCTGCTGTGAGCTGTGTGATGCCATGGCACTCTACCAAGGGCGATAAAATGAGACTCTGTCTCTACAAAAAAAAAAAAAAAAAAAACATGTTACTTGACACAAAAACAGTTAAATAGACCTAAGGATCTAAAGAGGGAACCCAGGGATAAAACCATCCTCATATTGCCATCTGATCTATGACAAAGCAGACAAAAATCTACACTGGGGAAAACAATCCCTATTAATAGAAGATATGGGAAAAACTGGACAGCCACATGTAAAAGACTAACTCACCATTCACAAAAATTAATTCATAGATAAAAGTCTTAAACCTGAGGCATGAACCTGTAAGAATTCTAGAAGAAAATGTTGGAAAAAACTAATATCAATATCAGCTTAGGGAAAGAATTTATGAAGAAGGCCCCCAAAGCAATTATAGCAATAACAAAAATAAACAGATGGGACTTGAACAAATTAAAAAGTTTCCACACAGCTGAAGACACAACCAGTAAAGTGAATAGACAAGAATTGGAGAAAATAGTTTCATGCTATACATCCAATAAAAAACTGGCAATGAAAATCTACAAATAACTTAAGCAAAACAGTAAGAAAAAAAATCAAATAAGCCCCTAAAACAGTGGGCAAAAGATCTGAACAGAAACTCTAATGTCCAACAAACTCATGAAATAATATTCAACATCCTTAATGATTAGAGAAATGCAAATCGAAACCACAACGAGATATCCCATAACAGTGAGAAAAGCTTTTATCAAACAATTCCAAGACAAGAAGACTTGGAGTGGATGGGAAGAGAAAGCAATAATTCTACACTGTTGGTTGGACTGTCACGTAATATAACTTCCATGGAAAGTATTATGGTGACATCTCAAAGAACTAAAAGTAGACTTACCATGTTATCCAGCAATCCCACTGCTAGGTATTTACTCAAAGAGGGGGGTGAGTTATTATACCATTAAGACACTTGCACTCAAATGTTTATTGCAGCACAATTCACAATTGCAAAGAAGTGGTAACAACCCAAAAGTCCATCAATACATGAATGGATTAATAACTTTGGTATATGTATACCATGGAGTACAACTCAGCCTTAAAAAAAAAAAAATGGTGATCTATTATCTTTTGTGACATCCTGGATGGAACTGCCAACCATTCTTCCAAATAAACAAATGAAAAGAAATCTCCATGTACTCAATACTGAAATGGAACAAGTCGACCAACTCTAATGTGCAAATATGGAAGAAAGACTCAATGGAATTCAAGTAGGTGGGAGGAGGAAAGGAGGCTTTCGTAAATTTACACCTATTGGGTGTAATGCCCCCTTTCTGGGTGAAGGGCAAACTTATAACTTTGACTTAAAATATACAAAAGCAAATTACATAACCAAAACGTGCATAACCCTGTAATATTCTGGAATTATAGAAAAGAAAAAATCATACCTAAATGCATAGAGAAGATATAACTAATATATTCACGGGAGTTTTTTAGACAATAGTTCATGTTCCAACATTTTTTCATAAATATTCTAACAGGCTATGTCTCAAATATTCCCCTATAGCCATAAAATATTTGTTTCAAATGAGATGTTTGTTAAATTACTTTGCATATTGTCTATTATTCAAACGTAAGTTTTAAGGCAGGCAAACATTTGGCAAGTTTCCATCATATGCTATCAAATATCAATTACAATGACTCATTCATTTATTGTAAGGATTAAATAACATGACACACCAAAGAATGTAGCACACTGTCTGAAATTTATCAGTTCTTTTTATTCATCACTTGACATTTAATATTAAATGATCATCATGCATAAACCTCTTAAAGTTAGTTTGAGTATATGGAATATGCCAGTAAAATTAACAATGTATTTTTATTAAAAACAACTTGAAAATGATCGATCCACGAATGGATTAATAAATTGTGGTATATGTACAACATGGAATAGTATGCAGCCTTAAAGAAAGATGGAAACTACCTCTTTCATGTTTACATGGATGGAGCTGGAACATATTCTTCTTAGTAAAGTATCTCAGGAATGGAAGAAAAGTATCCAATGGAAGAAAAGTATCCAATATCCAAGTTATATTACGTGACGGTCCAACATAGCCCTACTATGAAACTAATTTATGGCTTTCACATGAAAGCTATAACCCAGTTATAACCTAAGAACATGGGGAAGGGGGAGAGGGGAGGGAGGGGGGAGAATGGGTGGAGGGAGGGTAATTGGTGGGATTACACCTGCGGTACATCTTACAAGGGTACATGTGAAACTTAGTAAATGTAGAATATAAATGTCTTAACACAATAACTAAGAAAATGCCAGAAAGGCTATGTTAACCAGTGTGATGAAAATGTGTCAAACGGTCTATAAAACCAGTGTATGGTGCCCCATGACCGCGTTAATGTACACAGCTATGATTTAATAATAAAAAAAAAAAAGGAAAAAATAGTTCTTTAAGGCACCACTGCAAAATCCCTGGGGAAGTTTCTTTTGGTAATTCTAATAAATTTTAAATAAACAATATTGATTTTTAGATTTAAGTTTAGATTTAAGTTTAATTTTGCCTGTTCTATGAGGCAAAAATATTCATGGCTTACTCTATAAAAACACCTAAATGTTAACTCACATGCATTGGTTGCCTTCTATGTATTAAGCATGATTCTATTATAAATTCTTATCTTTTTCTTTTTTAATATTTACAAAGGTATTTGCTTCTTGCCATTATATTATACCTCTACATTGATCTTCCAATATAGTACGTAGAGTTTGAACTCACTTTCTTCTTAGAATTTGATTAAGCCTCATTTTTTCTCCAAATACATATCAAGGTTAGGATAAAATTACATAGTCATATATATGAAACTGCTTTAATATTAGTAAAAAATTCTACAATTGTAGATTCATTGATATTATTATTATTAGGAAAAATAGAGAAACAGGTTTCCTTTTCCATAATTACTTCTATAAATAATACAAATGAAAATAATTTAAATTGTTTTACAAATTTTTTAGTTCTTAAGACGTTACCTGACATTGTCCCTTGTTTGACAAAACTAACTTTATTTTCTAAAATAAACTTCAGATGTTACTCTACTTTGCAGAATGTAGCATCTCAAGTGAACGTTTTTCTATTAGTATAAAGAATAATCTTGAAACAAGTATGGTTGTTCTTCCATTTTGCCACTTATGAACATCTCCTCATAGCATAAATAGCATTGTTTCTTAATCCATACAATGAAAACACTATATTTCTTTATATTAAAATAATAGGTCAATATGAATAACAAGAGCAGAAAATGCACTTAAGTTAAAACATTTTATTCAAGCAAAACATGTCCTTGTGCACTCCTCTCTGACCAGCGCTATGAACCCGTCTTGAAGCAATGCTCTGGTCTTATTTACCTCTCTCTGGTCTCAGCAATTCATTTCTGTATCAGAAGGTCAGATTGTTAGGTTTATCTGGATGTTTCCCGCCAGTTCCCAAAGTCAGGAAGAAGTACTGGTACTCAGTTGAGTTGAGGAGGGAGTGACCACAAACACGAAGCAATTTTATGCTAGAGTTTGTCCCAGAAAAGAAAGAATGGGGGTAAAAAAGGAAGAAGCTGCACAAAGTGAAAATATGTTCCAGGTAGAGAGCAATGATTCAGTCTCGGGAGTGGAGAAAGATGCCAAAGACGGAGCACGCGTCGCCTTTTCTGAGCTCATTGGTTGGTCTTCCCTTCCCAAAGGGCAGCATTTCCTGCCCTTTGTAGTGACTGACAGGCTGGGGGGATACTATGGATCACATGACAGGTTACATAAGGAGTTGGTTAGGTAACAGTTTCTCCTTCTACTCACTGGTCTTGCTCAGGAAGCTCCATCTAGGTCATGCTAATTAGATAGGAATGATCTCTGGCTCAATTCAAAGTCACCAGGAACTTTTTACTCTATGCATCACCACCAGGGAGTTCTGAGATAAAATCTGGTTTCTAGATGCAAGTTGGTTCCTGTTTACTGCCTTAGCCACTCTCAGGCCATCAGTTCACTCTCCACCAGTCCTAATGAAATGGGATCTAAACATGCGTATGTCAGAGCATTGCACTTCTCTGCTAAAAAGAATTCAAATTTTTCAAGAATGAAAAGCAATTTTTGATATCAACAGAAGACCCTGTGTGGTTTGATCTTTGGCTACTATGGGAATCTCTTTTATGTATCAAATTACACTGCGTTTTAGTTCTTCAGATGCCTCTCTCTGCTTTAATTATCTTCCTCCAAATGGATGGATTCTCCTAACCCTTTGGATCTCAATGGTAACATCATTTCCCCCAAAACTGACCAAATTGGAAGCAATTCTGAGTTGTTGATATCGTCTATTTTTTTCATAATAGCACTTGCTACTATTTATTATATATGTGTTTTTAGTTTACTTCAGTCCATAAAGGCATATATAATATACAATTTACTTCTCAGTAAACATATATACATTAAAGTAAGTTTTGGACAGATAATATTTTGTTATAAATATTTGTGTCATAATTTAACACATAAAAGAATGAGTAAAAATCAGTGCATTAAAAAAGGAAATACAGTGTACTTTTTTTTTTTTTTTTTTTTTGTCGCAGTTTGGCCGGGGCTGGGTTTGAACCCGCCACCCTTGACACATGGGGCCGGTGCCCTACTCACTGAGCCACAGGCGCCGCCCAGTACAATGTACTTTTAAGACATGTATTAGTTGATTCATGAGGAATTATATATTGTACTTCATTCTTTCTGAAAAATATATATATCACTACTTTATTTCAAAGCCCAAAATTAAAATTATATCTTTTCTATTGTTAAGTTGACTAAAGACTTAACAATTACATTTATTGTAAGATTTTCCAGTTGGGTTTGATTGAAGAACTACCAGAAATACTCCATAGCTAATGACCATCTTCTACGCCTTCCACTTAAAGATTCTATTTAAAACAAATTATTTTAAAGTGAATTGAGTTAAATTGCAATATTATTTTAATGGGAAGCTAAGAGAGGTTTCTTAATTGGAATTCCGATAATGTGCAAACATTTTTACTGACTACTTAGCACATCATCCATGCACAATGTTATTTTTTCTTTTGATCTATAAAACATATTAGACTGCAAAATATGCATTATCTAAGTTACCTAAAAATGTAACTTTTCCTGGCTTTGTTGGTGTCACAGTATGATAAGCTGAAAAAGCAAAAATGATCTCTTTAGACTTACAATATATTTAATTGGCATATTTTTAAAATAATTTTCAGCAGATTTTACTGTAAGGCATCATTTATGTTTTTTTGTACTAGTCTTCCTATTTATAGTCAAATTTTCAAGAAAAATAGGGCAGTGAACAGACATACAAAAATGTTTCATCAAGGTGAATCTTTAAAAGAAAATGTCCTGACATTATAACCAAATTAAGTTAATCAGCACTGCTGGTTACATCTTTTTCGACCATTTCTAAACCTAGCTGAAAATTCCCGTAACCCCATGCATCTGTGTGCTAGTTAGCTCTTTTTCTTTTGTTATCCAGAAGACTTATTTAGAGCCTACATTTTTAACTGCGAGTTCCATGTGTTTAAAAATATGCTAAGTACCAGTAGTTATTATAACTGTAGTGTATTCTATAGTTTGTTCTGTAGAATGCTAGAGCTTCTACATGCTTTTAAGGAGAATATATTTAAACTTTTAATTTAAAAGAAATATAAGGGTGTTCTAAAAGAAAGAACAGGTTTTATGAAAGTATCTTAACTGGTAATTTTATACGAAAGATTGAAAAATTTTATGTCTTTTTGACATGAAGTATGTTCTTAAAAAATTATAGAATAACAAATAAAGCCCTATTTCTTCTAATCCTTATTTTAGAGATATGAAAAAATTATCACCAACACAACATTGACATATCACTCTAAAATATATTCATAAGAGCATTTTATTTGTATCCAGAAGTTAACACAACTCCACAATGAACATAGCATTTTAACTCCGGATATCCCATAATCTGACCTCATGAAGCCAAATAAATCTTATTATCCTTTGTTTTTTCTTGATGTACATCTGGATTGAGCGAGTTTATTTCCTGTGAGAGTGGAGAGGAGAACCATATATATCTTTTTTGTTACAGTTTAATTCTCTTGCATAAATCTGGGTGAGAAATTAGTAATCTAACTCAAGAAGATATGGTTCTTGAAACAGCAGCATTTCCATCACCAGAGGTTGATAAGAAATCAGTCAGCATCTTGGGCCCTAGCCTACAGCCACAAACCAGAACTTTTATCATCTTTTAAGATAAGACTTAGCCTTGGATTTCGCACAGTTTAATTTATGCTAAATCCTTTTCATTACAATTTAGTCACATGCATTAATTCAGGGGAATTAATGTCTTGATGGAAGAATGACAAAGTTGTAGAATAGCATACGACTATCTTTGGAAAATAAAGAGCAATCCACCAAAATTGTCTTATTCCATGTGTTCAGATAGCTAATTATATGATTTAATCCAATATGTAGTCTTATCTAAACATTTGTTTTTGAGCCAGAATTTGAATGTCTTGAGAGAAAAGACAAAAATAATTATTTGGTTATACTCACAGAACCATGAACATAGTTTTAAGTATCTTCCACAGGCTTAAAAAAATGCTTACCAACCTATGATGGCTCTGTGGCTATTTCTAAACATCATCATTTACATGACAGATATGCTTTCTCAGATATTTAGAAAACATAAACCTGTAATCAAAAGCTTTGTTGCACCTAAAGGGTAAGTGAACTCTTTATGTATTTCTAACTTAATTTATATAATAAATGAATAAGAGAAAGATGCCAAGACACACCTTGGTTTTAGAGTTTATAAAGATTTTCATTAAACAGACAATGGTAAGCAGCTGCTCCTCGTCTATAGTAAAAATAGATAAAAATTGCAAAAAGCGTTAAGTTGTAGTCTGAAGAATCTAGATCAGATTTAATGTATGCTTTTTCAAGCATGAAAAAAGCTAAACATTAGGAAGAGTGTTTTGGAATGATAGCATTATATGCACCCTTAAGGGTACTAAAATAGCATAAACTTAGATTCTGTGTTCATGGAATAGTGCGAAGGTCCTTCATGGAAAACAAAACAAAACAATACAAAAATCTACATCTTCATGTCTAAAAGTAGATATGTACGAAATTTGTTTTTAAATAAATACTTATCATGAAAAGGAAACATATTTTAGTATATATAAGTCAAATGTGCTCTTCAAGCTACAATACTTACATAGAATTAATTCATAAAATTTAAATACTTTGTTTGCAAAAACAATCTGTTTGGTAATATATACATGGAATTTATAAAATATGATGATTAGAAGGATATCCTGAATTCATTTAATTAATTTTTCTGCTTTGAGCTGAAACTGACGTTATTTAAAAGTCATGAAGATATTGTTAAAATCCTTTAAAATTTATCCTGCAACATTCAAAATCTACTATCTAATTTAATTATGATAATTGAAATGTAAACTTTTTATTTATTTTCACTAGAAATTGGACATATAGCTGTTCTATTTGTACTTTGATTTGTGACTAACAATAAGATCAAAAGTATTCTTGTTTTAAGATTATTTGTTCAGATGCTATTTTTCTTTTGTCTTCCAATTCTAGTAAAGATGTTAGATTGTAATATCTAGTAGGTAATGATTATCTCTTTAAAACCATCCTCAGACAGAATATTTAAATTATATTTAATTAGAAAATAATAATTAGGATATTTCTTAACCCTTCCTCAATGATAATAGATTTCTACACATTATACAACCTTAAAAAAAATAAATCCAACATACCTCTGTGTTCATTATGGGGAGATACTTCTGATATATAATTTTATTTAAATTAAGGTCTAAGAAAATGTTGAGGAAACATGGTTAGTTAATTCTTGCAATGTTTAAATTATATATGTCCATCAAAATATCAAAATATATGTCCATAAAATGAATACCAAAAAATTTCCAGATGAAGGGTGAAGGATCACTTTTCTGGTGAAACTAAATGTGAGGCTTATTGAAGATATAAGAAATCAACTAGTTCTGCTAGAAAATTTGAAGATAAGTAATTTGCATAAATCTTCCAAGGTTACTCTGCATTCTTTTTCTTCCAGCTTTCCAAATATTCACTTACTAAACTCCTGTACACCTATGATTACCACGTTTCTAGCCTTCCTCAGAATACTCTGGGCCATAGAAATCTTATCCTTCTGTCATAACTCTATCAAAAGCAATAATTCCATCAGTGCCTCTCATTTCACATAGGTATCATGAGACAGAAAATACAGACCTTTTACCACACTTTAAAGTGAATTCCCTCAAATAGATCATGCCTCTAACACAGCGAGAAACACTTCATTCAGCTCTTTTCCATGCAGAGAATATTAAATAATTCATCCCTGTCTAATTGCTCCTTATTAGCACATGACTTTTCTAGAAAGTGTTTAATGTGTGCTCCTAATCTCTTGCCTACCAATGACACAATTTCTTTCCTGTGCTTTTCAGGACTTTTGAGCTGTATCTCTGCTACATTTCATGCTCAATTTTGACACACAATACATTCCCTCCCTGTACTTTTCAGACCCATACTTTAATCCTCCAGGCACCGAGTGCTCTGACTTTGCTTCACTTTGTCTTAGGGTTTTTATAGGAAGCCATAGAAGATGATTTAAAATAACGGATTTTTTATTTCCTTGTTAAAAGGGAGCACACAGTTACATGATTTTGTTAGCTATTGTAAGGAAAGAGGGAAAAGATTTGGGAGAAAGGAGAGATTCCAGATTACTGGGGAAAGGATAAATTTTATTTCGGCTGATGATTAGTAACAACTCATTGAGTTGTTCTGAGAAATAAAAATATTGTGGAACTTAACAGTGTGGCATAAAGAGGGAGCTGAGCCATAGGCAAAGGTAATGATGGCATGCCTATGGCATAAATGTGGACAATTGCCCAATTTGAGAGAATAACCTGAGCTTGGGCAATAGGCATCCCAATTTTCACCTTTTCAGGGAGCCACACAGCTCAATCATTATAAGAAATATAATACTGTCAAAATCTCTCAGTCTTACCTAGCAATAGGTCACTTATAAGAGAAATGGTATATTTGGTGTTGTGTGGATATAAATCCAGATTGCGATTTCAATGCACTCCTAGCCTTCTCGAATTTTTCTTTGTTCATGAAATAGTTCACATTGTCTTTTGTATATTCTAGATGAATAGTCAACAAGAAAGCATCCATTTACATTTTCACCAAATGATTATGGAAATACGTCCTACATCTGTAGTGCTCTGGCACTGGTGACATAAACACGTTTTTTCTTGGGACTTTTATTTCAGTGTTTGTTTAGGGTGGGGATTGAGAAGACATTTTTAAAAAACCTAAATTGAATATATAATAATATACAATTATGTTTGACATATAAATCCTTTTCAGCTGAAATGAAGGAAATGTGTGAAAAATCACACTCATTTTAGGAACACAGGAAGGTCTCCAAGGATCCCCACAAGAAGAATAATTGGACACATTAAAGGGCATTGGTGAGATGTGCAGCGTGGACACAACACACACTGCAGTGAGAATGATGTAGAACTACAGTTTCACTGTGGGATGGTTCAATCCTGGGAGTGTGACCTTGGCAATTTAATTAACCCCTTCCTGCCTCATTTTTTTCACCTGGAAAAGTAGGCGTGAGGTTGACAGTGCTACAAGGTTATAATGAGGTAAATTAAAGTTTGATATGTCTTAAATGTTTAAATAACTTTGTTTTAATTCATAACAGTGATTTCGAATAGTTCAACATGAAAATTATTTATTAAAGACACATTAATAAACATTATAATTGCTCTTTGTAATTTAGGTATAGACTGCTTACAGCCTTCTCCATCTGACTTTCTATTTATTTATTTATTTTTTATTAAATCATAGCTGTGTACATTGATATGATCATGGGGCATCATTCACTAGCTTCACAGACCGTTTACCAAGTTTCACATATACCCTTGTAAGATGCACCGCTGGTGTAATCCTACCAATCCCCTTCCCTCTACCCACCTCCCTCCTCCCTCCCCTCCCTTTCCCCCTTCCTCCTATTCTTAGGTTGTAACTGGGTTATAGCTTTCATGTGAAAACCCTAAATTAGTTTCATAGTAGGGCTGAGTACATTGGGTACTTTTTCTTCCATTCTTGAGATACTTCCTCTCATCTTTCTCAACAGCACTGTTGTATCTTCATGGAACATTTAGTTTCAAAGAAATACACTATTAAAATCATAGATTTGATCCCTTGTTAATTTACCAATGGGGGGACCAAGATATAGAAAAGCTATATTCTTTTAGCTTTTGATGGCTAGAGGTAAAATTGAAGCTAAACCCTGCAAACTATTTTAAAAATTCTGTCCTTTTCATCATAGAGTTTATATTTTATCTTTGGCCTTGGTTATCTGAAAGTAGCTTTGCATAGCCTTATATTGCAAGGGCCAGGTTTAGGCTTTGATAAGTCCTATCCTTTAGAGAATGACTTGTACTGTACAAAATCTAGTTTCTTTTATAATTACTTTCATTTTTTAAATTACTATTTTGTGATCGCAACAAGGAGCATTTGTGCATTTCCTAAACACTGGATGGAATTTCTTAAATAAGTTTTCAGTGATCATTCCTTCTTTGAATTTGGATTAAAAACACAACTTTAGTTTCGAGTTCTTGAAAAGGATTATATTAAATTTTGAAATAGCTTTTAAAGGCAGAGAGAGAAATGTTTAAGGTCCAAATGAATTTAAATAAGCTCAGAATGTTTGAAGTATTTTAAACTACAATTATGAATATAAATTTGTTATAATATCCAGAAATAGTGTGATAAGTTATTGGTGAAAATGTTACAATACTCTTTTAAATTGCTCATAATACATCTTAAGTTTGGGACACTAAAATAAAATGTTAAATTTGCAAAATATTTCTCTCTCTCTCTGTCTCTTTTTATACATACACACACAAATATATTTATATATATAGACACATAATATGCACATATGTACACATAAACTAAATCACTTTTATTTTATTTCATCTTTTAAATTATACCTTAATATATCCTGGAACCACCTATTCTGCTGTATCCAGAGAATGCTGTGACAACTTATAATAGATGTAAAATGCATATATAAACTAAAATATATGGGCTAACTCCTTTATTTAATTACCTGTATTTTTGATATGATTTTTGCATAATAGCATCAATTATAGCCATAATATGAATGAGTGGCTAAAATTGATGAAGTGAAGGAGTGGCTATAATCGATGCAGTAATGAAAAAATCTACAATCTTCATTTCTTTTAGTTACAAGGTAGAAAAAAATTAAGGAATCGTTGTTAAAATCAAAAGAATTAAAGAATTAAAAGAATACAGAGGCTATTTAACTTATATATTGAGGTAATGACTATCAAATAACATTAAATTCTCTATTTCTTTATTTCTACTCTTTTTACCTTACATTTGCAGTGTTTCTCTTTCTCTAGTACTCACATGAATTTCTCTTTTTTAAAACTATCAGTTTTATAATTAAATTATATATATTCACTTATCTATTAATCTTCTATAATATTTCCTATTTCTACCTTATTTTCCTGTCATCTTAGTTTGTATGTCATAAGTCAGCACATTTACTTATAGATTTTTATTTAGGAAATTATCTTATAAATCATTCACTATCACATGAACTCTACTGATTATATTTAGAAATACAAAATAATTTATCAGTAATATACACTAATCAAGATTATATGTAAAGAATATAGTGTCAGGAAAAGAATATAGCAATCTAACACAAGATATTATGAAATCTGGTAAACCAGAACTATTAAAATTGTGTATTTTTCAATGGATATAATTTTCTTACCTCTCAATTTTATTAATAAAAATAATAAAAAAACTTGATGTTGTACAGGCTTCAATGGCATCTTAAAATCATTTTTCATTAAAAAGTGCATACATGAATATATGTATAATTTAGTAATATAATTATTTTCCTGGCTTCTAGTATCAAATTATCAACCCTGTAAACATTGTCTCAAAATAAGGGGATATTATTTCACCTGGAGAAAAAAACAAACATAGCAGAGTAGGTTGCTGACCCAATAATAATCAGAGTGATGTCACAATGGATTACTTGACTTTGTGTGACTTTATGCTCTTACAATATTTTCTGCACTACAGTCTCACATTGATTACTTGAGATTGCATCATATTACTTTTAATATTATGGCTGCTTCTTTTTTATTTTTATTTTTTTTTGCCCAGGTTTGAGTGCTGTGTCATCATCATAGTTCACAGTAACCTCAAACTCTTGGGCTGAAGTGATTCTCTTGCCTCAGCTTTCCCAGTAGCTGGGACTACTGATATAATTAAATTATATATATTCACATCGGATCAAGCACATTGACTAAAGGTGGCCCCTGAAATGCCCAGCTTGTTTTTCTACATTTAGCAGAGATGGGGTCTCACTCTTGCCCAGACTGGTCTTGAACTTTTGAACTCAAGCGATCCACCAGACTCAGTCTCCCAGACTACAAGGATTACAGGTGCGAGCCACCATGGCCAGCCTATTCCATGTTCTTGATCTTTTTAAGGTTTATTAATCAGTGTATTTTTGTGTAATATATGACACCATGATCGTGACATTATTACATTTTACAATTTTGCAAAGAACATGATGGTTTTTATTTTTTTATAAAACAAGACATATTACTCTACAGGAATTAATTGAGCCTTTTTAAATTTAATGACATGATAATATACAGAATTACAATTTTTCCAAAATTATGGTACTCTTTTATGGTGTTACATAAAAACACCCTGTATGATATAAAGCTTTCCACTTAAGTATGTTTTGTCTTCTAAAGAAGAAATTTATTTCATAATTTTGTAATTTAAGTAAATATTTTGATTAAAACTACTAAAGCATAAAATTTTCTTCTTAAATGCTAAAAATGTTAAATATAACACTTGGCTGTAGTTGAAATATATTAAGTAATATATTTTTGAGAATCTCCCACAGAAAATGAAATATAGCTGAGTTAGATTCACATCCTGGTAGTGAGCTATGCCCTACATTGGATTTAAATGTGACTACTAGGCTCAGGAGGAAGATGTACATAAGGATGACTGATGGTCTTTAACACATTGACAGCCACATTAGGGAAAAAAAAATTTTCTCCTGGAGCCATAGTGTTTTATTGGTCAAGCACATTGACTACTCTCTGAGTTATATTTAACTAACCCTAGTTTTGAGTGTGTGCTTCATGAAGGGTGTATAACTCGAACATCGACCTAATAAAACATTGTGGGCCCAAAGGGGGAAAAATGTTCTTTTCTAAGGTAGCAAAGTGCAAGAGTTATGGACATTATGTATGTTTCACAAGCCCTGGGCTCAAACTAGTGTAAAGTTAAATATACCCACAGGTCAGTTAATGTGTTAATTACTTTTGTTTGTAGAACTGCAAAATGTTTCTGATTGGTTATTTAGTCTACTCGATTTATCTCACTTTTACTTAGAAAATACAACTCAGAATACTATTGTTTGTGCTAGACTTTGAAAAGTTCTTGCAACAGCTGGAAGTACAATTTATTCATGTGGTATCACCAACCAGTTATGTTTGAACAGATAGTTTAAAACATTTAAAGAGCAATTATTGTAGTATGGCAGGTGATTATGGCTCCATGCTCCAGTTGTTCATTATAAATGAGTCAGTACAGGACTTTATAAATAGAAACTAAACAAAACAAAACAAACTGCATATGCCCAATTATACTGATAAAATGTGTGTAGAAAGCCAATATTCCTCCATTAAATTTATCCGAACAACAATTTGTAAATAACGTTGGAGGCTGCAAATATTTTTTTTATAAAAATCTAACCTGATGTTTTAACCATTGGGCTAATTGTCTAATCTTCAGAATTTCTGATCTGCTTACACTTTGTAAAAGGAGGGAAATTTTGCTAACCAACAATATATTGTATTTCTCCAAATTCTAAGAATAATAAACCAAAGAAACAATGACCATAGAGTAGATATAATTTCATTATCTTAATGCAGGTATTCATCATTTCTTCATATCCATATACAATACACTCAGAAAATGACAAGGTAATTTTCTTCACAAACCTCAATCTAGCAGCAGGAAAGACTTATATGTATTTTTACTAAGGAAGATGTTTGGCCCTTTTGTTACTTACAATGTATTTTTGAAGTACTCTGTTTTGGGTCATCTCTTCCAAGAAAAGGGTATTTTTCCACTTAATAGCATTTTAATTGATTTAGTTTTATGACTTTAGTGTTTGAAAAATATTCATATCATAAAAAAACTTATTGTGATTAATATTAGAAAAAACTATACCTTCTTTAGCATTGCTAACTAAATAACAAACCACTCTGCGGGTTTCTTTTACTTGTATTTATTTTGTGATTCTATGAGTTTTTATTCTATTTTTTATTCCTACAATAACATTTTTGAATTATCTGTTACCAGAAAATGCTGATAAGCAAGGCACCGGCGTGTCTTCTGTTGCTGGCTGTCATTGTTCTGTTTTCTGTCTTGGAAGATAATTTATTCCTCATATGATGCAGTGTAAATGTCATTATTTTCATTTTTTAAGAGGTAAAGTATTTATTTTCCTATTACATCAGTAGAAACTATTTTATTATCAATGCTTAATGTCCAAGAAGGGATTTAATTTCCTGATCTTCAACCTAATGGGAAACAAGGTATTCATTGGCCTCTTCTATTGGTGGAAGTTTCAAGGTGAATTTACCAGTAGATTTTGGAGACTTAGTAGAGTTGTTTCATTTTCTGTGTTTGTTTGTTTCCTCCATATTTTGTGAGAACAATATTCACAGCAGCCCATACGTGTAGTGATTATTCCTTTGCTGATGTTACATCCGTAGATAACGAATTTCATGCAACTACTTAGATTGTGGAGGAAATGTGGAGTTCAAATTTATATAAAAAGTATAAGTAAATAATACTAAGAGCTTTTATCCTGTTCTGATGTATTCTACTTTTCCATCGATTAGTTCTGTGATAAGGGCATTATTTTCTAAACTTCTATGGGTAAAGATTTTGTGTGTCAGTGATTTGATATCCTTGGTGTGTATAGTATATTGAATAATAGATGCCCAATAATATCTATACATCTTAGTCCCCAGAACATGAAAACATTATCTTGCATGGCAAAAGATGTGGTTACATTAAAGAGATTGAAAGGAGGAGCTAACTGTGTATTTTTCACGTGGGCTCTAAATCCAGTAACAAATGAATGTCTTTATAAGAGTGAGGTAGAAGGAGATTTGACAGAAGAGGGGAGACAGAGACAGGAGGGACAAGGCTGCAATTTCAGAAATGCCTACAACCATCCCAACGCAGAAGAGACAAAAAGGTGTTTTCTCCAGAACCTCTAAGTAGGCAACTATTCAAGTGCTTTGATTCAAACTTCAGGCCTTTGTAAATATAATGGAGAATAAATTTCTACTGTTTTATATCACCTAGTTTATGGCAATTTCTTACAGCAGCCATTGGAAACTCATAGAGTCCAGAAAACCCAAATTGTGGCTGCCACAATGCTGACATGAAATACTAAAATACTTCATGGCAGGATTTTGCCTAAGAATAAAACTGAATAGATTAAAAGAAAACATATTTTTATTTAAAAGCAAATCTATATCAAACAATTAACATGTGTCAGGTAATACTGTAAACCCTGATGATATATTATTGTATTCATTAATGGTAAACAGACTTATATATAAACCTCAATGCAAATGAAGGAATTGAAGCAAAGGCTATTTCCCAATTTAAATAACTGGCGAAAGTGTGAGGGGCTGCAGACTAACCGAGTTCACAATCAACAATTAAAGATTAAAACATGAATCTATCAAGATAAAACTTAACAGAAGTCATAATTTGCACTAATGTACAAACAAAGAAGATGGGGTGGTATTAGGTCATAAAATCAGGAATTTTTAAGCATTCTTTGTGTACTTGTAGGCTGTATTTAAGTGTAGTATCTCAATATCATATGGGGAGGATTAAAAAAGAAGTTAAAGTTGGTATACTAAGAACTTTAGCAGTAATTATGATCTTCAGAATATGACTTAGAGTAGTTTTTTCATCCATAATGGACAACATGCCAATTTCTGAGAAAAAACAACATAATGAGAATTTTCACAAAATGAATAATGTACAACATAATAAGAAACAATATTCTCTGAAGGAGTTTAAGGGATGTCACTTCTAAAAGAGAAATCTGATCTTTATAGTCAAATATATGACAGTCCCTGGAAGAGAAGAGTCACTACCATACACTTATTAATCATATACTGTCTACAGCACAGAACCTATACTAATGGTGGAAATTGTAAAAAAAATATATATATATTTACACATTTATAAATTATACTTTTTATATTTATAAATGTATATGTATATATATTTTTTTACAATTTCCACCATTAGTATAGGTGGAACATATATATATTTAGGAAATTGCTAAGCCAGGTACAAAAATTCTAAGGAATGGTATGAGGCAGAATAAGACTACATTAGAGAAGAGATGAAATCAACTGAGGGAGAAAATGAAACTATCAGCTGATGAACCTGAACATATACTGTTGTCTAAAAAGAACAATAATTGAAAAGAAGAGCAAAATGTCATGCCATTAACCAACTATCAGTTCCCGATGTGAGTAATCAAAAAGTACATGAAAAACAGCATATTATAGGAAACATTTTATCACTCGAAGCTCTACACTACACTTGGATAGAGCTTCGTGGGTATCCTAATAGTCATCATATTGCACACAAAATTGATTTTACAATCTCAAGAAGATAGTATAGTAATTATTCACACATATTTCAGTTACATTTACTTTAATGAATGCAATTCCATTCTCTTGGTGGGGGAGAGAAAGCAAAACAATTTCAATAGAAGAACTTTGCTTCCAATTTAAGAACTGGGCAAAAATGAGGTGGAGGAGTGAGATCCTGTTAATCCATCAAAAAATCAGTTTTCACATGCTCCTCATGGTGTAAACATGTCTTGTATTGACCATGACTCTCATGTTTAAAATGTAACTTTTTAAATGTGTGTTCTAACATAACTTAATCTGAAGATGAATAAACACATGGTTGGGGACAATATCTGGATTAGGATTATTGAGAGAAGTTATGCTATCTTCCAATAATATTATTTGTAAGCATTTTAAGAGCAATTTTGAGTATTTATAAATTTTATACTATGACACACCTTTTTAATGATAATTAATAAGTCACAAGTAAGTCACAAGTGAAAGTAAAGTGTTTATGTCATCTAAAACATATATTTAGCATTGTATGTTGTATGTCATTTGAATATGCCAAGATTATGAGCAATGAATGTACCTGTATCTCTGGAAGTTAGGGTTGCAAAGGAAAAGCCTGGGTAGTGCTCCGGGGCTCTTTCAGCTGAAGCAAAGGATCTGCTTTAGCAGGAATGGTCTAGTCTGGTCCCTTCCCCTTCCACAGTGGGTGTCATTTATCATCCTGGGCTGTGATGGCCAGTCCTGCAAGAGTCTCCACTTCTTATATCACATGTTTAAGCAAAAAGTCCCAGCTGGAGTGTTAGATTGAAAAATTGTAGATCTTTTGGCCTTCAGACTGGCTGCCAGAGTTTAGATGAAGAGGTATGTTTCCCTGCTGTAGCAAGAGAGTGAAAGGCAGCCCATCAACACTACACATAAAGAGAGAGTCTACCCAAGTAGGAAAGATTAATGCTACAGAGTCATGGGTAAAATCAATCAATCAGATCTTAAACGATGTTCTGACATCATATTGTGAAATAATAAAATAATAATTATAGGAAAAAGCATACAAGATCTTTGAGTCCAGATGTCGAGGACTTCTTGACAAATAGTGTCCTATGGTAATATAATAGAGCATAGTGAATGGATGAATAAATCACATTAGTGGAAATTTTTAATTATTCAATTACTATGTTTCTTCCAGAATATTTTAAATCTTATAATTCCCATACTCCCCAATAATTCAAATGACACTGGTTTCTGTATGTTTTTCTTGATTACATTAATTAATTACATTTCTCATAAGGCCAAGAGAATCTACGTTTAGCATGAAGGAAAGAAAAATTATCAACAGTTTTAACGTAGATTCCTTGGCCTTATGCGTGTCAACCTAATATATAGGAGAATTGGTTTAATAGGCAACAAATGTTCATACAATATCAATAGAGTTTACGAATGTAAAGAGGATGAATTCCATGATCTCCATGATTCCTTGGACCATTCCTTGCAGGGATATTCCCAGATAAGGACAGGAAACATAATGTACCTATGCAAATTTATTTAAAATGACAGTAGGTGTTGAGTAGAATGAGAGTTAAGCATATGTAACTGTTTAACAAGCTGGTTAGAATGTAAATTTATACACTACTTAAATTCCTACCTTTTTTTCTCTTTTTATTCTTTTTGGCTTCTTTCTGAGATTAAAAGCACACTTATATTCAATGAAACTTATGAAGTGTACACTTTATTTTTCTTCTCCAATCATGGCAGAAGAATTATAGGGACGGCACCTGTGGCTCAAAGAGTTAGGCACTGGTCCCATATGCCGGAGGTGGCGAGTTCAAACCCAGACCAGGCCAAAAACTGCAAAAAAAAAAAAAAAAAAAAAGAAAGAAAAAGATTATAGAGGAAAATGTTGGAAAATTTTTCTAGATATTGGCCTAGAGAAGGAATTTATGAAGAAGAACCCAAATGGGTAATCACAGCAACAACAACTATAAATAAATAGGACTGGATTAAATTTAAAGACTTCTGCACACTCAAGGATAAAGTGAGCTTAAGGAAACAAAAATAAAAGGCTAGTAGACAGCATACAGAATGGGAGAAAATATTTGCATGCTACATATCTGATAAAAGTCTAATAAACAGAATATACAAAGAGCCCAAGCAAATCAGCAGGAACAAAAAATCAAAAACTCAGTTAAAAAGTGGGCAAAAGACATGAAGAGAAACTTCAAAGAAGATAAGTCAATGGGGTGGCACCCGTGGCTCAGTGAGTAGGGCACCAGCCCCATATACCGAGAGTGGTGGGTTTGAACCTGGCCCTGACCGACTGCAACCAAAAACAAACAAACAAAAAAAAAGATAAGCTAATGGCCAATAAATACATGAAAAATGTTCAATATCATTAATCATCAAAGAAATGCAAATTTAATCAACAGTGAGATATCACCTAACATCACGAAGAATGACTTTAATTTAAAAGTTGGACAAACAGATGCTGGACTGGATTCAGAGAAGAAGAAACACTTATACATTGGTGGTGGGATTGCAAGTAAGGCCAAGCTCTACGGAAAACAGTATAGAGATTTCTCCAAAAAGTAAAAGTAGACCTACCATTCACTCCGGAAATTCCACTATTGGGTATCTACACAAAGGAAAACAAATCTTTCTGTCGAAAGGAAAACTGTACTCAAATGTTTATTACAGCACAATTCACAATCGCAAAGGTGTGGAATCAACCCAAGTGCCCATCAATTTGTGAGTGGATTACTAATGTTGTATATGTATACCACAGACTCATAGCATACAACTCAACCATAAAAAAGAATGAATTAATGCGTTTTGAAAACATTTGGATGGAACTGGAGACTATTCGCCTAAATTAAGTTTTAAAGTAATAGAAAACAAACATCACAGGTGCTCATTATTAAATTGTAACTAACGAAGGAGCCCACATGTGCACTGAAGGAAAAGCAAGGGGCGGAGGGAGCAAAGAGGGAGGAGAAGGAAGTAAAAATCTACATAGTCAGTACAATTAACATTATTTGCATTAGTTACACTTATAGTCGTGACTCAAGTATTACAGAAGTGATCCATGTAACTGAAAATGTCTGTATCCCTTATATTTTAAAATTGAAATAAATATTTTCAACTGATTTCCCATATTTTGTAGATATTTGAAATTTTAAAGTAAATATTTTATAATATGCTTTTTGATAGATCAATAGAACTTATCTATAACATTCAATTTGGTACCTATAATAAAAAAATAAACATGATTTATAAATTGTTTGCATAGGGCTATATCTCAATGAGATTTTCCAACATTTTCTTCTGGAATTATTAGGGTTTAATGCTTTGTATTTAAGACTTTATGCATGCTGAATTAATTTTTGTAAGTGGTGAGAGATATCACCCTGTTTCATTCTTCACCATATGGCTACCCAATTCTCCCAGCATCATTAATTGAATAAGGTCTCTTTTCTTCAGTATATTTTGTTGTTGGCATTGACAAAGATCAGTTGGCTGTATATAGATGGTTTTATATCTGTATCTTCTATTTTGTTTCATTGGTCTATGTCTCCATTTTTGTACTGATGTCCATATTATTACAGCCTTGTAGTATGGATTGAAGTCTGGTAAAGGGGTGCCTCCACATTCGTTCCTTTTGTTTAAGACTGCTTTAGATATTCATGTTTTTTTCTGCCTCTGGATGATGGATAGAATTATATGTTTTAGATCTGTGAAAATTCATGTCGGTACTTTGAATGGAATTTCACTGTATTTGAAATTACTTTGGGCAGTATGGGCATTTTAACAAAGTGGATTCTACCAATCAATGAGTATGCTATGTGTTTTCATTTGTGCCACCTGTGATTTCTCTCCTTGGTGTTCTCCTTGGTGTTCTGTGCCGTCTGCAATTTCTTTCCTCAGTGTTTTGCAGTTCTCCTGGTAAAGATCTTGCCCCTCCTTGGTTAGTGCATATATTTGCAGGTGGTTTATTTATTTGTCTATAGCTATCAAGAGTGGTACTGAATCTTTGATTTGACTCTCACCTGACTATTACTGGTATACAGGAATGCTCTGATTATGTACATTGATTTTTTTTTAGGCTAAGTCTTTGCTGAATTTATTTCTCAATTTCTGGATTCTCTTGGTGGAATCCTTGGGGTTTTCATATCATCAGCAAAAAGCCATAGTTGAACCTCTTCTTTCCCGGTTTGGATAACTTTAATTTTTCTCTTGCCTGATTGCTCTGGCGAGGACTTCCAGCACCATGTTGGATGGAAGTGATGGCAGTGGGTGTGCCTTGTTCCAGTTCTCAGTGGGAATGTTTCAGCTTTTGCATATTAAGTGTGATGTTGACTATGGGTTTGTCATATGGCTTTTATAATTTTGAGATATATAACTTCTAAACCTAGTTTGTTGAGAGTTTTTATCATGAAAACATTCTGAATGTAGTTGAATGCTTTTTTCTTCTGCTTCTATTGAGATGATTATATGGATTTTTGTTTCTGCGTCTGGTTGTGTGTTGAATCTCATCATGGTTCTATGAATGTTGAGCCATCCTTGCATCTCTGAGATGAAGCTCACTCAGTTATGGGCTTGAATTCCATATAAATGACATTTAATATATAATATATATAATATATAATATATATATAATATATATAATATAATATGACATTTCATATTTTAAAAGTTTATGCAGTTAGCAGGTAAAGTTTACTAAGTGTAGAGTATAAAGGTTTGAACACAATAATTAAGAAAATGCCATGAAGGCGATGTTAAGCAGTTCGGTGAAAATATTTCAGACTGTATATGGAACCAGCACATTGTACCTCATGACTGCATTATTGTACACAACTATGATTTAATAAAAAATAAATAAATAAAAAATAAAAAGTTTATGAACACATTATGTTCCCTTTTGTTCACTGCCTAAAAATGCCTCATATTTATAATTAAGATAAATAATTTTTTAGTATAGAAAAACACATTTTATGTCTTTTTTCTTTATAGACAGAAGCAACAAATCCAAAGATGAGGCATTGTCCTAAAATTGAAACTGCCGTCATCTTTTCTTATCTATGATACAATATATCTGGAATTAGTGTAAGGACCACTTTATTTGTCTCTAGAAACGCACTACGTCCTCAATCCAAATAGGTTTAAGGCAAGAAAAGAACTCTGGCCCTTCTACAGGTTTATGGTGACTTCTTTAGTTAACAGAAATTTCATTATTACTCATTTCAAATTCCATCTTTGGTTGATTGCTGGAGGCAGAAACAGATACCTTCAAGCTAATCAATTTCAAGTTTCAGACTCTCTGGTTGCTTGGAGTTACTGCTTGTTATAAGGTGCTTAGGAAGAAGAATTGAAAACAGGTTGCAAGTAAGAATTATTTCTATGGAAGCAGTTCTGGTAAATTGCCTTAAAGCAATTTCACAAGAAATAAACCTGAACTCCAATGTTCCAGCAATTATATATATTTTTTTCTTATCCTAAATAAATATTTACTTTTATGTCTATTTTTCACTTATCATTTTGGATTCCATTTTTTTTTTTTTTTTTGCATTTTTGGCTGGGGCAGGACTTGAAACCTGCCACCCCTGGTATATGGGGACAACACCCTACTCCTTGAGCCACAGGTGCCACTCTGGATTCCATTTCTTAAAGCAGGCTTCTTTTCTCTTATGAGTTTCAATTTCCTCCAAATCATAGTCTTCCTTTAAGTAGAGCATTTTAAATTAGGAGCAATACTGATTAGGAAAATGAAGGGCAAATAAAGAGGATTAATTTATTTTTTCAATGTGGTGAATGGATGATTCAGGTAAGAAAGGTAAGACAAAAGACTTGACAGGATGCCTCAACAAAAAACATTCCATCATGTTGGACAGAATATATTTTTAGTATTTATGAACGTTGAATACATGAAAGATAACTTATTTTGAACAGCATTGCTTGTTTATGCAAAGTCATCTGGTATCTCCAATATATGTGCATCCCAGTTTGAAGATGCTACTCTGGGCAACCCTGTTGGTGTTTACAATCCTTTTAATGTGATTATTTGAATGGTGAATCATTCAGTACTACAGTGATATATCTGCATACAAGCTAGATATTGCTGTTAATTTTATCATATGCATTTCAATTAGTATTCATCAATAATAAATAATTTTTCACTGACATAAATATTTTGTTGCTTTTATGAAAAATAAAGACATGTTTTTCTTTCTTTATGGATATTTTATGTCTTATTTATTTCTCAATTAAAAAAACACCTCACATATTACTCTGTAGAGTGAGGCCAACCAGGGTTTTTATTCATATCTATTCATTACTGCATGACATTAAAGTGGATACATTTCCTGCATCTCATTTCATCAGGAAGTTATAAAAATTCCTGTGAGTTGGCCTCATGACACTCATTTGAATATTCATGTTGTGTATTTGATATATGCTGGAGACTCTACAAAAGAAGAAAGATACAACTTTGAACTGAGAAATAAGCTATTTTCCCCCTCATTTTTATGTGAATGTTTAAATATTTTTGTCGACATAGTACATTAATATCATTTCAAATTATATAATAGTACTTGGAGGTTTATGCATGTGCCTGCCACACCCCTTCTCAATCACAGGAAGCTAGAGAAACAAGCACTTTCAGTTCTCTTATTTGGGTAGATGACTGGTTCTTAAATACTGCACTTCAGATACTTTCTCATCAATTACTGTCACGCAATTTAATTTGATTCACATATTTATCCTCCACTGAAAATACATTGGTTCATTGGTTTCAGCTATTTCTTAAATAAAATTGAACTAATGTATTTGTGTTTCTTATACTACTTTTTTTTTTTGGTAGTGAGACTCTGTCTCACCTTATGGCCCTCAGTAGAGAGTGCCGTGGCATCACACAACTCACAGCAACCTCCAACTCCTGGGCTTAGGAGATTCTCTTGCCTCAGCTTCCCCAGTAGCTGGGACTACAGGCACCCGCCAGAATGCCTGGCTATTTTTTTTTGTTGCAGTTTGGCCGGGGCTGGGTTTGAACCCGCCACCCTCCATATATTTAGCTGGCGCCTTACCGACTGAGTCACATGCACCACCCTCTTATTCTATTTTTTTATACTCATTTATAGTTATCCTCATTCCCTCAATTTTAATTCTGTTATTTTCTAAATTTTTCAATTGTTTTTATTATCATTTTATTTGAGGTTTAGTAGAGAATGGGTATATATTTATGATTAACATATCATATTTAATGAAGGACTTCTTAATTACACAGGGTCACGAAGTTCGTTCTGTTTTAATCCTAAGTAAAATTCGTAAGTGAAGAATTTGACATAAAAAAAAATTGATAAATGCATATGTCCTTTTTCCTTCCTGGACCCAACTAGAGGTGGAAATATTCAACAAGGTTTGATGAAGAATGTTATTAATGGGTACTTCATTTCTCTAAGGGTTCCTGACATAAGAAACTTAATGGGTTAACATAGGTATAAAACATTTTCTCTGGCTTTTAGGTGATTACAGGAAAAGTATATATACTCACACCTTATATGTACTTTGAAACCACCATAATAAAGTCTTTGTGTTACTTTAAACAAACACTTTCAAATATAGAGTCTCATTTTAGAATTAAAATCATAATATTCTATAATATTTTTAACCAAACTAAGTGTCTGAAATAAAAGTATAGATTTCTACAATAGGATGATAACATGTCAACTTGAGCCTAACATATAAGTTTGAAATTTTCTGGAAAACCTCATAAATTTTATGGCTCAAAAGTATACCTCAAGTGCATTAAGATTCTAATTTCCAACACTGTGTGTTTATTCATGAATAATAAGGCATTTATTTTTATATACATACACTACATAAAGAAGTATTAAGAGTCCATCTCAAATATCCAAAGAAGCTATGAGTCTGTTGCTGTTTTTTTAAGAGAATAAGCCAACTAAATTTATTTCAGAAATAATAAAATCAATGTGATACATTAAGTAGCTGTCTTTAAAGAGTTATTTAAATTCTGTATGATGCTCGAAGTTGAAACTGTGAGCTTGAGACTTGCTTTATACTTGAATTTCTATGAGTAGAATAAAGGGGCTATAAAAAATGAGCTAAGATGTGAAAATCTTATTAGGTAAGAGGTATGATCTCTATACAATGATAATCTCTAATGAAGGATAGCGTATAGGCCTATTCCCAATTTTTAGTGGTTTGAAGTTATATATTATGTTACACATTTTCATTTTGATTCAGGCATAATTTCTAGGCCATAGGTTTTAACTGGAGATAATAATTTAAAAGATTTTAGAAGGTGAATAAATTCACTGACCTTGAATCCAAAAATATTTTTTCACAGTGGAGTTTTTAAAATACTCAACAAATTCTATAAAATGAAATATTTACACTCGAAATGATCATTCGATACTTCTATATTACTGACTGATATCATTATTAATAGTAGTAAAGCATATAAATCACTCTATTTCCAATTAAGAAAAACTGTCCTTGAAAATCAAAAGTTATTTTTTGCTTTTTGCCAAATGCCTACTTAGTTGAACATCACATAGTCTCTATGTAGGGCTTATTTTTAAAATTAAAAACAAATAGTGTCAAATTGTAACTAATTGATCAACACTTAAATGCACATATGGAAGTAAATATCAATGAAAATCAAAGGGGTTGGGGTGGAACACATGGGTAAATTCACACCTATTGGGTACAAAATACACTACCTGGATGAAGGACGCACATAACTTTTGACTTAATCTGTCCAAAAACAAGTAAGTAGACAAAACGTGTATACCCTCTAATTTTCTGAAGTAAAAAATAAAGTTAAATGTAAAGGTCTTAGCAAAATAACTAAGAAAATGCCACGAAAGCTATGTTAACTAGTGTGATGAAAATGTGTCAAACGGTCTATGAGCCAGGTGTATCGTGCCCCATGATCATACTAATGTACACAGCTATGATTTAATAAAAAAAAAATATGTATATATATATGACTAAAACAACAAGCAAAATAGTGGAATTTGAGAGGCACCTTTCATGATGTCACAAAGTACAAGTGAAGCTCTCAAAAGATAAAATGAGATAATAAGAAAAGAGATCTCTATAAGCCATTATGATTTCCTCAGGCCTTACTTAAAAACTATAGAAGGAGGGATAGCAGGGGATAGTAGGGGGACCACAACTATGGAGCACATTGCAAGTACAAGTTGGTTCTATCATGTGTAGAACACAAATGTCCTAATGCTATAAATGGGTAAATGAGATGAAAGCTATGCTGATTAGTATGATTTAAGCGCTCCAATCTGTACAAATAATCAACACACTGAAATGGGCATAAATGTATTTATTTACATTTACTGAAATGGGCATAAATGTATTTATGATCTATGTACAAAAGACTTAGTTAAAAAAATAAAATAAAATAAAATAAAAAAACATAGAAGTATCCAATTGCTGCCAATCCTTCATCACTACTTAATATACCTATTTTATAAAACAAAGGAAAAAGAAGGCTGGGTGTGTGCTGTGGCTCATGCCTGTAATCCTAGCACTCTGGGGAGTCAAAGCAGGTGGATCCCCTGAACTCAGACGTTTGACAATAGCCTAAGCCAGAGCAAGACCTCAGCTCTAAAACTAACCATGCATTGTGTCAGGCTCCTGTGGTCCCAGCTACTTAGGAGGCGAAGGCAAGAGAATCACTTGAGCCCAAGAATTTGAGTTAGCTGTGAGTAACCAGAACCTGCCTCAAAAAAAAAACAAATAGAGAGAGAGAGAGAGAGAGAAAGAAAGAGATACTTACTTGACTTCCATACATTACAGTGTTTGTGGTGAGAATTTACTCTTTTGCCTAATGTGAGAGGAGCGGAGGTGTAGGTAAACCAGAGGGGAGGTTCTAAATTGTTTATATAGGCTGAGATCGTCTGGAGGAGAGAGACTCACATCTCTTTTCCTAAATAGTTGTCAAGCTTACAGCCTACAAGTGTGCTGCGTGTAGCTATCAGACTGGACCAGAAAGCGGCAGAGAAATTCTTGAATAAACATGACATCGGTCCCCTCAAGTTTAGGAGTATGTTGTATGTAAAGACTGGTGCTTCTTTGGGGTACTTGCTACCTTTGAAGCTACATGATCAAGTGACAGTACACCTAGTGCAGGTATGATTTTGTTATATAAATTTCTGTGGGACTCAATAGAAGGGTTGTGCCTCTTTATGATGACCCTCTATGAAAACAAAACTGGGGAGTAAAACAACAGGAAACAATACAAAACACACAAACAAAACCCCAAACCACCATTTGCACAAAGTCATCACATGAGCAGACCACCGTACCATCAGCAGGCAAGATTAGGCCTAAACTGAGGGAGGCCAAGGAAAATTTTGTTTCCCTGAGCCATAACTAACTATCCATTTCTATTCCCTGACCTAACTCCAGGGAATCTAAGTCTTGAAAGTGGACTGGAGTGGAAAGAAGTATTTCAGATCCAGGTGTATCACACATCACTTACAACTATCCAAGAGTCTACTTCTAACCAGTGCTGGTGGTATGGTAACAGATTTGTGATTAAATTGTTAAATTTTACTGCACAAAACTATTCTGAAATAAACTTTATTTTTAATTGTTGGGGGATTTATTGTGGGTACAAAGAATCAGGTTACACTGATTGCATTTGTTAGGAAAAGTCCTTCTTATAATTGTGTTCTGCCCCCAAGAGATGTGCACACACCGTGACCCCCAATTTCCTTCCTTTCTTCCCTCTCCCCACTGCCCCCACCATGTACTACCCTGTTTTCCCGAAAATAAGACATCCTCCGAAAATAAGACCTACTTACAGGAAAGATAAGATGTCCCCTGAAAATAAGACCTAGAGCATCTTTGGGAGCACACCTTAAAATAAGACACTGTCTTATTTTCAGGGAAACAGGGTAGATCATCAATCGTCCTCATATAAAAATTGAGTACACTGGATTTTGCTTCTTCATTCTTGTGATACTTTACTAAGAAGAACATATTCCATCCAGGTTAATACAAAAGATGTAAAGTCTCCATCTTTTTTAATGGCTGAATAGTATTCCATGAGTTACATATACCACAGTTTTTTAATCCATTTCTGGATTGATGGGCATTTAAGCTGTTTCCACAATTTGGCAATTGTAAAATGATTTCCTATAAACAGTCTAGTGCAGACATCTTTATGACAAAATGATTTTTTTTTCTGGGTAGATGCCCAGCAATGGGATTGCAGGATCAAATGGGAGGTCTAGTTTGAGTTATTTGAGGGTTCTCCATACTTCCTTCCAAAAACGTTGTGTTAGTTTGCGGTCCCACTAGCAGTATAAAAGTGTTCCCCTCTCTGCACATCCACACCAGCATCTGCAGCTTTGAGACTGTGATGTGAGTCATTCTCACTGGGGTGAGGTGATATCTCAGGGTAGTTCTGATTTGCATTTCTCTGATGTTTAGGGACAAAGAACATTTTTTCATTTGTTTGTTAGGAATTCATCTGTCTCCTTTAAAGAAGGTTCTATTCATCACACTTGCCATTGATATAATGGTGTTAGCTCTTTTTATGTTGATTAATTTGAGTTCTCTATAGATCCTAGTTATTGACCTTTTGTTGAAATAAACTTATCATTTACATCTACTAAAATGTGCATATTTTAATTTTACAAATAGGTAAGTTGTGATGAACGTATACATCCCTATCACTACTAATGCAATCAAGAAACAGTTTATCTCAAAAATGCAGAAAGTTCCTACACATGTGTCACAGTTAACATGCACATACACAAGTCTCCATACCTCATCTCAAGCAACTTATAGGCATTCAGTGACCAAATGTGTTGTAGGTATGTTTTTGTATGAGGTTATTTTCATTTAGCAGAATTTGTGATTCCTGCATTTTGTTTCATTTGCCAATGGTTTTCCCCCTTTAATGGCTGTTAGTATTGCATTAACTTGATATAGTTATTTAGCCATTCACTTCTTAGTGGACACCTGATTTGCTTACAGAATTAAGGTGTTATTAATAACATTGTTATGAACACTTATGATAAGTTGTGTGTACAAACATTTTAATTTCTTTTGGTTAAATGGCTGGACATAAAAACGTGGATTATGTGATAAATGCATACAAATTTTTTCAGGATGATTTTGTCATTTTGCAATCTGACAAGCAATGCCCATGTGTTCTAGTAGCTAAACATTTTCACTAAACCTGGTGTTGTAAATGTTTTAAATGCAACCTTCTCATGTGTATCTTAATATATCAATATTAAATTCCAGTCTCTGACAACCAGGAAGAAAGAGGAAATTTTTGCTTATTTACTTAGCATTTGTATTTGGATGGAGCCCATTTTGATATTTTTTTCCTTTAAGAATTGTACATTTGGGGAACTATCTAAACAAATTTTGCCTATGCCAGGGTCACAACGATTTCTGCCCTGTTTTTCTCTAGAAATTACATACATTTAGAATATGACACAATTTTTTGTGTTTGGTAAGTGCTGAGGGGTAATTGTTAAGGATCATGTTTTTTTAATTTTGATATAGAGATGTTGAGAAGATTATTATTGACAATGTAATATTTGTTATATTGAGAAGATTATTTGTTGAAAGGATTATTCTTTCACTATTAAAGCAATTAATAGCATTATTTAAAAATAATTGTACTTGTATGCGTGGGTTTTCTTCTCAATTCCCTATTCCTTTCTATTGGTCTAAATGTCTGTCCTTATGTTAATACAAAAAGGCCTTATTTACCATAGCTTTATAGTAAGTAAATTCCAACCTTGTTTTCTCCTTCCTAAAGTTTGTTATTTATTAAATTATTTGAGTTTCATATACATTTTAGGATAACTTTCTCTGTTTTGAAAAAAAAAACAAATCTAAACCAATTATGATTGGCATTATGTAAAATTTATAGAACAATTGATATCTTAACAATATTGAAAGGTCCAATTTATGAAATATATCTAATTTTTTCATGTGTTCTTTAATTTTTTTCAGCTGTATGTATATGTATTTTGATACATTTTGTTAAATTTATTTCTTAGCATCTTCTATGTAATAATAAATTAGATTAAATATTTTATTTAATTTTCCTATTGTTTGTTCCTAGTATTAAAAATATGCATTACAGTAGGTGTTAACTTTCTCTTCTATGTCATTGACAAATTCACTTGTGATTTCTCTTAGTTAATTGGTTGATGTCTCATGATTAATTCAGTGAATATTCACCTATCTGCAATAAAGAAAATTTTCTTGTCTTTAAAACTTTCTTTTATTCTTTTTTATTGCCTTATTGCAATGACTGGAAATTCCATGAGATTATAATCCTGACTAGAAATAAGGAAGGTGGACATAATAACTTGCTCTGCAATTTAGGTCATTTCCTGCGTAGCTAAAATATAAAACTGCTACTGGAAAAAAATAGTTTCAATACAAACGGCCTCTCTAACCAATTTCACTCACTCAGGAGTGATGTATTATTTTTCATAGACAATTCAATATTTAGGTGGAGGCACCTTACTTAACTGCTGCAAATTAAACATTTGTTTTATGAAAGACTTGATAAAAAAACGATGTGTGATCACATAAATCACAACCTTTCATTACTTTGTTAATGTGTGCAAATATGTGCTGCAGGAACATACAAAATTATATATAATTTTCAGGTGTGCATGTAAACCACCCACAAAAGTATTTAGTGCAATCTGCATCAGGATGAAGAGTACAATCCAAATATAAAATATACAAAACCACTAAAAGTACATGTTTGAATACTTGTCATTGCATTATCTGTTTTAGTGACAGTTTCTGTCATCTTTTTGATAGAATGCTTACTGGGTGAATGGATTTCTTTTATTCACACTTAAGTGATGTATCCTTAAGGATGCAGTGTATTGATCTATTGTCTAGTCTTACATATATTGAATTCTAAGAGATAAAACTATATTGAATTTTTGACAGACACTGCTAATTAAGACTTTATTTAGAAGACCTACTTTAAGATAATCTGAACCAACAGCAGTTTGGTATCTTGGAAAAACACTATTCACTTACAAGCCATTAGAATAATTGAAATTGAACTTTAAACTTTTCTTGAAAAGTATTTTTCTCATTTTCTTCTTTGATGTTTACAGCTATAAGGACTGCAGAAACCAAAACTGCTCGTGGCTTAAGTGCATATCTTGGTAAGTTTTACACATACATGCACAACTCACACGCTCATGCAACTTTTACCACAAACAAGATGAAGACCATGTTCTTCAGGCTCAAAGTTATCTTTTTGCCCCTTGTCAATCACACCACTATTCCCCAACACAGAGATTTCTTGTTATGATAGATTAGATTGCATTTTCTAGAGTTGTATATAAATAGAGCCAGATAGCATGCATAGTTTTATTTGTCTTCCTATACACAGCATAATTATTTTGATCACCATTCATTTCTTGTGTGTCACAATAGTTCATTCACTAACATTATATAAATGAACTATTGTTGACTATATCGTAGTATGTTTCACTATTCACTCATTGAAAGACATTTGGGTTGTTTCTTGTTTGGAACTATTAGAAATAAAAATGATATAGAATCCTCATGTACAAAATTCCTTGTATAGATATGTGTGTTTACTTAATCTAGAAAAACATAGAAATGAAATGACTGGATCATATGAGAGGTGTATATTTACAAATGTACTTAACTGCCAAACTGTTTTCCACCATGAGTCTATAAAACTTCTAATTCTTCCAAATCATCCCTAATGTGTTATAATATCAGACTTTTAAATTTTATTTATTCTAACATATGTATAAGCATACATCATTGTGTATTAATTTTCTTATCCCAATTTAGCATATGATCATTTTGAAAATCTCTTTGGCAGAGAGCTTGTTCAAATATCATGACCATTTACAATATTTAGTTAATTTAGTTACATTATTTACATTATTTAGTAAATGAATTTTAAGACTCATTTACATATTCTAGATAAAATTCTTTGTCATAAAATGTTATATTTAGTACATAAATTTTATATTTATCATTAAAATATTCAAAATCCTATGTACATAATTTTCAAATATTTTGTTTTACTTGTATGTCTTTTTGTCCTCTCAGTCTCTTAATGAGCATAAATTATTATTTTGATTTATTACATCAAATTTGCCAACATTTTTTTCTTTTACAGATCATGATATTGCTGCCATATACATTAAATATTTTTGGAAAGCATTAAAAGGTCAAAATGATCTTTTCCCTATGTTGTCTTTTGGAAGTTCTATATTTTTAAGTTTTACATTTGGGGCTATAATCAATTTTGATTGATTTGGGGGCACAAGATGCCAGATAGGTATCACAGTTCTTTTTAATTTTTTTGTGTATGGATTTTCAACATTTCCTGTATTATGTGTTGAAAAAGCATACATTTTAAAATTTTACTTTGAAAACACAATGTTATTTTTTATTTGAGTGGTAAAAAAAAAAAAAATACAAATAAAAACTAAATCCAGGGCAGCGCCTGTGGCTCAAAGGGGTAGGGCTTGGGCCCCATATGCCAGAGGTGGCGGGTTCAAACCCAGTCCCGGCCCAAAACGGCAAAACAACAACAACAACAACAACAAAACTAAATCCAAATTCCTGTATGGAACATAATTTAATGGTGTCAGTTCAGAGGAGACACAAGGTGACCACGACAGCACAGTGTTATAAGTGTGCTATCCTAGCAGCACGTTCTGCACGCTGTGGAAGCAGGGACTCCAGGAGAGGGAAACGTAGATTGCCTCCGTGATTAAGAGGCATCCATAAGGGTAAGAGGCTGTGTGTTCAGCTTTGAAAAACAAGTAGAGATTTATCAGTAGAAATAAATGTGAGAAGGCAAGTAATTTAAGGAACAAAAAGAAAAATACTCAGTAAACAGTGTAGCCATATATAAAATTGCTCCAAAATATTTGCAAGCTAGAAAGATGCTACAAATCAAAACTGCAGTGTATAGGAGCCCTAGTATGAATGGGGGTGAAAACCAAGTGGGCAGTTTCGACTTAGATGTTAGGGAGCTTGCATTTTATTTAATGGTTTTGATAAGGGCGAGTAAAAATGACGAAAATGATATGATTTCAGAAAACTTTCTTTTGGAACATTGAATATACTACATTATTTCTAATTTTGAATTGATTTAAGTTACCTATAAAACTCAATTCCTAGATGATGTGAATGTCTCAAAAATAAATTGGCTTTTTTTCCTAGGAGAGATAATGCTCTGACTCTTACAATAATCATGGATTTATTTTCTTATGTCTCATAAACTTATAATATTATTTGTTTCAATCATCATCACCTCACAAAGAAACTGACAGATTGTAGACTCTTTCAAATCAAGAAAAGTGATTTCCTCCCTGATTGATTCTTAGCCTAACCTTACACCAAAGTTTGTTAGAAATGCTTTCCATTTTCCATGCACCCTGGGCATTTCCTAAGGCAGAATTTGGAAAAATATTATCAACTACAGAAAAAGCATTTGATGAGATGTAAAGACAGACAATTTAATCCTGGTTTTCCCCATCATTAACTTGTTATTGCAAATTGAGACAGATTACTTAACCTCTTCTGTTTTCTATGCTCTTATATCTAAAATTATGTATCTAGACAGTCTCTGATGTCATTCCAAAACAAAAATTCTATGTTCTATATAAATAGAGATTTTTTTGTAATTAGAATTTCCTTTAAAATCCACAAACATCCAAAATTCTGCAGTAATTTCCAAATAGACATAATAAGAAATACTTACAGATATTTTTAGATACTTTAATGACAGTAAGCATATTTACCCACTTTTTATTAGAAGAGAACAACAATTTTTCAAGGTTAGAAAATAAAATCTTTGGCAATGACAAGAACAGTTTTATATTTTATTAAGTGACAGTTCTGATTATGGTACCTTTTTAAACTAACTCTTCATTGCTCACAAGTTAGCTATCCTAGATTTTATACATGCATTGCAAAATATCTTAACATTAAAATTCATTCTACTACACTATTCATTGAGATTTATTCATTCTCTATTGCTGACAGTACAAATATGACAGAACATTACATCAATCTACAATAGTTGAAGATTTACTACTGTCAATCCCTAAGTGAATTGTGATAATTGCTTTATTATAAACATGGTTTCTACTATGCAAATTCAATGCCATTTTACTAATAACTTCAGTTGAAAACAAACTGCAGGGAAATAGAATTATTATAGAATATTTTGTGAATATCTTAAATTTAATAGTCTGATAATCAGAGATTTTAAATTATGTCTTCCTACCATACATCCATGGAAGTTAATTTTTAAAAGAAATCTTCTGTATTAGAAATTTTATGAACTGTATTAGAGTAGAAATCGAAAATCTTGAGGCAGATAGAGTTTTGTGACACTCCCGAGAATACACATTATTTGTAGACATATCTTTTGCAAAGTTATTTCTGAATAACTTTGAACAGAAGCTGGGATAGACTTAAGTCACAGGGGACGTTTTGATATTAAAAGCAGAGTTTCAAGAAGAGCTAGCAAATTAGTTCCAGTGTTTACAAGAGGAGAAATTCATTACATCTCTGTTACAAAAGGCACAACTCTTAGGTTGTCACATAAGAGTTATGTCACATGGCAATTTTGAGATGTATGAAATTATAAGGTTCCATTCCAATATTTTGTTTTATAACATTTTTAATAGCACTATAAAGTAGCAAGAATATAAATATGCTAAGGCCTAAAAATACACTTACAGATTTCACTTAAAAATAATATGATTTTTCCAGCAATGATTTAGCTTTTTCTGTAAGAAAAATTGTTACCTTTTATAAACGAAGAGTGAATTATTGCATGAAATTATAAAAAAGTAGAAATATATAACTCAAATATCCAATATATTTACTTCATTATCTAAATAACACAAAACACAAATTTTCCCACTAAACAACTAAACTTTAGAGAAAGATGTACCAGAGTCTAAAAGTACTAACTTTTCACATACATTTCTCAATATCATTTACTTATGTAATAGTTTCAAAATACGCCAATTTCACATTGAAAACTAAAATATCTAAATTAAAAATGCATGAAATGTCAGAAATGGATTTAGTAACCGTGTGTTGTAGAAATAAGTTACGGAAATATTTTCCAAAACTATTCAGGATATTAAGGGCATGAAATCATATGTACTTGAAGAGTCATCAAATGTGAACAAAAAGCTATCCCAACTCTCTAATTATCATCCTTCTAAAGTAATATACTTAAATCTCGTAAAATGAGCTTTTTATTTACCCTAAATCTGCACAAAACATTGAAAGTACTCTTCTTTGAAATTAAAATTATTTTCTCTCTCCTTAATGCTTTATAGAATCTTCCTTTTTTTTTTTTTAACAAAATTAGGACTTAAAATTAACAAGCAGTGAAGCTACTGCTTATGTAACATATGTATACTTCAAATCCAAGGCTGATTTAAAAGATTTTTATATTCTTCCTACTCACAATTAAAGATTTAAATTTTTAAGAATAGTGACTAGTAAATTTTCAATTAAAAAATACAGTCTTCCTCCCAATTTATACTCAATTATAAATACTCTTAACTAAATTTAGTCGTTGTGTTTTTCTTTTACATTTATATTAATATTACTGTTTAAAGGGCAAAGATTTTAAAATTCCTTGTTGTTGTTATTGCAGATTTGTAAGTCTGTGTTTCCATAATACAACAAAGCAATAAATTTCTAGAAAATGTATTTTAAATATTTTTGTTCTCATATGAAATTTTAGAGTCACTGAATCTAAAGGTGATAAGCATTTCTAATCTGTCATTTTATTATTAAAAATCTTACGACAAAGGCTCAGGAACAAGTGATGTTACTCATTAATAATTTGATTTTCCTTTTATATATTTCTTTTGAAAAATCACATTGATTTTAAAATTAAAGAAAGCATACATTGTAGTTGTCTGAAGTTTTCTTGTGTAGTGTTAATTGTTCTTAAAATACACAAAAGAGTTATTCGAGAGTTAGAAGGTCCACAAATGTTAGCTGAGTTCCAGTTTTATCCATGGTTTTCATGCTCACTTATCTATCATTTAAGCCCAGGCAAGTGTCTATGCATTAATGCATTATCTTGGTATTTTAATGGTAAAAAAAAAAAGTGCTCCAGTGGCAAAATTATTCTGTGTTTTAGGCCAAAAGCTGTAGGCAAAAATTTTATTTATTATCACTTAGTACTGTGAACTTAAAGACATAAAAACAATTCAATGAAGAGAGTTTAGGTTTTGACGTGATTAGTGTACTCTGCCTTGGCAGTTTTTAACACAGTGAAAGAAAAACAAAGTTAAGTAGTTAAGTAGTGAGAAATGACAGTAAAATTCCATCCACTCAGGCATGAGAAATATACTGACAAAAAATGAATTGTTCACATTAACCTTAAGGTCTAATTATCTTTTCAATTAAAAAAATTAATCTGTTCTTTCAGTCACAGAATGGGATTATTTAAAAATCTGTGTTCAGGGAACTTTTATCATTGGTCCGTGAATGGTCCTTAATTAATTAATAATATCATTTGCACAATGGAAGCCACTACCCAAGATAAATATTGAGACTAGACAATCATATAAATATATGTATATAAATGGTTAATATATATTTTTCATGTATATTTGTATGTTCTCAAATATATATATAAGTTTTTATAGTTTTGTTTTACGTTTTAACTTTTAAAATATACTATGGTAAAGCATATAATATTTTTCTCCTTCTTATTATATTGCTAAAATTAATCCATTAATGTTACAATGAAATCATCAATAATTTTGTATAATGTGTTAATGTTTCATATTTTTCACTCCATTTCCTGTTTCCTGGCTTTTTTTTCAGGTTTTTGTTAACATTGGGAGTAATATCCATTGTATATTTACACATATCTCTTGGTGAACACTTCTCTTTAGTTTATACCTAAAAGAGAAATCTTTATAATGTGCAAGAGTGTACTCAATATTATTTATTAAAAATGTCAAAGTGTTTTCCAATGTATTTTGAACAGCTTTTACTTACGTTAGTAATGTTTAATAGATATTATGAATCCACTTTCTTTGCAAAAGCTGTTTTGTAATGTGTTAAAATTTGTCCATTGAATTTATACAAAATGCGTATATGTTTAGTCTTAATATACATTACTTGTTGTTGTTACCTGATATGATTTTTGGCAATATCAATGTAATACAACTAAACACTTTTGAATAATACCTTATAATATAATTTTCTGGAAAAATGTAAACTAAATGAAAAATAAAATATGTACCAATATCAGGTTGATCATGAACATTACGTTGAATAAAATATTTTTGAAATGTAAGACTCTTTCATTTTTCCTAATTTCAGAGAGAGTGAATAAGTCATAGAGGAGCCTGAATGACATAGAAGCTTTGGCTTTATTTGTTTACTTATTTCTCTATTTTTATGGAATTTTCTTTTTATATTCATCATGTGACACTTCTCTTTACGGATTTTTATAAACTGGGAAAAATCATGATACGTCTCTTTAACCAAAATTTGTAATATAAAAATAGAAGTTTTCTTTTAAAAAAAAATGAGTTCTATTTTAATGGTTTTATTATTGCAGTTGACTCCTTTCTTGTCCATTGGGCCTTCGTTTTTGAACCCTTTAGCATTTGTCACATTCAAAATAAAAATGATTGTCTCATTTTTAGTTTATCATCCATTCTTACAAGTCACAAGCTTAATAGTGATTTTTTTCTGCACCACATCAATTTAAACATCCTTACATTTTTATATAATACATTCATAGGGATGGTAATTTATCTTCTCTCCTTTTTTATTCTTTAACACAGAAACTATTTTTATTTCCTGTGGAATTTTGAGCACTGTGCTGTTGAGAGTATATGCTTTTGATGCGGGAGATCTATCAAATTACTGTTTAAAATTTTGCTCACTTTATGGCACTTATATTAATGGCAATGGTGAAAGTCAAAGGTCAAGTGGACAATTCCAGGATAAGACCAGTAACTACTGAAGGAAGAGGATTTCTTTCCTCTTGCATTGATGCCAATTTTAAGCTTGATTGAACAAAACCAATCACAGAATGAGTTATGAGGGATGAGGATTACCCTCTGCCATCAGAGATACAAATATTACAGATGTCAGTGTATTGGGACCTGGGAATTAGGGGGGAAAGTTTGGGGCATTTATCAACTAATATCTTAGCAACAGTTATAGTACTTTGATAAAAACTGGTAAGCTTTATAAAGCACCTTGTGAGAATACACAATAAAAAAATTCTCTTGTTAAAATAATTTTCTGGGCTCAGCGCCTATAGTTCAGTGGTTAGAGCACTGGCCACATGTACCAGGGCTGGCAGGTTTGAACTTGACCCGGGCTTGCTCAACAACAATGACAAAAACAACAACAAAAAATAACCGGATGCCTGTAGTCCCAGCTACTCGGGAGGCTGAGGCAAGAGAATGGCTTAAGACCAAGAGTTTGAGGTTGCTGTAACCTGTGATGCCACAGCACTCGACTGAGGGTGACAAAGTGAGACTCTGTCACAAAAGAAAATAAATAAAATAAAATAATTTTTTGTAACCCAAATCACCTAAATAATTCAGCTTGATGTTTCCAGTCACATTTTCAGATCTCTTTCTCACTTATAATATTCTCTCACCCAACTTCCATTATTCCTAATACTTTTGAGAACATAGATCTGTCAAGGAAGGGATTTTTTTTTGCAGCCCTATGAAAAATATCTTTAACAAATAAAAGAATTATTGACTTCAATTATCTTTGTCTCTTCTCTGTTTCTGACCTCAACCTATCTAATCTGAAACAAGAAACAGCCAGGTTTGGACTTCATGGAGTGGATTCAGTCCCAGTTTCCCAAAAAAAACCTAACAAGTCCAGCTAGTGCTAAACATTTCCTTCTCTTACGGAGTACAGAATACCAGGACAGATCATGCAATCAGGAATGAGACTGAATCTAAAAGATCTAATGACCATTTGAAGTGGAAAGTATAAACTGGGCATATGAGAAAAGCTATTTAGTTGATATCCAAGGAGAGGATGAGTCAGTGAAGAGGTACCTGTGACTTTTCTATTTCTGAGGCTGAGAGAAGCTTAGGAAACATGGAATCAGGGCAGTTTACTCCTTTTCTTCCAGATGAAACTAGTAACCTGATGACTTATTTACTGAAGAGGAGTAGCAAACAGTACATCTAAAGGAAGTCCAATAGTCAGAGATGTGAAAATCAGATGGAACTGATGTGTGTATGTTTATGAGTGCATGCATATATTACGTGCATATATTACATGTATATACACATATGACTGCCTGTGTGTTTTACAAATATAGTATGTATGTGTATAGGGCATTGATGGAATTTCACAAACAAGATGAAAACAATGTTGAAAAATTAACAAATTTTTTTAAAAATTCATGAAATGAAGAAGAGAAAGATCAATCGATGTCTTTTTTAGTGTGTATGATGGATATTATATCAGATGAATACAAGGACACAAATGATTAGGTTACAGTTTTTGCATTTGTTAGATAAAGTTCAAGTTGCAGTTGAGCCCTTCTCTCCGGAGGTGTGCTGTTCGCCCTTACATTGTGCACATTAGGTGAGATCTCACCAATCTCCCTCCCTTATCCCCTCCCCCCTTTCCGGTCCCCACTCTCACTGGAATTTAATTGTGTTTTTCTCTTGTTTGGGCATGTTTGTCTCATGTTTGTTTACCTATTGGTTTCATATTAGTATTGAGTACACTGGATACTTGCTTTTCCATTCTTGTGATATTTACTAAGAACATTCTTCTACTCCATCCAGGTTAGAACAAAAGACGTAATAAACACCCCATACAAGACAGCTTTCAAAACAGAAAAGCAAACATTTGAAGTAAATAATTTATTAAGAAAAACAAAAGCAACATGAGGTTTGCTTTGGGGCATGTGATGTGAATATTGGAAATGGAACAAAAGGAGAAAATAAAACAGATTGAGACAGGACTACTATATCACGTGTTGCCCAATTGAGATGGCACATTCTGTGGGGCTGTGTTTTGTGAAACTAAATAGAGGGGAGGCAACGTGAAAGATATAACAACTTTTCTTAAGCAGACAAAATTTAATTTTCAAAGGTAAATCTACTGTTCATTAAATTATTGCATGGGCTTAACTATAAAACACACATGTATAGTATAGCCTATACATTTTGAGAAAAAAAAAATGTAAGTTACAAAGGAAAGAGAGTCATTCTGTCATAGGACATTTTGTCAGCTGGAAATAGGTGGCGTAAGAGCAAGGTTATGAAAAGAAAAGAGCAGGAACCCCATAATCCTATACCTACATGGAGTGAAATGAAGAGCTTTGTAAAGGTCCAAAGATTCACAGACTATGTCTTCCTCACACCCATCTGAAAAATGCATTTGAGAAAAGCATCAGATCAGTGGCCATGTGGTGTACGGGAGAGAAGGCAGTAGTGAGCACTGTGCAAACCGTGCTAAATGTCTACCCATCCATCTACATCTATACTTTATAGAAAAGGAAGTTGTAATACCATGCAAATACATGCTCATGAATTATGAGATATTTTTATAATATTCAGAAGTAAAAATACTTCTCTTGGGTACCCTTTCCTCTATTCTATAACATCCACACTTTTTTTTAAACACACAAACCCAGAGATCCCTCTACATTCCCAATTCAAAAAGTCCTATCACTTAGATTCCCAACATTTTTACACTCTAGATATCTATAAACTGCTTTACCTATTTTTTTTTCCTCTGTGCCTTCTAGAAAAGTTTAACCAAGCATTAAGGACATACCTTTGAATTCTCCTAATTCCTGCCAAACCAGTGTGAATACTAGGTAGTTGCAATGCAGTGTAGTCTACCTAGTGACCTGGCAAATATTTTATGCTCTATAACTCTATGGCTCCACCAAGTTAGATGTTCTTTTTGTTCTTTTGTGGAGTATTTTCAAAATGAAAGCAACTTCGCCTATTTTGAATGCAAAGTAATGACTATTTTTCATGGTCACCCAACTATAATTAAAATAGTTTAATGAACTTTTTAGGTAAGTTATTTTCTCCTGTTACATTTTGGATAATGTTTTTCACTTTTTCAGCTTTTTACTACACTTATGCTGAAAACGCTTTTAAATAGAAAACATAAGAAAAACATACTACTAGTATGGAAAACCCTCAAAGAACTCAAACGTTTGATCCTGCAATCCCCCTACTGGGCATCTACCCAGAAGAAAAAAAGAAATCCTTTTATCATAAGGCCATTTGCAGTAGACTGTTTATAGAAGCTCAATTTACAGTCACCAAAATGTGGAATCAGCCTAAATGTCCACCATCCAGGAATGGATTAACAAGCTGTGGTATATGTATACCATGGAATACTATTCAGCCACTAAAAAAGATGGAGACTTTAGATCTTTTGTATTAACCTGGATGGATGTGGAACACATTCTTCTTAGTAAAGCATCACAAGAACAGAAGAACAATAATCCTATGTACTCAATTGTGATATAAGGACAATTGACCTAGTACATGTTGGGGAGTTGGGGAAGGGGGTGCAGGGAGATGGAAAGAGGGAGGGAGGTGGGGAATCACGGGGTGTGACACACCTCTTGGGTATGGGTCACTATTATAAGAAGGACTTTTTCTAACAAATGCAATCAGTGTAACCTGGTTCCTTGTACCCTCAATCAATCCCTAACCATAAAAACAAAACAAAACAAACAAACAAACAAACAAACCATAACCCACATATTACTGTACTGCCTGCCAAATGTGTGATAAAACTTTGGGGTATAAAGTATAAATAAAAGTTGCACTAAATTATTTTCAGCAAAGAAGATTCTACTAAAATATAGCATGTCTTAAAGGAAAAACTTACATATGTAGATAATTCCCTCAGAATAGGAATTTTGGAGGAGTGAAAACGAAATGAGTTAAGTAATTGTTGTATATACAGGAATAATATGTTCTCTAAACTAAATTAAGAAAAAGATACCAAAAAATCCTTATGCCAGAAAAATGCATATATTAGCAATTAAAGGAATTCATAAATATGTAATGTTAGAATTTTTTGTGGCATTTTATCCAGCATTTTAAAATAAGCATAATTTATAATATTTAATCAATAAATATTTTAAAATATGGCTAAATAATTTAGGTTCCACAAAATTACAATTTTGTCTACCAAAATTTCAAGTATAAAATTCTCTGTTCTCTAATCTACTCTGGCAAACTGATTACATTTTTTATTATATGTTTGATAGCTACAAACATTTTTGGAATAAAGGGAAGAAAAGGCATATGAAATATGTTCAGGTTGGAAATGGAAACTGTTAAGTAAATGATACTGAAATAATTTTTTATATTTTCATAATTATTTAGGTGAAATATTTAAAATAAAGGATTTTACCAAAAAATATGTTCAGTTCAGGGTGCAGTAGCTTATGCCTGTAATTCCAGCACTGGGGATGCTGAGGTCAGTGGATTGCCTAAGCTCACGAGTTCGAGACCAGCCTGAGCCAAAGCAAGACCCCATCTCTAAAAAGTATCTGGATGTTGTGATGGGTGTCTGTAGTCCTAGCTACTTGGGAAGCCAAGGAAGGGGATTGCTTAAGCCCAAGAATTTGAGGTTGCTCTGAGCTGTGACACCACAGCACTCTACCAAAGGCGACAAAGTGAGACTCTGTCTCAAAAAAAAAAAAAAAAATCTGTTTTGTACCTCCTTTTGAAAAACAGAAATTCTGAGACAGTACCTTCCACTTAAGAGGGAATCAATCAGTTGAAATGTGCTATTGATTTATTTTATTCTTAATTGCCATATAGTTTATTTTGGACATAATGATATTTCCACACCTTCAATCTATAGGGACCAGATCAGGATAGTTAGCACATGCATTATCCCAATATTTATCATTTCTTTCTGTTGGTAACATTCAATATTATCCTTGTAGCTACATTTTCCTAATATTCATCTAAGCACTTCTACCTTATTTTGCTACCTCTGATGAAACAACTGTCACATCTCAAAAGGCAAATTTCAATAATCTCCCAATTATTTATTACATTTATTTATTTTATTGTTTTCTTCATTTTGTGGAAGGTAATGAAGAAGGGTCCAAAAAACTTTTGTTGTTCCTGGTATATCCCAAGAGGGCCTGACACATAGCAAGCACTTAATAGCTGATAAATGTTTGATAAATAGAATAAACAAACTTAATTCACAAATGAATGCATAAGTAAACTTGGGCTAGTTTTCTAATTTACAATTCCTACCTTCACCTTCGTGTTTGAGTCCCCTATTTTAGAACTTATTGACCCCTTCGTAAAGCAGAATTTGGGCACATAGTGAGAAAGAAAATTAAATATATATATGTATATATGACAAAGAATATTATAATGTCAATAAAAGTGTGAATATATTTAATGGCTGAAATATGCAACTCTATAATCAAATAACAGAACTTTTTAGAGCATCTTTTTTATTAAATCATAACTGTGTACACTGATGCATTTATGGGTTTCAGTGCACTAATTTGCTATATGATGTGAAATACTTACATGGAACTAAGTAACACATCTATCACAGGTACGCTCTTTTCTTAATAGTTTTTTATTGTACCATTGCATCATGCATATTAGGTGAGGTCCCCTCAAATCTCATTTATTTCTGGGTTCTTAAGTTAGCATCATGAAATAATATGATTTGCTATTTAATATTCAAAACTTATTTATTAGCAATTAGAATGATAGCTGCTAAATCTGGAGTACCACACTCTAACTATACAATAGTACATTGTAACTAGTAATCGGGGTAATTATTTTTATTTATTTATGTTTCATTGGAATTGCTTGGAAAATTTTGCTTTTGCATTTAACATTTTAAGAAAATGGGAATGACACATCAGGTTCATTTCTTGTTCTTTAAAAGATGAGCAACGTGTGAGGACACGCATACACACTGGAACTGCTTGCACAATCATGCGTGAGTTTTCTTAACTTTTGGCAAAGAACCTTAAACATACTACATGTGGTTATTTTAAGGACAAGATGACATACCACTTGTGCGATAGACTGGAAGGAAATTTTTTATCTTTTCTTCTAACATTTATTCTGTTCATTTTGTGCGGTAATAGAATATTTGACTTTTTAACTCTTTAGTGTTTAAACTCTACACATGAAGTAGTTCAGCATCGCCGGAGCTGCAAAAGTTGATCTTATAGAAAAGTCTCAGTACAAATATATTAGAATACTTGCAGAATTCCCATTGTTTGAGAAAATGTTGATTCTGTGAGAATGAACAAGTCCGAGAACGAAAAGTTTTGTATTCTAGTTATTGGGAAAATCAGAGCAATATTTTTTGAATATTTTCCTTCTCTTTAGGGTTATAGAGTAGTTAATTAGATAATACAAGGTTGGTTAGTGTACCAAAGGTTGGTTAGTTTCAAATTTCACTTAATGTGAATTTTGGGCTAGACCTTTAGTTTTTTGAACTTAAGAACAAAAGAAAGATAAGGGTAAAGAGTGAGGAGAGGAAAAAAAAAAAAAAGAAAAGTCTCAGTAGATACTGGTTTGGCTCACTGAGTAGTGTCAAGATCTAGAAAATCAGAAAAGCTTCTAGAAAGCACAAAAGAGTAAGTATTGCTTTTTCAGAAAATACAATGCTAAAATATGACAGTGAGAATATTCAAAATAAATTGTTTAAAAATATTTATAGTATTTAGAAATTAAAAGCCCATTCTTTTCCAAGTATTTCATAACTTATAAACTCTGAATAGTGTGCTTATTTGGAAAATAAGACCCTAACATATAAGATATTTTATGTTCATTAATTTTCCCCATCAGTTTGCTTAACTCCAGACTATTTATTTTTAATGAGCTATGCAATGGTTCACTTCATATATGAATTCATCATTAGCCTCTGCTAATGGTATTTTCATCAAAAGATTCGTTTTTAGAAAACAAATTACGACTTAATTAATACGCATTAACAACAAAAAAAAACCTCAAAGCAAATGTGATTAGGTATAATTTTGAGCCATCAATTCCAAAGCAATATTAATGATACTTTATATTGAGTTTGTTTTTCCTAGAAAGTTTTACCTTAGATTTTTTTTTTCAAAATTAACTACAAATTAGTAACTAATTTTGTCTGAGGGATTTACATTTACTGAAAGATGGTATGATTAAAAACAATTTAGGGCGGCGCCTGTGGCTCATTGAGTAGGACGCCAGCCCCATATGCCGAGGGTGGGGGGTTCAAGCCCAGCCTCAGCCAAACTGCAACAAAAAAAATGGTCAGGCGTTGTGGCGGGCACCTGTAGTCCCAGCTGCTCGGGAGGCTGAGGCAAGAGAATCACATAAGCCCAAGAGTTGGAGGTTGCTGTGAGCCGTGTGACGCCACCGCACTCTACCCGAGGGCGGTACAGTGAGACTCTGTCTCTACAAAAAAAAAAAAAAAAAAAAAAACAATTGAGATGGGTAAATCAGGTTGCTTTCTGAGGAACATCTGACCCTGCCAATGACACATGCAGCCAATCTTTGTAGAGTAGACAATATTTTTCATGAATAATAGTAGTTTTTGTGTGTTCACCATTGTATGTATCAAGATCCAAAAGAATTTCCTTCCCAGTATTATTTTTAAGTATTCCTACAATACACTCTATCCTATAGCCATGCCATGCTAAGTGAAATTCCTGGAATACATCATGCTATTTGGTGGGTTTCCAAATGTTTCAGATATATTTTATTCTATTTAACCACAAGTATAATACTCTATCTCATTCAGAGATAATTTCAGGAAGATTTTGAAGAAAAGAATTAAGTGGGGAAGGGTTTGCATGAAATATTCTTTTTCTGAATAAAACCACTGAATTGATTCCAAACTTACAGATTTAGGAGAGAAATATAATTTTCTATGTTTTACCCACAATATTGTTTATTATTTGGTTGAGCCCAGTAGATGTTGGTCCTGGTCTTGTGTAAACCTCTCCTGATGTTTGGTGTTTGGTTTTTCCATAGGAAACGAGCTGGCTTGCTGCATCCAAACTTCTTTATGTGGAGAAGTTGTATTTTTGTTTCAGCATACGCAATTATCTTTTTCCTAGAAATAGACTGTACATTTTCATTCATATATTTTTTTTAATTCAGGTCAATTTTACATATCAGTCTGCATTTAGTTATTTGTGGACTATTTTATGGTTCTTAAATTACTTCTCTCCATCTTCCATTTCATAATAATTTGGATGCATTAGCCAGGCAATAAATGACTTAAAGCATACAAGAAGAAATGAGATACTCAATTGATAAAATTTTATTGAACCAACAATAAACACTAGCTTTTATATAATTCATTTGGAATTTTAAAATCTCTACATAACCATGCACTACTTTTCAACTGAGTTCGATGTCTTAAAATTAAATTCAAAAGTAATTGAAACTCTTCCTTACAAGTAAGAGATACAAGTCTGTATAAAAAATAGATCACAAAATAAGATTTTGTCAAGTTTTCTGCCACATAAAAATACAATTTGCTTATTATCTCTATAAAGAATATTGTCTTCATAAAGGTATAAATTATGAATAGCCACGTAGCTACACGATTTTTTAAAATCTTTTTTGTATTTAGTCTTTGTCTAGTGACATCACCATTTTGAGATTGTACATTTGACACTCTAAAAAATGTTTTTAAGGCATTTTGCTGTATTTTGGTAATTTAGATGTATATGGATTTTATATTTGTACAGGGTGTAAAACACAATACAGGTGTAGTTTTATTCTTCTCCAGATAGACGTTTGTTATTTAATAAAGCACATTATGCATTGAAAAACTATTTATATTGTTCAGTAATTTTATTTATGTTTCCTTTAAGTGATTTGATAGATCATTATATTCTGCTATCTTTTGTGTATTTTTCTGTTATTTAAGATTAAAAGACTTTCTCATATAGAGAATTTGGAATTCAGATTATTCTAGAGAAGAATAACAACTCGCCTGAATGAACACACTTTTTAAATCCAATAATCAGTGTCAATCTTACATCTCCTCTCTCATCCTTCACACTTAAAAAAAAAAAAAAAAATCGGCCAATCAGGGATGAACTCGCTCCAAAAAAACATTTTTGAGTTACAAGCCTTCGACAAAACTGTTCTTCAGGTAATCTTTCTTCTACACGTTAAATCAATCCATTGAATCCCTGATATTCTTCCAAAAATCCTCTATAACAATGCTTTTTAAGAGAACTTTCTGCAATGTTGGAAAGTAACTATATCCTAATGTTCAGTGTGATGGCTTCCAACTACGTGTGGCTAATTGGTCATCAGAAACATGACTAGTGTGGTCAAGGTACTGATTTTTAAATGTATGTAATTTTCTTTGTATTTAAATTATTATATTTGCATTATTTAGTGGCTATCAGATTGAACATCACAGCCTATAAGATCAACAATCTGCTTAGCTCAAAAAGACTGTGCTTGTCCAGAATATATCTCCTTCATTATAACAAGCAATAAATTGAAGTGTTTCTTTTTATTTCACATCACTCTATAAGAATTATAGAAGTTACATTTATTTGGCTGAATTTCAGGAAATCTTTGAACCAACCAGTGTCCTCAATAGGTTCCTCGTGCCCCAAATTATTTTGTCTTTCTAATAGGCTGCCAGATGAATCAGTCTAAACCACAATCTGAACTTTGATTAGTTTGATTCTAATGGCTTAATTTTCTTTGCTTTCTAAAATTTGTAACTGAATAGGTAGTTTTTAAAATATCATTATTCATGGAGTTTTGTATGTGTTAACCAGACTTTGAAATTTTTTAAATTGAGTAGACTCGTATGAGGTTATTAGATTTTTTTCTCATTAAGTTGCTTATTTTCTTTAGTTTTCCTATTCGTTATCTATTATGCAAAGCCGCACTTTTGTTTTGATTATTTAGAAAATTATAATACCAAATTTGGGCTTAGCATTGTTTGCTGATGAAGTTTATATGAGAAATTGCCATAATTAAAAAAATTACCAGACTCGATATTCAATAAGGAATGCAATGTCTTAACAATTCCAATTCTTTACCAAAACATGAATTGTTCAAATGACTGATCTATGGACCTTTCTAGGGAACATAATATTACTTGAAGAAAAATGTTAATATATACATAATAAATGTTTATAGTTATTGTCATATACTTGCATATACATATAACAGTTTTTTAAATAATTCATTAATTCCAAATGCTATAAAAGCACAACTTGCTTAATTTTGAAAATAAACACCATATGTGAATCATATAGTTTTTATGCTATCCCAAATACAAAAATCCATTTAAGTGCTCTCTAAGATAGAAATAAAGAAGCTATTATACACCATTATAAAAAAAAAAACTGTAGAAATACTCTAAATGAACTACATATATGATCATGCTAAATAAAGTACTCTGTAGAAAGTCCTTATAAAGGACCACATATAAAAAAGAAGAAAAATTGTAAATCTAAAGAGAAATGTAAATATTTCACAATAGAGACATAAAATCTGGCCCGTTGGATTCTTTAAAAAAATTACATTCAGAATTTTCAAGTTGTAATATCCATGAAGATAAGATTTGGCAAAATAATAATGTCTAGTTGATGACACCAGGTAAAACTCAAATAGTCATGAAATAAACCACCACATGAGATGCCACTTTGCCACAAAATTAAACTGATGTAGAAAAATTTTAGGAAAGTACAAAACTTGTATTAGATTTTGTGCTTCCCACTGAAGACATTCCATCTTTTCCAACCAAAGGTATGGGTATAATTAGTATCATTTTCATAACTTAGACTCTCCCCTAACTCAAAAAACTTTCTGTCTTATGACATTGGATCCTTTGGAAAGTAGAAGATCCTTTGAAAAACATTTTTATATAGCCAGGCGTTGTGGCGAGCGCCTGTAGTCCCAGCTACTCGGGAGGCTGAGGCAAGAGAATCACCTAAGCCCAGGAGTTGGAGGTTGCTGTCAGCTGTGTGAGGCCACGGCACTCTACCGAGGGCCATAAAGTGAGACTCTGTCTCTACAAAAAAAAAAAAAAAAAAAATTAAAAAAAAAAAAAAGAAAAACATTTTTATAGACTCAAGGCATTATGTACATCAAAGACTATAAATGGAGGTTTTCTGGCTGCTCCATGGGGATGAACCTATACAATTTTCTCCTTACAAGGAATTAAATGGGTAAAAGCTTTCTGTACAAAATTCCTGGACAAGTTGATCTCATACAAATTAGACAACTTGAGATGTTTTAAAAACATGTACTTTTTTACATTTACTTACACAGTAAGTACTTCAGACTGACTGAGCAATTAGAGAAAAGAAATATTTTTAACCCAAATAATTAGAGAAAATAAAATAGACTTAAATTTTATTTGAGACTATCTTGAGGAAATCACTGCAATCGTTAACCATTCATGAATTAACACTACAGGTGAGATACACAAGTACTTTAGGTAGTTGTGGTCTATAGCAATACAAACAGTAGTCAGCAGAACCAGATTTAAACTTGTTCAATTTACTGTAGTGAATTCAGTTTACAAGCTCGAAACTGTGTCAGACCATCCTTTCTGAAATCCTGCCAACAAAGGATAGATGTACTCAAGAAAACATCCCTCTGAGTATCATTTAATGACATTCTCACCAGAATAACGTCTTTTACAGATGGTGTCAATCCATTTGACCTGGGAAAGCCCACCGATTGCTAAATATGATGCTACCAGACACCCTAAACTGACTGAACAAACCTGCCTTCTCAGAGAGATCTTGTCTGACCACTGTATTTCTACCTTACTATAATCAGTAATGGATTCAACTTTTTCATTTCATTACAAGTATTGACTAATTATGGAACCTTCCTTTATTGCTAGAATAAGCAATACAATAAAATAGATCTTCATATGGTAAAAGCAATCACACTTTTTAAAAATTTTCTATTCTTTGACATTGAACTTAAAATCATCGTTTGCAATTCAGTTTCCTCCTCTAAATAATAAAATAATAATAATTTGCTTCAGTTTTACATCTGATAAAAACATGTAATATAATATCTCATAGTTTTATATCAACTGTTAAATTTCTATTGAATTGTGTTACATGTTCAGTAGTATACTTTTAACATTTAAGGTCTATTCTTTTTGAAGTTTCATGATTTGCTGTTAAGAAATATATATAACTTACCTTCTAAATCTTTAATGCATCTAAACTATGATATTGACACATTTATAATTTCTAGCAATTTTTATATTATTCCTTTCTATAATAACATTTGTGAATAGTTATAATCCTATCAAGTAACAATATTGTATACTTTGATATTTATGAATCATTTTATTTAATATTTATTTGATTTTGAATTTAGGTTTTATTAATTCTTCTTTTTATTTTCCCTTACATTATTAATTGGTTTGTTTCTAAGTTTAATACCTTTTTTTAATTTTATAAATATTTAGCACTACCCAATTTTCCTGAAAATAATTTTGTTTTCTATGAGTATTTTACTATAAACACACTGTTCTATTACTTTATTTCTACTTTCCTTTTTAAATTTATCTTTCATCCATGAGTTGTCTAGACATTAGACATTAAATTTTTAGTATAGCATATTGAGAAATAAGATGTTGAGAGCAGAACAAGAAGCAAGATTTCAGCAGATATCAACCCCTGAGACACTTATGAATCCTGGGGAGCTGGATTTGTTTGCTTCTTACCCAAAAGCACCACCCACTATCTCGGAGGTTAAACTGGACATCTCAATATAATCCATACTGCTAAAAAACTATGGGACTAGGGAAAGAGGAAAGGACTTCAAAGACCTCCATCTTCCATTATCGAAAGAGACAAGAAATCTGCTTATACCCATAATACACAACCCACTACAGCCTACAAATATCAGCAATTGAGAAAACCACCATACTAAGTATGTATAAAATCTAGATATCCATCTATTAACTAGATCACTTTTAAAGTGCCCACAAGCAAAGCCAACGGGCCTTACCCATCATAGGCTCTAGACACACCCTTAAGAGTGTGGGGCACAGAAATCCTCATCTAAACAAAAGATCTCATATTTCCATCTTGTTTTTGACAAAACAGCTCAAAATATACACTGTGGTAAAAAAAAAAAAGAAGGTTTTTTCAATAAATGTGCTGGGAAAACTGGATAGTCACAATTTAGAAACTGAAACAGGATCCACACCTTGACCACTCAAAAAATAAACTCATGATGAATAAAGACTTAAACCTAAGACAGGCAAGTATAAGAGAATGTTGGAAAACATTTTATAGATTCCTGGCCTAGGGAAAGAATTCATGAGGAAGACCCCAAAAGCAATCTCAACAAAAACAGAAATAACTAAGTAGGACCTGATCAAATTATCATCAAAAGCTTCTGTACAGCCAAGAACACAATCAAAAGAGCAAATAGCTCACAGAATGGGAGAAAATATTTGCATGCTATATAGATATGATTAAGAACTTATAACCAGAATGTACAAAGAACTCAAGCAAATCAACAATAAACAGACAAAAGACCCTATTAAGATACAAGCTTCTCAAATGAAGATATACAAAAGGCCAAACAACACAAGGAAAAATGCTCAACATCTCTAATCATTAGGAATCAAATCCACAAGGAGGTATCACCTGACTCCAGTAAGAATGGCTTATAGTAAAGGTCCCAAAACAACAGATGGTGACATGGATATGGAAAGAAAGGAGCTTTCATAAATTGTTTGTGGAACTGCAAACTACTGCAAATTCTATGGAAAAATATATGGAGATACCACAAAGAACTTAAAGTACCTTCCATTTGATGTAGCAATTCCACTGCTGGGTATGTGCCTAAAGGGAAGAAAAAAAAAAAGTCATTTTATGAAAAGGACACCTGTGCTTGAATGTTTATAGCAGCAAAATTCACATTTGCAAAGACATGGAATCAACCTAAGTGCTCACCGATACATGGATTAATAAAATGTGGTATAGGCACACTACGGAGTACTACTCCGGCCATTAAAAAAAAATGTCAATCTAGTGTACTCGATACCAAACTGAAACCAATCAACACTTAACTGCCCCAAATAGGTAAATCTCAATGAAAATCAAGTTGGGGGTAAAGGGAAGAAAGATGTGTGTAAATTCACAGCTACTGGGTGCAGTGCACACTCTCTGGGTAAAGAGTACACTTATGTGTATAATTTTGACTCAGTCTATGCAAAAACAAAGTATGTAAACAAAACATTTGCACCCCTTAATACTCTGAAATTTAGAAAAAGGATTTAACAAGTGAAAAAATAAACTAAAAATAAACAAAGAAAATACCAAAACAAGAAGCTGCTCTACATGAGAAGGAATCAGCACAAGAACAGCATAGAGAGAACAAGTTAGAGTGAAGGGACCCAGAGGAGCAAGCGTGCTTCCTCGCAATTAATACTAACCAAAATGAAAATGCATGATAGATAAATAGCCACAGGTATGGGTTATTGGGAAGCTGAATGACATCCAAGAGAAAATGGAAAACCAAACATAAAGTAACCAGAAAAACAATTCAGAAAATTAGTAAAAAATTACTGAAGAAACAGATATGTTAAAAAAAAAAAAAAAAGCGAAATAGGACCTTTGAAAATGAAAAGTTTGATTTGGAAATACAAAACACAGTGAAAAGTTTAAAATGGACTAGACCGAATGGAAGAAAGAATTTCAGAGCTTGAAGACAACCCTTTTGAATTATCCTAGTCAGTCAAATAAAAACACCCAAACACCAAGAAGAAAGAACAAAGTCTAAAAGAAGTATGGGATTATATGAAACAGTAAAATATAATAATCAGAGGCATACCTGAGTGTGAATTAGATAAAGCACAAAGCCCGGAATATCTACTGGAGGGAATAATCTAGAAAAACTTCTCTGGGATTGCTAGAGATTTAGATATCCAGATACAAGAAACTGAATGATCACCTCAGAGATTCATTATAGAAAGGGAACCAGTAGGTGGCGCCTGTGGCTCAGTGAGTAAGGCGCAGGCCCCATATAATGAGGATGGCGGGTTCAAACCCGGACCTGGCCAAACTGCAACAACAACAAAAAGAAAAGAAGTAAGAAAGGGAACCAGCAAGACGTTTATTCATCAGCCAAAGGCAACAAGAAGGAGGAAATTCTATCAGCTGTGAGATGAAAACATCCAGTAAATTAAAAAGGAAACCCCACCAGATAAACAGCAGACTCTTCAAAAGAAATCTTACAGACCAGAAAATATGGGGCCCTATCTTTAGTTTCCTAAAACAAAATAATGTCCAGCCCAAAATTTTGTAGTCTGCTTAATTCAGTATCATAAATTTAGCATAAATAGTATTTTATAGACAAGAAAACATTATGAAAATTGTTCATGCCTTGACCTGTCCTACAGGAAATGCTCAAAAATGCATGATACATGCACAGCACAATAGATCATTCCAGAGAAAGTGATCCAAAACTGCTTTGAGGGCACAATAGGCACTGGCATTAGTCCATAGCTTCCTAAGGGGAGTAGTTGGAAGGTGACCACAGTGATACTTAGCAATGAGGTATGTAGCACTTTTTCTAGAATGAGTTCACAAACTTATTTGTCAGACCTTGTATATGTATGATGATTCATAATTTATGCATCATGTTTTTACATGTTCACGTCTGTTGCTCAGTTTTTCTAAAATTTAAAAAAAATTGAGATTGCATTTGACTTTATTCTTTTATGTAAGTGACTGACTTCTTATTTCTTACAATCAGAGTCAATAAATGACTCTGCTTTGAACTTTTTTGAAAATATTTATTTACAGTGCTACAGAGAAGTAATGACAGGCACATAGTCTGAGTAATCACAATAAATCAATCATGAGTGGATATAGTGTATGTATTCATGATTAAGTTATATGTTACATCATAAATGGAATGGCTGAATTTTTTTTAAAAATAGTCTACATCATGGAATTTTTTGTTTGAAAATCTTTAATAAAACACTTAGTCTAATAAATATTGAATCTCTTACATATTGTAATTTCTTGCAAATTCCACATGGCTATTCTTTCATAAAATCGCTGAAGTCTCTTATTGCCTAGCATACCTTCCATGTTGCACTTAAATTTTAGGTAGCTCTTTAATACTATATGGGCATAACAGAAATGGGATTGAAATTTAGTTTGTGTGTGTGTAATAGAAAAAGAGAGATAAAAATATTTTCATAAAAGAAATTGAAAATTTTAAAAGTTTAAATAAAATGATAAAAAAATTAATCAAGGAAACTCTTCATTTTATCCTAGGCAATGATGATATTCTGATCAATTATTGTTTTTTAGAGGATATGGAGGAATTTCTGCTTCAGTCTTTTATATAGCCTCTCTCTTTCTCTCTCTTCCTATCTCCCTCTCTCTATTAGCAAATCATGTATAGATGTCGAGAGAGAGAGAGAAGCTATATTAAAAAAAACTTATATAAGAAGAGAGTGATTGTTTTCATCATATTTCTCCATATTTGACTTATATTTTTTACTTTCTTAACATTTTGTGTCTCAGTGGCCACATTTCCACAGAGATTATGTATGTAAATCCATATTAATACCAACATCTCTGTCTATCGACCTATGTATAAGATTGCTATTTAATAAATGGTCTACCAAATATTCTTTGATGTATCCGTAAAGCAACTGTTAATTTTTTTTATTTAATAGAGAGAAAATGAAGAAGACTATTAATTATTTCAGGGTCTTCATTAAACATCTGTGAGATAAAATAATGTTAATATGCAGGTATAAGAATCTTAGGAATCCACTTTTTATATAATATATATTATATATTACAATACATTATATTATATATTATATATACACAATACATATTGTGTACATATTGTATATACAGTATATTATATGTGTATTTGTTTTTGTTTTTTGAGACAGAGTCTCACTCTGACTCTGTCACCTGGGTAGAGTGCTCTCTGGCATCATAGCTCACAGCAATCACAAACTCCTGGGTTCAAGAGATTCTCTTTCCTTATCTTCCCAAGTAGCTGGGATTACAGATGCCTGCCACAATACCCCACTAATTTTTCTATATTTAGTAGAAACAGTGTCTCTACTATTTCTTAAACTGGTATTTAACTCCTGAGTTTAAGCAATCCACCCAACCTGGGCCTCCCGGAGTGCTAAGATTAGAGGCATGGGTCACCACCCTGCCAATCAATTCTAAATTTTTGTTTAATGTTTCTACCAAAATTCAGAATGTTATTATTTCAATAATGTTTCTATAAATAATCCCTAGCGGTTGATTATATTACATAGTAATAAATAGAATGGAATCATGAGTTATTTTCTAATGCATTAATAGTAAATATCAATTAGACTTTAGTATGTAAAAAATACAAAAATCTATTTATATTACATATTGAAATGTGAACCAAGTGGGATAAAGAAACTTTTAACTTTTAAAAAGCAGCTGTGTATTTTTAAACACTTATTAAAAGGTATAAACATTTATTGTACTAAGTATAATTTTGCATATATCAAAAATTCATATTAAAATTTGAAACTCCTGCAGTAATGAGTCATGGAATATAAATGAAGAGAGAGATTATTGTTATCACCATTTCTCTCCATATTTGATTTATATTTTTTACTTTCTTAACATTTTGTGTCTCAGAGGCTACATTCCCACAGAGATAATCATACGTCAAATATCTATGACTTATTACCATTCTTTGTTTTATAGATTAACTATATTTATGTGACCCAAGAAATATGTTTCATTTTGTCCAGTGTTCAAATTTATGGAGAGAAATATATCATAAGTGACTCTCTTCTCTAACGAAATTCAACCATGTTGAGGAATGCAGATTTAGTTAATTTTCACCGTGAAAATATCTCCATTTTTGTTAAAATAACATAGTTTTTCTTTCTATTATCCTGTTTATGAAGACTTGAGATGTTGTATATGTTTTCTGTTGTATGCGGTGCTATGGTGTACATTCACATACATAGGTTAGACTACAATTGCATTTTCTTTGAATAATGCAACTTCAGGGCCATAAGCTATGCATATTTTACTTGAAAATGGAAATTAGCCAAAGTGATTATAATCTCTAATGGTTCAAATGTTCCATAAGTTTACCACCATTTGATATTTTACTATTTAATTTTTTTGTGAACCCAGCTAATGTGACATAATATCTGATATTTCTTTTCATCAGCATTTCCATAATCCCTGCTGAGTTTGAGCATCACATCATGTATGCATGGTCATTCATAATTTATTTATGTGGCACGCTTGTTTATTTTCATGGGTGCTGTTGATTTTTCTATTTAGTTGTTAGTTGTTTTCTTAAGAGTTCTTAATTTTTGTTATGAATTCTGTATAGTAAATATTGTTTGTTTTTGTTTTCTTTGTATGTTATTAAAAATGTGCTATGGCAGGGCATGGTGGCTCAAGCCTACAATCCTAGCACTCTGGAAGGCCAAGGCAGGTGGATTGCTTGAGTTCATGAGTTTGAGATCAGCCTGAGCCAGAATGAGTTTTGTCTCTAAAAAATAGCCAGGTATTGTGGTGGGCGCCTACTTGGAAGCCTGAGGCAAGAGAATAGCTTAAGCCCAAGAATTCGAGGTTGCTATGAGTTGTGATGGGAGGATGACAAAGTGAGACTCTGTCTCATAAAAAAAAAAGTCTGTTTTTGCTCTCCATTACTCTTCCTCTACCTTTGGGAGAATACTTAGAGATCTAAAAATAAATCTGCCATTCGATCCTATAATTCCTCTACTAGGTATATCCAGAAGACCAAAAATCGCACGATAACAAACATATTTGTACCAGAATGTTTATTGCAGCCCAATTCATAATTGCTAAGTCATGGAAAAAACCCAAATGCCCATCGACTCATGAATGGATTAATAAATTATGGTATTTGTACACCATGGAATATTATGCAGTCATAAAGAAAGATGGAGACTTTATCTCTTTCATGTATACATGGATGGAGCTGGAACATATTCTTCTTAGCAAGGTATCCAAAGAATGGAAGAAAAAATACCCAATGTACTCAGCCCTAATATGAAACTAATTTATAGCTTTCATATGAAGGCTATAACCCAATCTCAATACAAGAATATGGGGAAGGGGACAAGGAAGGGGAAGGAAGGGTGAAGGGAAGGTGATTGGTGGGTCCACACCTAGGGTGCATCTTGGAAGGGTGCAGGTGAAGTTTACTAAGTGTAGAGTATAAGGGCTTGATCACAATAACTAAGAAAATGCCATGAAGACTATGTTAACCAGTTGAGTGAAAATATTTCAGACTGTATATGGAACCAGTACATTGTACCTCACGATTGCATTATTGTAAACAACTATGATTTAATAAAAAAAAAGTGTTATGTGTTCCAAAATATATAGGCAATATTTTTTCAGTCACTTTATACTGATAGTATCTTTTCATGAACAGATGTTCTCAGTGTCGCGTGGCTGAATTCACGTCTTTCTATGTGATTTGTCCTTGTGTCTTATTTAAGAAATATTTTCCAACACTGGAATTATGAAGATGCTCTTGTATGTTATTTTCTGTAGTGTTTTTATATTTATATCTTTAATCTCTGTAACCCATGATGCAGTCTGCAAGGTAGAAATTCAGTTACATCATAACCTACTATAGATAACACCTTTTCCAACTTTCATGGATCATTACAATTTTTCTCAACTTATTAACAGTGCTCCCTTGTGATATAATAAATGACTCTATATGAGCATTTATTGCTGCTGTGATTACTTATTGTTTCTCACTTCTGTTTCTAAGTCCACTTTTCTATGCAAACACTAATGGCAAATTAGTATAATAATATTTGTTTGGCAGGGATATTATTTTGACCCTGATAACAAAAGCGCAGCATTTCTGGCATCTAGTTTCACAACTGGGTCTGCCTGGTCTTTGATAATTGTGCAGATTTGTCCCCCAGCCCTTCGAAGCCCTGCAAAGTCCTCTAGACCCCACTGTCCATAAATTACACTTTAACTCTTAGTTACTTTAGACCACCAAGTTAAAGAGGTCCTCAAGTTTGAGTTCATAATTGCTTTGTTCCTGTTTGTTTTCTGCTACAAGCGCTTCCCATATGGATCCTGGCCTTTTTATATCCTTATTTTTATGTGTGGGCTATCATTTTGCTGTGTCTGAAGTGAAGGGAAGAAGGTTTCAGCCTATACTCAATCCATGGTATTAAAATTAAAGCCATTGTAAACCTTTCATCTCAGTATATTAAAATATGATTAAAATGTGGTTATATTTATAGAATAGATCCAAATATAATTTAAACATGATTTGGTGGTACACTATAATCACATTGAGTTGATACATACTTATATTACCTCTGCAGTAATAATATCAATATTGTCTTTTATTATATTTTCTCCAAATATGGTTTGAGCTCTAGAAATATTATTTTTCCTGTGTTACAGTCACATTTTATTTTTTATTAAAAATGGTATTATCCTGCTTTCTAATTCACTGTATTAGCCTCCTCTTTTTCAATTTCTTTCATCACTTTTTATTGATCCTAAGCTCTAAATAGCTTTAGATTGTATCAAAATACCAAATTCTCCACGAAAGACAGATTTTCAGTTCCTGAATATCATCAAATACTACAATAAGGACAGTCAAAGTCTGTTCAAAATGTATTTTGTGCAAGATTACATCATAGGAATAAAAAAAATAGCATCTTACATGAACTAGTTTAAGGAGAAAAATATATATTTCAATAGGTACTTTCAAAGGTGGGGATTTTTAAGTCTTCTAACTTTATAACCAAAATTTTCAAAGTAATTGGAAAAAGCATTAATGCATTTTGTTCAATCTTTTGCCAGTTTTAGGAAGATATATTATTTGCTTAAGATTGTTATTTTCTCAGAATGAGCAAAATAGTTTCAATCGTTTAAATCTAATTATGTGTATTTTACATCCAATTCATTCTCAAACTAAAATCAGTAAATTAGAGGTGTTATAACTAAATTGGGATTTTTCAGCTAGCAAGGGAAGCTGATTCCATCACCTAGGGTAAGAAATATCAAGTGCCACTTTCAAGTAATAGATCTGGTCTCCTTCAGATACACTTGCCACCCGCTTGACCTTACATATATACCCAAGCGATTTAAAGTGAAAATCTCATCTCTTTTAGAAATAGATGTGAATTCAGTGTGTGTATAATGTTAAAATTGAATGTCATAAAGAGTAGAAAATAATTGTCTTTAAGAAATAGGTTGACAATGTATAATATATATCTTTGCCAATTTCTCACTGAATTAATGGGACACTTTTACCGATTGCTCATTTATATGCACTATTTAAATTAAAAATGTCTGACTTATTAAAATTTAATAATAGAGATCATTGTCATCATGGCAAAGAGGTTACAAATTTTGTTCCTAAAAATAACTCAATGCCATCCTTCCATTTATTTATTTTTATTTATTTATTATTATTTTTTTGTAACATATTTGGAGCTGGAATGATGTTCTATTAAATAAAAGTTGAACATTGTTTTATGTTCACTTTTGTAGTAACACATCATTGATTTGAATGTTAGTTATTCAGGAGTTTTCATTACCCAAAAAAGAGCTAACGACCTACAATGAGAATTTAAAAAATAAAAATAAAAAGCCTTTGGTTATCTATTTAGCCACAGTTATCTATGAAGCAGTTGAAAGTAGCCATCCTTTGCTATGATAGGCATTGCTAAATGAGAGAGCCTTTTATATTAATGGGCAACTTTCATTCCAGGAAGAATTAAAGATATTTTAGACACAAGCAATAACACAAAAGAAAAAGAAAATAGTCCAGGCAATTATCTATTTGAGGAATTTATGTTTTGTGTACTAAGCAAATAAAACATCTCAAGTCTTTGTAATTCAAAAGAGTGACAGAAAAGAAAGTTGTTTAGGGAAGTTAGATCACCTGAAGTCTCATGTCACATTGATTCTATTGCAATAAGAATATTTTTGCTCTTATTATTATGTTCATTAAAATTCACAAACCCCTGAATGTTTTATTATGATGCCAGAACAGTACTAAATGCATTATCTCACACAAAACTGTCATATTAACATCACAATACTATCTAATAGGTAGCATTATTGCCTTTTATTTTACAGGTGAGCAAAATGAGCCTCTGAAAATGCAATCCTTTCCCCAAGTCACGTAGCTCATAAATGTTGCGTATGAACATCATACCCAGGCTAACTAGAGTTTGGACTCTTCACAATACAGAGACCAGCATTATAAGACCAATAGTAATAGAATGGATGAACTTTGTTGACATATACAGAGCATTAACTTTGTTATTTATATTAGTAATGGAATGGCAGTTGGGAAGAAGCCAATGTCAGTCTAATGTAAAGGTACATACAATACAGGAATGAAAAGAGCAGCCTGCAGTTGATACTTAAAAGCTGGCAGTCGGAAGGTCTAGAATAGATAATGAAATTCTGTCTGATATTGTTCTTTCTTCTCCAATGACAGGAACATATTTGCTCTTCTGATTGCTAATGTTCTGTTCCACCATGGAACATTTTCACTTATGATCATTTCGGCCTATAGGGCTCTTTTTCTTTCCTTTTTTGTTTTGTTTTGTTTTGTTTTGAGACAGAGTCTCACTCTACCCAGGCTGTAATTATCAGCCTAGCTCCCAGCAACTTCCAGGGTTCAAGTGATCCACCTACGCTAGTTTCCTGAGTAGCTGAGACTACAGGACTACCACAGGTCCACCGAATTTTTCTATTTTTATTTTTAAAAATAGACACTATTTTTATTTTAAAAATAGACATTATTTTTATTTTGTCTTTATTTATTTTTCTATTTTTAGTAGAGATAGCTGGCCTTGAACTCCTGAGCTTGAGTGCTCCTCCCACCTCGGCCTCCAAGAGTGCTGGGGTTGCAGGCATGAGCCACAGCACTCCACCTGGCTCTTTCCCTTTCCTTGCTTGGTAATCCCAATTAGGTCCTAGCTCAATATGGCCATATTAGGAGGACTTTGCAAGGAAGTCATAAGTACATCAAACTTCCAACTGGCACCTTTCTCATTTTACCCCACTTCCAAACTTCATTTCTCCTTACCACTATATATTCTGTATATTTGGGATCTTTTCAAACATCACTACTTTTATGTACAAAAGATACATTTCTCTGTGTTTTGTTCACAACTGCACCTGCAGCATTTTGAATGTGTCTATTCACTAGTGAATTACAGTAAGTGTTTATGGAGAGTATCAATTACTGAAATCAGTTGTGTGACACATGTGCCTATCTCATCTGCTAGGCTATGAGTTCACAAGAAAACCACATTTTTTTTCCTCAGTACAGTTCCAGGTACATAGTAGGATCTTTTTAAATAATTAATAAGATAATAGATAATTATTTCAGACTCAGGAGTGACGGACAAGTCTCCAAATTTCTTTGAGGACCCACCTCTTTCCTCCTTTTTTGTGGTAGAATGTGCTGAGATTTCAACATCTGAAATAAAGAGGAACTGTTCCAAACAGACCAAGTTTTGTTCTTGTCCTGCAATGCTAATAATGACCTGCAATATTTTAGCCCAGAATTCAAGTTGAACCAAGGTATAAAAATCAAGGAAGAACAAACTTTCAGGTTCCTTCAACTATAGTGCAATGTGGGGTATTCAGGTGAGTCTCTGCCCACCCTGGCAGGTTTTCTGAGCTTCAAGAGACAGCCTCACCATGAATCCTAGGATTCTTTTGCTGCTTATCTGTGAGTAGTGAAGTTGCTTGGCTTTCATTTTTGTATGAATGTGCTATATTACCAGACTCCTGCAGGTGGGTTTATACTGATAGATGGTATCTGTCAGTCCTGCCTTGAAATCAGTACATAGTGAAACTGCTTCACTGTGTTCTGACTGAGAATACCACAAATTTGATCCTTCAAGATCTGTACCACACAGCACTGCTGTATGTCAACATTGATTAATTGCCATAGTGATTGTAACAAGATCAACAAGAACTTTTTCTGTGTCAGGCATATTTTAAATTATTTATTGTTTATAAACATTATTTATGTTATATGAAAATGTTATGAGCTGATTAATATTTTCACTCACCACCTTATTTTAGAGATGATGAGTATGAGATCAGAGAGTGTAAGCAGCTTGCTCAGAGTCCAATTTTACTTGGTCCATTCTAAGTATACCCATTCTAAGTGGTTTTTTACATATCATTCCCAGAGTTGAATTGAAGGTACCTTTTCTAGTCAAGTGTACCTGAACATGCTATGCACATCCATTTTACCTTCAATTAATATACTTTTGGGGAATGATTGATTTTACTTCCAACAAGATCACTTAAACTATGCATATATTTTTGACCCACCTGGTATATGTGCATGATGGCTATGTAAAGAAACCTATTTCTATTACCACATTTGCCTCTTCCAATTAAATGAGTATGTCTTTTACATAAGGATTCTGAGCATAAAAAACATTTTATTATTGACTTGAAAGTTCTTGCATAAATGCTTAGACAAAATAACAGGTGGATTTTAATATGTGTATTTTCCTTCCAAGTAAATACTATTTGTAAAGACCTAAGTCTAAAACAACTTTTTTACATTAGAGCTCTGATTTACAATGACAACCACACAGACGAAATTAAAAAAATATATATATGATATTGTATAGAGTAGATTGTTTGAATTAAACAACCAACTTCTAATTTTCTATAACTATAATAATCAAAAACAAGTGGCATTTGTGATTACCTATGATGTGGTTTAAATGATTGTTTCCTTAAATAATTTATGTTAAAATTTAATCTCCAAGGTAATAGCATTATAAGGACCTTTGGGAAATGATTAAGTCGCAAGAGTGTCAACATTTGCGAATGGGATTAATGCTCCTATAGGAAGCTTCAAAGAGTTGCTTCCGGCCTCTGCTCTTCTACTCGGTGTGAACACAGTAAAATTGCACCTTATTGGAAACAGAGCAGCTTTTACCAGTTGCAGAACCCGCTGGCACCTTGACCTTGGGACATCTCAGGCTTTTTGGTTTTTTTTTAACTTAATATTTATTAAATCACAACTGTATACGTTTATGGGGTACAAGGTGATGATTAGGCATACAATGTGGAATACTAAAATCAAACTAATTAACATAACCACATCACCTCATTAACTTATTTTCGTGGTAAGACATTTATAATACACTCTTAGTTGTTTTGCAGTGTATCCTTGCACTGTGTACATTAGGTGAGATCCTGCCAAATACCCTCCCTCCACTGTTTCTCCCCCTCTCCTCCTCTCTCCCTCCTTTTTCTTTCTGGGTAAGTGTTTCTGAATTGGTTTCATCATAGTATTGAGCACATTGGCTAATTCTATTTTCAATTCTTGTGATACTTTACTAAGAAGAATATGTTCCAGCTCCATCCAGGTAAACATAAAAGATATAAAGTCTCCTCTTCGATTGGTAGGATCACACCTACAGTGCATCTTACAAGGGTACACGTGAAACTTAGTAAATGTAGCATATAAATGTCTTAACACAATAACTAAGAAAATGCCAGAAGGCTATGTTAACCAGTGTGATGAAAATATGTCCAATGGTCTATAAAACCAGTGTATGGTGCCCTATGATCACATTAATGTACACAGCTATGATTTAATAATAAAATAAAATAATTACAGTAAATACAGATTTTAAAAAAAATTTAAAAAATAAAGTCTCCTCGTTTTTATGGCTGCATGGTATGCCATGGTATACATATACCACGATTTGTTCATTCATGGGTTGATGGACATTTAGGCTACTTCCACAGCTTGGCTATTTTAAATTAGGCTGCAATAAACATTTTCATGCAAATATATTTTTTGTAAAAAGATTTTTGTTCATCTGGGTAGATAGCTAGTAATGATATTGCAGGATCAAATGGTAGGTCAACTTTTAGTCCTTTAGAATTCTCCATACTTCTTTCCAAAAAGGTTTTATTAGTTCGCAGTCTTGGCCTATAGTTTTATAGACAAAAAATTCTACTATTTCTATTATGCAGTCTAAGGTACTATTCTATAGTAGTAAGAGTGTACTAAGACAACCTAGATGGCAGGTATTACACTTAATATTTACATCCATAGCTTTTTCTCTATATTTTATAATATAAAAAATTATCCTTTCTGTTTTTCACATATGCAAACAGAATCTCAGAGTTTACAAAATTTACTAAGAGGAATGCAACTACCAGTGGCTAATTGAGCCTCAGAATTCCTAGTTTAAAAAACTATAGGAGACAATGTGTGGGGCTTCCTAATTTGATACTTATTTTGCCACAGGCACTATTGCCCATTATCCTGTGTGATCTATGGCTGCATCTCTGGGAGTTGTTTCCCATTATCCATTATTATGATACAATCTCATAAATTGTATGTGGAAGACGAAGTATCAGGTGAAACATGGCCTAAGTTACCAGAGAAGATAACTAAACATTTGTGGTTAAGGCTACTCTGGCAATAAAAATTCTGCATACCTGACTGCTTAGCAAAATCTTTAGTAGGCTTTGGAAATGGATCCTAAATTTGGATTTGGAATCCTGACTATATTCATCTTCCTTAATAATATTCAACATATAGCTCTATTTCCCTTCAAATATTCTATTTCTTAGCACTTTGTGTGTAAACCTGACTTTTAGAAAAGAATAAAGATTCAAAACATAGGGTGATCAGTTGAAAATACAACTAATGATCTCATTGTAAATATACTCTTCATAATATGATAAAAATGGCAAATAATTATTAAAAAGTGGATCTTTGGATAATGAATTAAAGAGTTAATTTGTGGACTGTGGTAATAAACTTTGGTATTTTGGATTTATCAGCAATACAGACACTTCGTGTTGGATCACTGATTGGACAGTGTTTAATGTGAAGTACTTTGATTTAAATATGTATCCAGTAGAAGAAACTGGATTAAATGTGAAATATCAGTCACTTGAAAAACATGCTTAAATATCATTCATTTCAAACACATTTTTGTATTTTCCTGATAAGACACACATCTTTATAAACTGAAGTGTAAGAAAATTTACAAAGGCACAGATAACAACAAAAAGCACATTACGCAAATATAACATTTGACATTTATGTAATAGTAAATGAGATAATGTATCAGTACCAGAATGAAAAACATAAATAATGAATATAAATTAATATGTATTTGCTAACTAGGCAGCTTAATTGCTATATAATCCTCAGAGATTAAATTGGTGAAGTTTAAATATTTTGCTTTGAAACTTGGTATAAACTTGAAGATAATATTCTCAAATTTCTGATATGAGGTAATTAATACACCTCGAAATTAATGCAATAATTGAATGATTATCATTCTAAATAGAATCCTTCTAGTTCATAGAAGTAGAGGTTTCTCTTGTTTGTTTCTTTTATTTACAAAGTTCACATTAGCTTTTCTTTAGTAGCCTTGATCTTTTAAGGAATCTAGTTGTCCTATGTTATTCATGCTGTACGTTAATTTTGTTGGATAGATATTGACATTTTACTGACGCCATGGTATTGTTATAAATGCAATGAAGACTTGCATTTTTCAGAACAGAATAGCTGTTTTTCCCTGTATTTCAGACTTGATATATGAGAATATTCGGCCAAGTATTATTAGGGATACAGACATCCAGATCAGCCAGGTGCAGTGGCTCACACCTTTAATCCTAGCACTTTAGGAAGACAAGATGAAAGGCTCTCTTGATCTCAGGAGTTCAAGAACAATCTATGGAAGAGCAAGATTACAACTCTAATAAAAGAGAAAAATTAGCCATGCCTGGTGGTTTGTGCCTGTAGTCCCAGCTACTTGGGAGGTTTGGCAGGAAGATTGCTTGAATCCAGGAGGTTGAGGCTGCTGTGAACTATGATTCTAGTTCCGGTTTCTGACGTAAGATCCACCATGTACAAACTACTAACGTTGGAGAGGTTACATAATTTATCTTCATTTTTAAATTAATTATAACAATTAGTAATGTGTCATTAAATAATCTTTTTGTGTGTGTGTGTGTCACACTTTATGGGGGCAAGACATGATTGCAAGTGGGACTTTACCTAACAATTGCAATCAGGGTAACCTGGCTTATTGTACCCTCAATGAATCCCCAACAATAAAATAAATAAATAAAAATAAAATTGTAAGAAAAAAGTAAATAATCTTTTAAAACAACTTTTATTGACTACATAGGTTTTTATGATATAAAGGTATGATAATATAATTCACTCATTTTTCATTTTGTGTTAACTAGGTTAATTTCCAGAAAACAAATTTGTGAAAAAGATCTTTGTATGTAGAACAATTCCTAATAATAACTCGGTGTACCTCTAATATAAACGATGGAGTGGTCATTACCCCCTCTTTTCCACTTCTATCCCAATTTTTCCCAATTGTGAGTGAACCAAATGGTGAAGTAATCGCCATTACTTCTTGGCTGAAATATTCCAGTATCAATTAGGCAGAAAGAATGACCTTTAAAAAACATTAATCTTATTCTGCATTTATGAACTTCCAGTATATTTGCATTGGAATAGCAGCAAAAGTCACACTTCCTTCGTTAACTTTTTGTTTATAATGGAATGAACTAACATGGTAGAGCACCACTCCTACCAAAAACAACCAGAAATGTCAGGTGAAATATGCAACTGTGAAAGGAAGTTAAGAGATTGTAATGCAACAAGCACTGGAGGGGCTAAAGCTCCAGAGATAGAACCTTGAAAAGGAAAATGGACTTCCTCGTTCTTTGCCTGATGACATTTGTCAATTGGAAGAACAGAAACCAGAATTATTTTGAGTATTAAATTACCTTATTCCATCCATTTTTCTATTTAATAAATGATGTCTAGAATGCATTGTTGTAACACATCAAGTTTTATCTACATTAACAAAGCAACAAAAAAAAAAACACGGATATTAACTAAGCCTGAAGAGATATAAAAAGGTTAAAGTTGACATTTAAGGAGATTTTTAATTAATTGGCATAAAATGTCACTGAAAATTCTCATCCTATTGCATTTGCAGAAAAAAAGAAAGTTAACTGTTTTTCTGAGTAGGAACAAAAACTAAAGATGTGGAGAATAATTAATTGAGTAAGAATTAAACATCATGTTTCCTACTCAAGAGGAGGAGGAAAATGAGGATTATTTTTCTTGGTGGATGAGCAAGTAAGGGAAATTTGAATACCAATTAACTCCTGACCATTGAGTTAAAACGGGGTTTATTAAGAGTCTCCTCTCAAATAATTCACGATACTACATGTTGGACAAATTTTTTTATAATGTTTAAATCCTTAAAATGTTACTTAAAAATATTAAGGAGTAAGTGATTCAATTTAAATCAATTAGAACTTAGTAAGACTAATACATATGTAAAACTATCAGGTGACTTTAAAAATGCATTCGCTATTTATATTAAGTTTATATTTTTATGGAAATGCAAATAAATACTTATTTTATTTAAAGAAAATTACATAACAAAACATACTGATATTGTATATAATAATTATAAATTTCCCAAACATGTTGCAAATATTCCAACAAATCAATGAATGGAAGAAATGATAACACATTTTTAGTGGATTAATTACTCACAAATGATGTACTAACTTTTGTTGGCGTAGTACAAAGTAGTTACTATTAATGATGCAAAAGCAATTTCTATCAATGTGTTTATCATTCATTTTGCATCTCAGAAAGAGATGCAATAACAATTTTAAACTATCAAGCAGTTTAGAGATGAAAAATGGTACTTTATAGCTAAAAGAAGCTATGCACATTTATAGGATAGAAAATAAAGGAAAATGTGAATGAAAATTACGCAACTGGGGAATGCTTTCTACAGTAGTCAATTCAAAGAGCTATAACTTGAAAGAAGGTTGGAGTTTGGTGAGGAAGGTGAGAAATTGAAAACAAAGATAAAAAATCAAAGGATAAGTTCAAGCACAATAACTTGCTAGGACAGATAAAACATTGATTTAACAAGAAAAGAGAAAGCAAGGAGCAGGAATAAAGGTTGTAAATGGGAAATAAAGAGATAAATGAAATGTTTGATAATTTATTTAATGAAGTGTGATTTTTTTTTGTGGTCACCTAACAAATTATTCAGAAGCTGTGTAGTTTGCAGGATAAGAGAATATTTACTGATTTGTGAAGACAGGTTCAGATCTTGTATCTACAATTTGCTAGGTGCATGACCTTGGGAGTTACTTAACAAGCACAATTCAGCTACCCAGAAAAAAAAAAAAAAAAGTGTAGATGATTAGTATCCAGCATAGAAAGCTGCTGTGAGGAATAAAAGGCTTGGTCTCTGACTGCCTTCATTTTCTCTTGCTGCCTTAAAAAATTACCACACGTTTAACAGCTTCAAATAACTTGGATTTATTTTCTCACAATTTGTTACTCAAAGTCTAGATGCTATGGCTCAACTAGCTCTCTAACCAAACTTTCATAAGGCCAAATTCAAGTAATAAGAAGGTCTATGATACTTTCTGGAGGCTTGGGAATAAATATACTTCCTCGTTCACTCATGATGCTAGCAGAATTGAGTTCCATTGATTGTTATGACTTTGGTTTCCCTCTTGGATGTCAGTTGAGACTCATCATTCTTAGCATCTACAGGGTGACTTTATGCTTAGTCTGACAGCCCACTTGCTTCATCTCCAAAGCCCAGCCATAGCCCAGTCAATACTTCCAATTTTTTAGACTTGCTCTTCAGCCTCTGTTTTCCCCTTGTATTGGTCCACTCTGATTAACTCTTCTGCCTTCTGCTCCTGCTTTTGGGGAATTCATGTGATTATATTTAGTTTACCTGAAAATACAAGGAGTATCTCTATCTTAAGGCCACCTAACTAATCTGCACATTTCCTTTGGAGAAGTATGTAAATCACCATTTGCTTCATTAATCAGAGAATCTTGGGGGGAAAACCTTTTGAATTCTACTTACCATTCTGACCAATATAAAACACATCCCAAAGGCTAGAGACTTGTATAATATTTACTCAGAAAAATTACAATTTAAACTCCCACAAAGTGCTAGTAACTTTCAGAGTATCATAGAATCATAATCAATGTAGACAACATACTTGACTTTACTGTTTTGCACCCAAATCTTTCTTTTAGACCACCAGCTATTTCAGGACAAAACTCTTCCATCTAATTCCTTTCTATGCAATAATATTCTCTTTCTTTACACCTTATGTATACACGTCTGTTTTTCCTACTTACTATTTTCTTTCCTACACAAACTCATTTCTTTCAGTTTAATCTTTCCATTGCAAAGACATGACTCCATATTTTACAGTTTCCCCCCCCAAATTCCTAGTTATCAAACAAAAAGGAAAAAAGTTCCTTTGTTTGTAGACCCTTTAACTTTGCCATTTCAGTTGTTGAAGAGTCATTCCAGTGGGGAGTCTCCTGGAATGTCCTCTCTGGTATTCCATCATGAACAGACCTTCCCTCAGACTCAGGGGTAGAGAAGACCCTGATTCTGGCAGAGTACTGATAGGCACTGCAATTCCACTCTCTCCTTTTCCCGAGAAAGTCACAAGGCAAAAATGACCAAACTTAATGAAATGGGTTTGAGAGACATATTAATATCCTAGTGGCAGGTTGACCATTTAGAGACATTTTAATACCATAGTAGGAGTTGACCATTTGCACCTTCTAAAAACTTTTGCACCAGAATTACTGACAACCAGTGAAGTCCCAGAGAACCTGGCATGCCTATGAACATTTTCATTTACACCAATAGACTAACACAAACAAGCAAAAACCAAATAGGATGCCCAGGGTTGTTTTCTTTGCCTTTCCTCATTTTTTAAAGGAATTTTTCATTTTTTGAAGAAGGAAAACTCTACTCTAGGGTTTAGTGTGCATGGATCCAAACTACTCTGCTTGTAGTTGAGGCTTTTCACTGTTTCACTGTTGAGCCAGTCTCACTTTCTTATGTGCCTCAGTTTCTCTCTCCAGGTAATCTAAAACCTCTGGGAGGGATCAAAACACCCCAAATGCCAAATGATCAGCTCATGTATGTATTTCCTGGATGAGCCATCTTTTAGCCATCTTTCCCCCATAGGGCCACTCACTTTTTGGGGAATCCCCTCCCCAACTAGGGAACTAACCGCACAGGCTCCTGATGACCAAGGGATACCTTTCAGGGAGGAATAAAATGCCCTTTATCTTCAGAGCTGAGAAGTTCAGTTCCTTGTTCATCTACCAGCAAGACAACTTAGTCCCTATTTTGCAAATTTGCAAAAAAGGTAATTGAGATTAATTTTGGGAGGTGGCAATGGAAAAGGCCTTTTAAAATTCACTTAAAGCAACTGAGAAACATCAGAAAAAGCCAGCACAGACTTCTGCAACACACAAAGCTGTCCCTTACCAATAGGTAGTCATTAACAAATGAAGCATAAACGTAAACCACAAGGAAAACACACCTTCAAGAGCAAACAAGGTCTGTTTCCCCCAAATGGAGGAGAGACTACAGCAAGGGGCGTGGGACCTGAAGACACGGGCTGACAGTAAAAGAACTTGGGAGAGCAGTGTTGAGGGAACTTTTGCCAGAAGGTTTGTCAGTGCAGTGGGATCACAACCACTGCTGGAGGCCCCAGACCTCTGCCTAGTGCCTCTGTCCACTCCTCAGCTCTTGACCAGAGAAAGATAGTGGGAACAGAATGGCTTCAGGAACAGCGGGACATTTCCCGGGATCCTTGGTTCTGCACCTGCTGTGGATAGAGCTGCAAACCTTTGCTTGGGCCACGCCCCTATGGGGGCTGAAACCCTTGCTGGGGCCAAGAAGGCTCATTCCCCAGAAGCCTGACACCTCTGAATTGTAGGTTGGTAGCCATGCTACATACTCTTACTGGCTGACAGATGCCCGGTATTTCTTCTCCATCACTATAGAGAAAAGAAATAAAAGGAGAGAGTCAAGCAGGAGTCTGACTTCTTAACACCACAGCAGATCCTGACTCCCAGATAAGAGCCTCAACAATGGGTGCAGCACTCTCCTAGGCTCTTTCCCTTGTCAGGAATGTAGGGGTGACTACTGGAGATCACCCTGTGTACAAAGGCAAAGGGCTGAGAGAACTGGAGATACTTCACTAGTGGCCTTGATTAAAGATGTCCAGGACAGCTTCTCACAGCTCTGGCTCATCTCATTACCACCTGAGATCCCCAGGTCACCTGCCTGTGGGGAGGAAGGGGATAAGCTACTTCCTATTTATGCTTCTCTCAGATCCTAGATTCTTTCCTCACAAGTCTATAACTATCCAGGAGAGTGTCTGGAAGGCTGGTTACCAAATTTTCTTTTCCTTCTTACAGTTGGGAAATTGGCTAATCTCGCATGTCTTTCTGGGCATACCTAAAATTCTTAACTCCACTCTCGAGAAGAGATATACTGATTACAGGCAAGAAGAGCAAGCTGTGAATGCGGGAGAGGATGTATGGTATGCCTTCTTCCCCCGTTAAAGACAAATGTTAATCCTATAAGTATAGGCTACCGAAAGACAAGTGAAAAGGATGTGGACATATGCCAATATCTTGCTTTTGACCATCCCTGCCATAGTTAAACCTAAGACCTGGGCTCATCACACCAGTGTCAGCGACACCCTAACAGAACCAGAACCAGATACACTCTATTTCACATCTGAACAGCAGGATAAGTTGGTGGTAAAGAAATGACTGTGATACGCCACCCTCTCCACTTCACAACCATTTTGACCATAGGAACTTGAAGAAAGGGACAGGATATAATGAATGCCCTTTCAATGAGACAAGAATGTTTAGACTTACTTTGCTAAACATGTGATGAGTGTGTCTGAGTTTTGTCTTGCAGGAGGAACTCAGGTAGGTCAGCTGTTTACATCTTGTTTATTAGGAGTTTGCACTCCATTAAAAGTGCTTAGAAACTCCACTGTGTTCCATCACAGCCGATAGAATGTCACCTGTCAAAATTTTGGGGGTCGGGTGGGGACTAGTGAGATAGGGGGATAAGGCAAGGAAAGGGAGATGCCTTGACAGTTACACCTGGAGACAATTGTGTAAAGTCCTCTGCCTCCTGTGTGAATTTAATTAATACCTTGCTCCAATGTCAGAAGACAGCTACCATATTTTATGCCAATATGCATACTACAATTTCTAATGAATTGTTTTTACTGTGTGGGCATCAGGCTTTTTCTTTATGTTCTGGCCAATGCCACTGGAGGGGGATTAGTGCCTTTTTTGCCCAGGGCACAGGACCTAATAACACCTGAACTGGAAGGACCTGGCTGACCATAGGTCTTAATCCCCCAGAGGATTGAAAGAGGGATTTATATTAATTATTTGTGGTCCCATATCTGGTAATTAAATTAAATGTGGAGATGGGTTGGCTAGCTTGTATCATGGTAAAAGCCTTGAACGACACCTCAGCCCTAAGCATAGAACTTGGACAAGTTTAGGAAACTGACTTAGAAAACCAAGCAGCTATTGATTATTTACTTTGAAGACATAATCGTGTGTGTGCAGAAATTAACAGGAAGTGCTGTGCTGTTTTAACTTATCAGACAATTCCCAATTAATAGAAGACCTTACACAACAAATACAAAATATACTTCATGATATCATTCAAAGAGAAGTCTTTTTCGGTTTTGATCTTAGTCAATTGTTCTCTTGGTTACCTAATTTAGGTTGGTTAAAAGCCTTAGTTATTGGTATAGAAATTATTCTTGCTTTAGGACTGTTTGATGTTGTTATATCCAAAGTTCCTCATGTTTATGTCCATTTGTACTACATGTTGTAACTGTTGTCCTCCTAGTATCATAAGATTAACTACTCAGGTCCACTATCTACCCCAGACTTCCACTTACTGTGGACCCTGGATTATCCTCTTCTAAGGAGCCCCTGAGCAGCCCCCATTTAGTCATCACCCACATCCAGCAGAAAGCAGTTAAAGGAAGTCAGCACCCTTTACCCTAACAGGAGTTAGGGCTGCTATTTGGAGAGGAAGAATTGATAGAGCATTCCCCCACTGAGGGCTGGACATGGACCCCCCATTTTCAAGGTCTTAGTGGGCTCAGAAATCAGCCTCATTGCAGACTCCATCTCTAGGCAAAAACAGTTCATAAAAACCAGTATCTTATCCAGGATGCCTCTCCCAGAACAGGTAGCACACTCTAAACAAGAGGTTGTCCCTCCCTAGATAGGGACACTGCTTCTAACAGGACCATATTCCTACACAGGAGCAGTTTTGAAATTAACAACTGCCCACGACCTCTTGTGCCAAATGATTGTGACATAGTCCACAGCTACATTCCATCTCTCTAAATTGCCTTTGCCTGCAAGGTATAAAAAGTTGTATATAAACCCACAGACGGAAGACCCAAATGGGCTATCCGCTCGGACCGCCTCCACCACCACCCCTTCATTGCAGCAGAGGCGTCATTATCAATCATATTTTCTTAGCTGGGTGCAGTGGCTCACGCCTGTAATCCCAGCACTGTGGGAAGCTGAGGCGGGAGGATCACTTGAGCTCGAGAATTCGAGGCTTGTCTGAGTGAGAGTGAGATCCCGACTCATGGAAAAAAATGGAAAAACCCAGTTGGGGGTGCCGCAGTGAGCACCTGTAATCCCAGCGGCTTTGGAGGCTGAGGCAGCAGGATGCCCACAGCCCCAGTCTGAGGTTGCAGTGAGCTACTACGCCATTGCACTCTGCTCAGGGCATAGGGTAGAACTCTATCCGGACAAACTCTTGTCTGTCTCAACAAAACAAAAACAAAAAACAAGGCAATCATATTTTCTTGTCTATGAATAGAATCTGTCTTTTCACTTACTTGTAGTGGTCTGTGGATTTATTCTTCAAATCTCTGAGATGAAGGACTTGGCAGAAAGAGATTTTGACTACAATAGGTATGTTTAAGTGGAAGTGATCCTCTAAATGTTACACTTTTAAACATTGATGTGTATTATGAATCTGAGCAAGTCAAACACAGCTATAAATGTAAAGAGTTTTCCTAATTGAGCTCATTTCAAATTCATGAGCTCTTGAGTTCCAGTGCTTCAGACTTTGATTATTATTAAGTTAGCAGAAAAAGAAATTACTCTGCCTTGTGTATTTTAGATCAATGACAATAAATGAAATGTTAAAATTGATTATCAGTTCAAATCATATATTCTGTTCTATTGGTGTGTATTTCGCTTTGATACTAATATTGTGTTGTTTGGTTACTATACATTTTTCTAGCATATGTTGAATTTAAGTATTGTAATGCTTTCAGCTTTGTTATTTGGGGATTGTTTTTATATTTTTTGAATATGTCATTTGTATTTTGATAGCAATTACATTGAACCCATAGATTTCTTTGGATTTCTGGTCATTTTAACAATATTGATTTTCTAATTCATAAATATGGGATCTCTTTCCACTAGTTAATGTCCTCTGCAATTTCTTTCATTAGTGTTTTGTAGTTTTTGTTGTTAGAGGTCTTTCATATTATTTCAATTTAATACTAAATATTTTATGATTTGTAGGTATTATAAATGGCATTTTTTATTTTCAAAAAGTTTGAGGGTGCAAGTGCTTTTTATTACATAGAGAAATTATATCATCCTGAAGTAAGAGATTTTAGTATACCCACCACAAGAATAGTGTACATTGCATTAACCAGGTAATAGGTAAATATTTATTCCTACCATACTTTCCTCTTAGTTTTCAATGTTCATTAATACTTTTTATGATGCTATATATCCTTTGTTTAGTTTCCACTTATAACTGAGAGCATGAGGTCTCTGTTTTTCCATTCCCTAAGGGAAGTACCTCCAGTTCCATCCAAGTTGCTGCAGAAGACATTGTTCCACATGTTTTTATGTCTGTGGTGTACGTAGACCACATTATTCTTACACTCTTATCAGTTGATGGACACTTAGGTTAATTCCATATCTTTTTTACTTTACTGTAGTTATTAAATTTAAGAGTCTTTAGGGTTGGAATAATTAGAGTTTTCTAGGTATAAGATCCTATCATCAGCAAACAAACATACTTTGACCTCCTCTTTCTTGATTTAGATGCCCTTTATTTCTTCTGCATGATTTCTGATGCATGATTGCTCAGTCTAAGACTTCCATAGACTGTATCCCATGGATTCCTTCTTCTACTTTTTACCCCCTTGAACTAGGCATGGTAACTAACACCTGTAGTTGTTCATGATGGCTTTACCTCAGCATCAGTGTTTTGTTCTTTCAGCAATCCAATGATTGTATAATTGATTATCTTTGCTACAGTTAACTCCCTTTGAAATGTCTGGCATTGTGTTTTCTTTCCATTTGGACCTTGATGCAAACTCTCATAAATTATTATGGTTTGAGTGTGTTTCCTCCAAAATTCTGGCATTACCAGAATTAGTTTCACCTGTGGTGCATCTTACAAGGGTACATGTGAAACTTAGTAAATGTAGAATATAAATGTCTTAACACAATAACTAAGAAAATGCCAGGAAGGCTATGTTAACCAGTGTGATGAAAATGTGTCAAATGGTCCATAAAACCAGTGGTATGGTGCCCCATGATCACATTAATGTACACAGCTATGATTTAATAAAAAAAAAAAAAAAGAAGTAGTGCCTTTAAGAGGTGACAAGGCCAAGAGGGCTCCTCCCTTTGTCAATGGGATGAAGACCCTTATAAAAGATGTTTAGCGTAGCATGTAGCCCTCTCACCCTCTGCTTCTTGCCATGTAAGAGCATAGCGTCCTCCCCAGAAAGGATGTAACCCTCACCAGACAACCAAAACTGGTGGTGTCCTGATTTTGGACCTCCTAACTTCCAGAAAAAATGGAAATATTTTTGTTTTGTATACATTACCCAGTCTCAGGTATTGCATTTTTTTATAGCAGCAAAAATGGACCAACACATGAACAGATTATCATATTAACCACTATTTAGATAACATAAATCATGAAATCATTCAATTGGTATTTTCCAAATTGTGCAGCTATTATGATTATTTTTAATGAATTAATCTGCACCTTAAGGTAAGGTAAGTTCTACAAATTTGCTTATAATGGCATACTTGTCTAAAAGTCTTGATGAAACATTAAATGAAGATGCCAGAGGCCTCTACTATCCCAAATGCCAAATTTTATGATTCAATCACCACTAGAATTAAAAAAAAAAAAATGGTAAAAGATTTCTGAAATGTATTTTTTCTGAGTATAAATATCTTTATTAAATTTCATTGTTAAAATCTATAAATAAATTAATAGGTAATAATTTTGATGTGTCAATACCTTGACTTATATCTCTATTAAATTAATAGTTTTAGGAAGATATGCTTTGTTTTTCCAGAAGTTACTCATAATATTAATGTACCCATACCATATGTAGCACAATCAGAAACTGCTTAGCATGAAATCATCAACTTGAAAATTACATCTGTTGGTTTAAAAATGAATATAATATAAAATATGCATCTGTTTATGCATAGAATATGACCAGAAGTTATTAAGAACCTATATTGAATGTATAAGGCTCATACAAATTTTTTTGGAAATGATGGAAAGGGCCATGATCTTATTTTTATAAAATATCTAGGATAGGTAAATCCATAGGTTGTCAGGAGATGGCGGAAGGGTATAGGAATGAGTATCTAGAATATCACTGCCATCTTGAATATGGTAAATCACTCAATTTAAATGGAGCTATGGTTTTTATCACAAAATTAAATTACATTAGTTGTTCATTGAACCTACATCCTTAAATATATGTTTAAGTTACTGAACATATTATTTTATTTTTTAATGTAAAATGAAGATAATAAGAATACTGAGTAATTGCTTTAATGTTAAACTAATAAGTACTCAGTATATAAAGTACTATGAATGTTCTCATATATTTAGTAAGCATTAACTATGAGGCATTATTATTACTTGGGTTAATTGCATTTTCACTACTACTGCGATTCCTAAAAAAAAAATCATTTAAGTTGAGGATTGTTTATAAAAGAATAATTTCTAAAATTTCATCATCTTATTTCTTAAGAGAAAATGTTTAAGCTTAATAATGACATGCGAGTCACAGATGGATTGAAAGAGAGTATGAGAATAAATACTTTGTGTATTTCTCCAAGTTTGACAATAATACCAACTTCTACTGAAGCATAGATAAAATGCTATGCTAGTTTGAGACTAAAATATTTCTCTACAACGTAAATGAAGATTAGGAAGTATGGAGAACATATGTAATGAGGAGGAATAATTGGGAATATTAATGTTGATAGGTATATAATCAACTTTCAATCCCTGGGTTCCTCATCTGTGGATACAACCAACCATGAATGGAGAATATTCAGAAAATCATTCCATAAAATTTCAAAAAGCAATTTTGTTCAACTCATATAAATGAAGTGGTATGTAGGAATTACATAGGTACTAGAAGTAATCTAGAGATGATTCAAAATACTGTACATTGGATGGATGTGCTTAGGTTGTACACAAATATTACACAATTTTCGTAAATGACTTGCACATCCTCAAATTTTAGTATCCATGGTGGGTTCCTGAAACTCAAGTAAAGCTGGATCATTTAAAATATTATTTTGCTTGATGGCATGAGTTTAAACTTTGTTAGTAGAGAATGCTGGAGAAAAACCTTGCAAGGGAAAGGAATTTTTTTTCATGGTTCAGATGTGGTCCCTCAGTAGGATCCTATGGAATGGACAGAGCACTAGGCTCTTAGCAGGAGTAGAGTGCCTTGATTCTCCAGTAAAGATGGCTTCTCTACCATATAGCTCAGACAAGGCAGGGAGTTTGTCCCACACCCAGTGCTTAGATATACTATGTTTAGCATTACTTAGGGGCCTGGAGCATTGATGACAATTTCTCAGGTGCCATGTGCCTCTAGCACCATGTACCTTACAGGACATGTTTTTTTTTTTTTAAAAAAAGAGTCTCACTTTTTCGCCCTTGGTAGAGTGCTATGGCGTCACAGCTCACAGCAACCTCCAGCTCTTGGGCCTAGGTGATTCTTTTGCCTCAGCCTCCCGAGTAGCTGGGACTACGGGTACCAGCCACGATGCCCAGCAATTTTTTGGTTGCAGTTTGGCCGGGGCTGGGTTTGAACCCGCCACCCTCGGTATATGGGGCCAGCGCCCCACTCCCTGAGCCACATCTTCTGGTAACTTCTTTGTCATCAGACTGCACAGCTATTCTTTCTCCAGCACAGCTTGGTTTTCAAACTAAGACTGAGGAAAGGTAGTTATTTTTCATACCTTCCATCTCAGGCCTTTTGGCTTTGCATGATTTTTATGAATCCTTTAGTCTTTGGTGATTTCTTTACTTATTAATAATCAATTCTTAAGTACACCAATATGCTTTTACTGTAAATGATTTTTATGTTGAACTTTCTCTATTCAATGTACTATATGGTTTATCTCTCCTAGTTGTACCATGGTAAATATGAAAATATTCTTCTCTTTTTTGAGACAGTTTCATTCTGACACCCTGGTTAGAGTGCCATGGCATCATAATAGCTCACAGCAACCTCAACCCAGGCTCACCTAATCCTCTTGCTTTAGCTTCCCAAATAGCTGAGAATATAGGTACATGCCACCTCACCCTGCTACTTTTTCTGTCTTTAGTAAAGACAAAGACTGGGTCTTGTTCTTGCTTAGGTTGGTCTGGAACACCTGAGCTCAAGCAATCCACCCACATTGGCCACCCAGAGTGCTAGAATTAGGTGTGAGCCACAGCACCAGCCTGAATCTTTTTTTATTCTTTTTTTTTTTTATGTTTGTTCCTTTTCTTCATTATTCCCACTACTATGCTAGAAGTTATGCAATGTAATTTTAATTTTTATCACTCTGTTCTGAGGTTGTATTTTATTATTGTCTAGTATTTAGTTTTTTTCTTTAATATAGATCATTCTCTTTTAATCAGAGAAGTTAATGATTTTATAAATTCCCTTTATTTTAGAGAAATTTAATAATTTCTCTTAATATATTGAATAAAACATCTTATTTTATGTATTTTATCTAGTATCATACTTATTCACAGTGATTTTGTCCATTAAGAGTTACTGTGCAATTACAAAAAAAAGAGGTCATAATACCATAATTCTGAATCCCCTAAAACAAATGTGTATATTTAAGTATTTGTTCTAAGCCCCATCAGAGAGATGTATGTTTTGGAAATTAAAAGAGACAACAAATAATTATCAGCATTTAAAGCAGGTATAATAACTGTATTATTTACTTGGTGTTCAGAAAGTGATATTTTAATTATTTATTCCTAGTATAATGTCCATTTTTTTCTATAAATTTAAAAAAATTACAATTAGGGATCGATAGTATAGCCATGTAATGCTAACTTTTCTGTTTTAAATAATTTTTTTAAAGTTTCCCAGTCAGTATTTTCATAGACAATTTCTCATTGTTAGCCATAAATCTCTACCAATCCCTCCTACTAAGCTTTAGTCTTTTTTAAGTTTCCTAATACATTTACCAATTTGTCCTACAAATATACTGAAAATACCAATGTAAAATCATCACCTCTTCTTCAAAATCTATTCTTCGTAATCTGGATTAAGAATACTATGTTCTTGAGCGGCGCCTGTTGCTCAGTGGGTAGGGGGCAGGCCCCATATACTGAGGGTGGTAGGTTCAAAACTGTCCCTGCCAAACTGCAATGAACAAATAGCTGAGTATTGTGGTGGGCACCTGTAGTCCCAGCTACTCAGGAGGCTGAGGCAAGAGAATAGGCTAAGCCCATGGGTTGGAGGTTGCTGTGAGCTGTGTGACACTACGGCACACTACTGAGTGCTATAAATAAAGAGAGACTCTGTCTCTACCAAAAAAAAAAAAAGAAAGAGAAAGAAAAAGAAACAAAAAGAATACTATGTTCTCACACACTCAAACTAATGACATTATTCCCTTATCTTATCAATTACAATGTCATGTATATTTCACAATCTTTGCATTTCACTTGTCCATGACTGCCTGCCACCACTAATTTAATTACCATTCTTATTATAACTCTAGATGTATTTCTGTCTCTTATTGTTCTTCCAATGTTATCAAAGTAGTGTTCCCAAGTATAAAGGTGACCGTATTATTTTCCTTCCCAAAGAATTAGGGGGCTACAATTCACACTTCTTAAATCAAGGAATCAGTTCAAAAGATGATAACTGATTTTTGTCTCCAGAGCACATTTTGTTCAATTGCATACCAGACATACTTTCTTCCAGGCAAACGAAGAATTCCTTTTCCTAATTCTAAAAAATGTTTTAGGGCGGCGCCTGTGGCTCAGTCGGTAAGGCGCCGGCCCCATATACCGAGGGTGGCGGGTTCAAACCCGGCCCCGGCCAAACTGCAACCAAAAAATAGCTGGGCGTTGTGGCGGGCGCCTGTAGTCCCAGCTACTCGGGAGGCTGAGGCAAGAGGATCGCTTAAGCCCAGGAGTTGGAGGTTGCTGTGAGCTGTGTGAGGCCACGGCACTCTACCAAGGGCCATAAGTGAGACTCTGTCTCTACAAAAAAAAAAAAATAATAAAAAAAAATAAAAAATGTTTTAGAATTTCTTAAGCATCTTGGTTATTACACATGAATCTGCTCTAGTGCAATAGCCTTTTGAACCTCATTGTTAAAGTATAACATGGATTTAACTTACACCAATTCCAAAGTTTTTTCTATCCATCTCCTTTTTAAGATTTTGTTATTTCAAAGAGGTAGCATAGTATTAAGTCTAAGGGAATAGTTATGAAAGTGTTTATTAGTTTTCCATTTAAATGTCTCCCCACCTCCCTATTTGATCATTTTCAAGGAGAAAACATTTTAATAGACATTGATATGCTGCATTTTAACAAAATGTATTCCATATAAAATGATGTGTTTTAAAAATACCCTTTTAATGAATAATCTAAAAAGGCTTGAGGACACAATAGCATAACACAACATATCAAATGCATAGTTATATGTTCATCCTACACACCAAAATAACTAAAAGTCTGTTTAATGTGTCTTAATACATGCCCTCTACTATATTTAGTCACTATTAAATGGTTAGGCTTTAAAATAATTCTCCATAGAAAAGATAAATAGGACAGTGGAAGACTCCTATAGGGCACTAAGGTGCCATAAAATAGATTAAATGAGAGACGAACTTTCAAAGAATATGGAAGGTGAAGGGCAGTACCAAGTTTTGATTAAAAGAAGATTTCAGTTTATTCCTTACAATATATTCCCTGGAGACAAAATATGCATTTTATATACACAAATATCTAAAGCTTAATCTATTTATTAGAGAGAAAGAAATAGGAATTGTATGCTCAGGGGAATTTAGCTACAAACCAACACATTGAGGGTGTTTACTTTACAATTCAGTTTCTATCTTTTTGGTGAGGTTTTGACGCCTGTTATAATAGGGCAAATGGTAGTTTGCAGATTTTTGGCAACTGACCTCAAAATTCACAGCTCATAAGTGTTAGAACAGAAAGTGAAAAAAAAAAATTCTTATTTTCTGTAGTGTCATACTAAGTATAAATAAATACATAAATCAGAAAACAAATTATTTTCTCTGTATTTTGTCCAAACTCACTGATCATTCTTACATGTCCCATATATTGGGTAACAGAAAAAGAAACTTATTTTAGATCAATCATTTTAGGTTCAATAAAGATAGATATAATCATTTTAAATTCTTCTCTTATTAGAACTATGTTGAACTATGAAGGAAAAGCAAAACAAAGCACAATTAACTGAGACATGAACAATACCAGGTCAAGGTTAGCAGCCAATGCTGTGTGGTGGCGCTGGGATGCTCAGGAGCCTGGGTTCCCAACATGTTCTTCTTTGCCAAACTTAGTGCCTGGCCCCAGCAGGTAGAATGGAGGGCTTGAAATTTTAGGAATTTTGTTATTCTTGTGATGATTTAAATTTTTTTTTTTTTTTTTTTGTAGAGACAGAGTTTCACTGTACCGCCCTCGGGTAGAGTGCCCTGGCCTCACAGGCTCACAGCAACCTCTAACTCTTGGGCTTACGCGATTCTCTTGCCTCAGCCTCCCGAGCAGCTGGGACTACAGGCGCCCGCCACAACGCCCGGCTATTTTTTGGTTGCCGTTTGGCCGGGGCTGGGTTTGAACCCGCCACCCTCGGCATATGGGGCCGGCGCCGTACTCACTGAGCTACAGGCGCCGCCCGTTTAAATTTTTTTTTTAATTTTACATGCAACATTAATAATCAAAGTGTATATTTTAAGGAAAGGGGAAATGGATATTGAAGCACAAATTGTATTTAAATTCACTTTAGTTGTAGGCATTGTTTCCTGTTGAACTCATACTTTCTTCCTTCTGTGGAATGGGTATTTATTTTAGTGTAGGTGGAGAAACCTGAATCAGGAAATCTTGCAGCACAGAGCAAATTTCTTTCTCTACACTTTGTAAGGTTTGTATGTGTCTAAGATTTTAGAAAGATTGGAGATATCCTCTGAAACTGGTGATTGCTGAGATTCCAGAAGTGTATTTCCAGTCACCCTGCTAACACATCCTCCTGAATTTGAACGTAGTCTCATATTAAGACCCAGTTTCTCCATATGTGGCTTGGATTCCATCTTCAATCAGCTTGAATTTATGTCAGTCACACTTGTTCTTCCCACTGCTCTTTCAGAGTAGATAAGGAAGAACTTCCACTTGTTGCGGGCGAGGAAAAGGACCACGTGGCCAATTTAAAAGTGTTCAAATGGAGTCTTTATTTGCCGGCCAGTGGCTGTCTCCACAGCATCAGAAAACTTAGCAGCCCCGACTTAGACGTTTTCAAGGTATATATAGGGTGGGCTGGGTGAGCCGCTGCAAGCAAGCGGGCAGCCAGTTTGAACCAGTCATTAACAGAAGCTGATGTGGCGGTTATCGGTTAGGCAGCTGCAAGATTTAAAAATAAGTTTATCAGGAGGTCCCAGCTTCCTGGGTGATCGTAACTGACCTTCACAGAAGCAGACTTTGCATTAAGTAAACAACTTTTTCATAATACAAGCTCAGTAAATTCTTACCCCATCTCTCCATTCTTCCCTCATCTCCCGCCCCCGGTCTAAGGGCTCTAAGAGGGCGGGGCAGGGCCGCGTGGCTATTTCACTTTCTTTTCTTTTTTTTTTTTTTTTTACTGAAACCATTTTGTGAAAAATAAACAAGTATGGAGCTTGTGAGCAGTAGTTCATGTCTGTAATCCCAGCACTTGGGAGGCCGGGTGAGTGGATCGCCTGAGCTCAGGAGTCTGAGACCAGCCTGAGCAAGAGTGAGACTTCCACTCTAAAAAATAGCCCGGCACTGTGGCAGGCGCCAATAGTCCCAGATACTTGGAAGGCTGAGACAAGAGTTTGAGGTTGCTATGAGGCGAGACTCTGATACAGGATTCCATCACTGAGGGCTAGACAGGGAGCCCCCTATTCTCTAGGTCCAGGTGAGCTCAGAGGTCAGACCCCCATTTCCAGGCACAAGCAGACTGCCCTTTTCAGGACACACCCTCTGGGCTCTGATAAGATCATGAACACAGCATCCTGTGATGGTTTATTCATTTATTTGTTAATGCAGTCATTAACTGTGAAAAGATGTTTTTCCATCTACCAATGCCAGCCACAAGTAATCCTCTGGACCTAAGAACCCTGGATAAAAGAGCCCAAGTGGAGACTCCTGAGTTCTTCAGTTCTTTCACCCTCCCAGAAGCTCTGGTGCTTTTTACTTCTTCTGTATTCCTTTCTAACTTATAATAAAAGTCCTATCTTACCACTGATCTGTGGTCCTTGGGTTCATTCTTCGAATCCCTGAGACCAAGGACCTATTAAAGAGTGAAATCCCGGTATCAACACCATAGCACTCTACTGAGGATGACAAAGTGAGACTCTGTATAAAAAAAAAAAAAAGAATAGAAAAACAAGTCAATAATTTGTATCAGATACTGAAATCCTATCTCTGATATATTAATAAGGTGAGAAGGCTTTCACTTGTCATGATAAATTTCATCTCAGTGAGGAATATAAGCCCACTCTTAACTCCTGCAAGTCCCAAAGGCAATGGAAAACATGTTTTTAAAAGGACACTGCATTAATTTAATATTTATGAAATTTGTACCTGAAGTATATATAGTGGAATAATTTTAAAACACAAGTATCAACTAATTCACAGTACTAGCATGATTGCAAATCAACAATCTAGTACATTGCCTCAAGGAATTATAAAAGGAAGAGAAATCCAATCCCAAACACAGCAGAAGAAAATAAATAACTAAGATCATAGCACAGTTAAATAAAACAGGGCACAAATTATTTACATAGAAGAAAATATAATGAAACAAACAGTAGACTATTTGAAAAAGTAAATAAAATCAACAGATCTCTTGCTAGATGAATCAAAAACAGGAAAGAAATGACTCTAATAAACTCAATCAGAAATGAAAAAGGAGATTTAACAACTGAAATTAGAGAAATATGAAACGTCATCTGTGAATACTATATAAACTCTATACACACATTGGAAAATGTTCAGAAAAAGGACAAAATCTTGGAAACATGCAATGACCCTAGGCTCAGTCAGAAAGAAATAGAACTCCTAAACAGACCAATACCAAGTCCTTTGATACAAAAACTGTCAATTAAAAAAAAAAAAAAAGTCTTGGACGTTTTTTCATATCTGGTTTCATAGCTGAATTTGACCATAGATGGTTTCATAGCTGAACTGACCAGACGTACAAAGAGAAAACTGGCACCTATACCATTTTCTATTCACATATTAAGTAGATCATTTTTCATCTTTTCATTAGTTTTAAATGATGTTTTAATTTCAAATTAATTTTAACTATACACTGGGCATTATAAAAATAAATACAAAAATCAGCTAATAAAAAGGAAATTTTTTTCCTCTTAACTTACCACATGTTCTAAGAGATTTTGAAATTTCCTAGATGCAAAATTCTGTTTTTAAAAACTTTAGATTTAAGATAGATATGAAAATACATTAGGCTATAGTAAGAGCCATTCTCACTGGGGTTAGATGATATCTCATGGTGGTTTTAATATGCATTCGCCTAATGATTAGAGCCCTGGGGCATTTCTTTGTGTTTGTTGACCTTTAAACTACCTTTATTTGAATGTTTCTGTTTGTGTCTTTTGCCCACTTTTGAAAGGGTTGTTTGATTATTTGTCTTGCTGGTTTTCTTGAAGTCTTTGTAGATTCTATTAGTCCTTTTATCAGATGTGTAGAATACAGATATTTTCTCCCATTCTGTGGATACATGTTCTTCAGTTGCAAACCTGCAAAGTTCATTTCCAAGTAGCAGGAAAAATTCCATCAAAGGATGTCCGTGCAAATGCTGCTGAGTGAGAACAATTGGCATCAGAATCTATTTCGACATTTCACCATAAAGAGTTAACAGTATCAGCAGAATGAAAACCATGTGGAGGAAGATTGAAGAGAGAGATGTTGTGCAACTATCATGTAGGAAATTACAAGACTGAAATGACTATGAGAGAATTACTATAATGTAGAATATTAATATAGTATTTTGAAGTTCTCATCTGATTGAGCTCAAATTTGTTTTACAGGTGTAAATTCGTCATGTGGTTGAGATTATGCCTCTTTTATGGTGTCCATTTTTCTCAAATATTTAATGATTTTTTTTGATTAGGCACTCATTCATGCATTTGAATTAGCTAGTGTACTGCCTGCATTTTTATGTCAAATGTTTTTTATGTACCATAACAGCAGTAGCAGGTGTCCTCTGGAGATAAGCTTTGAATGTTTTAAACTACTAGACAAGATGTTAACTCTTGCTTAGGGCAAACCGTCTTTGAAATATAGTGTCACTCTGTCACAATTGTTAAAATGGTACATGTTTATGAGGATGGAGAGACATTTTACATTATTAGAACACTATTAAAGAACATTCTGCTAATGTCATCCAGTAAATGAAATAAATACCATTTTTATTATTTATTTAAAGCATAACCTCTCTGCTTACAAGCATTCTTCTAGCCAAATTTTGAAATTGGCTTACCTTTATATGCAAGTCACATATCGGTGAACCTAAAAAAAAAAAAAGAAAAGATAATTGGAAGTAAAATCTATCCAACAATCATTTTTAATTCAGTGATCTTAATTTAACATCTAAATTTAAAGGCATAATTCTATACAGCTTTTTCAAATATTGAGGAATACTCACTTTACAATAATATAACAGCAAGAATAATAACAGTAATTAAAATTTATATCAGTACCTTATAGTAGCACTTCTATCGTGAAGTAATTAAATATAAACACAGTGAAAAATATAAAGTATTAATATGTACAAAACTATAAAACAATGATGAAATGAATCAATTAATAAATGGAGAGATGCACTTAGTGGATTAGTGGACTCTACATCCTTAAAATGTCTATTCTCCTTAAAGTGATATGACAATTCCATATAGTTTCAATCAAATCACAGAAGATTTTTTTTTTAAATTGACAAATTCATTCAAAAATTTAAATAGAAAGACAAAAGAGTAAGAAAAATTCCAAGAATTCATGAAAAAGAAGAACAAATTTGGAGGAATCACAATGCTTGATATCGACTCTTACATAAAGCCATAGTAATTGAGGCAGTAGTTTTAGAAAGAAAACACACTTATAAAATGATATTTTGTTCAGAATCTTTAACAAACTATGCTAGAATAATTGGACATTCATATAAAAAAATGAAGCCTCCCTTTCTACCACCCACTATGTGTAATAATTAACTAGATATGGACTATAGACCATCAATGTGAAACCAGACCCTATAAAACAGAAAATGAAAATCATGTTTAAAATATCTTTTTCATCAGAGTAGTCAAAAATGCTTTCATATAAAACCTTAAAAAAGGAAAAAAATATATAATCTAAGATTTACTTTATCAAAATTAGGAATGTTTTCTCTTTAAAAGCCTTTATTACTATAATGAAAAGAAGCCACAAACTCAAACTACAAATTTGAAGGAACTTATAACCAAATATATGAAAACCAGAAAAAGTTCAATATTAAAAATGTAACAATAAAAATGTACTTTCTCAATATGACATGTAGTACCAGCTTATATGGAAAATACTAAGAAGCAGATATTATAATCTGAAAAAATGAATGGTCACACATTTTGTATTATGGAAAACATTTGACAAGGCAATTTCTTCAATAACAGAAAAGGATAGCAAGAACCTATGAGTCTGCAGTCTGTAGGGGTTGGCTTCAAATGAGACATAATATTGTGCATTATTTTTGTGTATTGTTTTTAGGAAGACATTACAGGAAAGAGATACCTTATTGTAAAATTAGTGGTATTAAAGCCAGAGTAATGGTTTTGAAGGGTTGGAAAAGGTGACCTCATTTAGATTTCAAACAAAAGTTAAAACTGAAATATGCTTTAAGTGGCAAAGGCCATTTATTATTATTCAGTTATAGGGAATTTGTCCTGCAGCAAAGATCAAAATAAGTATGTTGCCTTCTCCAAAAGTATTTTTTCCCCCACGTATCTTAAGGTTGGCATTCAGCTTGTATGAGATAGAAGGGCATGTAAAAAACAAAACAACAACAACATCAAAACACATAAGAGAACATGGGCCCCAATAATGTTTCTGGTGTATATAAAAAATGCTCAACATCACTAGTCATCAGAGAAATGCAAATCAACGCTACAACAAGATGTCATCTCAGCCCAGTTAAAAAGGTAGTTAATAACAAATGTAATAAATGCTGGTGAAGAAGTGGAGACAGGGAAACTCTTGCAGTACATTGCTGGCAGGAATGCACATTAGTACAACCACTGGGGGGGGGCAGTGGATGTTTTCTAATAAACTAAAAATAGAACTACTATATGACACAGCTTCCAGTTGCTAGTTTTATATTTGGAGAACGGTAATCTAGCATATTGAACATTTGGAATCAACCTGTTTCCATAAATTAATGAATGTAGAAATTATGGGACTTGTACACAATGGAATATTATACACACACACACACAAAATGAACCCCTACCACTTGCAACAACATGGATGAAAGTGGAGAACGTTATGTTGAATGAAATAAGCTAAGCACCGAAAGACAAATCTTATATTATTACCAACAATGAACTAGAGTTCCCGTTTCTCCACATCATCAGCAATATTTATTATTGGCTTTGTGCTAATAATCATCCTATTGGATTTGAAATAGTATCATGCTATTTTGGTTTCTTTAATATATCTCCTCTTTGGAGAAATAACTATGTATTATAAATCCTTCCTTGGTTTTCAATGGGGTTATTTATTTGTCATTATTTAGTTGTAAGAATTATCTACATGTTCTGAATACATGTCTATTTTTATATTTTATTGTAGTGTTATGGGATGAGAGGTGACATCTTATCACATATATGATTTGCAAATAAATATATTCCCCATCTTTGAGATGTTTCATTTTTAACTTTCTTGGTAGCACCCTGTGAAGTACAATTTTTTAAAACTTTGATGAGTTAAAATTGCTTATTTGTTTATCTCTTTGTCACTTGCATTTTTAGCCCCACATGTAAGAAACAAAAGGCAATGAACATAAGGTAGTGAAGATAGATTCCTAGGGTTTTATAGAGAGCTTTAGATCCATGTCTTAAATTAGGTGAATGATTCAGTTTCAGTTACTACTTATATGGTGTATGTCAGAAAGTTAAAGTTTATTCTCTTGCATGTAGATCTCCAGTTGACACAGAACAATTCTTTGCAAGGGCTATTAGTTCCACATTAGACTATCTTGGCATTTAAAGTGAAAATCAATAGATCATAAATCTAAGGGTTTATTTTTGGACTATTTTCTTCACCAGTCTATGTCAATTATTGTTCTGGTGTCACAATATCATAATTAATTAGTCCTTGCATTTTATATTGAAAGCTGTAATTGTATAAAATTTCATTTTATATTGAAAGCTTTAATTCCCTTCTCTTTTGGTGATGAAAGATTGTTTTGACTATTTTGAGTAATTGAATTCCCATAAAATTTGTATTGATTTCTCAATTTCTACAGATTTGCACAATTGTTTAGAGCAATTTGAAAATTATTGCTGCTTTGACACCAATACATTTTTCATTTCATGAACATAGGATTTATTTTTATTATTTAAGTCTTCTATAATTTCTGGCAAGGATATTTTATAGTTTACAATACACATATGTTATAGTTTATAGTTTACAATGCACATATTTTACACTTCTTTCATTAAATGTATTTGTGGGTATTTTTGTGATATTGCAAATAAAATCTTCCTAATTTTATTTTTAAACTGTCAATTGCTTATACATAAATAAATTTGATTTTGCACATTGATTTTGTACCTTGTAGACTTGTTAGGCTCACTTGTTAGTTTTCAATATTACTTAGGATTTTCTGTGAACAAAACCATTGCAAAAACAAACACAAAATGTTTATTTTTTCCTTTAAAATTTGAATTGTTTTTGTCGTAATTTATAATCTAATTTTGTTGACTAGAAGTGCCATTAAAATATTCAATAGCAGCAGTAAGAAAGAAGATTCATACTTAATCTTGATTGTGATCTTAGAGGAAAAAAATCATCAAGCCTGTCTTCCATTAATCATGATTCTATCTGTGAGTTTTTCTTAGTTACTCTATATCAGATTTTCAATTTCCCTTCTATTTACATTTCTTTTAATCACGAACATGTGTTGTATTTTGTTAAATAGTTTTTCTGCATTGTTTTAGTGGTTTTATATTTTTCTCTTTTATTCTCGTCATGTGCTCTATTACATTGATTGGTTTATAAATAATGAACTAGTCCTGATTTTTTTGGAATAAACACCACTTGTTTGTCTTTGTACATTGTAAGATAAGCATAGATTTGAAATTATTTCTTAATGAAGTTTTCTTTTAAATCATATAGTTAAAGTGTTACCAAAATTTGTTATTACTATTTTCTACATTAATCTGTGTAGTTAACTTATTTATTTTTTCATGTCAATATGTGTTATTGCCTGGTTCCCTTTATCTTTAGCCTGAAGAACTGTCTTAGTAGCTCTGGTAGAGAAGGTCTGCTAGCAGCAAATGCCATCAGTTTTAATTTATCTATAAACATTTTAATTTCTTTAAAAAAGTGTTTTGCTGAATTTCTAATTCCTCATTAGATTTTTTTTTTTTTTGGTCCTATTAACAAGGACCCCAGGACATGAACTGTAAACTGGCAGTGTCCCAGGTACACCTTCTTTTTGTTTTTATTTATTTTTATTTTTTCCAGGCACACCTTTTACACCCTCCACCTCACCTTCCCACTCATACGACCAGACTCCCAAACTGCCCCTCCCACAAACCCACGGTCTGAAGCATGACTCCCATCCGTCCAGTTTCCAATAGCCATAACTGTGCGTCCTGGTGGTGGACATCCTCTACAGCCTCCCTCTTGCCTTTATTTAGCTTTCATGGTCCATGAAGTCAATCACACTTGCCAAAATCTCAAACTCTTTTGTCTCCTATTTTTTTCCCAGCCTTCTGACAAAACCTCAATCCCGGGGGAATGGAGCCATCTGTCTTTTTGTGTCTGTATGAGGACCACTGAGCCGTAGGAGGAAAATCACGCCTATCAACAGTCCATAAATTCACCATGATCAGCTTGAAAGAATCGATGCTGCCTAGCTGTCCTCCTCTCGCCTGGCTTCTGCTACCACTGCTACACAGAAGCCGATCTTACCAACATCACCTTGGCCTTGATATTGATAGTATTGCTCACTATAATGGTCACTTTTGGGTCTTACGATTCCTAAGACTAAACACAGGACCCTATTTGAATAGACTCACCCCAATACCCAGCTGTGCCCCTTCCCTTCCCTTTCTACAGCTGAGATGCACAAGGCTGCTTCTAGCTCTTCCTGGAGTGTAATCTCTGCTTCCTTTTAGCCTTTGCACATACTGGTTCCTCTATCTAAACGAGTTTCTCTTCATCTATCCTCTGCTCTAATGAATCTTTAACTTTTTGAAAGATATTATTTCAGATATTATTTCCTTCAAGAAGCTTTTCCTATCCCACCTACACCTCCTAGGTAGAACCCTCTATTATTATAAAACTTTACTCTCCCCTGCACTATCAGGTTTCCCCCTTCTCTACTGGATTCATTTCATGGACATACAAATGTGGGGTTTTTGCTTATCAGATTAAAACAAAGCAAAACCGCGATAACCTCTCTGTACCAGCTTCTACCACCAGCTACCACCCAATTCCCCTCTGTTCCTTTTAGAGTAGAGTATCTTCTCATCTGGGGACCATTTTGCCCTCCAGGAGACATTGAGCAATATCTGGAAACATTTCTGGTTGTTCAACTAAACATCCTACAATGCACAGGGCTGAGTTTGACAAAATGTCTTTTAGAGCAAAACTCTTTGTCTCTACTCCACATCTCTAATTTCTTCTGTCACCTCCTTTGAACCTACTCCAGCCAGGCTCTCATTCCTATCACCTCCCCAGAGATAAGGCAGCAGGAGTGTAACAGAGGAAGCAAGACAGAGAAGGCAAACGCTAAGGCAGCAGTCATAGTGGGTACGGATTTACAGACCGTCATGAAGACTTTGGTTTTCCTCATGGCTTATCTCCTGATGCTGGGGGAGGCAGGAGGGAGGAAGAATTCAATAATGAAAAAGAAAAAAGAAACCTCCAAATAAAACTAAAAACACTTTGGCTTTTACTCTGAATGAGAAAGAAAGGCCTTGGAGAATTTCAATCAGGAGCAACATCTCATCTTTCAGGCTCACAAGGAGACCGTTCGGGAGGCCAGTGCAGTAGTCTAGGACCTCAACACTATGTGGAAGATGAGGGTGGCGTGACCCAAAGGGGCAGCAGTGGAAGTTGGGAGAAGTAGTAAAATTCCAGATAGAGTCTGAAGGAATCGCCAATAAGATTTGCTGACAAATTGGGCAAAAGTATGAGAGAAGAAGAAGCAAGAATACTGCTTGGACAACTAGAAGAATAAAGTTGACATCAGCTGAAACTGGGAAGAACACAAATGTAGAAGCCTTGGAGGAAGAACAGAAGTCTGGGATGTTAGGTGCCTGTCACACTACGTGGTATGTGTCAAATGCTGTCAATAAGTCAAGTCTGACGAGGACGGAGAGTGACTATTTAGATCTTGGATTACCCTGTCCTCATTGGATTTTTTTTTTTTTGAACATTCCAAGATCTCATTTCTCTATCTTTGGAAGTCCACGGTTTCTGAAGAGAAGTCACTGTTAATCTTATTGAGGATCTCTTGTATGTGATATGTCATTTTCTCCTGCTGTTTTCAAATTTTTGTCTTTGACTTTTGTTTACTTGACTAGGATGTGTTCTTTTATGACTCTTTTTTTTTCTTTTATGTTTTTTTCTTCTTGGAGTAATTTACCTTGTGGAAGTGTGGATTTAATAACTTTCATTCTTTGTCAAATTAGTTTCTGCTGCTTTCTCCTCTCATTCTCTTTGTGTATATATTTTTACATTTGAGAGGTTCTTCTATCTAGTGAGTATTATTTATGTTTCTTCTTTTATTCTTTATTTTTATAATTAGAATGGATAATCTCTATAGACCTAGGTTTAAGTCCACTGATTCTTTGTTTTTCTCAGCTCAAATCTATCGATAAGATTTTCTATTATTTTTTAAAATTTTAATTTCTTTACATTTTGACCCCACTATGAATTTCCATGTAGTTCTGTTTATTGATATATGTATTTTATGATTTTTAATTGCCATTCTTCCTTTACATCATTTAACCATAATTTCTTTTATTTCTTTAAATATATTTATACTTATAAAGCTAATATGTAATTTTTTTCTATTAAGTATAACACTGGTCTTACGAAGGGACATTTTGTGTTGGCTTATTTTTTCCTAGGCTGTTATATATTTTCTGTGTTTTGCATGCCGCATAAATTTTTGTTGTAAAATAAACTTCACATAGTGATTATAACAACTCTAGTATTAGATCTCTCTCACACAGAGGAGATCTGTGGTTGTTGCTAAATGTTCTTTTGCTGTTTTTCTGTTTATTGTTTCTGCTTACTTGTTTAATGACCTTCCTGACTTAATTAGTTTTCAGACACTGACTTCAAAAGAGAACATTTTGTTTTTATTACTCTTTTTATTTTTAATTTGACTTCCTCTGGGTCACACTTAGGTCAGTATGATTTAGTAGTCAGACAAGTTTCACTGAGAATTTTTTCTTAAATTGTTGTCTTTGTGTTGCTTATCATTAGCAGGTAGATCTGGAAATGAAGTCACAGTTTCAACTTTCAGGTTGTTTACAAGACAATCTAGTATTGTCTTCTTGTTTGTATAAAATAGTGAGGCAACAAGGGGTGCATGGCTGGCTCCTTCTCTTTTTCCCTGTCTTCTTGGATATGCACACAGCTAGTTGTATGTGCACATGCTTTAGATTTTTCAGGAATATATTGAAAAGTTTCCAAGTTTCTATCATCTTCTAATTGTCGAAGATTTTATTTTAAATTTTCCTCTGGAATCACTGGAATTCTGTGATTCACCTGAAATTATAGGCAGGTAAAATATTACCATTATATTTCTATTGTTTTTGGAAATGTCTTAGGAATAGGAACATTTTTTAGCTCAACTCTGAGTCAAAAATAACTGCAATACTCTAGCACAGTGGTCAGCTCTTCACGGTTATTCTGCCAGAAGGCTGGGAAGGGAGCAAAGCTGAGAATAGGTTCCTTTTTCAGCATCACCCATCTTTACCATGGTTTAGTATTTTAGTTTTTAGTCATTTTGTACTTTTGTTTAATTTCAAGCTTAATTTTAGTTGTTTTCCTGTTTTCTTTCTCTGGAAGATCCAATTTACCACAGTTTTCATTCTGCCATTCCAGAAGTTAGTCATTAGAAAGGTTTTGACTCTCTAAGTTCTCAAACATCTTTTCCTTATAATTGGCCCTCTGGGAAATATCTGTGCAAGTTTTGCACTCCCTCAAAGGGTATCTTCCTTGAAGATTGGCAATGGTTTCCTCTTACAGAGCAGTTTGAGGATCTAATTAAAGAGCTTGCTTCTATGCCAAATTAGCATCTTCATCTTTCTTGCCCAGTAGGATTACATCTTTTCCATCAATTAATAACTACTATGTGTGCTTCTTTTTTCTCTTATGCATTCTAAGTGCTATTTGGAATTTTTCAGTGACTGATCTATTATGGCTTGGTTAAAGGCAGGGCAGTTTTCTTGTTTTTAAGTTTATAGGTTATCAAAACAGGAAGAAACTAATCTGTACCTGATAGAGACAAGTACAGCCTTGTACTACAGAAGAATGTTTCAGTCAGTGATGGGCCATCAACATAGTCCTATAAGAAGATAATGAAATTTAAAAAATTTCTGTAATATTATAGGAATACCAGTCATAATATTTGGGTGATGGGTGGCACCTGTGGCACCCCATATACCAGGGGTGGTGGGTTTGAGCCCAGCTCTGGCCAAAACTAGAAAAAAAATATTCGGGTGATGCTCTTATTAACAAACTACTGTGCTGCTAGTTATATAGAAGCATACTACATATAAATACGTACAATATATAGTACAGATAATAAAAACAAACCACCCATATTACTGGTTATGGATGTAAGTGTACTTATACTATTCTTTTAAATTATTTTTAAAGTATACTTCCACTTATAAAAAAAATGTTGACTATAAAACAGCTTCTAGAAGGTCCTTCCAGAAGAAGGTATTATTATGGAAGATGACAGGTCCATGCATGTTATTTTCCCTGAAGACCTTTCAGTGGAATAAGACATAAAGGAAAGACAGAAATAATGATGATCTTGACCGACCCTGTGTAGACCTAGATTAAAAGGCTAAAGTACAAATTATATTTGTGTCTTAGTTTTTAACAAAAAGTTGATAAAGTAAATTATACAATAATAAAAAAATTAAAAATAGGAAAAGAGCATATAATAAGAATATGAAGAAATAAGGTGTTATGTGCAACTGTACATATGTTTGTGTTTTAGGGGAAGTGTTATCATAAAACTGCCAAGAGTTAAACAAATTGAAAAGTTTACTAAGTAAGAAAAGTAATGTTAATTTATCACTGAAGAAAGAATACTACTTTTTATACATTTATTTATTTTAAATAGAGTTTTAAAAATTATGTATTTGTTTATTTATTTATGAGACAGAGTTCCACTCTGTCACATTGGCTACAGTGTCATGGCACCATAGCTCACAGCAACCCCGAACACTTAGGCTCAAGAGACTCTCTTGCCTCAGTCCCCCGAGTTGCTGGGACTACACGTGCTTGCCACAAAGTCCTGCTAGTCCTTTTAGTAGAAAAGGGAGTTTCACTCTTACTTAAGCTATTCTCAAATTACTGAGCTCCAGAAATCCACCCACCTCAGCCTCCTAAAGTGCTACTATTACAGTTGTGAGCCACCACGCCCAACTTCTTTTTTTGTAAATTTAGTATAGCCTAAGTGTTCAGTGTTTGTAAATTTTGCAGCAGCGTACTTACTGTAGCTCTGGGCCATTATTCACTGACTCATGTAGACCAACTTCTGCTTCTGCAAACTTCATTTATGCTTAGTTCCCCAACCAGATACACATACACATATATACTCAAAAAATAAGTAAATTGTTTTTAATATATGTTAATATGCAGTGTAACTACTATATGTCAAGCTTCAATTATAGGCTGTACCAAACTGATCAACATACAGAGGTGGTGAACTTAAGGAATGAAGCCCATTGTACAAATATGTACATGTAATTCACTTTATAACTTTTACTTTTGAAATCATATGTAATCAAAACAGTAAAATCATACATATAGTATCATACAAAATCAATATACTTGCTGTTTTCTGATGGTTTAATCATTGTTTCTGAAAAAAATATTCAATCTCAGTCTGTTTCATATTCTCGTTACATACATAAATGGAGACAACACTCTCCACAGAGTATGTTGCTAAGTCACTCAACATATGGCGGCACTTTTTCAGAGCAAATTTCTTTAACTGAGTTATCAGATGCCTGACATCCTCTTCTTTTGGATTCTTTACAATTTCTGTGTCATCCTCACTTGCTTTTTTTTTTTTTTACTTCATCAGCTGCTTCATGCACTTTTACACTAGTCTGTGCTTTGGTCAATTATCACTTGGAAAATGGCTTCTGGGTCAAGTTCATTACAGGTCGCCACCTCATTATCCATTGCAATACAACTTTCAAAATCTATTCCTTCCAATTCTTCCATGTGAGAGACAGACTGTCCCATAAGGCCAAAACATTGTGCTCTTTCTTGGGTTATGACAAATCCCACTTTTCGGAAACACTTCTGTATTGTTTCTGGCTGAATTTTATTTCAAGTAGAACTGATCTAGTGGACAGCATCCTGAGTGTTAACTGATGCAGTGGATGAAGTTGCTTCCACAGAAAACACAGGTTTGTGTTTTACTAATGACCACTGCAGAAGCTGGGCTTGGTAGTGCATTTTAAATGTTTTGATGATGCCGTGGTCAGGGGGTTTTCGAGGTTGTGTTTGGAGGCAGACATTTTAGTGTCACACTTGTGACATGATTCCCTTTTGGGTGGCCAGAAGACTTGCCTTCTTCGGTGTTTGTTTAATATCCCTTGCCTATTCCTCAAATGGGACACATTTGTTTGATCTCCAAGTGACAGGGAAGTCTTTGGGGTTCAGGTTCTTTAATGTGTGTAGCTTTGTCAATTTAGCAATTACCAATGGCTTTAGTTTCTTTCCATTTGAGCTAGCACAAAGCATAAATGAGAAACATTCTTTGGAAATTTTTCCATTCTTATGTTTGTCACCCTTCATGCTGAGGTTCCTGTGAGGCAACACTTTGAAAAAGAGTCTGCACTCTCCGGTGTTAAATATGTCATTTTCTTTGAAGCCTCTGCTGAAGTCTGGGAATTTTTTGATGAATTCTTCCATAACTACTGCTGGAACTTCATTGGATTCACCATGCAAGACTTTCAGTAATTGTAGGATTTCCTACTATTTCGACTGGTTCTTCATGTTGAAAAAGTCATTCTACAAAATGCTATAAATAGTAGCACATTAGACCTAGTTCATCACAGGGTAATAATAAAACATGGAGAAAAAACTGATACTAAAGAAAAAAATAATGCCACTAAAGGGCAAAGTCCATATGTTCTACCCCTTCGTGTAGAGTGGGCTCAACTGGTCAAATTATAGAGGGTAAATTAATATTATGTGTCACAGTCCAAGAAGTCAAAATACGACTTACAGAAGTTAGTCTTCCATTGAATACATGTGTTGCATATCCAGTCTATAAAAATTAGATCATCTAAAAGAAGTGGTCAATGTAGGGAGGTGGTCAACCAACAAGGTTCTACTTTATATTAAAATCGAAGGCATGTCTATATGATAACTAAGTTAGAATTAGATGAATCCGGATTTCATTTTTATGTAATTGATAATCTTGGCTTGTGATATTTCACTTTCAAATGCAAATGTGGAATTTGCTAAATTGAAATCTCCATTTTCTTTATTCTACTCTTATGTAGATAATAAAAAGGGCATGGTTATAGTTGTAAAAATGAAAATGTATTAAAATTGCATTGCTAAAATTATAATCTCATAATTTTACTCACCTGTTGTTCAGCTAATGGATATTCTTCCTTTTGGCAGAATCAAGAAAATTCATGATCTCCCCAGGGTCCACTAACAATTTTTTTCTAATTTTATAGATGCACATACAGTGTCCATTTATGTACAATCAACATCTTGAAAAAGTGGTTAGAGAAAGAAAGACATAATAACGTTATCATATTTTAGCAAACTATTTAAATGGAAAACTGAATTTTTATCACATTACTGTATTCTTCTAAAATTTCTCTTTGTAAAGATATGCTTTTATCAGTATTATGTCTAAAGTTCCATCTTGAATACCACACTATGGCATTTCATTTTTCCTTTTTTTTATTTATACATACATGTCTGCAAATAGAACTTTATTTAGGTATTACAAGGGGGATAAATAGAAAGACTATTTGTCATATAAGAGTTTTAAATTCACAAAACTATCTACTTCTGGTTAACACTTAAATCAGTTTTTATTTGCCGTTCTTTATTCTCTGATATCATTCAAATATTTACATGCTTAAATGCAACACTGTAAAAGTATCAGTATCTCTTGCAGTGTTGCATGGACTTATCATCAGATAGGAAAATGTTATCATGTTTTTCTCCTCCTTCCATACTATCACTGAAATTACTATATTGTGGTCAAAGTAATCCATGAGGACAATTTTTCATATTCAGTGCATATATTAGGTCATCTCACTCAAACCGTGAGCACGTTTATAAATAATCTGAATATTTTCTTTTCTTTTAACAGTCCCCTCATTGAGCACCTAAAATTTTCTAGATGCCAGAAGTTTCTCTTCTGCCAGGCTCTTGTTGATGTCTGTTTTCTGTACCATGGGCTCCCTATGTACTCTTCCTCAAGAAAAGTTTGTGCCTTACAGTCCCTTCTGAGGTAATCTTCTGTTGTCATTACTGAGCCCTTTCATAAGATGGTAACATGTCAAGGAAGAGGAGTGTTCTGTAATCTAGTGATCAAATATCAGTGGTTTAGTGTGCTTGTATTTTGGGATTGCTACTTTGGCATGTGTTTCTCCAGTGACATAGCTTTTCTTGATTATGCCCCATAATTGGTTCCCTTGCTACACTCTTTCTAGTCAATGCATTTTATTGAATTCCTGAACCCTGTAAACTAGGCTGTTTGGCCACTTAAGTGAGACAGGAAGAATGAAAGTAGCTTGAGAGAGAGGGAATTAGAATACAGTTTCAAAATTGAACTCCACAAAGTCCTAATCCCTGGTGTAATACAGAAGCTCTGGGTACATTTCATGATAATCATTCTTCCACTCCTGATATGATCACAAGGTGTGCTTTTCGAATCTGTGCCTGAAGAAACCTTATATGAAATGGTAAGTGTCCCACTAAGGGTGGAATCCTCAGCAGCTTCTTACTCTTTATCTCGTCCACATTCAGCCTACAGTAATTCTCCATAATTATCATTTAAGCATTCTCACCATATTATAGCTCCAGTGCTTAATGTTCCATGGGAACAGACCTATGTTGTTTTATCTCTCTGGATATGCCTTTCTTGCTAGATATTAGGGTGGTAATTCCCCTCAAACTTCCTTTCTCAAATGGGGACAAAAGAAAAGTCATTGATTTTCACTTTGTTTAGCTTTCTTTGTTTTATAAGAATGGGAGCAGATACTTCTAAGCTCTTTACTTGTTGACTCTAAAACCAATCTTAATAGTTTGTAGAACATACCAATCCTTCCACCTTAGTTTCTCCCATGCACTTTCCCCTTGTCTGTTAAAATGAATAATTTATTCTCATCATGTCGGTATCAACCTTAAATGTCACTACAAAAAACAAGTCCCCTTGCCACTCTGTCTAATTAGTTTATTAATTCTCATGTTTATCTGTTACAACATCCTTTATAACAATAGTCAAAATCGCCAATAATTTTTGAAAAATTCTGTTTTTTCTCATAGAGTTAAAATTGTTGCGGTCAAGAAATATGCCCAGATCTTATTTATCCTTGTGTTTTCATTACCTAGAAAAATTTATTACTCAATATTTTTTTAAAAAGTTTTTAAATAATAAATAATTAATAATAAGACTAAATAATTCATATTACTCATTAAAATATGCACATGGAACCAGTGTATGCATTCAGATATATTTTAGTTGTTGTTTCTACTCAAATTATACCTATTTTCATCAGATTAAGGAAGGTATGCTTGAAATTATTTCATGATCACCGTAATTTTTATCTGAAAAGCAAATATTAATATGTACCACATAGTTTATGTAGTCTTTATCTATTTATGACAGTCATTTCCTTGGGCGGCACCTGTGGCTCAGTCGGTAAGGCACCAGCCCCATATACCGAGGGTGGCAGGTTCAAACCTGGCCCCGGCCAAACTGCAACCAAAAAATAGCCGGGCGTTGTGGCGGGCGCCTGTAGTCCCAGCTACTCAGGAGGCTGAGGCAAGAGAATAGCTTAAGCTCAGGAGTTGGAGGTTGCTGTGAGCTGTGTGAGGCCACGGCACTCTACCGAGGGCCATAAAGTGAGACTCTGTCTCTACAATAAAAAAAAAAAAAAAATGACAGTCATTTCCTAGCTGGCACTTCAGTTTTCACCACATTAGAGCAATATATATGTTTTTAATTTCATTCACTGTAACCTGAATAAGCAACTAAGAGTTTGGATTTATCCATATACAGTTTTAAACTGGCATTAATTGATTTCATGTCATAACACATTAACATTTTCATATGATAGTTCTCCTATTATAATGCATGAGGAAGCAGTATGGAGTAGAGCCCCAGTCACCTTCAATATTATGACAAGTCTCTCTGGCCACTTAAGTGAGACATGAAGAATGAAGGTAGCTTGAAAGAGAGGGAATTGGAATATATGACAAGTAGCATGATTAATTTTGGTTGCAGCTGGGCATTGTGGCAGGCAACATTAGTCCCAGCTACTCAGAAGGCAGTGGCAAAAAGGATCGCTTGAGCCCAAAGAGTTTGATGTTTCTGTGGGGTATGACAATGCCAGAGAACTCTACCCTGAGTGACAGAGTGAGATTCTGTCCGTAAATAAATAAATATACATACATACATAAATAAATGAATAAATAAATAAAATTAATTTAGACTTGTCACATCCCACTTCTGACACCACTTGTTAGGGCCCAGGACTGGCCAGGTCTAGGGGCGGCTTAACTAGGTTCTGGACACAGACCACTAAGTACCTTGCTCAGGTCTCTTAGGTGCCTGAGGGCTATCTACTTTAGCTGGAAAGAGAGAGAGTCTTAGAGAGTGTAAAGCAGTCTTCATAGAAAGATAGATCTTAGTCTTTAGCAGAGCTTAGTGATCTTCGCAGAGAGACAGCGTGCTGGCATTCTGCAGGCAGGAGAAGAGACAGAGTCAGAGTAAGCAGGTCCATGATAGAATGTGCATGGTCCTGACTGCCTTCTCCTCCAACCTAATATAAGGCTGATCTCGTGCCTCTCGACACCACAGGTGTAGAGACTGCCAATTCACCACTGCTCTCATCTCGCGAGCTCTCATGCTTGTTAGGAGAGCTAAATCCCTCTCTCCGTGGCCTTTTCACCAAGGTGTGCCATTGAGTTATACACGTATTTCTTGTAACTCTCACTCCTCCTAGCCATAGGCTATACAAGCTGCTACAAAGACTGTTTTACAGTGCTGGAATTTAAGATTGTTTGGTTTTGCAGCATAATCTATCTTTGGTCAATGCAATGGTATTTCAAAATTTATAATCATAATGAATTTACATTTATTGTCTGTATAACACAATTGACACAATTTTTTAAATTTTACAATTTGTTGGTTGGTGGTTTTATTGAAAACCATGCAATAATCTTTGAATCACTTTATATGCTTGAAAAATACTGCCATAAATAGTAAATAAACTTATTCATAAGAACTGCTGATTTAGGAGTAGGATGAAAATATACTCAGGAATTTATAGCATTTTCAAAAAGGATTCACGGAACGTTGAGGACATAACCACCTAAATCATATAAACTATATTGCCTGCCATGCATATTCATTTTTACCAATTACACAAGTTTACTTTTTTTAAAACTTTGATAAAAATCACTAAGAGAGATTGGTCATTTAAGAAATCTATTCTTTTCTTGGCATAACATTTATTAGAAATCATTACAATTTGATGATTTTCTTTTCAAATAGGGAGTAATTGCATTTTTAAATTAAAATCATGGGAAATAACTTTTTCAAAATAAACATAGACTGTTATACACACATGAATATTAGCTAAGAAGAAAATAGTGTGAAATAATGTTATTTAAAAGCTCTTCAGTATATTTCCATCATGCCTAATTTTTCAGTTGGAAATGGAAAAAAAAAATTTTTAGGATGTTTGGTTTTCTTAATATTAACTCTGATGAATGTTTTAAGGTCGTTTTGAGTAAATTATGCTTTCCTTGTAATGGCCTAATAATAAATTAAGTACTTTTTACCCCAGTATTTAACATTCATTAAGCAGTCTTACTAAACATATATATGCTATTTTTCATGACTTAGTACTCTAACTGAATTGCTATAGTCTCTTCCTTCCATCCTTCTTTATCTCCACCCTCTCATCCTCTTTCTATCCCTTCCTATCTTCCTTTATTCTCCTCTTCTTTTCTTTCTTTCTTTCTTTCTTTCTTTCTTTCTTTCTTTCTTTCTTTCTTTCTTTCTTTCTTTCTTTCTTTCTTTCTTTCTTTCCTTTCTTTCTTTCTTTCTTTTCCTCCTCCTCTTTCCTCCTCTTCCTACTCTTCCTCTTCTTGTATTTTTGTTTTAGTTTGATCAATTTCTTGCATAGTCTGTGGAATTAAAATAATCTTAGCAGGAAAATGTGCTATTGTCATGTTAGGGTCAGTACAGTAGGTTTATAGGCTACCTTTTAAAAAAGTATGTTTAGTAGGCTATAAATAGAATAAAGATTTCATATAGATCATAATATGTATACAAAATCAGTAAGTAATGAGACACAAATATGTGACTTTTCTTTCAAAGAAATAATAAATTTTATCAACACATACTAGAGCAGTTTTTGAACTACATTGAAAAATAGTTGTGTATTATATACATCTAGGGTAATACTCTGGTCTAAGATTCACCTTCATATTCTTACTCACTTTTGAGTAGCCTTTAGTAGTATTCCTGTTTTTAGGAAAGTTCCAAAAGGCTTTTTTTTTTGCATATATTTATGATATTGCTCATATAGCTACATTTTTTAATTTTATAAATCTTATGCTATAAAATTATTACCATTTTATCATAATCACCTTATTTCTACAATGCACATCTATCAGTGTATGTGTGTATTCATAGTGTGAGTATACACATTCATAGTACTAGTCTACATTATGATGAAAGTCAGAATCAAATAATACACCAACAGAATGAGGGTCCTATCGTAGAATAACAGTCCCTCTGTAATGGACTGTAGGTGATAGGCAATAAAACACCATAATCATGATTAATTGCTAGCCAACTAGCAAAGAAAGCCCCAGATGCATTTAAATACAGATTCCAGCTCAGCAGGATATACAAATTGAAAGCACTCTTCTTTTTTATTAGTACATCCATTAAAATAACTTACTATGCCTGTCTAAAAGCATAAAGTACTTTCAAAGGTACTACAAAAACAAGTTATAATCCTATTGACAAGACATTTGTGTATTTCAAGATCTTTATCTTGCTAAATGAACTCTGGTATTTTTCTATTCTGTTGAAGAAAGCAGTATATCAGGAGAAGCTGATTAAAGATAGGAGAAAAAATGCTTAATTATTCACTTCCTTGGGGCCTGAACCAAAATAGAAAATTTCCCTTCTCAATATGATACTGGAAGATTCATTTCAGGCATAAACGTAACAGATTTTCTCTTCCATCAGTCGTCCACCACAATATTGGACTCTTTAAGAATGAGTGTATGGGGCCTGCTGACATGGAAATTTTGGATTCTTAGTTTAAACATGGCGAAAAGGAAAGAGTATCTCTCACGTCACCAGAATAATTATCCACTCAAAGATGATGAAATTGTTAACAAATGGAGTTTTCCACAAGGATGATGGAAAGAAAGTAAAATGCTCAGTCTTCCAAGAAAATATTTGTATCACAGAAATCTTCCATTGTTGATGATCTGGCTGGGATGCTTTGCTATCTTATGGAGCATATTCCTGTGTTTCTGCCTAATTTAGTAAAGTTATACATCAGAGATCATCTCCAGAAGAATTCCAATACCTGATGTTAATTGTTTGACTCTAGGCCTTGACTAAATATTTATCCTGATATCTGGTTTTTGTACCCTAAGTTGAAATTATTGCTACCTCAAGCTGTCAGTTCTAGGGCTTTAAACATATTATAAACTACAAATGGAAGAGTTAACAAACAAAATTGTTAAGTTTTGCGAATATTCCCTTAGTCTACAATGGAATTGTACAAAATTTCACTTGAACTAGAACATATTCTTCTTAGCAAAGTCCACACCTATGGTGCATCTTACAAGGGTACATGTGAAATTTACTAAATATAGAATATAAATGTCTTAACACACTAACTAAGAAAATGCCGTAAAGGCTATGTTAACCAGTTTGGTGAAAATATTTCAAATTGTATATAAAACCTGCACATTATACCCCATGATTGCATTAATGTACACAGCTATGATTTAATTAAAAAAAATCACATGTAAAAAAAAAAAAAGATTTTAAAAGGTAAAAAATGGAAACAACTGGGTGCACCTGTGGCTCAAAGGAGTAGGGAGCCAGCCCCATATACCGGAGGTGGAGGTTTCAAACCCGGCCCAGGCCAGAAACTGTAAAAAAAAAAAAAAAAAAAAAAAAGGAAACAATTTATTTTTCATGGTTTAATTATTATCTATGATGAAATAAAAAAATATGTAATTAATGTGTATTCTGGTTACCATATAGCCATAGGAATAAGGTTTCAATTATACACACACACATAAGCATGGGTGTACTATAGAACCATTCACAAATCTTGCCCTTTTAGGTCCAGGAGCTTCTTAGCTACTTGATATGTGATAGTTCAAATTTTTGCCAAAAAAGGTGGACCTTATATAATACTAATATTTCTCTAGCATGGAACCAAATGCACCAAATGAACAAAGACTGTAACTCTGTAAAGAACTCTTCATTCTTTGTTGTCTTGGTTGTAAGATAAGTGTTGTGTTGCTTTGTTCTGGAGAAGCAGAAAGTAATTACATTAAGTAAGTACGTGGAAAGGGAAAGAGTATGGATAGTGATTGGACTCATGTTCCCTCACTGAGGAAAGAGCACCTCTTACCAGGCCCCTAATAACCAAGATGATGGTACTTACTGATAGAAATAATGGAGTCACTACCTTTTAAGTGTCAAGGTCTGAGGAACTGATTTAGCCAGAAAGACACTTAAGACAATTAAATGTGAAGCATAAATCTGAAATGGATTATTTTATTATTACAGACATTATTGGGACATTTGCCAACATTTGACTAAAATCTGAAGATTAAGTAGTAATAAGTATGGTTTTATTTCAAAATTTTAAATAATACTGATTATTTTTACCATGGTATAACTTAATATATGTCAATGGATTATTATAAATAAAATTGAAATTTATAGATTTATGGAGCATGGAATAGCTGGTAGAAAAAAAGTTGTTAGTCACGTAGACATTTTTCCCGTGTACCCAAGCATATAAAACTACAGAGCACTCAACCTGAAATAGACTAACTTAAGAACAATGATTCTACACACTATATAGAGAAATTCTTCGTTAATCCAAAAAGTGAATTGAACTAGGGAAAGGGGACATTTAGAAACTATACCTGACAGATTCAATCTCCTCCAGAAAATAATGCTGGTGCCTGTGCATAGCTTTTGCTTATATATTTTTAATCATTAGTTAAATTGTTGTTGGGTTTGATAATTGATTAATTCCAACAATTAGGAGTTAATCATTCTGTATTGTTTCTATATTGGAGTTGTGCATGCTTCTATGAATGGTAATGAAAGAATTTATGAGGGAAAATTAATGTTAGTTAACACATAAGAATGACTTTTCATATTATTTAGCATATGTGATATTTATTACAGCTTAAGTAAACACATTTTTCCCTTTTAGGAAGTAGAGAAAAAGACTCAGATATTAATTAACTAATTTTATTTTATCAAGACGGTCTTTTTTTTTTTTGCAGTTTTTGGCCAGGGCTGGGTTTGAACCCGCCACCTAGGGCATATGGGGCCAGTGCCCTACTCCTTTGAGCCTCAGGCACCGCCCTATCAAGACTATCTGAATGTTACAAGTCTATGAATTAAGTATGTGTATTTGTTTTAGTTTTCAAACTTATGTTATTGACCCATCACCACATTTTTCTCATCGAGTAATTCTCAAGATGAGTCTTGTATAAGATTCCTGTATGTTTTCACATTTGCGCAAGCTCCTTGAATAAGATTGCTGTATGTTTTCACATTTGCGCAAGCTCTAGTTCTTTTCTGAGTCTTGCAAATGCTTTTTCATTATTTGTTTTATTACTGTAGTGGTTGTTTACTAAAGTAATCCTCTGAGTAAATAAATAAAAATAACTTTACTAGTAGTATCTGTAAATATAAGATTATGTCCAGCTAATGACTTAGCTGGTCTTATAATAGTTTGTCACTGAACCAAGCCACTTTTTAAAAAATTTAAAATGGAGAAATGGTATCATGTTGCCTATCTTTGTTCAAATTAAGTATATCAGGAAAAATGAATATATTATCAAGCATCAGCTGGTTTTCATATTTGTATCACAGTATCCCATAGAAAGAGAACCAATACCATATATAGTTTTCCATAGAAACAGAACCCATACCAACACACTCACGTGCATATGTATATACATGCACACTCACATTTCCATACTCCCTGTGAAGTACACATATCCTAATACATATATATATATTTGAAATATATATTCAATATTCTAACCATAAAAACAAGAATAATCTACACTGGAAGCGTCTGAATATTGCTTTATCTCATCTTCAGTAAAAGACAAAGAAAATGTTGAAAATTCTTTTAACTGATAACTGTCTCTTGAAATTTAAATAGCATAAAAAACATCGAGGAATTAATCTACATCTTTGAATACAGAAGGGAATATGTGTGTGTGTAAGTATAGTATATTTATTATGGGAATTGGTTACACATATGTAGAGGCTAAAATGATCTGCTGCCTGCAAGGTGGAAAGCTAGGAAAGCCAGTGGAGTAATCCAGTGTGAGCCTGAAGGCCTTACAACAGGAGTTCCAATGCCCTAGGGTAGGAAACGGATTCATGCTCCAGCTCAGAGAGAGTGAATTTTCCTTTCTCTGACTTTTTTGTTTTATTCAATTCCTCAACAAATTGAATGATGACCACCCACATTGGAAAGAGTAATTTGCTTTATTCAGTCTACTGATCCAAAAACTAATCTCTTTTATAAACACTCAGACACACCCGTACATAATGTTTTGCCATCTATTTGGGTTTCTATTAGCTTAGTCAATTTGACACATAAAATTAACCACCACAACATTATAAAGGACATTCTAGTAATAAAAGTTTATGGAAGACATAGTAACATAATAAAGAAGACATTTAAATTTAATACATTTTACTTCATGAACATCTCACTGTAGTTGCTTAATTTGCATAATTATACTAGTGAGAATGTCTCAAGTGTATCAATTTTTAAACCCAGATTGGTGAATCTTACCCAGAGACCAAAAACCTAAGTGTTCCTTTAACTTATAATATCCCATAATAAAATGATTAAGCGAAAAAATTGGTTGTACCACTATCTCAGCTAATGTCAGGAAATACGTAATGGACAATATGGTTATACCTATTAGCAAAAGTTGACAATGAGAATACATCACCTTGTATTAAACTCATTGAGATAATGGCCTTGTGGCCAATCAACTGTCCTAAGTATATGTTAATTTTTTTACAAGAAAAATTTTCAAAGAGTCATCTATACTACTATTATGATTTTTTAAAATGTTATTCTAACAAAACATTTTAATAAGTTTATAACATTAAAAATTGTAGCAATGAAGAGTATATTTATACAATATCACAGATATATAATTGGAGGTCCACAAAAATATAGTCAACGAGAACTCTAAATACAAAAGTGCAACATGAAAAAAATAACTAAAGGTCACATGCATGACTTGTTGATTAAAGTAAAAAAGAAATGAAAAGAAATAGGTACAATTCAATGATTTTTTAAAACTATCAGACATATTAAAAAAAAAATGTTTCTGGTTAGAAAAAAATCCTGCTTTGTTCTATATAAAGTCTAGATCCCAAATTGTTCTCAGTATGTGTGCTCAATACAAATTCTAGCCCCTTGAAGATTATGAGTAAATATAGTGACCTCATATGCTAATTTCAAAGAGTATTTATATTGCTTTTTCAGCTTCCAAGACACTTTAGAGATCTGGAAAAATCAAATCTTCAAATAAGAATTTTAAAATGTATTTTAGAAAAAGATGATGACCTCCTAAATGATTCATTTCCCCTATCTCAATGAAGGTGAAAGTCTAAATAAGTAAACTTTTCTTCCTTCATTCTGCATACATTTCAGTTTTTACCACACTTTTGAAAAAGTTGGCAAAACAAATTATTAAATCCTAGTGTCAAAAGTTATCACACACTATAAAACATCTATAATGTACATATTCTCAAGCAGGAAGCATAGGATGAAAATGTTGACTGCAGCATTAATAAATATTTGATGCTGTTTCCTACAAATATGATACTCTGATCAGTGAGACTTAAGTGTTCAGATCAAATAAGACAAGATACAGCAGAGTGAACTCGAGGACAGAGCATAGAAGTACAATTCATGTAAGTCTGTGGCGGGTTACAAAACTGTAAGCAATATAGTTTTTAGTCCCTAATCACACAATTCTATCTTACCCTCCTTCACACTGATTTCTCCCTTAGCCATTCCAGGCTTTGATTTGTTCCCCGTCCTCATGCCTTATGTGTTGCATTCAATATTTCCTGAGCATGTTTTTTTTTTAAAGACTTATCTCCTGTTTTAATTTTCATTATGGTATATTTCATTTTTGTGTACTCTTTCTCATTCCATTAAATAAAACAATTCAAATTAGTGAATTTTGTAATTAGATGTTATTTCCACTAAATAAAAATACTTTGGGCAGATGCAGCAATGTTTTATATTCATTCATCTCTTGAATGACATCAGAACCTGCTTTGTATTCATCTCTCTCAACTGGGACATGCAGTGGAATGCTCAATCCCAGGCACACCTCTCCAATGTTTCTGCTTGAGACTGATTTCAGAAGTCCTTGGTGAGTCACTGATCTTCACTTGAGGCCTCTTTTGTGCTCTGGGAGAACAAATCAGCTTTTATCTACAGATGTAATTTTGTTTGAATAGGCAATTTCCTTTGATTTGTCTATTTATTCATTCATTCATTCACTTTAGAGATGAAGCCCTGCTCTGTCACCCAGCCTAGAGCACAAGGTGATCATAGCTCACTGGGATTCTTCATCTCAGTCTCCCAGGTACGGACAGTCTCCCAGGTTAATCTTAACTTTTGTTTGTTTGTTTGTTTTTGTAGAGATGAAGTTGCACTATAATGCTCAAGTTGGTCTTGACCACCTGCCCTCAAGTAATATTTCCACCTCAGCTTTTGAAACCCAGCTTTCCTGGGATTATAGGCATGAGCCACCATGCTAGGCCCCTAATTTTTTTTTTTAATAAGAAGGTATCTTAGATACAGGCCTTGAATGCAGGCATTTCTCAATTATAACTATAAACTGTGAATGAAGCAATGCTATAATTGTTATTATGTTTCTTCGAAATACATTTCCTTGAATGCTGTTATTTGCTTCTACATTTCATCTTTGTAAGGACTTAAAAATATTTGCAATATATACTTCATAAAGTAATGTTTTGTTAGGCTATAATTATAACCACAGAATCAATACTTTATGTAAGTGAACTTTACATGCTTCTTAAAATGGTTGTTTCATGCCTTAAATTTAAGACCTTTATCCATCTTGAATCAATTTTTGTGAGTGGAGAAAGGTGTGGGTCCAGTTTCAGTCTTTTACATGTGGATGCCCACTTCTCCCAGTACCATTTATTGAATAGGGAGTCTTTCCCCCAAGGTATGTCCTCCTTTGTTTTAACAAAGATTAGGTGGTTGTAAGATGTTAGTTTCATTTCCTAGTTTTCTACTTGATTCCAATGTCTATGTCTCTATTTTAGTGCCAGTACCATGCTGTCTTGACCACTATGGCTTTGTAGTACAGCATAAAATCTGGAATGCTGATGCACCTGACTTTGTTTTTATTACTAAGAACTGCCTTAGCTATACAGGTTTTTTTCTGGTCCATACAAAACACAGAATCATTTTTTCCAAGTCTTGAATATAAGATGTTCGTATTTTAATAGGAATGGCATTAAATTGGTAGATTGCTTTGGGGAGTATAGACATTATAACAATATTGATTCTTCCTAGCCATGAGTATGGCATGTTCTTCCATGTGTTAATATACTCTGCTATTTCCTTTCTGAGAATTTCATAATTTTCTTTATAAAGGTCCTTCACCTCTTTTGTTAGGTATATTCCTAGGTATTTCATTTTCTTTGAAGATATGGTGAAGGGAGTTGTGGCCTTAATTAGCCTCTCATCTTGACTGTTATTGGTGTATACAAAGGGTACTGCTTTGTGGACATTGATTTTATATCCTGAGACAGTACTGTATTTTTTGTTGATTTCCAAGAGTCTTGTGGTTGAGTCTTTGGGGTTCTGTAAGTATAAGATGATATCATCAGAAAAGAGGGAGAGTTTGACCTCCTCTGTTCCCATTTGGATGGCCTTTATTTCCTTGTCTTGCCTAATTCTATTGATTAGAATTTCCAGAACTATGTTGAACACTAATGGTGACAGAGGACAACCTTGTCTGGTTCTAGTTCTAAAACGAAAAGCTTTCAGTTTTACTCCATGAAGTAAAATATTAGCTGTGGGTTTGTCATAGATAGCTTCCATCAGTTTCAGAAATGTGCCACCTATGCCTATACTCCTCAGTGTTCTAATTAGAAAAGGATGATGGATTTTATCAAATGCTTTTTCTGCATCTATTGAGAAGATCATATGGTCTTTGTTTTTGCTTCTGTTAATACGATGGATAATGTTTATGGACTTGCATATGTTAAACCAGCCTTGCATCCCTGCGATAAAACATACTTGATCATGTTGTATGACTTTTTTGATGAGAAGCTGTAATCTATTGGCTAGGATTTTGTTGAGAATTTTTGCATCTATATTCATGAGTGAAATTAGTCTGAAATTCTCCTTTTTAGTTGGATGTGTTCCTGGTATCAGGGTGCTGTTTGCTTCATAGAACATGTTGGAGAAGATTCCTTCCTCTTTAATTTTTTGGAATAATTTCTGCAGTACATGAATAAGCTCTTCCTTGAAGTATTGATAGAATTCTGGTGTGAAGCCATCCAGACCAGGGCATTTTTTTTTTTTTTGGAAGATTTTTTATCATTTCTTTAATCTCAGGCTTGAAATTGGTCTGTTCAGGAGCTCCATTTTATCTGGGCTAAGTCTAGGGAGAAGGTGTGATTCCAAATACTGATCCATTTCCTTCACATTGTCAAATTTCTGGGCATAGAGTTTCTGGTAACATTCAGAGATGATCTCTTGTATCTCTGTGGCATCAGTTGTTATTTCCCCTTTATCATTTCTGATTGAGGTTACTAGAGATTTTACTTTTCTATTTCTAGTTAGTCTGGCCAAAGGTTTATCAATTTTATTTATTTTTTTTTAAAAACCAACTCCTTGTTTCATAAATTTTCTGAATGATTCTTTTTTTTCAATTTCATTGATCTCTGATTTAATTTTGGATATTTCTTTTCATCTACTGGGTTTAGGCTTAAATTGTCCTTGTTTTTCCCATTCTATAAGATGGCTTGTGAGTTTTTTGATGTGCTCTCTTTCTGTTTTCAAATGTAGGCATCTAAGGCAATGAATTTTCCTCTCAGAACTGCTTTTGCAGCATCCCACAAGTTTTGGTAGCTTGTGTCTTCATTGCTGTTATGCTCAAGGAAGTTAATGATTTCCTCTTATTTCTTCCAGCATCCAACTGTCATTCAAAAGTAGATTGTTTAATTTCCATGCCTTTGTGTGAGGTTGAATGCTTTGGTTGGAGTTGAGTTCCACCTTTACTGACTTGTGGCATGAGAAGATACAAGGTAAAATTTTAATTCTTTTGATTCTGTTGAGGTTTGTTTTGTGCCCTAGGATATGTTGGAGAATGTTTCTTGGGGCGATGAGAAGAATGAATATTCTTTATCTTTGAAATAGAATGTTCTATATGCGTCTATCAAGCACAGTTGTTCTAGGGTATCATTTAGGTCCCTCATATTTTTGTTTAATTACTGTTTAGAGGATCTGTCCAGCTCTGTAAGAGGAGTGTTAAAGTCCCCTGTTATTATGGTATTATTGGATATCATATTGCTCAGACTGAGTAAGGTCTGTTTCAAGAATCTGAGAGCATTTAAATTGGGGGCATAAATATTTAAATTGAAATGTCTTCTTGTTGTATTTTTCCCTTGACCAATATAAAGTGACCATCATTGTCTTTTTTGACTTTAGTTACTTTAAAACCACATGTATCTGAAAATAAGTTTGCAACTCCTCTTTTCTTCTGAATTCCATTTGCCTGAAAAATTGTCTTCCAACCCTTAACTTGGAGTTTTAATTAGTCTTTTGAAGCTATGCATGTTTCCTGCAGACAGCAAATGGATGGCTTGTGTTTTTTAATCCAGTTAGCCAATCTATGCTTCTTCAGTGGGAAATTCCAGCCATTAACATTTGTTGATATAATTGATAAGTGTGGTAGTGTTCTATTAATCTTATTTTGTGAGAGTCCAAGCTTAGTTTTATCTTTTGCATCATTGTAGAAGGTTAGGTTCTGTTCTTTAATTTCTGTGTTCTTACTTTGCCATTGGTTCAATGTGATGGTCAGTGTGTATAACAGGTTGAAGTATTTTTTGTAGAGCTGGTCTTGTTGTAGTGAAAATCCTTAATGTTTGCATATCAGTAAAATGATTTGATTTCTCTGTCAATTTTAAAGCTTAGCTTAGCAGGATATAGACTTAAAGGCTGGAAATTGTTCTATTTAAGTCATCTATCAAAGGTAGATGACCAGTGTCTTGCTTGCTTAAAAAGTTTCATTAGAGAAGTTTGCAGTCACCCTGATGAATTTGCCCCTGTAAATCATCTGGTGCTTATTCCTGACAGCTTGAAGAATATTTGCTTTTGTCTTGACTTTGGACAGGTTCATCAATGTGTCTTGGAGATTCTCTGATAGAGTTGAGGCAACCTGGGATCCAATTTCCCTCTGAAAGGAGTGTGTCAGAATCTTTGGTAATATTTGGGAAATTTTCATTTATGATATTTTCTAGTATGGCTTCCATTCCCCTGGGGAATTCTTCTTTTCCTTCTGGGATAACTATAACTTGTATATTTGAACGCTTCATAATGTCCCATAATTCTGTCAGTGAATGTTCTGCTTTCTCTCTTTTCTTTTCTGCCTCTTTAACTATCTGAGTTATCTCAAGAGTTTTGTCCTCTACCTCTGAGATTCTTTCTTCTGCATGGTCTAATCTGTTGTTGATACTTTCTATTGCATCTTTAAGTTCCCTAATTGACGGCTTTAGTTCCTTTTGCTCTGCTATATCATTTCTATATTCTTCATATCGTTCATCTCTTATTTAATTCTATTTTTGGATTTCCTTTTGGTTATTTTCCACTTTATCAGTAGTTTCCTTCATTGTTTTCATCATCTGTATTCTCATCTGTATTCCCAAAGATAACAAAAACATCAAAAAGAAGAGATATTGATGAAAATCAGGACATGGAGACTAATACCAGGACAGCTCTGATGACCATTCAAGAAAAAGAGTTCCGGGCGGCGCCTGTGGCTCAGTCAGTAAGGCGCCGGCCCCATATACCGAGGGTGGCAGGTTCAAACCCGGCCCCGGCCAAACTGCAACCAAAAAATAGCCGGGCGTTGTGGCGGGCGCCTGTAGTCCCAGCTACTTGGGAGGCTGAGGCAAGAGAATCGCTTAGGCCCAGGAGTTGGAGGTTGCTGTGAGCTGTGTGAGGCCATGGCACTCTACCGAGGGCCATAAAGTGAGACTCTGTCTCTACAAAAAAAAAAAAAAAAAAAAGAAAAAGAGTTCCACAAGTTCTTTGAAGGGTAGAATACATGCTGGCATCATTGCACAGCTTCCCACGGGAGTAAGTACTTCAAAAGTGACTATAGTGATATTCAGCAATGAGGTGTGTAGCACCATTTGTATGGTGAGTTCACAAACTTAATTGTCAGACCATATTTATCTGAGACAAGGCAGCATGGTATGAATTGGTGAGTCGCCAATTACAAATGACATCAAAACTCTCTCTCTCTTTTTTTTTTTGTAGAGACAGAGTCTCACTATATCACCTCAGTAGAGTGCTATGACATCACAGCTCACAGCAACCTCCAACTCCTAGACTTAGGTAATTCTCTTGCCTCAGCCTCCTGTGTAGCTGTGACCACAGGCACCCACCACAATGCCAGGGTAGCAAAACTCTATTTTTTAGGTATTAATTGTCACTTTTTTATCCTTGAAATCTCTGTTTATAACTTTAATTTATGATTTTGCATTGAATTATCTATTTCTTAGGGAAAAAATCTGTATTTATTAGAATGCTAATTCTTTCTTGGTAACTATATCCATTTACCTTTCTGTGTAACAGACTACCACAATTCGAGCATCTTAAATCAATGAAAGCTTATCTCACTCAAAGGTTTCTGTGGGTCAAGAGTCTAGCATGTTTTAGATAGTATGTTTTAGACAGATGTCATTCTTGTAGCTCATTGTAATTTCAATTTGCCTTTCCTTGGAAATAAGTGATATTGAGCATTTTTTTCATGTTTATTAGCCATCTTTCTATATTCTTTAGAAAAACCTCCGTTCATGCCTTTCCCCACTTTTTGATGAGGCTTTTATTCTTTTTTATTGTTGGGGATTCATTGAGGTTTTTTAAATTTGTTGTTATAATTTGTTGGAGTTCTTTGTAGATTCTAAATGTTAATCCTTTGTCAGATGTCAGTTTGTGTGTATTTTCTCCCATTCTGTAGGTTATCTACTTTCCCTTTTGATTATTTCTTTTGCTGCGCAGAGGTTTTTTCAATTTGAGTCCCATTATTTATTTTTGTTGTTTTATTTGCCTTTGTGTTCTTAGTCATAAATTCTTTGCTTAGGCTGATTTCTTAGGCAAATGGAACAGCAAAAACTTGTAGGAAACAGTTTTTCCTAAATTTTCTTTTAGAATTTTTGTCATTTCATGCTTTACATTAAGTTTTATCCATCTTGAATTAAGTTGTATATATAGTGAGATATCAGAGACCTGTTTCACACTTTTGAATGTGGCCATCTAATTTTCACAGCATCACTTTTTTGGAAATGGCTTCCTTTTTTTCTGTGCATGTTGTTGTCTGCTTTATTGAAAATTGATTGCTTGGGTGGTATCTGTGGCTCAGTGACTAGGGTGATGGCCCCATATATCAAGGGTGGTGTGTTTGAACCTGGCTTCAGCCAAACTGCAACAAAAAATAGCCAGGCATTGTGGCGGGTGCCTGTAGTCCCAGCTACTCAGGAGCCTGAGTGAAGAGAATTGCCTAAGCCCAAGAGGTTGCTGTGAGCTGTGATCCCACAGCTGTGATCCCACAGCACTCTACCAAGGGCAACAGAGTGAGACTCTGTCTCAAAAAAAAAAAAAGGAAGAAAGAAAGAAAAAAAGAAAAGAAAATTGGTTGCATGTAGCTATATGGTTTTGTTTCTGGGTTGTCTATTTAGTTCTATTAGTCTGTTTCTACTTATACACCAGTACTATGCTATTTTGGTTACTATGGCCTCCCAGTAAGAAAGTCTCCCAACAACAAAAAGCCCTTGGCCAGGTGGATTCATCAACAAATTCTATAGAAATTATTTTATAACACTGTAATGAAAGGGATTCTCCCAAATTCAATCTGATGAAGCCAGAAGCACCTTGATACTGATGGCAGGTAAGGACACTACAAAAAGAGAAAACTACAGTCCAGTCTTCCTTATGTACATAGATACAAAAATCCTCAACAAAATACTAACAAACTAGAAATTCAATAGCACATCAAAAAGTAATTCACCATGATGCAGTGAGTCTCAACCCAGGGATGCAAGGATGGTTCTGCATAGGAAAATCAATAAACATGATTCACTATATAAACAGAAACCAAAATAAAGAACATAAGATCATCCCAATAGATGCAAAAAAAGCATTCAATAAAATCCATCACTTTTTCATGATAAACCCACAATAAACTAAGCATATGAGAAATATACCCAAAATTATAAAAGCCATATAAGGCATATGCACAGCCAACATCATACAGAATGAGGAAAAGTTGCAACTGTCCCCCCTAAGAACCAGAACAAGGTAAAGGTTCCCTACTGTCACTGCTTATATTCAACATAACATTAGACATATCAGGCAAAATAATTGGTCAAGATAAAAAAATAAAGGGCATCCAAATTGGTACAGAGCAGATCAAAATATCCCTGTTTGCTGATGATATGATTATAACATCTTGTATGTAAAAAACCTAATTTAGTCTACCAAGGGCATCCTAGAATTGATAAATATATTTAGCAAAGTTTCAAGCTAGAAAATCAATATTTACAAATCAGTCAACATTTCTGTAATACTAATAACAATCAAACTTAGAGTCATATCAAGGACTCTAAGTATTACAAATACTGTTTGTAATAGCTACAGAGAAAATAAAATACCTAGGAATTTACTTAACCAAGGAGGTGAAAGATCTCTACTAGGAAAACTACAAAACACTGATGAGAGAAATCATACTGACACAAAAGGAGAAACATCCCTTACTAATGGATTGACATAATCAACATTTTTATCAATAAGATGTCTATACTGCCCACATTTATTTACAAATTCAACATAATCCCCATCTAAATCCCAATACCATATTTTATAGACCTAGAAAAAATAATTCAAGGTTCATTTAGATTCAGAGAAGAGCCCAAATAGCCAAAGCAATCTCAAGCAAAAAGAACAAATCTGGAGGCATCACATCACTTGATTTCAAATTATCCTACAAGGTTATAGCAACTGTGCTTTATCATTGATTCCTTTTAAGTTAATTGCCCTCATCTTTTGTGTTTTGCAGTTTCACCACTATATTAGAGATTGAAGGGTCTAAATACAAACATTCATTTATCTTTTTTTTTTTTTAATTTAATGTCTTACATCCAAATGAAGTTTATTTCCTGTTTGTGTAGCAGTATTGGGAAGGGGAACAAGTGTTGCTTTCAGTGCTACTTCAAGGGACCTAAGAAGATAAAGCCTTTGCCTAGATTTTCCTGTGACATCTCTATTGTCGTACACATAAGGAGAAAAAGAATATGGAGAGAGACAACAACCACAGCAAACAGACAACCTTCAGAATGGGAGAACATATTTGAATGTTATGATTCTGAAAAAGGGCTGATAATTAGAATCTACAGAGAACTCAAACTAATCAATAAGAAAAAAGCAAGCCATTCCATTTATAAGTGGGCAAGTGACTTGAAAAGAATCTTCTCTGAAGATGACAGATAAATAGTCAACAAAGATATAAGAAAGTGCTCATTGCCCTTACTTATCAGAGAATTGCAAAACAAACCACTCTTGATATCTCCTAACTCCAGTGAGAATAGCCTAGATTTATAAGTCTTTTATTTATTATTGGAACTCTGTCTCATTATCTCACACACATTGCTTCTTCTTCATTCTACTAATTGTTCTCCCCTGGAATGCCACTGGGTTATATCTTAATCTTTCTCATGGTATTTTCATGTCTTTTAACTACTTGTTCATATGTATAATTTCTTTACCTCCACCTGCTCTATTGTAAGTAATTTCATATGATATATCAATGCTGCAAGGATTTTTAGCAGTTTCTAAAATACTGATTATATAACATTCAAACACATAATGCATATTTTCATATTTAGAAATGTGATATGGGTGGCACCTGTGGCTCAGAGGAGTAGGGTGCCAGCCTATATGCCAGAGGTGGTGGGTTCAAGTCCAGCCCTGGCCAAAAATTGCAAAAAAAAAAAAGAAAAGAAAAGAAAAAAGATATGCGATATGCTGCTATTTTTCAAATCAATTAAGTGTTGATTTTTTTGGTACAATTGTCATGCTTTCCATATCCTATTATTTTTCTTATATAATATTTATTTATTGTTGGGGATTCATTGAGGGTACAATAAGCCAGGTTACACTGATTGCAATTGTTAGGCAAAGTCCCTCTTGCAATATATGTGAACACATTGTATTCTGCATTTGGTAATGCCAATGTCTACAAATGCCAAAGTTTGATGCTGAAGTTTCATCTGACTCTCACAATTGACAGCTTGTGTTCTTAAAGTTTTTGATCCTTAAATGTGAGTTCATTGTAACTGAAATTTTATTTGTGGAACATTTTGAACCCCAATCATAAAAATGTATCCTGCTAGAGATAATTTTGACTTATACTTCTGCAAGAGATGTTTGTATTTTTTGCATGAAGTTATTTCTATCATATAGTAATATGATATACTGAAAGCAGATCAAAATTATTATTTTTTAAATTTTCTCCTTAACCTGCAGTCAAGTTTAAAACAGTGAGTACCAAAAATGGAATCAATCTGCAATGTGCATATTTTTGTTTCTTTCAAAATAAGAGTTTTCTTTGTGGCTTCCCTGAATGATAGTGCATGTATTATAATATCTTCTACCTTATGAAATTTTGTGAAGTTGCTTACAGTGTCTTCTCTATCCTATATGAAATCTATTAAAATCCTCTAGTCTACCAGTGATAGAGAGATACCCAAGTTTCGTGAACCAGCACTGCAAAGTGGAGCGAACAAGAGTGGAATTGGTGGGGAACAAGGAAAATACAGCACAAGAGAAGACACAGAGACAAAAGATGGGATCAGGAGGACTGACTGAGCTGATGGCTGCAGCCAGCACCAAAAGTGCAAAATCAGCTTCATTTTATAATATCTGTACAGGGTTGTCCAGGGGGAAGTAGCATAGACAACGTGGGAAAATAGCATAAACAAAAGACATAATTTTGGTCTTATAGTAAATTGGAAAATGTAAATGAGTTTAATAAAGACAAATCATCTTGTTAATGGTTTCTACTCAACTTCATTAATATATGACAAGAAGTAAGAAGAGTAAAATCACAAGGATCTCAGCATAGTTGACAAAACAAATGAAGAACTATGTGACTTAGTGGTTTCTACTCAAATTAGTTAACATTATAAGAAGTAGGAAGGCACAGATCACAAGGATCTCTACATAGTTAACTAGACAAAGAAAGAGCTATGTGACTTTCGGCAAAGGGAGAATGAAGAAAGGAATATGGTTGTTTGAATGGAGGAGAAGTTCATTCCCTGAATGTTTCCCAGACTGTTGGGGCCCTGCTGTCTCACAGTCTGCTCTTCACACCCAAGTAACAAATGCTGGCTTTAGAGATCAATCACAGTGATGAAACATCTTTGTTACCACAATATACTTGGAAAAAAAGCTAAACGACCTTTTCTTGCTCAGTAAATTTATTTAATAGAGATTTTATAAAATACATTTTTATCAAACATTTTTCTTTGCTTTCTAGTTGGATTACTGCCAAGGTACCCACTTCATATTTTTGCCAAATAAATGTCTCATTTATCTGAAGTCCAAGGCATTTTTGTACATGAGAAAATAAGCAACCACAAAGCTTTATTTTCTTTAATTAATGGTTCAAGGTTTACTATAAGGAAACATTTAGAAGACTGATTCTTCTCACCATTTCAAATACATCACAATGAAGAGAAAATATACAGAATTATGTAGCTGGTATGGTTTTTTACTGTACTTGTAATTAAACCTACTCCCACTATCAGTGCAATTGAGAGAGGATACCCGAGAAGGGTGAGGTCTCGAAGAACAGGTCTTCTCAAGGAGACCACAAGGATACACATGCAGGGTCCTCTCCACAGTGATTCAGCTCTTGGGAATTTATAAACTTAACTTCCTGAAACTTGGAAATTTCCAAGTTCTGTGAAATCCTGTAGCTCTGTAGGGGCAGGAATAGCATCTCCCGCTTGATTCAAACTGGCCAATGAGAAGGGTACCTGTGGGGTGGAACTTTTTGACTGTCAATAAAAAGGGAAAGACTGAGGCAGTTGGGGAGCATGGCCATTTGGAATTCTTCTATGTCATAAGCTCGCGGCTGGTGAATAAAGCCCTTCCTCTTATAAATGTTGTGTTTGGGTGCTCTTTCTCTCCGTTGGACCTTGTCTTCCTGCAACATTTTTGGTTCCCTGACCAGGAAGTGAGATCACCCCTGGAGAGAACATGCACCTGGTAGTTGCTGCCAATCCTCTGAACACCCACGTGGAGGCCCCTAATCGGCCTGGGCGACGTGAACCACTGAGCCTGCCAGGGAGGCAGTATGGCTTCCCTGTGTGGACGCCTCGACTGGGCTGAGAAAGGACCCCATCTGTGGGTCTTCAAGGAGTCAAACACCAGGAGGAACTGGCATGCAGGAACAGGTACCTGCACAGGAAGATGACTAAGGCAAGGTATGATCGATCTGGGGATTGCACTACAGTTTTAGTGGAAGAGGAGTCTGATCAACCCCTTGGGTATTAGATTGCCAGCATGTCTGTTGAGAGGTGTGTGAGAGTGTGTGAATGTGGTGCGACTGAGAGAACTCTTAGGGTAGAGTTGGACTTCCGTTCACAGGGCCTAGGGGAGTGTTGGTTTGCCTCCTATGGCTAAGTAGCAGCTCGAGTGGGAAATCAAGGCTGCCCATGTTAACAAATGGATTGGAATTGTGTGCATGTGAATGCTTTAAGAATGACTAAGATGGGTAACAATAGGTGGGGTTTTGCCCCCAGCTCCATTCATGGGGTGAAATGAATGTGTGAGTGTGCCCTTCTTCCCTGCTCTAAGTTTGCCACATGGCTATTCTGAGAGAAACTGGAAGTTCCAGGTTTTCTGCTTTCTGTCTTTGGTGGCAGCCACGTGGCCATGTGGGACTTGGGAGAAAATGAAAAGACATTAGAAAGAATGTTGTTGCAATTTTGTTACTGGAATTGTTTCAGTGAGTGTTTGGTCTCAGGAACTTGAGAATTGAGCCCATGGGCCACAGATCAGTGATAAACTGGCATTTTGTTGGACTGAGGGGCATGCAGAGAGAGTGGAGAATGCCAGAGCTATTGGCAGAGGGGTCCTGCCTTGAAAAGTGTTGTGGTTCAGGCAGTCCAGTAAGCTCTGGATGGCCCTTGAAAATCTGGGTAAGAGAGTGTAAATCTCGTGGTGCATGAGGCTTTATCCATATGAGCAATAGGTCTCCAAGGTGAACAGCCTCTGGTAGGGGTAAGGAGGCCCAGATCGGAGGTTTCCTGCATAAGTCCTTTTTCTCGGGGTAAATAATTGGCCCTGAGAGATATTTTGGCCAGGACTTGGTAGATGGAAAAATACCTTTACAAACTGAAGGGGTGTTCTAGCAAATGAATGAATGCAGAGCCTCACCTTGGACAAGGTTATTAGGTCTTTGCTGCAGTTTTTGTATGGGGAGGAGATTAGAGTGTGTGCTCCATGGTGAGGGTGGAGCCATCCAAAAAGTTTCAGGCTGCTTTGTCCATGACCTTGCTAGGGCTCAGAGGGTTTGTGCCTGGAGATGGGAGTCTGATGTCTAAGCTCACCTGAGCCTGAAAAATTTGGGTTTTTCAGCCCTGAGTGGGAAAATCCTGTATCAATCTTATATCTCATAAAATGTCTCTCATTTGTAAAATGTAATAATTTGGTTGTTTAAATTGTTGGGGAAAATGAATCTTTGTCAAAGGATAAGCTTCTTGCCTTTTAAACCTTCTAGTTATCAGTTTGGCTGAGTGAATGGGTGACTTCATGGTAAACTGGGATCCTGTTTTGTAGGAATTGAGTTTTTGAGAATATGAGAAATTAGACAGAAAGGAGAATGGCATTGTGTAAAGAATCTTGTGTGATAAATTTTGTCCTTAAACAGAATGGTTGTGTAAGAAAGTGGAAGGCAAGGCAAAAGTTAAAGAAAGTTTAGGATGTTTACAGATGGTCTGTGCAGGTTAAATGAAGCTCATAAAAGCCATTTTCTGAAAGAATTTACATGTGATCCAGTTGACTATGTACTTCCTTTAAAATCTTTTGGCTTGTAATTCTGTTTAAACAAATGTTTTAGGCCTTTGATATTTGACAAACCTTCCAAAATAAAAACTCTAAATCTGGGCCTTGGTGCCATAGGGCAGTGGTTGCAACACTGGCCACATGCACCAAGGCTGGTGGGTTCACAATTGGCCCTGGCCAAAAAAACAAACAAACAAAAAAAAACTCTAGATTTGGTCTTCTTGAAATATTAAGACCACTGAAAGTTATGGGAAAACAAATTAAACTTATTTTTTTTTTGATTTATTAAAAAGATATAGGAAACATTGTCAAATATGAAATGGTGATTAATTTCGTGTGGGTTATGGTTATATATATGTTCCAATATTATAAAGCATTTGTCTGTCCTAATGTATAAAGCATTGGTCTGTCCTAACATATATTGTTGGTAATAATTTTAATTCATCTAAACAAGAAAGTATTTTTTTATGTAACTGGCTGAGTCCAAAGTTTATCCTAAAAGAAAGAGAAATATTAAGAGAAGCTGATGAATTATCTCGAATTCAAATTCCTGATGTCTTTGGAAATTGAATACCTTCGAACTAAAAGCAGACTTTTAGAACTTTCATTGGAAAGTTAACATCTCTATGAGTATTACTAACCTAATTTCAACAGAACAGAAATCAGTTACATGGAACTGGGCTAGTTTATAATGGCTTTTGTTTGAAATATTGGTGATTTTTTCTGTGTTCTGTTTCCAGAAGTCAAGATAATAATTTTCTGTCTTTTGGGCTATTTGTAGCTTTTCAAGCAATGTATGTACTTATGAGCAGAGTTTGAAAGACATATTTTTCTGTCTCCTTGATTTCTCGAGAATTTGAAATTAAGTATTTTTAATTTATGACAGTACAGTTATTTGCATAAGTTCAATAAGAATATGTTTTGTTCCATAGAACATTATGAAGGCACTAGTTATTTTTCCAAGGCTTTGGCTGGAATAGCATTTCCAGAGATGTCCAGACTGCATCAAGGAATTAAGTTTGATTTTATAAGGCCAATAAAAAAGCCCTTTGGAAAACTGGCCAGATACCCATCAGCAACATTTCCTGATCTGTGGTAAGTGCTGTGCTGATGGGTCTGGGAATCAAAATATGCTTGGGGACCTCAAGAGAAGAGGGATTTACCCAATGCATACAGGTATCTAATGGCACAGATGAAACCTTGGCTCTGAAAGGCTTTCAAAAAGTTCAGCCTGAGATTCCTTATAAAAGGTTCCAGCAAAACCAATTTTAAAGTAAAAAAGAGCCTAGATGGCTAATAATTAATTATTCTTACTTCACTTTATGCAAATAATCAGACCCTGTATATTGAAGGTACAGTTTATTTTTGCAAATAAGTTAGTTCTACTATAATTTGCCTTTAGTAAAGAGAGAAATTGGAGAGAGAAAAATAGTTTAAAAGGAGGAAAAAGAGTCTATGGTCCACGTGTATTTAGATCTCAGCCTTGTCTGTACTGTCAACTCATAAAATGAGACATAACTGTTTTACTAAATTGATCTGTTAAATGGGACTAAGAGACTGGCCAAAAAGTATAGAATTATATACAGTAATTATGTTTACTCTGAAGCCTTAAGACTCAACAAAGGTCGCCTGTTGGCTACACTGGAAAAACTTGTGCAGTATTAAATATTATCTAGAATTTCCCAGTAAATGGTGTAACTGTAACACTGCATCCTACTCTGTTGAATCTGCTGCCAGCAGAAGCCAAGTGGCCCACCTGTCCAGACTTAAAAGAGGCCTTTTTCAGTATAAGGCTGACTCTGGGAAGCCAGAGGCTGTTTGCTTTCCAGTGGGAGAGACTAGATCTGGAAACAGTACACATGGACCAGGTTGCCACAGGGGTTCAAAACACCCATGATTTTTGGAGAAGGGATGGCTTGTGACATCCAGAAATTCCCGGCTGAAGAATTAGAATGTGTGCTGTTTCAATATGTTGATGACCTCCTTTCAGAACACCCTATCCAGGAGGGCTGAGCCCAAGGCATGGACTGTTTTTTATGACATCTAGAGGTATGTGGCTATAAAGTATCCAAACAGAACACCCAGATTTGCGAGCAGCAGGTACATTATCTAAGATTTACTATCCAGCAGGGGTAGAGGTATGAAATAGAGGCAGGTCTAGGCATGAAATAGAGACAGGTTATTAATTGCCTCCTCAGCCCCATGAGCCAAAAGCAGGTTTGGAAATTCTCAGGCCTGGTTGGCTTCCGTCATCTTTGGATCACCAACTTTGCTGTCTTTGCTAAGCCCTTGTATGAGGCAACTAAAGGAGAGGAGGGAGAGCCCTTGGAGTGGGGAGGAGAACGGGAACACACCTTCTCCCTGCTAAAGATGAGGCTGATGGATGCACCTGCTTTGGGACTGCCAGACTTAACCAAGCCCTTTACTCTGTATGTCTCAGAGAGAGAGATAAAATGGTTGTGGGTGTATTAACCCAGCTGGTTGGGTCCTGGCCAAGGCCTGTAGCCTACCTCTCTAAGCAGTTGGATTGAGTGGGAAAAGGATGGCCAACCTGTTTATGTCTCTAGCTGCTACTGCTTTCCTTGTGCAAGAAGGTGATAAGCTGACTCTGGGGCAGGATCTCAGAGTGAAAGTACTGCACTCTGTGGTCAATTTAATGGACACTAGGGGACATTTTTGTCTCTCTAATGCAACACTCTGAACCAAGCCATGCTCCTTCTAGTCAGTAGAAGAGAGACTGAGCGTGACTATACGGAAATTATAGATAATGTGTACTCTAGCAGACCTGACTTGTGTGACCAGCCCTGGACAGATGCAGACTGGGACTTGTATGTAGATGGAAGCAGTTACATGATGGCGTAAGGTGAGTGGTGGGCTGGGTATGCAGTGGTTACCTTAACAGAGACTGTAGAGCCTAAGCCTCTACCCCAAGGAACATTGACTCAGAAGGCTGAGTTAATTGCCTTGAACTGAGCCTTAGAATTAAGTCAAGAGAAAAATATGAATGCTTTTCTAACTCTCCAAGTACATGGGACATTGTACAAGGAGAAGGGACTATTAAATTCTGGGGAAAGGGACATTAAGTATTAGCAGGAGATACTTCTGTTACTAGAGGCAGTATGGAAACTCTGGAAGGTAGCAGTTATACACTGTCATGGACATCAAAGAGATGCTTCCACCATCACTAAGAGGAACACCAGAGCCAATACTAAGGCAAAGAGGGCTGCCTCCCAGCCATACCAGGTGTTGTGAATGGCTCCCCACATCCCATGGGTTCCGGAGCTCTCCCCTATCTACTCCCAGGAGGAGAAGGAATGGTTGGCAATGGAGGGGAGCCAGGAAGCAGAGGGAGGATGAAGAAAGATGCCAGATGGACAAGTAGCAGTCCCCCAGATTGTAGGAGCCACCGTGGTGACAGGAGTATTTGATGAAGTTGCTGGGCCAGTACTTCTACATCTCCCACCTGACAGCCCTGGCCAATACTGTCAGTCTACAGTGTGTCACCAGCAGCCAGTTCAATGCATGCCAAAAAACAGCGGTACCCCCAGGAATCCAGTCGTATGGAGCAATGCCCTTCGAGGACTTCCCAGTAGACTTTACTGAAATGCCCAGGTTTAGAGGGAACAAGTACTGGTTGGTGATGGATGGTCTATCAGACTTGGAATAGGTAAAAGCCTTCCCACAGGGATAAAAAGGACTCCTAAAGTAGTAAAAATATTGCCCAGAGCAATCGTCCCATGATTTAGGCTGCCACTCTGTTTTAAATTTGACAATGGGCTAGCCTTCATAACAGAACTAGTGCAAATCATAAGCTAAAGCTTTGAATAATTTATAGGCCTCAAAGCTTAGACAGGATAAAGTGCATAAACAGGACCATAAGAGCAGAAATTGGTAAACTCTGCTAGGAATCAAAGCTTAACCGGATGGAGGCCTTGCCACTGGTGTTGTTCAAAGAAGCCTCTGTCAATTCTCTGCAATTTAGCAGGAACTACTAAAAGAACTGGGACAGACTGAACTGAATGGACCAAAATCCTAGAAGGAGCAACAAGGAAAATCTCCACTGGGGTAATTAACTGTGTTCTGTTTAGTCTTTTGTGTCTGTACATCTTTTCTCTTTGGAAGATCAAGGGGACCAAGTCAAGGTCTGGAATCAGAACGTGGTCCCCCTGAAACCAAGGTAGAAAGGACTTTACATCATCATCCTGACCACACACACAGCAGTGAAGATGAAAAAAAATACTCACCTGGAGTCATCATAGCTGGCTGACTAAGGCTTCACTGCCCTTTGGAAAGTAAAGGTAACTTTTAAGACAATTAACATGCCCTGCTCCAGCCACATACTGGAAGGTGGCTGGTCAACGCACAACTGAAGCCTGAGGAAACTCCTCGAGGGACTTGTCTTAATTGGACTTTGAACTTTGGGAAAGGGGGGAAAATGTCACAGGGAAAAGTAAAAACTCTTATATATATTAGCCCACCACCATGGTACTATTAAGGCCATATGGTTCTCTCTGAGTAGAGAACCCAAGAAGAGTCACAGTCCCTAAAACCTCAGGGCTGAAAAGTAATTAATATTTGCACCTGCAGAAACAAGCTGACATTGGGACCCCAAATTAAAATATATAGGAGTCTCAAAAAAGGGGAATGAGAGAGGGTATCTGAGAAGGGTGAGGTCTAGAGAACAGGTCTTCTCAAAGAGACCACAAGGATATACATGCAGGGTCCTCTCCATGGTGACTCAGCTCTTGGGAATTTGTAAACTTAACTTCCTGAAACTTGGAAATTTCCAAGTTCTGTGAAATCCTGTAGTTCTGTAGGGGCAGGAATAGCATCTCCCGCTTAATTCAAACTGGCCAATGAGAAGGGTACCTGTGGGATGGAACTTTTTGACTGTCAATAAAAAGGAAAAGACCAAGGCAGTTGGGGAACACGGCCATTTGGAATTCTTCTATGCTGTAAGCTCGTGGCTGGTGAATAAAACCCTTCCTCTTATAAACATTGTGTTTGGGTGCTCTTTATCTCCATTGGGCCTTGTCTTCCTGCAATAGAAGGAAGGTTTGATACCCAGAATTTTTCTTAAAATTGATTTATTTTTAAGAGTTTTATATCCAGCATCAAAATTCCACTAGGATATATTTGTCTGGTTTATTAGCCTTGTTAAAAATGGGTATTACTTTTCAGGATTTTCTAATAATTTGTAGGATCATATACCCCAAAGAGATGATGAATTGTGTTTGTATACTTACATAATTAATTTTCCACTTTTGGATACATCAATATGATACTGAAAGTTTGCTCTTCAGTAGGTCCTTGGTCTCGGGGATTCCAAGAATGAACCCACGGACCACAGATCAGTGGTAAGAACGGCGCCTGTGGCTCAACGGGTAGGGCGCCGGTCCCATATGCCGGAGGTGGCGGGTTCAAGCCCAGCCCCTGCCAAAAATAAAAAAAAAAAAAAAAAAAAAGAAAGAAATACAGAATAAGTAAAAAGCACCAGAACTTCTGGAAGGGGGAAAGAACTGAACTGAGAGTCTCTATGTGGCTTCTTTTTCTAGGGGTATTAGGTCTACTTGGCCAGGAGTTGGTAGATGGAAAAACATCTTTTCAAAGTCAATGAGTGCATTAACAAATGAATGAATGTAGTTTCTCTTTCACTAGGGAAAGGTTATCGGGTCCTTTATAGTCTTTGTCTCTGAGAAGGGATTAGGGTGTGTGCTCCTACTCAAGGTGGAACCACCCCCAAAAACATCTCAGGCTGCTTTGTTTATGATCTTATCAGAATCCAGAGGGTGTGTTCTGAAAAAGGCAATCTGCTTGTGCCTGGAAATGGGGGTCTGACCTCTGAGCCCCCCCCAGCGAATGGGGGGCTCACTGTTTAACCCTCAGTGGTAGAATCCTGTATGAAATAAGTATGATTAATATATCATTTTGGAAATTTTATGAAGAATTTTACTTGGCCATTGTTGTGAATAAGAGAAGCCATTGGTTATTACTCTACTAGTAATATTCCAGAACTTTCTAAGCTTCCTGGTTTAGGAGGAACTCATTAGGCTTAATTCAGAAAATAGTAAATAACTTATTTAAAAAGATAAAAAGAACTAGAATACCATTTATAAACCCTCATAGTTATCAAAGCTATTAGAAGTCAAATTTATTCAAACTTTAACATTTTTGCATTATAATAGTATTTCATATACTTCATATTAATATTTTTATTTAAGGGCATCATTCACAAATTCAACTCCTTTTAGTGATGCAAAATTTTGATATGGCCTTTGCTTCTGATGATAAAATTGTCTTTATGTGGCTACTAGATGAATTTTTAAGTCTTTTATCAAATAATCTCTGATGCTTTTCCAGGAAATAAATTCACATAGCCCATCACAGTCAGGAGTTCACTGACACTGTTGGCCTACATGAGCAACCGAGCATAACCTCATTTGACACCTGTAAGTTAAAACATTCCTGTACCATATGCTTTTAAAAGATTTTATTTTGTGAAAGCCTTTAGAATGAGCTTTCCTTTATGAATCTTAAAGAAAATTCTTAATTCTATAATATAATGATGAAATATGAATTTTTCAAATCATATTATACCTTTATAAAGTACCAATAAATTCTCATTGCTACTTTCAGAGAAGAAGCTGAATTAGCAAGATAGATTGATTGAATGTTTATTGGTCAACCCTTACTAAAAAAAAGTTAAAAGAAAAACATATTCCAGTAGTGGGCACCTGTAGTCTCAGCTACTTGGGAGGCGGAGGCAAGAGAATTGCTTAAGCCCAAGAGTTTGAGGTTGCTGTGAGCTGTGATGCTATGGCACTCTACCCAGGGTGACAGATTGAGACTCTGTCTCAAAAGAAAACAAAAAACAAAACAACCCCCCCCAAAAAAAAACGTATTCCAAAAGATAGAAAAATACAGCAATATATTATAATTCTTAATGCAGATTATAATTTTGGGGGGAGATAGTTCAGTGTAACAGAATAAACCAAAGCACAAATATTTACATATTTGTAATTAGTATATGTGATAAAAACTACATTTTAATTAAATCTAGAAATGGATAAGAAAATTGGAAATGTTTATGGTAAAATAAACTTATTTCATAATAAATATATTTCAGATATTAAAGACATATAGCTATGTTCATATGTATTAGTTGAGGTAAGTAAGGGGACAAGATACCAGGAAATGTACATGTACGAAGGTATATGAAGAAACGTATAAACCTTAGCCTAATGACACCTTCGTAGTAGACAGACAAATGACCCTCTGCCATCACTAGGTCTATATTCTAATCCCTAATTTTTTTGAATGCTCTTCCTTGCAGTCACAGCTTGCCAAATTTCTTTCTTGGCTCAGCTCTTCATCTTTGATTTCGTAGAGTCCGATTCTGTCCAGTTTTTCTACCCCTGGTCAGGAGCCTCTGCCAAGCTACTAGTCGGCTGTCTTCCCAGAGTTACTCACTAATCCTGAATTTTGAATATGTTTCCTTTAATGTCAAAAGGCACTTTGTGTTGTGATTAAGTGAAACATCTTGATTAAGGGAGATTATAGTAGATTATCAGGATGAGTTTTTATAAAAGGGAGGCAATAGGATCAGAGTCAGAGAAGATGACTCAGGGATGGCAGAAGATAGGGTGACAAGCTTGTGGACAGAAACAGAGGCAAAGTGATGGGCAGAGAGATAAATAAAGCCTGAGTGCAAGAAAATGTGATGGGAAGATGCTGCATTTCTGACCTTGAAGAAGGAAAGTGGTGACATGAACCAAGAAATGGAGCTTCTAGAAAAAAATTCCTCAGAAGCAACACAGAATTGCCCACCCATTTTGGACTTCTGATGTTTAAAATTATATAGTAATTTGTGCTGATTTAACACACATTTGTGCAAAGTTTTGATGTAATAACAATAAGAAGTTAATACAACTGTAGTAAGCTAAAAACATAAATGAAAACTTGTAAGGACACAATTTTTTTACTTAATAACATATTTAGAAGACATTTTATAAGTGGTATAATATGACAAGTGACAAAACGGAATATAGTCCTCACAACATGTGTAAAATACAAATGTTAATACATAAATTCTTAATAGAACTTCTTAAAATAGATAATGAACAAATAGATCTGTTAAATTTATGCAAAGGGTATGAATCATCTGTCACTGAAAAGCAAGTAGGAAGAGGTACACGTCTTCAATAGCAGCTAAATAAATTATTACTAAAATATACATTTTTTTAAATTTCACAATCAAGTTGTAGAAATTTGAGTACTTTAGTAAACATATACAGTGGTTTTATTTTCAGAATTTTAAAAATCAGACTATTAAAGGATTTCATAATTATACTACTGATTTTTTTATGTATTCTACATGGTTAAATTTTATGTTAAATTTTACATATTTTAGTGGTCATCTTTGAAATTAAAATGCTTAAAATTATTAGATAATGTAATAATTTTATTTTTGTAAGTGGATTTATGTATGCTTGGATTAAAAGTTATTTGCATAAAAGTATGAAATAATGTAATCATGTTATTTTAAAAATAATTTTACATAAATAGTGCAATCTGATATTATAAAAATGAGAGATACTATGTCAACAACAAAAAAATTCCACTTTCATTTATAAATTACTGTTTGAGCAAGTCATAACATTTTGAGTTTTGTGGTTTTTATGTATATAATAATAAAATTTATTACAAGTCAAGAAGAAAAAGATTGTATCGGGGTGGTAGAATTTAAAATATGTATAATAGAAAAAGCACATTTTATAAAATAAAATTAAAGGAATGTAAGAGACAAAATTAAATTATTTCAAACTATGACATTTTAATTCTGATTTTTGTTATTTATTAAAGCTTATCTTATTCATTATACTAATGAACATTAAGCATCTTCTCTACCTTCAACTTTATTCAATTTCAGTAAGCCCTTTCACATGTCTGTAGTGACTTTAAATTACTAAATATATATGGGCTGTGCCTGTGGCTCAGTGGGTAGGGCACCAGCCCCCATATACTGAGGGTGGCGGGTTCAAACCCAGCCATGGCCAAACTGCAACAAAAAAAATTGCTGGGCATTGTGGCAGGTGCCTGTAGTCCCAGCTACTCAGGAGGCTGAGGCAAGAGAACCACCTAAGCCCAGGAGTTGGAGGTTGCTGTCAGCTGTGATGCCACAGCCTCTACCAAGGGTGATAAAGTGGGACTCCGACTCTACCAAAAAAAAAAAAAAAGAAAAAGAAAAGAAAATTACTAAATATATAAATAAATAATTTTGGAAAATATAACTCCTAGTTATGCTGTCGCGGACCGCCAGTCGTTGGGCCTCAGTCCGAGGGTGTTCAGGGTGAACGTTACAGGTGGATTGAAAGGTCGACGCAGGGTGAATTGACAGACTACTACACACCACGGGTGATGAAGAAAGTAGCTGCACTTTATTGATTTTTAAGTTTGGTATTTATACATTTTTTTTCCAGGGTTAAAACAATGTAATCATTATTTTGCTTATGCTTGTAAATTATCTTTGTGCCTCCAATTATCTTTGTGTCTCCATATGTGGTTTATCATGCATTATATGTCTTCAAGGTTTTGCTCTTTGGAGGGAGGTGGTTTATTTTTTCAAGGTTTTTGTTCTAGGGAAGTGGTTTCATTAGTAACACCTGGTTGCTTCCCCTTATCTAGGAATGTCAAGGCTTGTAACTTTTCTTAGTTCTGTAATTGTTCTCAGTTTCTTATGATTTCTTTTAAAAACAGCTGAACATATTCTTTTATGTATAATGCTTGACTACTTCTATATATTTTTACTCTAATTAGTAACTATATTTTGATTCATAGTTAATTGTTTATTAAACATTAAACTACTCTATTGATTTGTGTTACATATGAAAATTAGTGAAGTAAGATGTTTTTCTAAGTAAAGTTTTATTGCAGATGGTGATAATGCATGTTGTGTTAGAGAAAAGTTTTTCTGTGAGAGGCACCGTGGATGGTGGGTGTGCATATCGTGATGGAACATTTTGTTTGCCGTTTTCTGCATTCTCTCAATACATTGTCTCAATTCACTGACATTCATGGTGGGAGCGTGCTCCCTTGGAGACATTAAGTCTCCTTTGGTTATATGAGATTATGGACAAGTAAGTCATTGTGTTTATCCTCAGTTCCTTAAAACAATCAGGCATTTAAACTTGACAAACAGGTTTTAGACAGGTTTTAGGCTTTTATGCCGCACCTCATGAGTTCCTACGTTCACTAAAAGGCATGCTAGGCAACTTATGCGCTGCTGTTGCAAGCCAGGGGGACTGGGGGTAACGCTCCGGGGAGCACAGACCGCCTAACCACGTACTTTACAACGCGGACAGAGCCATCCCACCACGGCCAGATGCCGGGGGTGCGGCATTATGTTATAAAATAGGTTGCATTTTTATATATTACTTATCTATCTAATCTATATTATTTAAAAACAATTTGTGAAAATGTAAAGCACAGTTGAAGAAAACAACTTCAGTGAGTATCTTAGTAGGATGTGAGTTAAAAGTCATTTTTCACATGTGGTAATACATTTTAATTCATCTTTCTGTTTCTAGTAATTCCAGTTTTGATCTCGTTGGGATCCTATGAACCCTCTGTTTCTTTGAAAATTGTTATAAATAAATAGTATTATTAAAAATAAAATCTGTAACTAATATTGGGACTGGAAATAACACACTAATGTGAAAGTGAATTTTTCACCATGTATAAAAGAATATTATCTAAAAATACGTTAAATTTACCTATTAAAACATTGGAAAATATATAACAATAGTACACTAAGGGAATTATACAAGAAAGTGGGCCGAGTTGAGAATGAAAAAAATAGAAAAGTAGTTAATAATATTGAAGCACGTAATAAATGAGGATTTATGTTTTTGAGGGGCCCATTTTCTATAAAAGACATTTTAAATTTAATACCTCCTCTATCATTTCTTTGCTTTTTGGCTAAGATCAAGTGTACTAAATTTAATAACTCCTTTCTGATTAATTGTCAGAATTCATGAGAAAAATAAGTGTTTATCAAAATTAAGTATTTGAAAAATTTGCCTTTTCATTTTTTGGAAAAATAATTTATAAAGGAAATACATGGCATGGTTGAAAATTTAGACTATAATCCTGAAATCTAAGAATGTTTTAAAATATTTTAATAAAGAAAGGGCATTTCCTTATTCAGAATACTATAATCTATTTAAAAATCTTTTATTCTTTAGTACTATTGATGTGCTTAATTATATCAGAGAAAAAAAATTATTTTATGTGAAAATACCAATGAATTCTTGAATAATTCTTCTTGTACCATAAAGAATTCATCAATAAATTGGCATCACTGTGTTTCTATTTAATTTGTGATTTTGTCTGTACTAGGAAAGGATCAGCCTATCATTCCTGTACTGCATAGTTTCTAGATAATGTTTTATCATGCATTTTTCAACATATTGCCGGATATTACCTACAATTGTTAGTGACATACTGAGCAGTCAATGGTGCACTTGTGTATCCTGTTTTGGGTTTCTCACAGGCCATTCCAGAGTGCAAATGTCTTTATTATTCTTCTGAAAGATGGATTTTTGTATTATTTTTAATTTATAACTATTTATCACTTTGCATCTTTTAAGTATTCTCTATTATTAATAATAATTTTGTTCTTTACTGATGACTTTATTTAGGCATATTTTAATTTTGTATTTATATATTTAAGTGTCTTTGTTAAATATAAAGATCATTTATTGTTAATACAATTTCCTTTGAATACAGAATAATTTAACTCTTTAGAAAAATTTAGACAATTCTCCAGGGCTTAACATTAAATTTTGTACTATTACCCTTTATTTCATATTATTTCTTCCTATGTTTATGATAATATAATCAAAGAATTTTCCACCTCCCCTTTTCACTACTAAGTTACTGAGATCTCACAGAAACCAAAATGTAAAGTTTACTCCATAAGTCTTTCATTGTATATAATTAAGTGTCTGTTCATTGATGCAACATTAAGCATAAATCTGTTATATCAGGTTGATTAATTAGGATGTTTAGTTTTTATATATTATTTTCAATTTTAAATCTTTAATTTGTCGTTTTGAGATGAAGAGAGAAAAGATAAAATATGGGCTTCTTCTATCATTTTGATCTAGTATTTGAATAAGTATCGATTTGATGTACTTGTCCATGAGTAGTGGATGTAAGTTGAATGCAAACACCATGCTAATTACTGGCACAAGTCTCATCAATAAGTAGTAAGCAGAAGTTTTCCTGAAACTTTCTATATAAAGTAATAGACTAATGCGGCCTTCACCTTTTTGTGTTTTGTCCTCACTTTTCCCCAATCTTTATACCATATTCTAATGATGACAGAAGAGAAAAAATACACACATACACACAAGCACAAAAATTCACAGATGCATGGAAGTGAATATATGTGTGAATGGATGGATATCTATGTATCATAGATTTATTTCCAATATAAATGTAAACTAATAAAGCTATTTAAAAAATATGAAAGAAAAAAGGATTAACATTTCCTGGGCTTAGGTAGAGGTAGATTAGATCTTTGTGTGGCTGAAAGCTGGGGGAATAAGCATAAATGTGGTGATACTGATGGTTGTGAGTGTGCATGCACGTGTATTTACAAAATTCAAAGAGGGAATTCAGCCGCAGTGAATTAGATCATCTAAAGAGAAGTAACCCGGACTGATGACCCCTCAAAATGCATGACAAGGGAGTGCTGATTCCACATCCAAGTGACTTTCGCCTGACTCAGCCACTCTGCTAGTGTTACCAGGTATGTATGTCTTCTTAAAAGGGCTGCATGAACTGGACCAATAGAGAATATTACCAGTTGTGGTACCTGTAATGTGGTTATGTAATATGATATGGTTACAAAAAGTTCCTCTCCTTGTACCTTAAAACCAGAACAATGAGAACAAATTCCAGAGATACACTTAGTGATAGTAGTGGATGGTAGGAAAGACAGTGCTCCAGTGGCACAATTGGTTAGTGCGTGGTACGGACAGAGTAAGAAAGACATCAGATTTTGAAGGAGTAAGGGTTATTAAGGTTCATTTTTTTTAGTTCAGATTTTCAGTCTTTCACCAATTTGCTCAAGGAATTAGTAACAATGAGAGAAAATTGCACATTAAAAGTTTAAAGAAGGAGAATCAGCTATAAAATGATGATCTGGGAGGCAGCACCTGTGGCTCAAAGGAGTGGGGCGCCGGCCCCGTATACTGGAAGTGGTGGGTTCAAACCCAGCCCCGGCCAAAAACTGCAAAAAAAAAAAAAAAAAAAAAAAAAAAAAAGATCATCTAGGAAAGAGAGAAAAAATTTAATAAATTAAATATAGAGAGGATGCCAAAAATGTAAACACATTTTAAAAAGGAAAAAAATACTATATTAAATTTGTCTCAGTCAAGTCTGATTTGACTTCTGCAATTACAAGAGGTGCTCAGTGTGACTTATGTTCATCTTTTGCTATTGATATACATTGAGTATTACATTTTAATACAGTTTTTTTTTTTTTTTTGCAGTTTTTGGCTGGGGCTGGGTTTGACCCTGCCACCTCATATGGGGCCGGCACCCTACTCCTTTGAGCCACAGGCACTGCCCCATTTTAATAGAGTTTTTTCCTTGATGAAAGTGTGTGTATATTTTGTTGGCACCCTCTGTATTATGATTGCATCATTAAAGCCTTATCTAAAACTAGTGATTAACCATTTCAAGTACAGCCAATCATCATGCTTATGTGGTTAATTATAACTTAATTCTCAGTTGATAGTTTTAAAGACAAATTGAAAACAAATGGAAAGTACAAAGCTGAAGGGGAAACTGTGCGTCAGATTTAGAAATGAAAAATTTATCTTCATTGGATTACAAAAAGACAAGATGGAAAGTAATAGAGTGGCCAAGACGGATGGAAGACATAGGGAGAAGATCTTATATCCAGGTTAGTTAGAGTTAAAGGAATGAGAAAGAGAAGAAAGGGATGAGATTGCAGAAATAGGAGGGGTTCATTCTTGTTTTATGTAGAAAACGCTTTGTAATGAGCTATACAAAGGTCAAGCGTTTATAATCATCATAATCGCAATCCCCTCTTCACACTGGTGCATTTGTCATTTCTGCTATAAAAGCAAAACACTGCACACAGTCACAGGGCTATTTTCAAGAAGTAGTGTCAAACGCATAATGGGCAGTAGTCATTATCTCTCATTTGCTCATTCCCCCAAACATGAAAAACTACCTGGAACAAACTAGCTTAAAATATCTGAATGCTTGTCTCTTTTTAAAAATGCACAGTTCATAGATGTGCTACCTATTAATACACCCATACAAACACTCAAGAAGTCAGTAAATTACTATTAAAATTACTTTTAAATATGTACAGATTACTGCCCTTGTGCTTAAAGCAAAAAGGTAGTTTAGAAATATCCACTCAATTAAAATGGTTATATGCATTTACAGAATGTGTAAGCAGGGAGCAATTAGTTTGCAACCATAAATATGTTTTTTCTTGAGCTTCTTTTCAATTTTAGTAGCATGGTTTTCAAAATCTATTTTTCTAAGCAAATATTCTTTATTTTAAACAAGATCAGGTACTTTACATTTTAATATTTTAAATTTTGAAAGTCAAGCAGGTCTTATCATAAAATGTGGTTTAAAAATGGGAAGCACCAAACTCAACCTCCATAGAAAGCCGTATAAACCCAGGGGACAACTCAGACACTTCAAAAGTGTAAATAAAGCTTACTTGCATTTAGTTGTGCATAGCTACAATCAGGTAGACCTTTATTCACCTCTGGTTTCCTAACTGAAATTTCCATAAATTCAGTATCTATTCCAACCCACCTCACATCTCAGAGACATTACTAAAAAGTACATGTTTATCTCCCAAACACTTTTACATTAAAGCTAGAAAGTGTCTAAGGGCACTCTGAGACTTTGCCAGGACTCAAATCTTGTCTTACTCAGGAAGTGTGACAACTTCCTCTCTTAACAAGAAAAAAAAAAAAAAAAAATAGGTTCAAGGAATTTGTGACCATTCATTCTGTACTAGAAGTTCAGGAATGATAAAGAAAGTTCCCTAGAGGAGATGCTACCAGTCTAATGAGACAATTAGTTTTTTTTTTGCCCTGAGATTAAACACCTTTGATGATTTCAGGTTATTTCCCTGGGAAAACATTTCAGGCTAAGGCTCTGGTTATCACTGCAACTATCAATCTAAATCCTAATCTCACTCTCTAATGAATAACATAACAACTCTTGACAAATTGCTTTCCTCTGGGCCTTTCCCTTTCCTACATCTCAAATAAATTGTTACTTTTTTCTTTTACAATCTGCAACTAGGAGACTCCAGAAATTAAGAAATAAAATTTGGTGATTAAAATGTAGCTGTAGTTTTTTCCAAACAATGTACACAGCTATGATTTAACAATAAAAAAATAAATTAAAAACTGACTATGTATCATAACTAGAAACATTAATTTAGAGATGTAACAAATATGTAGAGGGACATGAGATATACAGACATCAGAAAAAGATAGGCCTTCCCTGTAATAAACATTAAGTCAGAGTTCTAAAATTAGGCCCTGGATTTGTAAGAAAACTTTATGAAATATAATGTCCAGATTTCACTTTTTTGGAAAGTGGAGAAAAGATTTGATATATGTTTATGTGTGCACTTGTGCAAAAAAAAGCACAAATTCACTAATTAATTAGTTGGTTTGTTTCTTGGGTATGTGATAAGTTAATCATGAAGAGAAAAAAGAAATATGATTGATATTAAAATATACTTTGACTTCATTGAATTTTCTTAGAGAAAGTTCAGGTTACAAAAAAGATAAAATGTTAGCAGGAAGTTAATGCATTTATACTTCAGATGTTAACCTTTTTGATCATGTCTCTTTAAGAAATATCATGTCATTTTGTTCATGAAGGAGCTCATTCTTTTATGTCTTCTAATCCCTCAATCTGTATTGAAAGCTACATATATCGGGGAAAGAAGTAAAATCTTCACGGATGATCTTAGTTTAATAACAAAGTACTTTTCCAGTATTAAACAATGACACATAACAGTTATATATATATTTAATTTACATATCATATTTCTTAAAGAAAATATTACAAATACTTTAATTGAAATAAATTAGATTAGCAAATACACTTATAAGCATATATTGTTGAATTGATGGTCATTTACTTTATGAATGTTCTTCTTCATAGATGTTTTATTTGGAGTTTTCAATTCAGTTCACTTTCACCTGTACACAGTGCAGAATGTCACTCTGTAACATCCAACTTGATTATTTTGAGAAAACTACAAATGAAATTATCTAAGTAATGCAAATGTGTGCAGTTTGTCATAGATTGAATTAAGCAATTGCTAACAAACATTATGCAAAATACTTTGAAATCTTATGTACATTTGGGGATTTGCACATTAAATAAAGGTATAAAGTATGGGGCAGCGCCTGCGGTTAGTGGGTATGGCCCTGGCCCCATATACCGAGGGTGGCAGGTTCAAACCCTGCCCTAGCCAAACTGCAACAAAAAAATAGATGGGAGTTGTGGCAGGCTCCTTTAGTCCCAGCTACTTGGGAGGCTGAGGCAAGAGAATTGCCTAAACCCAGGAGTTGGAGTAGTTGGAGGTTGCTGTGAGCTGTGTGATGCCACAGCCCTCTACCGAGGGCAATAAAGTGAGACACTGTTTTTAATAAAAAAAGTATGTATTTTTACTTTGAAAATTCTTTATATTTGAAGATTAAAAATCTGTGCTTACACATCTTTGGAACAGACATGTTAAATGAATGTACACAAGCCCTTTAGGATTATTACTGAGATTGTATTCTACAATATCCTTGCCCGAACGCAAGAAACATTATATTATAGTTCACATAACCACTAAGATTTGGGATATACATACTAAGTACATTTGTGTTTACGATTTAGTGACCTGAATCTGAGAATATGTCAGCATAATTACGCCAGAGATTTTGTTTTTATAGTTACCAAACATATGGAAATGTTAGTTAAACTAAATTGAGCATTACTTCTCCAACTTAGGAAAAAATACATTGAAAGCAGATGATAAACAAACAACAATTTTGTAAATATACTTGTGGAATATGAATAAAAGGTATACTTCCTATGACGGTCTAAAGATATAAAAAGTAGTTAATACAGATTATAGGTACTCAAATTGTGGTCCATTGATTGAGCTTAAGTTTAAATTCTGTGTAGCCAATATTCATGAGGATAAATAGCATTCCAAGAATGGTGTACTCTACCTAGATGACCATCTAACCATACACAGTTTGCTGCTATAAGTAATGTAAAAAAAATAGATTTGTGGATGCAAATAGCAAACTTCTACTTAACAAGTATGGGAAATCTGGCTGGTTTTTCTTAGATGGGTGGATATCAGAGGAGGCACTGTTTACATTCATACAATAGAGCCCTGTACAATGCAGTGAAATAAACATGCATCAAAATCAGCCAATGACTTTATATTTGTGAAAAATGTTCCAGTATAAGAAGGTCCTCAATAAGTTTATCATAGATTTAAAAAAGAACCATTCTATAAAAAATTCAATTCTGTTATTTGAATTTTTAAAATGTTTTTTTTAATTATTCAGTTATATTAATGTTATTTTCTAAATTATTGATTATCTACATAATCTCTATTCATTGGTTAGGGACAACCATGTTCTCCATATTCATGGAGAGTTACTGACAATCTTTAAAAGACAATTGTCTTCAGAAATAATGAAGGGCACAAAAAATATTTGTTGCAAGATACACTTATGTCATTACTGATATACTGACTATGTAACCAATATTTCAGTGAGATTTTACATGAAGTTTAGTCAATTCATTTCTTGCTCTTAAGGAAACTTACGTTATTCTGATACTTAATATAGAGAAGAAATGTACTGCAATGAGGATAAAATTCTTGAGTAGTTTCAATGAGAGAATTGAGGAAGAACATTTTAAAATAATGTGATTCACTTTGGTAATTACTATCCAATTATTTTCAGGCAGTAACACAGAAATTTATGCCCTGTACCTTAGGTTTAGGCTCCTCAGGGGTGATTAATGCAGTACCCCCAGTGATACACATAGTAAGGTAATGGTACCACTCCCTTAATAAATTGACAATAATGAATTAAGAAGTCACAAATATTGAATTACTTGAAGGATTAATTTCCAAGTGCAAAAAAAAATACGATTGTTTTATCTGATTAGAATTTTAAAATGTAGTTGATTGCTTGTTGTATTTATCTCTCATTGCGGACAAAAGAAGTTTAGTTTCTATCCATGAAAAAATATAAAGTCTTGTGAAATGAAGGCACAACTGCCTTTATATTTTGATTTATAATCCCAGAGGAATTAAAGCTGCAATATCTATGTAGAAATTAATGTATCTAAATACCAATGACAAACATATAAACATATATTTTTCCTTCATAAATAACATGTCAAGTCTAATTGTTTTAGTTCTAATAATAAACCAACTTCTAGGTTTCCTATAAAAGTATAAACCTAAATAAAATCTATCATGTGTTATCATACTTGTGATAGGCTACAATGTTTAATTCCTTCTCCTTACAAATGCTCATTGATTATTTTAAATCTAAAGTCATATGAGGGAACAATCAGGGATAAATTGTCAAAGGAAATATTTAAGTGAATATTTCCTATTCAATTAGAAAGTAGAATACATGTATGTATCTATAATATAGGTGTATACCATTGCAAATTCAAATAAAAAAGTATACAGTGGGCAGGAGTTGTTTAGAAGAAAGCTTGATGGAATGGAAAATGAAAAGAAAAGGGCAGAGCAAAAAAAAAAAAAAAGAAATCACATTTGGTTACTATTTTCCTCACTGATAATATCTAATATTATTTCCATTCTTAAAGACAAAATACACAGTAAATAAAAGAAGAAAGGAATAGAATAGAAACAAATGATTCTGTGTTGAAAATATTAAAAATTTATTTAGAGATCTCAAAACACTGAGTAGTTTAGCTAACTTTATAAGCTGTACAAAATCTTGTTGCTGTTATTGAATTAAACTATATCTGAATGAAAATTTGATATTTAGCTGGCTGGGCTTGGTCCGAACCCGCCAGCCTCGGTATATGTGGCCAGTGCCATAACCATGGACACCATGCCTGGAAATTTGATATTTAGCTTGAATCTTACAAAATATTATGATACATTATATTTTTATAATATCTTTATTTGCTTCTTTAAACTGTTCTTTGACTTTTGAACTGTTTTATCAGACACTTCCAGCTGCAATTACTTTGTTCAAAAGCTTTTTCAGTTTTATAAACTATATCTAAACTATAGTGTTTTATCATAACTCATTTGTAAATGCAAAAAATGAGATTTTTGGATACATTTTAAAGTAATTCATGGCAGCTTAATTCTTCCATTAGTTATGGAAAAGATGGTATTTTTAAACATATATACATATACATGTTTGTAGATAAACACCTCCTTAAAAATTCCAAATGTATTTCATTTTCCTTTAAAGAGTATTATTATTTCTTTGGGCAACCTGAGACTATGACTCAAAGATTATGCAGAACAATACTTCTGGAACTTATTCCACACAGTACTCTGGTAGAGTACAAGAGTGGTAACACACAACTAGTAAAACAATGGGCCATCGCATCACATCCTGGACACTGTGGAAACACTCCTTAGTGAGGCTTCATGTAATCACTTTCATTGAGCTCCTGTGCAAAAGTCATGAATATCAGCACAAGTTCTGTTAAGGCATAACAGACTTTCCTTCTCTCTGTATTCCTTTAAGTGGTATAGGTAAGCGTGGAAAAATGGTAAAATACAAAATAATATAAACCAAAACATCCCTAGAGACAGCCTTTATTAACGTTTTTGCTTAACTCCTCCCAGCCTACATGTGAATGTACATATAGATTGGTATACTAACATATATAAAATACTCTATATTCTAATATATAAACTATTTTTCCACTTAACGTATATAATACAGTGAGTTTTAGAAGTTCAGTTAGATGATAGTATATTTGATCATATAATTCCCTGAGTAGTTTATGGAGTAGCATTGAGGATGAGGCTAGAAGGTCGTAACTGCCTGTGGAAAGTGGTGGAATCACCACTACTTGGGCAATGGCAGTTGTAATAGGGAAAAAGCCACTCTATTTCATAAATTTTTATATACCTGACATTTGCTTACTAAGAGAAATATAGATCAATATTATTAGAAGACTTTTGTGCATGTGAGAAACTCAGTTAAAGACAATAAACTCCCACCTTTTTAAAACCACCTAACACCTTTCAGGTGTTGATGGAGCTCAATATATAAACTGAACATGAAAATGAATAGGTATATTCACTTCTTGACAAAAGAGGCTAATGGAACTTACCCAGCTAAAACTTTTCACATTAAATTGAAATTATACCTCTAAATCTCGAAGGTAGTGAAAGCTAGGCATACCTCTCTATGTTAAGACAGTGCAGAAATATTGTCCAAAGCAAAGATTTATAAGTTGTCATTGGAAGCATTCACTCTAACAATAAAGAAGACAGCAGGATGGTGAAATGATGGTTGGAATTCAAAATAAATCACATGGCACTATAATCATTCCAGAGCAGTTAGATCTCCTTTACCACACTGCATCTGGAATCCCATCATGTTGCATTTTAAAGAAATAATTGTTCTTCGTAGGGATAGCAGTTTAGCATGCATAGTTCAAAGTTATAAGAAATATTAAGCAAAAGCTTGCTGTGAGCTGTGATGCTATGGCATTCTACTGAGGGCAACAAAGTAGGACTCTGTCTCTAATAAAAAAAATTAACTTTTAAGTTTTAGACATTGATTTTTTTTAGCATATTCTTTAAACCAAAAAAGAAGCAAGAACAGATTATGAGTAATATGGATTTTTTTAATATGAAAAACACAGAGTTATTTACAGTGGGCGTTTCTGTAGTAAATAGGCATCTACTAATGATACAACCTTGTTTTGGTTAAAATTATAGAATATTTGTTCAATTGTTATTAGCATTATTGTTATTATTATTATTTTATTTCAAAGGGAAAATAAAACTGACCTCAATGATGAAAATTTCTTTCTCTGGACATGGAATGTTTACAGTTATTATAACCCATTGGGAGCTAGACTATGGGGATATAATAGTCCTTATAAGTACTGGTTTTTATAGCCCATCAATTTCAAATTATCTCAAAACTTCAATAAAAAAAGATAATTTAAAGGAAAACATGTAAAGCGTGTTATTAATCTTTCCTATAGACTTAACGACATTGGATTTGACTCTTGGCCAATTCTCATTGCATAACTGTAATGAATGAAATAATTCCCACCCTTCAGCCAAATTCATGTCTACCTTGAACCTCAAAATGTGAACTTATTTGAAAAAGACTCTGTGCAGTTATAATTAGTTAAAGATCTTGGGATAAAAACCATCCTTGATTAAATGATGCCTCTAAATCCAATGACTTGAAGTAATTCTTACAAGTAAAGGAGGAGAAAACAACACAGAGAGAAGAAGGGCACATGACCCAGAGGTACAGATTACAATAATATGTCACAATCATAGGTCACCAAGAATTCCTCCAAGCCACCAGAAACTAGGAGAGAGCCATGGAAAAGGTTCTACTTTAGCATCTTCAAAAGAAACTAACCTTACTGATTCCCTGATTTTCAAATTTAGGCCCGTAAAACTAAGATTGTAAATGTATGGGGTGTTTATTGTTAGCCCCAGGAATCTAACATAATAATAAATAACTAAAGAAATTTCAGTTTGTTTTTCATAATTCATGTATGACACAACATAAATGAAAATCCAGAAAACACTGTGCATTGAACTGTGTATCTATCTCTGATTTTCAAGGTTATCATAGAGAAGCTAGTAAGAGGTATTAATAAGAAGCAATTGATCTGGACATTGGTGTTTAGTCTTATGTGTCTGAGTGGATCAAATGGGTAAGTAGGAGGGGCCTAAACAAAAACATGATGGAGGCCCAGACTTAAATTTACAGGGCTTAAATTTCTCTCCTTGTCATACCTGGCCCAAGTGTAGAATACCTGGGATATTGCATTCTGGACTTAAATACCAGAAGTCTTTTATTCTAATATTATTGTGGATTGTGTGTTTCTTGTCTGTATTCTTTCTTAAAGCTCAGTAAACCTGGTGTGGTTTAAAACCTATTGTGTTCCATAAATATGATTTTTAATAGGAACCCATAATCAAATACCAAATGGATCATAGAATGGACATGGCTTAATTATATATATGCACACACTTATCTATGAATCTATCTATGCACACACACAATATATGCCACACACTCATGTCATTGTTGTAAATATATTTCATTTTAACTGTATAAAAAACTGTGAGTTATGTATTTAGCAATTAAAAATAACTAAGCTTACAATTGGTTCAGTTAGTTTGTGGGAAGGATTTTTATGGAAAAGCCATTTTAGAATCATTTGGTCAAAGAATAGTATGAGAATAATGAGGCTGGGGATAACTAAAGATGGGGTACCAAGATTAACCAGATAAATGGGAGATATCTACCGTCAAATATATTTCCTCCTGCATTTCAAAGGTTTTAGAGGACAAAAATGAGGCATAAAGTGCAATTAATGGCATTAACAGAATGATAAAATTTACATTGCATAAACGAGAGAAACAATGTACAATTCAAACAATTGTATGAAGAGAGCAGCACAGATGCCTCATCAATAGGCAAAAATAATAAATTAAATTTTATTCAACTTATGAGCTTTATGAAGTTAATTTAATTAATATGCTAGAAAATCATGTTACTTATTTAATGAAATGATTATCTTCAAATGGGTAGAAATCATTTTTTAAAGCAGTATTACAAACAGTAATTATGGGCAGTGCCTGTGGCTCAAAGGAGTAGGGTGCCGGCCCCATAAACCAGAGGTGGCAGGTTCAAACCCAACCCCGGTCAAAAAAAAAAAATTAATAATAATGAAAATAAACAGTAATTACATAATTCTCCCATATGACAATGGCTCTCTAGTAGTGTTGTAGAAGTAATTCAAAACTAGAAACACAAGCTCTAGATTCAGACAAAGGTGTCTTAAGCCTTCACTGTATAACCCCTCATTGCTATGAGAAATTACACATGCCTCCCTCGACAAAAAATGAAATAAAATGCTCACAATAATCTCCAGTTTACAGTGGGATTATTAGGGTACTTTGAAATCATCATTCTGGGACCTTATTGAAAATAGCTTTCCACATTATGTTTCCTTCCTCAGTTGTTGTAGTTGAACTGGCGTAGATTCTGTTGCATTGCACTGCTTACTGGATGATACTTTTCTAAAGGATTCTTTATTTTGTACATAAGTTATTTATTACTGATGATGATTAAACTGAAGTTACCTACTCCAAGAGTACCTGAGACTTCAAATGTCTTTAAAAATACTGATTTTCTCTAAATTGTAACAGGCTCTGTTCTAAATATATTAGCTATAAAACCAAAAGTCTAATGTGAACCACCATGAAGCTTCCTCTTTAAAGGAAAACATGTAAAATGTGTTATTAATCTTTCCTATAGACTCAAGGACATTGGATTTGACCCTCGGCCAACTCTCATTGTGTAACTATAATGAATGAAATAATTCCCACCCTGCAGCCAAATTCTTGTCTACCTTGAACCTCAAAATGTGAACTTAGTTGAAAAAGACTCTGTGCAGCTATAATTAGTTAAAGTTCTTGGGGAAAAAATAATCTTTGATTGAATGATGCCTCTAAATCCAATGACTTGAAATAATTCTTACAAGTAAAGAGGAGAAAACAACACAGAGAGAGGAAGGGCACATGCTCCAGAGATGCAGATTAGAGTAATATGAGTATATGAATTTTAGAGTAATAATATTCTTTCTCTTTATCTTACATTTCACATTAAGCCTGTGTTATGCACATATACACATACACATACACACGCATGCAGCCAATGTGTTACTAATTTACCAAAGTGCATTTTCCTAAGGTGAGAAGATCTCTATAGTTTCAAATTACGAGATAGTTTGAAATATTAGTGTAGGGGCAGAAAAATGAATGACTTCAATGAATAGAGCGGGAATCTCTTAACAACCCAGGTGTCTTATAATTTTTGGTATTGAATAAGATTATTGTAAAGAATTTTTTAGCTGATAGCTTTTTAACATTTTTTGATACTAGACCATAATATATGATTTTGGTTTGTTAGTCAAAAGAAGTTAAGCAATTGAGTGGAATTACTAAAATCCTATTATCATTCATCTATTAATATGATCAAAATTTCTCTATACATACATAAAATATAAAACTAAAATTGAAATGCTAGTACTTTTATTATTCTGGCAATAATAGTCATGGATAAATAAATGGCTGATAAACATGGACATTCTATGTCATTAATGGATGAGTTTGCAATGGATGAATAGTTTGCTTTCTAATAAATGTGTAAAATAATTATTTTGACCAATTATGTACCATGAGAATTTCAATAGTTATTAAATCCAGAAGAAAAAAGGTTAACATTTCGAGCTTGATAGTTACGGTCTATTAAAATTATTTTAATTTATCAGCATATTAATTTTCAAGAAGGTATTTTGATAATAAAGAGATTCATAAAGCTTGATTATTTTCAATAGGGTAAAAATTTTCTAGAAGTAGTAAAATGAGCTCAAAAAAGTGAGAGTAAAAGGAACCATTTAAACTACTAAGAAAGAATCAATTATTAGGTTTTTAGGTGGATGATTTTCAGTACCAAGTTTGCTTTATAATTTAGATTCTATTTAGGTATATTCAAGTGAGTAATTGTACTAATCTTATTTTAAAATAACAACATAGGTAATACATCACCAAGTGCATTATTTTTACTTAACAATAGAAAAGTTTTAAAAATGTTAAAGGTGCAAGAATATGGGAGCAAAAATATCTTAAGGCTTCTAAATCATAGCATATGGGCAAATGCAGACAAGCTTAATAATCCATTTCCATTTAATTAAGAAAATCTTATAGAACAATACTAAGGTTTCAAAGATTTATTGAACATGTATTGTCCAAAGTAAGAGCATGCCGTGGACAAGTAGAACATAGTCTCTGCCTATAAAGGACTTAGAAACACTTATAAAAAATCAATCATAAAACAGTATATAGCAATGGCCCTTTACATGTTAGGCATGTATATAAATTCTACAAAGTTGTTTTCTGAATAAAATGAAAATTACAATGGCTGACCTGAAATCCAGTAACTACACTCATTTTACTGAAAACTATTGTTATCTGCAAATATTTTTATAACAAATATAATTTAAAAAAAAACTTTGAGTCAGCAAATTTTTTGCATGTAGAATTTAACCATGATTTTGGGGGTGTTTTGGGAGGTTATTTCTGTTTCTAAGGTGAGTTTTTCAGCGATTTACTGCATTATTTTCTACGGCCAGGTATTAAACAAAGAAATAAATATCCCAGTACCCTTAGCATAGACCAAAATCTGGGCACACTAAAGTCCCAAAGTTGGCCCCATGAAATCCACCTACATATAGTCAGCCTCCTATATACACAGGTTTTGCATACTGCAAATAATGTTTTCCATTTGTGTCTGTTTGAAAAAAAATTGGTGTATAAATAAATCCACAAACTCCAAACCCATGGTGCTCCAGGGTAAACTGTTTAATTATTGATACAGAAGAATCAAGTGATACAGGAGTACCTAGCTACTTGTTTTTTGGTTTCTAAGGCAGAGGGTGTGATGTTCGTCCTTCTCTGCAACTCAGATATACCTTCTCTGGCTTTGGGTTCAATTTTTTTTTTTTTTTTTTTTTGCCACTTCCTAGGATACCTTCAGCGCAGAGCTCTGTAGCACTAACTAGATGCATCTCCCTTTCCTGAGGGTAATAAGATCACTAAAAGTGAGTTCCAGATGGAAAACCTAATTGTGTATTGACAAATGAGAGAAAATGCAGTTATTTTATAAATTAATGATAATCAACAATCATTAATACTCATTGCTGATTTTAATGTGCTAAACATTCTAAAATATCACTGCAGCTACCATCTACAACCATCTATGAGAAAATTAGCATCATTATCACCATCATAAATGTAGAAAATGAAGCATGGAGAAAAATAAGTAAATTATTCAGTATTTGTTCAGCTAATCTATGAGACTTATTAAGCACCTACTATTTGTTGGGTATAATTCTCTGTATCAGAAATATAGAATTGAATAAGCAGAAGTGGCCTCTTCTCTGGGGTAACTTTTGGCTTCTACATGTGGCAGTTCAGCGATTAAGAACAGGCAGCAACCTCTCACATCTTGGCTTCATCTCAGCCTGTGACAAGGCAGTATCTGTAAAGAGGATAGTGCAGAATTGATCACTTCCCTGCTTTACAGTGGAGCTGATATCCAGCAGGTCGGGTATGGTGGCCTCACTGCCCTCCATATTGCTACAATAGCTGGCCACATGGAGGAATTGCATGTTAGAAATCTTCAGTCCTGGTCAGAGGTCAGAGAGCAAGATGGCAGCTGAGTAACAGCTTCCCTGCAACTGGGCACCATGAGTCCGGGGAGATAAGACTCCAGGCATCTCTGGCTGGTGGGATCTGCCTATAATCATCCCTTTGAGGATACAGGGAGTCAGCGAGAAACTTCTGGACCCCAAGAGGAGGACAAAAACAGTGGAAAACTGGCAAGTAGTTGCATGTGTTTGATCAGTCTAATCCCGCCGGCAGCTGTAAGTACAGCAGCAGTGAGACTGCAAACCAGAAAGGCCTGACCTGTGAACTGTTTTGGTGTTTTTGGACTTGGCACCCAGTTGAACTGCCTTGGGGAGAGCTTGGGCAGCAGTGTGGAGGACTTTGGGTGTTGTCTAAGGCCCAATTCTGAGCCACTGAGCCAGACGGAGCTAATAGTGTTTGGCTGTGGGCCACAGGGAGCCATTGTAAGAGAACTGTCCCTGCAAGCTCTGCCCTCAGGGTTGGGAGCTAGTAACCTAGTGACTGAGCAACCTAAAGGCAGGGACTGAGCGGACTTACAACCTTAATCTTCAGGGGCAGAGTGAGACTGGTTTTGGCACACTGGGTAAGTGGATAGCCACTTCAGCAGTGATCCCAATGACAAGCACTTTCCTGGGAAAGCTTCTGCTTAACCAAGTTTCCTTCCTCTTAACCTTTTAAGAGGGCTGAAGAGAGAGTTAGGATCTCCACCCTGTGGGGCTTGAGAAATCAGCGGAGGCCTCCAGTCATATCAGCATTGTGATTAACATATCATACCCCAGAAGACCACCTATTGCTCAGACAATATTCAACTATATATATATATTGAGCAGAGGATTCCACCTACAAAGAAATGTTAGGAATGACAGAAATGGAATTTAGAATACACATGATGAAAACAATGAAGGAAGTGATGGAAACAATGAAGGAAACTGCTAATAAAGTGGAAAATAATGAAAAAGGAAATCCAAAAAAAAAAAAATCAAATAAGAGATGAACGATATGAAGAATACAGAAAGGATATAGTGGAGATGAAGGAACTGAAGCAGTCAATTTGGGAGCACAAAGATGCAATGGAAAGTATCAGCAACAGGTTAGACCATGCAGAAGAAAGAACTTGGAGGTAGAGGACAAAGTTCTTGAGATAACTCAGATAGTTAAAGAAGCAGAAAAGAAGACAGAAAAAGCAGAATGTTCACTGTCAGAATTATGGGTCTTTATGAAACATTCCAACATATGAATTATAGGAATCCCAGAAGGGGAAGAAAAATGCCCCAGAGGAATGGAAGCCATACTAGAGAATATTATAAATGAAAATTTTTCAAATATCACAAGATTTTGACACACAGCTTTAAGAGGGATATTGGACCCCAGGTCGCCTCAACTCTAACCAAGCTTCTCTAAGACACATTGTGATGAATCTGTCCAAAGCAAAACTAAGAAAAGATTCTGCAAGCTGCCAGGACTAAGCACCAATTGATCTACAGTGGCAAATCCATCAGAGTGATGGCAGACTTCTCTAGTGAACCTTTCCAAGCAAGAAGACAGTGGTCATCTACCTTTAATCTACTTAAACAGAACAATTTCTAGCCCAGAATTCTATATCCTGCTAGCTAAGCTTTAAAATTGAGGGAGAAATCAAATCATTTACTGATATACAAACATTGAGGAAATTCGCCACAACAAGACCAGCTCTACTGGAAATACTTCAACCTGTTCTACACACTGACCATCACAATGGATCAACAGCAAAGTAAGAACTCAGAAATTAAAGCACAGAACCTAACTTCCACACTGATTCAAAAGATAAAACTAAGCAATGGATTTTCACAAAATAAGATGAATAGAATACTACCACACTCATCAATTATCCCAATAAATGTCAATGGCTTGAATTCCCCCCTGAAGAGACATAGATTGGCTGACTGGATTAAAAAACACAAACCATCCATTTGCTGTCTGCAAGAAACACACCTGGCTTCAAAAGACAAACTAAAACTTCGAGTCAAGGATTGGCAGACAATTTTTCAGGCAAATGGAATTCAGAAGAAAAGAAGTTGCAATCTTATTTTCAGATACATGTAGATTTAAAGCAACTAAAGTCAAAAAAGACAAAGATGATCACTTTATATTGGTCAAGGGAAAAATACAAAAAGAAGACATTCCAATTCTAAATATTTATGCACACAATTTAAATGCTCCCAGATTCTTGAAACAGACCTTACTCAGTCTGAGCAATATGATATCTGATAATACCATAATAACAGGGGACTTTAACACTACTCTTACAGAGCTGGACAGATCCTCTAAACAGAAATTAAACAAGGATATAAGAGATTTAAATAAGACCCTGGAACAACTGTGATTGATAGACGCATATAGAACACTCCATCCTAAAGATAAAGAATATACATTCCTCTCATCACCACATGGAACATTCTCCAAAATTGATCATATCCTGGGACACAAAACAAATATCAACAGAATAAAAAGAATTGAAATTTTACCTTTTATCTTCTCAGACCATAAGGCACTAAAAGTGAAACTCAACTCTAACAAAAACGTTCGACCCCACACAAAGGTATGGTAATTAAACAACCTTCTGTTGAATAACAGATGGGAGCAGGAAGAAATAAAACAGGAAATCATTCAGTTCCATAAGCATAACAACAATGAAGACACAGCTACCAAAACCTGTGGGATATTGCAAAAGCAGTTTTGAGAGGAAAATTTATTGCTTTAGATACCTATATACGAAAAACAAAAAGAGAGTGCATCAATAAACTCACAAGCCATCTTATGGAATTAGAAAAAGAAGAACAATCTAAGCCTAAACCCAGTAGAAGAAAAGAAATATCCAAAATCAAATCAGAGATCAATGAAACTGAAAACAAAAGAATCATTCAGAAAATTAATGAAACAAGGAGTTGGTTTTTTGAAAAAATATATAAAATAGATAAACCTCCAGCCATACTAACTAGAAATAGAAAAGTAAAATCTCTAGTAACCTCAATCAGAAATGATAAAGGGGAAATAACAACTGATCCCACAGAGATACAACAGATCATCTCTGAATACTACCAGAAACTCTATGCCCAGAAATTTGACAATGTGAAGGAAATGGATCAACATTTGGAATCACACCCTCTCCCTAGACTTAGCAAGGAAGAACTAGAGCTCCTGAACAGACCAACTTCAAGCACTGAGATTAAAGAAACAATAAAAAAGCTTTCAACCAGAAAGTGCCTTGGTCCAGATGACTTCACACCAGAATTCTATCAAACCTTCAAGGAAGAGCTTATTCCTGTACTTCAGAAATTATTCCAAAAAATTGAGGAGGAAGGAATCTTCCCCCAACACTTTCTATGAAGCAAACATCACCCTGATACCACAACCAGGAAAAGACCCAACGAAAAAGGAGAATTTCAAACCAATTTCACTTATGAATATAGATGCAAAAATTTGCATCTATGAATATAGATGCAAAAATATTCAACAAAATCCTAGCCAATAGATTACAGCTTATCATCAAAAAAAGTCATACACCATGATCAAGTAGGTTTCATCTCAGGGATGCAAGGCTGGTTTAATGCACGCAAATCCATAAACATTATCCACCATATTAACAGAGGCAAAAACAAAGATCATATGATCCTCTCAATAGATGCAGAAAAAGCATTCCATAAAATCTAGCATCCTTTTCTAATTAGAACACTGAAGAGTATAGACATATGTGGCACATTTCTAAAACTGACTAAAGCTATCTATGACAAACCCACGCTAATATTTTACTGAAGGAGTAAAACTGAAAGCTTTTCCTCTTAGAACTATAACTAGACAAGGTTGTCCTCCGTCACCATTACTATTCAACATGGTGCTGGAAGTTCCAGCCAATACAATTAGACAAGACAAGAAAATAAAGGGGATCCAAATGGGAGCAGAGGAGGTCAAACTCTCCCTCTTTGCTGACAACATGATCTTATACTTAGAGAATCCCAAAGACTTAACCACAAGACTCCTGGAAGTCATCAAAAAATACAGTAATGTTTCAGGATATAAAATCAATGTCCACAAGTCATTAGCCTTTGTATACACCAATAACACTCAAGATGAGAAGCTAATTAAGGACACAACTTCCTTCACCATAGTTTCAAACAAAATGAAATACCTAGGAATATACCTAAGAAAGGAGGTGAAAGACTTCATAACGAAAATTATGAAATCTTCAGAAAGGAAATAGCAAAGGATATTAACAAATGGAAGAACATACCATGCTCATTGATGGAAAGAATCAACATTGTTAAAATGTCTATACTTTCCAAAGCAATCTACCTATTCAATGCCATTCCTATTAAAATGCCAACATTGTACTTTCAAGATTTGGAAAAAATGATTCAGTGATTTGTATGGAACCAGAAAAAACCCCATAAAGCTAAGGCAGTTCTTAGTAATAAAAATAAAGCTGGGGGCATCAGCATACCAGATTTTAGGTTATACTACAACGCCTTAGTGGTCAAGACAGCATGGTACTGGCACAAAAATAGAGACATAGACACTTGGAATTGAATACAAAACCAGGAAATGAAACTAACATCTTACAACCACCTAATCTTTGATAAACCAAAAAGAACATAACTTGGGGAAAGACTCCCTATTCAATAAAGACTGTTGGGAGAATTGGATATCCACATGTAAAAGACTGAAACTGGACCCACACCTTTCCCCACTCACAAAAATTGATTCAAGAATGATAAAGGACTTAAATTTAAGGCATGAAACAATAAAAATCCTCAAAGAAAGCATAGGAAAAACACTAGAAGATATTTGCCTAGGAAAAGACTTCATGAAGAAGACTGCCATGGCAATTGCAACAATGACAAAAATAAACAAATGGGACTTCATTAAACTGAAAAGCTTCTGTACAGCTAAGGACACAACAACCAAAGCAAAGAGACAACCTACACAATGGGAAAGGATATTTGCATATTTTGAATCAGTCAAAAGCTTGATAACTAGGATCTATAGAGAAATCAAAGTAATCCATGTGAAAAAGCCAGCAATCCCATATATGAATGGGCAAGAGACATGAATAGAACCTTCTCTAAAGAAAACAGATGAACGGCTAACTAACATATGAAAAAATGTTCATCATCCCTATCTATTAGAGAAATGCAAATCAAAACCACCCTGAGATACCAGCTAACCCCAGCGAGAATGGCCCGCATCACAAAATCTCAAAAGTGCAGATGCTGGCATGGACATGGAGAGCAGGGAACATTTTTATACTGCTGGTGGGATTGCAAACTAGTATAACCTTTCTGGAAGGAAGTTTGGAGAAACCACAAAGCACTCAAGCTAGACCTCCCATTTGATCCGGCAATCTCATTACTGGGCATCTACCCAGAAGGAAAAAAATCCTTTTATATAAGGACACTTGTACTAGACTGTTGATTGCAGCTCAATTCACAATCACCAAAATGTGGAAGCAGCCTAAATGCCCACCAACCCTGGAATGGATTAACAAGCTGTGGTATATGTATTCCATGGACTACTATTCAGCCATTAAAAAAAATGGAGACTTTACATCCTTCATATTAACCTGGATGGAAGTGGAAAACATTATTTTTAGTAAAGCATCACAAGAATAAAGAAGCATGAATTCTATGTACTCAAATTTTATATGAGGACAATTAATGACAATTAAGATCACTGTGGGTGTGGGGGAAGGGGAGAGCAGAGAGAGAAAGAAGGAGGGAGGGGTGGGGAAAGGAAGAGCAGAGAGAGGGAAGGAGTGAGGGGGTAGGGGCCTTGGTGTTTGCTACACCTTTTGGGGGCAAGATACGATTGCAAGAGGGACTTTACCTAACAAATAACAATCAGTGTAACATGGCTTATTATACCCTCAATGAATCCCCAACAATAAAAAAATAAATAAATAAATAAAATAAAAAAAGAGAGAGAGAACAGGCAGAACGCTTTTTCAATGCTGTGTCAGTGTTTCCTGTCCCTCCTATTTCATGCCCTGACCCTCTAAATGAGTAACAAAGAATATAAAGTCAGCACAGAGCTCAGGGGATCGCATAATCAAATTAATCAACAAAGAAACTCTTCCATACAAGAATCTTGTCTTTTCTCTGACAACTACAGGTAGAATTATATTTATTACCTGAGTTGTCTAGCTATGCTAAAAAAGAAACATATGACTGGACAAGTTATTTGATCTTTTAAAGTCTATTTTACATTTTGGAAAATGGAAAATAGTGGGATAAACCCTTCCTAATTTGTTCCTTTCAGAAGCAGAGTTTTTGGTAGGATGATACACATACATACATGGGTCAAACCTCATTTCCATACCCCCCAATTAATTTAATGTTATTTTAATTTAAAACAAAAAATTAACTTTGTTTATTCAGATTAATTTTAAGCAAAATCGCAGGCATTTCTAAAAGTGTGTGAATTTAGAAGATTATTTGCACAAATCTAAAATAGTTTTGAATAATAACATAGATAAAACTTCTTAGATTTTTAAGGAATATTTTATATATGAGAATGAATTTTATGTCACAAAAGAAGAGCATGGTCTATCAGTTCATATTTCAGACATAAAAATTCAGTTACTTATAATTCATTAGGAATGAAGCTTTGTTTATATGGAACCATCCATTGTTAATAGCCTGTATTGCAATAAGACTCACCATGAACAGGTGATGATTACAGTACTTAGCACTTCTGGAGAATAAAAGTACAGCAACTATAATCATTCTCAAAATTTACTTCATAAGTGTCACACTGTTAATTACAGTTCAAATAATTAGCATCTGGTTGAAGTTATAGGTGTAGTTTTGAGGAATTTGTATTACAGGAAATGCATTTAAAGAACCTTTAATCACAACATAAAATGTTCTCTGCTGGCTTTGGATACACTTGTACAGTAAGTCACACCTGGTGTTTACTAAAATTGCTAAAGTATAAAGATCAATTGATGCTGTTTTTTCTTCATTGGAACATGAAAAATAGTATTATTTTACCTTTAGACACTATGGTTTTCAAAAGAAATGATAATTATGGAACCTTTATTGCATTTTTAAGTTTTAGTAACATTGAAAGTGTTACAATATTTGGGTCTGATTTAAAATCAATATGTATATTAAATACAAAATTACCAAAGAAAATCAAATTACATTGACTTGTTTGTAAAATAGAATGTGTGAGGACACTGTGTTTGTGAAGAGACTTGGTGAAAAACAATTTCAGGCATCTGATTGATTTTCAAGGAGGCATTTTTAAGGGTTATTCTGAAAGTACTGGAATTATCTTGGATTTTTGATTTGTAAGTTAGTGTTTGAAAAAAGCAATGGGGAAGAGGTCCATAAATGGACTTAGGTATTTTACTGAATATACAATAAGTACAACATTTAAAACCAGTAAGCAGAAGATAATTTTTACCCTAAAATAATTTTGAAGAGGTAGACCAACATTTGGTAAAAATACAGATGGCTCAGTGCCTGTAGCTCAACTGGCTAGGGTGCCAGCCATGTACACCGGAGGTGACAGGTCAAATCCATGCCAGGCATACTACCAAATAGCAATGACAACTATAGCCAAAAACAAAAACAAACAAACAAACAAAAAAAACAAAAAAAAAACAGACAGTAAATCCTTGCATGGGCCTTTTGGCTGTGCCAGTTGCAAGGAAGGCTGGAAAACACTGGTTTTGCCAGATTGCCCAACTGAGGTAGCCACCACACTCCTCTGGGGTATGCTCCACCTGTGATTCCCAGCTCTGTTTGTGTAACTAGAGGCTCACATTTGCAAAGACTGAGGCTCAGAGGTGAACACAGCTCCCAGGGACTGGTGACCCCTCTAAAACCTAAGTCTTGACTCAGAAATGTATCATAGAAATAAAGAAAACAAGTAATGGTCATGTGAAATTATCATTGGTTCACTAATAGTTCCTGGACAAAGTTAGGGCTCATTGCTCAAGAATGTTGGTCCTAAAAATGCTACAAAGATGTTTGACATAAAGGCTTATGTTCAGTAAGCTGTGGAATGGGCTGCAAAGGACTCAGCGGATTCCTCACAGCAGTTATTCTGGCCCTCATTCTAATATTTTCTAAGAAGTGCTTTCCTGGAAGTTGGTCAAGATGATTTAGGATCTAGGAACAGGAAAAGGAGCAAAAGAAGAAACAATAAGAAAACATTGTGAAAGCCAAATGACTTTAAAAGTTTTGAATGAATGAACAGGCTGTGTAATCAGATGAAGAATATTTGGGAAATTATTAGCTTTGGAAGTAGCCACTAAGTTTTCATGAATTTTGAGATAGTTTTATTTAGTAAATAAAATCTGCCCTCATGGAATAATCATGCTGATACTGACCTCAATACTGTAATAACTGTTAGGCTTGAGTGTAGAAGCTTGTTGATGTCTGGTCACAATCACAGTAAGTTAGCATTTATTAAGGTACAAACTTTTGGTACCTTAATCATTTGCCATTTTGCAGTTTTTGTACCTACATGAAAATATCCTGAAGAGAAAAATTACTTTAGAATTTGAATTCTATTCAATTACTGGTCTAAAATGGTGTTCTGTACTAAGCAAAGAACACTATGGATATAAAGGTCAGAACTGTCCTAACTGAGATGAAAAGTATGCTCTAGCTTCAAAGAGATATGGTCTATTGATCACATTTTATCACTATTTCTTATTTCTTGGAATGCAATCATTTCAGGCTTCCTCAAAAATAAAATAATATCAATCAATGAGCATGTCAATTTCTTCATTTTTTTCCCCTCTATTTTAGCTTTTGAAATAGTGGTAATTGCCAAGATATTTCAAAAAAATATTCTCATTATCTTGATTAGAGAGAATATCACCTACTGGACATAATAATTTCCGTATGTATGAACACGGTCATTTTCTTAGAATTGACTTGTTAAGAAGAGTAACACCAATTTAAAGCTTGCAATGAAAATGATAAATATTGTAGTGACTCACAACCAGTTTATTACTATTTGGGCTAAGTACAAATGTGAAACAAATATCTTATTAGATAATTTGATGATTGTATAGATATGAATTTTGTTTTTTACTCCGTTCCAAGTTTTAATTCATGTGGTAATGCTATTGTATATTTTTGATTAAACTATCTTTTTTTCCTTATTAAAGCATAACTGTGAACATTGATGCATTTATGGGGTTCAGTGTACTGATTAGATATACAATATGGAATGCTTACATCAAACTGATTAACATAACCATCACCTTCCTTCTTATTCATTGTGGTAAGACATTTATATTCTAATCTTAATAGTTTTGAATAGGGTATCCCCTTCCTTCCCCCTTCTCTTCCCTCTTTCTTTCTGGACTATAGTTTTGTTTTACCATTAGCATGAATGTGTAGGTGATTTTATATTGATTTCATAGTAGTATTGACTACATTGGATGTTACTTTTTTTTATTTCCATTCTTGAGATGCTTTCCTAAGAAGAATATGTTCCAGATCCATCCAGGTAAACAAAAAAGATGTGAAGTCTCTATCTTTTTATGGCTGCATAGTATTCCATGCTATACAGATACCACAATTTGTTAATCCATTCATGAGCCAATGGTCACTTGGGGTGCTTCCATGACTTGGCAATTATGAATTGGGGTGCAATAAACATTCTGATGCAAATATCATTGTTGTAAAATGATTTTTGGTCATCTGGATATATGATTTTTGATCATCTGGGTATATACCTAGTAGAGGAATTTCAGGATCTAACAGTAGGTCTACTTTTAGTTCCTTGAGTATTCTCAAAACTTCTTTCCAAAAAGGCCATATTAGCTTGCATTCAGTGTAGAAGTATTCCCATCTCTCCACATACATGCCAACATCTGCAGTTTGGGGACTTTGTTATGTAGGCTAATCTTACTGGAGTTAGATGATATCTCAAAGTGGTTTTTATTTGCATTTCTCTAATGACTAAAGTTGATGAGCATTTTCTCATGTGTTTGTAGGCCATGCCCCTCTCTTCTTCTGAGAAGTTTCTGTTCAAGTCTCTTGCCCACATAGAAATAGGGTTATTTGTTCTTTTCTTATTGATTAGTTTGAGTTCCCTGTGGATTCCAGTTGTTAAACCTTTGTCAGAAGCATAAGCTGCAAAAATCTTCTCCCCTTCTGTAGGCTGTCTGTTTGTTTTACTTACTGTGTTCTTGGATGTGTACAAGCTTTTTAGTTTGATCAGATCCCAGTAATATATTTTTTGGAGTTGCCTCAATTGCCCAAGGGATCCTCTAAATAAAATATTCTTGCAGATCAATTTCTTCAGGCACTTTCCCTGCATTCTCTTCTAGTATTTTTATAGTTTCATATCTTAAGTTTAAATCTTTTATTCAGTGAGAATAAATTTTTGTTAATGGTGAAAGGTGAGGGTCCTGTTTCAGTCTTCTACATGTTACCAGAGAGTTCACCCAACACCATTTGTTAAATAGGGAATCTTTCCACCAATGACTATTTTTAGTTCACTAACACCATTGTTAAATAGGGAATCTTTCCACCAATGACTATTTGTCAAAGATCAAATGTTGATAAGTGACTGGGTTCATCTCTTGGTTCTCTGTCCTATTCCATAAATATACCTCTCTATTTTTGTGCCAATACCAAGCTGTTTTGATCACTATAGATTTACAGTATAGCCTGAAGTCTGGTCATGTGATACCTCTTGATTTGTTTTTATTTCTGAATAATGTATTGGCTATTTGAGTTTTTTTCTGATTCCATATAAATTGAAGTACTATTTTTGCAAGTTCTTTCAAGTATGACAGTGTTGCTTTAATAGGGATTGCATTAAATCTGTAGAATGATTTGGCTAGTATGGATGTTTTAACAATGTTGGTTGATTCTTCCCATCCATAATCATGGTGTGTTTTTCCATTTGTTAACATCTTCAACTATTTCTTTTCTCAGAGTTTCATAATTCTCTTTATAGAGATATTTCACATCCTTTGTTAGGTAAATTCCCAGATATTTCCTCTTCTTTGGCACTACTATGAAGGGAATAGGGAGCTTGACTATATTTTTTGCTTGACCATTGTTGGCATATATAAAAGCTACTGATTTTTGAATATTGATTTTGTATCCTGAGACACTGCTATATTCCTTGATCACTTCTAAGAGTTTTGTATTTGAATTCCTGGTGTTTTCCAGGTATCGGATCATATCATCTGCAAAGAGTGAGAGTTTGGTATCCTCTGACCCCATTTGGATATACTTGACTGCATTCTCTTGAGTGATTATCAAAGCTAAGACTTACATTACTATGTTGAAAACAGTGGAGATGGTGGGCATCCTTGCCTAGTTCCAGATCTGAGTGGAAATGTTATCAATTTTACTCCATTCAATATAATATTGTCTGTGCGTTTGCTGTAGATTACCTCTATCAGTTTAAGAAATGATTTGTCTAAGCCTATTTTCTTAATCATGAAATGATGCTGGATATTATCAAAACCTTTTTCTGCATCAATTGATAGAATCATATGGTCTTTGTATTTTATTTTATTTATATGATGTATTATATTTATAGTTTTACATATGTTAAACCAACCTTGCAACCCTGGAATAAAACCGACTTGATCATGGTGTGTAATTTTTTGATGTGTTGTTGAATTCTGTTTGCTAGGATATTCTTGAATATTTTTGCCTCAATATTTATTAATGATATTGGTTTTTAGCTTTCTTTCTTTATAGGTCCTTTCCTGGTTTGGGTATCAGGGTGATATTTACTTCATAGAATGTGTTGGGAAATATTCCTTCTTTTTCATGTTTTGGAAAAGGTTATGCAATATAAGTACTAGTTCCTCTTTAAAGGTTTGGTAGAATGCTGATGTGAAGCCATCTGGTCCTGGACCTTTCTTTTTTGGGATATTTTGTATAATTATATTTCAGGGATTGATATAGGTCTATTCAGAATTTCTAATTTTTCTGGCTGAGACTGAGAAGGTCTCATGCTTCCAATTATTGGTCTATTTCTTCCAGATTTTCATATTTCTGAGAATAGAGTTCTTTGTAATAATCACTGAGGATTTTTTGGATTTATGATTTAGGATTTCATTTATGTCTGTTGTTATTTCTCCTTTGTTGTTTCTGATAGACCATATCAGAGATTTTACTTTTCTGTTTCTGGTTAGGTTAGCCAAAGGTTTATCCACTTTGTTAATCTTTTCAAGAAACCAACTTCTGTTTCACTTATTTTATGAATGTTTCTTTTGTTTTCCATTCCATTTAATTCTGCTCCAATTTTGGTTGTTTCTTTTCTTCTGCTAAGTTGGGGGTTTATTCTTCTTTCTTTTCCAGTTGCTTGCGATGACCCATTAAGTTGTTGACTTGTTCTTTCTGTTTTGTTGATGAAGGCTTCCAATGCTATAAATTTCCTTCTTAAGACTACCTTTTCAGTATCTCACAGGTTTTGATAATTTGTGTCTTCATTATCATTTTGTTTCAAAAATTTGGTTATTTCCATTGTAATCTCATTTTTTACCCAGCCATCATTCATCATAAGGTTATTTAGTTTCCATGACATTTTTGAGTATGAAGATTCCTATTGTTGTTGAGTTCAACTTTTATTCTGTGATTTTCCAAAAGATACAAGGAATATTTCTATTCTTTTCAATTTGCTGAAGTAGACTTGTGTCCTAAGATATGATCAAATTTTGAGGATGATCCATGTGCATATGAGAAGAATGTGTACTCAGTTTTATTAGGATGAAATATTCTGTAGATGTCTATTATGTCCATTTGGCCTCCTCCTATCTAACTATAACTTTGTACCACTGACCAACTTCTCCTTATTCCTTCCTCGCCTTACCCTTTTCATCTTCTAAGTAAACATCTTTTTAATCTCTACATGTATGTATGTATTAGATCAAATATTTAGAGTTGATATATGTGTGAGGACATGTTGTTTGTCCTTCTGTGGGAAACTTATTTCACCTAACTCAATGTCCTCCAGGCTTATCTATGCAAAAATGACAGGTATTTATTACTTTTAAATATGAATAGTATTCCCTTATGGATATACATGCTATACCACATTCTTTTAATCCATCCATGTATTGATGGATGCAAGCATTGATTTCATATCTTGGCTACTGTGAATATGGTATAACGTATATGGGAGTACAAATATCTCTTAAGCACACTGATTACATTCCTTTTAGATATATAGCCAGTAGCAGAATTCTTAGTTTTATTTTCATTCTTTTTGAGGAAAATCTATGCTATTCTTTATAATATACTAAATTTCATTTTCATGAATGGTGCATAAGAGTTCTCCTTTTGAAGCATATTTGCCAGTATTTGTTATTTTTGTCATTTTTGTAATGGCCATTCTAAATGAGAAGAGGTGTTATTTCATTGTGATTTTGAATTTCCCTGATGATTAGTGATGTTGAACGTTTTTTTCATATATGTTTTGGCCATTTATGTGTCTTCTTTTGAGAAATTCTACCTGGATCTTTTACCCATTTTTAATTAATTAATTTTGAGCCTCAATCAGTCACACTGGGTGGAGCACCATAGTATCATAGCTCACAGCAACCTCAAACTCCTCTTGGACTCAAGCAATCCTCTTGCCTCAGACTCCAGAGTAGCTGGAACTACAGGTGCCTGCTACAATGCCTGGCTATTTTTAGAGATGGGATCTCACTCTTGCTCAGGCTGGTCTTGAACTCCTGAAATCAATCCATCTGCCAGCCTCGGACTCCCAGAGTGTTAGGGTTACAAGAATGAGCCCCGCACCCAGCCTTAAGATGTAAATCTTATCCTAACTATGTTCAGTTTTACAATTCAAGGATGCCTTTCTCACTTAACTAGCAGCCATCCTTATAAGATCTAGTCACACAGAAAGATAGGCTCTCTGTCTCCTGGCTTCCGTGGAAAGTTAGGGACCTAACTTCTACAAGCACCAATTAGAAAACACAGATGGCCTAGTCACAATGACAAATATCTCCTCTACCTTCTTCCATTAGCTGATCCAAGTGTTTAGAAATCCTCCTACTTTATTTCTGTGGCAATGAGTTCAATCTATCTTTCTTAATGCAGTAGTTTTGAATCTTTATTGCAGTAGTGTTGAATAAAGTCTTCCCTGACTGTTTAACTGTCTAAGACAAGATATGGAGGTTAGGATAAAAATTTATGAATTATTTGTAAGTAAAATTCCATTAAAAATTAAAAAAAAAAAAAAGGCAGCATATGAAGCTGTTGGGAAAACAGCTTTAAAAAATACTATTTCAAAATATTAAGGAACCACTAATGTTTTTGTTACATAGGTCGGTTTAGTAATGCTTGGGTCAGTAATGCATGGGTAAGTGTGACCTTCATTTAAGTGGTATTCTTTGTACATAGTGGTTTGAATTTTTGCCACTCCCATCCACTTCCTCACTGTGCTTAATTTCCCATGTTTTTACTTACTTCTGTGCACATCAGTTAGTTCCAATTTATTAGAGAGTATATGTGGTGTCTTTTTTTTTTTTCTGTTCTTGAGATACTTTACTTAGGATAATGATCTCTAGTTACATCCAAATTGCTGCAAAAGGCATTAATTAATCGATTTTTATGGCTGAGTGTATTCCATGATATACTTATATTTCATTGTGTTAATATACTGAATTTATGGGTACAAGAGTTGATTCTATATCTTTGCATTGTGAATAATGACATAATAAACAGTCAAGTGCTGGTGCTTTTCATTGAAACGACTTAATTTCCTTTTAGTAGATACTTTATAGTGGGATTAATAGATAAAGGTCCACTTTTGTTTTTTGAAAAATCTACACACTGTTCTCCATAGTAGTTGTAGTAATACGTAGTCCCATCAAGTGTATACAAATGTTCCTTTCTCTTCTCATCCACACCAGCATCTATTGTTTCTTGACATTTTTAATGAAAGCCATTCTAACAGGAGTAAGGTGATATCTTATTGTAGTTTTAATTTGCATTTACTTAATGATTGGTGAAGTTAAGCATTTTTTCATGTGTTTGGCCATTTGTGTATCTTTTTTTGAAAAACTTCTATTCATGTTTTCCATCCATTTTTTTAAATATCTTGTTTGTTATTCCTTATTGATTTATCTGAGTACTTTTTTGATTCTGGTTATTAGCACTTTATCAGATGTATCATTTGTGAATATTTTCTCCCATCTGTATGTTGTATTTGCTCTATTGGTTATCTACTTAACTGTGAAGAGAAGTTTATTGATTTAATCTAGTCCCATAAATTTAGTTTGGTTGTTGCTGTAATTTCCTTTGGGATCTTAATCATAAATTTTTTCCCTGGGAATTATCTAGGAAAGTATTCTTTACATTGTCTCCTTGAACTCTTATGGGTTTATGCCATATATTTAAGTCTTTATCTACCTTGAATTAATTACTGTGATTGGTAAGAGATAAGGGTCTTTGTGTTTCATTCTTCTCCATAAGTCAACTCAATTTTTCCAGCATCATTGTTGAATAGGGCCTCAGAAAGCAAAACATTTCTCAAGTATTAATAAAACAGAAAAGAAAAGAAATCTATCAATTAGATTATATGTTTTCAAAATGTACGAGATCTGACAATTAAGTTTGCAAACTTGCCACCATGCACTTACACTGGCAGCACTATAAAAACAACTCGGTACAGTTTCATAATCTCGTCCTATTAGTGTCTCACAGTTGTCTTCCTGTCCATATGTGGCAGCGCCTTACTGAGTAAGGTTCATTATTATCATGGGTTTTTGTGGAAAATCATAAGATTATCAGGGCTTGACTCAGAGTAACAAAAAAACCCTGTAAATTTCTTGTTAAACTTGGCAATGAAATTAGAGAAATTTTAGTTCAAGTTTATGGGGGTAATGCCATGATAAAAATGGCTGAGTACAAATGGATTAAATATTTTTCTGTGGGGAGAGAAAGTATCACCGATAAAAAAAATGTCAGGTCAGCCAGTAATGAGCAATATTGATGAAAATATTGCAAAAATTCACTTAGTTTTCTGTTAAAGTCATCAACTGACACAGAGCAACATAGCAGACCAAGTAAACCTCAATAGCGAAACAGGAAAATCTTAACTGAAGATCTTGGCCAACAACTCATGGTTCTTGCACCATCCCTATTTACTTGATATGGCCTCCACAGTAACTTTTGTTTTTGCCTGAAAATAAAGGACTTATTGAAAGGAAGATGTTCAGGACATTAAGTTTAATATGTTGTCAGCTTTGATGGCCATTCCAGAGAAAGCTCTAAATTTGCTTTGAAGGGTAGGCTAAGTGCTGACATCAGTGAATAGCTTCCCAAGTGTACCTAAAGATGACCATGGTGATATTTATCAATGAAATGTGCAGCACTTTTGCTGGGATGAGTTTATGAACTTAATTATCAGACCTTGTATATTAGAAGAGATCTTTGGTTTAGGCAAAAATTAATAGATGCCTTATAATGCACTACGTACTAGTCATCCTTTTCCTGAATTATCTTTAATACAATATATACAATTTTGAAGCAGTCAGTTTCTATGCCCAAAGTACAAATTTATTAATTACAATTCAATAAACTATTAATGTTTTATATATTTTACTTTAATTATTTTCTATTTAAATAATAGTCAAAATAATTTAATTTTTCATTGAAAATATAAATATCAATAATATTGTCAAGACAATATTTACTGTTATTACACTAATACTTTTTAACCACACATTTTGATAATTACTTTAATAATCACCTCTTTAAAGAATTTTGTTAGAAATGAATGACAAATTATCCTAATCCTTCACAATCAACATAAGTAACTGTGCTTAGTTATTGGCATTTTTATCTGTAAACAATAATCACATCTTATGTTAAATTAGTTATGACATATTACATATAAAATATGAAATGTTATTTTTAACATTAAACCTAACATATTTTTCCACATGAAATTTTTATTTTAACTACTTTTTTCTTGCTTTTTTATACATATGACTATTAAAAACATATTTAAAATCTGATCATATTCAGTTTGCAAATAATTTCTGTGTCGTGAATATATATAGTTGCTATAACTTTAGAAATATCAACATTTTATAATTATTCATTAATGTAATTTATTAATATTGATTATGCTTTTAATATATTTATTAGTTACATTATTTAATTTTAATATTTGCTATTTTAATTGCAGTGCATTAAATATTTTGAGCATACATATATATACATATGTATATATCTTGCATTTCAACACATTGAAAGTTAATGTGGGATAAAAATTGATCTCACATCTTTTCAAAAATATATTGCTTAGACGAGATTAATAATATCCATGCTTCAGCCAATGTAATTTTATCTAATTGTATTCCTGGAAGTACTTTCTCACAATTGATTCTGATGGGAAAGCCAGCAGCTAAGAAGAAACATGATCCAATTGGAGATAATGATAATAATAATGATAACTCCCACTGAACTATTTAAGAATTATCTTGTACTGTTCATTCTGAAGGATCTTACATTATATGCATATAGTCATACCTTTTAAAAAATCTATTACATAATAGCTTTCTTTCATATCTTTGGAGTAATTGCCATAAGGATTGGCATATAGAGATATCAAATACTTTTGTGTAAAATTCAATAATCATTCCCTGATCTATGTGAGAACAAAAATGTGGTGGGCATGAAAGAGAAATATAATCATGAGGAAATAGCCAGAAATTGACCAAAAGTAACTGTAAATAATAAATTCATATTTTACTTCTTGAAAAAATATCTTTGGGCAACATAATATAATGCAAATAAAACCTTTTGGGCCAGAAATATTCAGTAGATAAGAAAAAAAATGCACAGACTATGTAAGTATGGTATCTCTATTTTATGTAAGGCTGTGACCTGGTTAGAAAAAAACGCATCGTAAGAAAAACATATTAAGACCAGAAAGCCATGTGCTTCTAATTTGTGGTAGATACAGGGTTGGTCAAAACAGTATGCTAATTTATGTATTTTTTTTTTTTAAAGTAACTTTTTTTTTTTTTTTTTATTGTTCAGGATTCATTGAGGGTACAATAAGCCAGGTTACACTGATTGCAATTGTTAGGTAAAGTCCCTCTTTAATTTATGTATTTGTTAAAGAGAATTTAAATGATCTGGGATTTGGGAGATAGAAACTATAGTTTTATTATCAAAGAAATGGAATAGGTATATAAAGAGACTTTTAACTGAATTACTGCTATTTTAGGTGCAGAGTGAAAATAGAAAACTTTGGACAAGTCGTGTATGGACAAATGTTAATCTTTAGCACTCTGGTGGGAACAATAGTCTTTACTGGTAGCAACAGCCAATTTTCATATTGTAAAACCTGCCCCCATGACAAATTCCAAGTTACCAATGTGACATCTATCATAAAATTGGGAAAGAGAAAGTAGTTACAGCCTTTAGAAAGCTAGATTAAGATAAGTCCAGTACATCACCACACAGGGAAAATGGCATATATGTGTGTATGTGTATGCACACATGTTATGTATGTGATGTGTGTACATACATACACATATGTCTATGATGTGCATGTTTATATATACATATGTATATGATGTGTGCGTGTGTGTGTGTGTGTGTAATGGTGTAAGCATTTAGAAAAAAGAATCTGGAGTAAATTTAGAATTCAAAGAGAAAAGAGTAAATAATTCTCAGTATATAAGCTAAGAAAATTTACTAGTGTATCTGCTTTACTTAAAGGTTATTTTTATCTCACAGCATAGTACTAAATTAGCATTTATATAGATTAAACAGTTGCCCATGTAAATTACCAACAGACATAGATTTTACACATTAATATTGCATTTGGTAGGGTATGTACTGCAATAAAGACATTGTGGGGAAAGGACTTTTGGAAAGTTCTCAATATATAGGCGCAAATAAACATTTATTACTATCAACAGTTTGAATCTGGATTAGATGAATTATATTAAAATATTCTTGCTATAGAATGTCATTTAATATATGTTTTGAAATAATAACATGTTTTGCAAATTCCTTCTAGTATCCAATAATTTTAAAAAAATTATCAAAAGATATTTAAAATGTTTGATAAAATTAAATACATATTACTATTTAAATAATAAATAAGGCCAGGTGTCATGGCTCACGACTGTAGTCACTCTGGGAGGCCAGGCCAGTGGATTGCTTGAGCCCAAGAGTTCAAGACCAGCCTGAGCAAGATTGAGACCCATTCTCTATTAAAAATAGAAAAACGAGCCGGGCACTGTGGTGGGCACCTGTAGTTCCAGCTACTTGGGAAGCTGAGGAAAGAGAATGGCATGAACTCAAGAGAATGAGGTTGGTGGGATTACAAAGATGCCACAGCACTCTACCCGGGTGACAGAGTCAGACTCTATCTCAAAATAATAAAATTAAAATAAATAAAATAAAATTGGGGGAATATTTCTTAACAAAAATCCAAAATTATGTTTAGTGCTACACAATTAGTAGCTCTGTCTTTACACTCTGGACAAAACATAAATGTGGTCCCAATGAAAACTATCTGTTAAATTCCCTTTGTGGATCCTATACAATGAGAACAAGAAATAACTAAAAAAGAAGAGGATGCAAATATTGGAAGTTAACAGACATAATTTTTTTTTTCCAGTTTTTGGCCTGGGGCTGGGTTTGAACCCTCCCACCTCCAGTATATGGGGCAAAAACTGATACTTTTTTCTGTACACAAAAAAGTGCTGATTTAAGAAATATGTAGGGAACCACATTTATACTATTAGTAATACTAACAACTAAGAACTAAAGCTATCTCTATATTACACACATGTGCAGACACATACATGTGTCTACTTAAGTGACACAAATTAAAATAATGGAAGAATGCGATGTAAGTTACATGGAAACTCTTATCATTTAAAAAATGTCAATTACCCCAACTACTCAGAAATAATCATAATGGCTAGCAATGATAATGATGATAATTACAGTAATATACTACACACTGTTAAGTTGCCACTAGGTATCCATGGCACAAACCCATAAACTGTCTCACCGCATTTATTCTTTTTTCAATTTTACCCCTATGTTAAATATGGACACATTAACACAGAATATTTTCCCAGAATTTTTTGAACATAGAATGAGATCAGAAATAATGTATACCAATTTAGATTCATTTTATAAAAGATAATACTTTGTCGTCAGACTAGAAAATGGCAATAACTGCAGACATGAAAGGAACTTATTGTGAATGGAGAGCCATTGTGCCTAAAGCAGCCATGCACCTGATTATTTAGGGATGTATATATGAAAATAAATGCTCCTATCTAAACCAATTATTTTCAAATTATATTATTGCTGTTGCATAGATTGATTCCAAATTTTATAATAATTATAGTTCAATGGAGAAGAGAAGCAGTTGTGAAAATAATTATAACACTCAAGACACAGGAGAGTCCTAAAATGCGATGACTGCTCATCCTTCCTACGATGGCATACCTATAATTGTTTTCTCTTGGTCTCATGAAAAGTGGAATTTCAAGTTCACCTTCTGCCAAGAAGAATAATTGGTCTGATTTTCTGTTCTTGTATTTAAATAGAACTTATTTTGGATCTAATTTGTCACTCAAAATTTAAGGAAAAAATCTAAAAACTTAAGCATATTCTTAATTGATGAATTAAAGCTTACAAAGCATTCTCATCAGAGTATACACAGCACAAATTAACACAAGTTAAACATTTGCTATTCATTTATAACCTCCCAAAATGAGATAATCATCAATTTAAAAAATGTCTATATTACCCAGAGTGACCTATAGATTCAATGCAATCCTCATTAAAATACCAACATCACTTTTTGTAGATCCAGAAAAAATTAGTTTATGCTTTGTATAGAGGAAGAAATGAGTCAGAATTGCCACAGCGACATTAAGCAAAAAGGACAAACGCAGATTCATCACTTTACCACACTTTAAGCTATAATACAAGGCTATTTTAACCAAAACAGCATCGTACTGGCAGAGGAATAGAGATGCAGAACAATGGATCAGAACAGAAAGCCGAAAAGTAAAGCTATCCTAATATTGCCATCTGTTTTTTGACAAAGCACCACTTAGGGAAATAATTCCTATTTAATAAGTTGAGCAGAGAAAATTGGATACTCACATGAACTGAAACTAGATCCTTATCTCTCATGACTCACAAAAACTATTCACAATGGATAATAGACTTAAACTTAAGGTATAGACTATAAGAATTTTAGAAAGAGATACAGCATTTTAACTGCAAAAAAGAAGGAATTTCAGTGAATTTTTCCTTATCAGAGTGTCAAAATTTACTACCAGTATGTCTTACTGCTTTTAATCCCTTATGTTTGAGTGAGAATCTAGCCATCAAGAAAACTTACTATTCTATTCTATTTTCATTCTTTTGTAATATCCACCTGAACCCTTTCGTCTTTGTGAGAACTTGCTATTACATATCTGTCTGGAAGCCAACAGCCACAACCAAAATTTGGGGGGTTGCTTTACTAAATTTAAGAATTGGAAGGACTATTTCTCCAAGGTCACACCCAAACATGCTAACATCCTATGGTTTTAGATCTTTAAACGTTGCTTTTTAATGTCATTATTATTAGTTATTCACATTTTGTTGACTGTTTTGTTTAAATTGCTCTGGATTTGAAGTTTAGTGATCTTAATTATTTTTAAATGGTTATTCAAAGCAAAATTTCACGTATGAGGGTGTTTTTATTTTTTAACTTACTTTGTACTCAATATATATCACACATTAATCTTCTTTAACTTGACAGTATATTGGTCATTACTTATTTTTATCATCCTTCTCATGATTTTTCAAGCTGAGCAGATGCTTAATGAATACTTAATAAAGTAAATTCCAGCATCATAAAGACTTTTTAAATTTATGGATGTTGCAGGCCATTGTGTTGCTGTTAAGGAATACTTCAAAAGCAATTTATTTAGCTCATGGGTCTGTAGACTGTCAAAAACTTATGGTAATAGCATCTGTTTCAGAAGAGGGCCTCAGGCTGCTTCCAGTCATGGTAGAAGGCAAAGGGGAGCCAATATACAGAGATCACATGGTGAGAAAGGAAGCAGGAGGAAAGAAACAGGTGTCAGGCTCTTTACAACAGCCAGCTCTCTAGAGAACTGTTAAAAATAGAGTGAAAATTCACTCACTGGCAAGGGAAAACATTAATCAATTCATGAGGTATCACTCTCATGACCCAAACACCTCCCATTAGGCCCCACTTTCAATGCTGAAGATTAAATTTTAACGGGGGTTGTAGAGGAGACAAATATACAAGCTATAGGAAATCGTTAGCCAACCTCCCACCGCCCCCAATAGAATGAAATAAGCAGTATAAAAGCAAACTGTGAGTCTCTGATTCAATCCTGTTTCAGGAACCTTGCAAATAGAATTTGACACATAATAATTGATGCTCAATAAATAGTTAAATAAATTAAAATTCGAAGTAAATATATCGGTCACAATGAGATTATTTCTTAGGTAAGAAACATACTGAATCATTACATTTCTAGAGAAGGTAGATGTAGTGGAAACAGGTAATATACATTGTGACCCATCATAAATTAAATTATGATACCAAAATTATTTCTAAGGAATTTGGTTCTCATAAGACTATTTTATCCATATTAAAAAATAAGAAAATTGCCAAAGATTAGCTAATGACAGCCATAGACCAGAATCTTTGTTATATAATTGCTCTTTATTTTCCCCTCCTGAATTCTAACTATTGTGGATTTGCTCACGTATGTATGTGTATTTAATTACACATTTTTCTATGTATCAATAATAATTATTTTAGTGTATTTTGCATATAAATACTGTGATAATTTACTGCTTTCTCACCTTTGGGACTAATGACTATCCTTTTGAAATATATCGATCTTTTTGTTTTGTCAGGAATATGACTGGTGTGCAATTTCTTAGGCTTAAAGGCTAGTGATATACATTTACAACTCAATGTAATTTGTGTTTACATAGAAACACAGAGTTAGTAGCTGAAGAAATTTGATAAAACACTTGTATTTATTGTTTCTTTATTGTTTCTTTCATTTATTGTTTCTTTCTTTAGTGTTTATTTGTTTCATTTTCTGAGAAGCATGCAAGATAAACTGTCCTTTATTCTGTACACAAGCACTATTTTTGTAATACTCACCAGTTACTACATTAGGATTAATTAGTAGAGGCTATTATCTTCCTAAGTACATAAATTAAGGTTTAGATACAAAATAAAGAGGCAAGTATAGCACGGGTTGTTTAATGAAGTCCTTCATCAAAAAACCAAATTTTTTTTTTTAAAAAACCAAAATTTTCCTAAATTAGTCCCTCAATTAAAAGAATCTAAAAAATACTAATGCAATATAGCAAATCCAAATTTCCTAGACTTAAAAAAGTAGCTGTTGTGAGTATTTTGGGAGTGTTTAATAGTATGTTCGATGTTCACGTCATTAATAAGACTTCCTAATGTGTAGAATTATTTTTCTTCATTAATTCTTTTAAAACTGCAAGGGATCATAAAACATAAGAGCTCGGATTTATGATTGTGACCAACTGTGTACATAAGAAAGAATATAATTACATATACACATACATATACACACAAATAACTCATGTCTACAGTTTTCCTTTGTTGATTTAAACTTAAGGGTACTTTCACCTTGGAACTTGAAGCAGACTAAGAGGACACTGAAGACTCCCCAAGAGTCCACAGAGGTGTGACCAGGAGACTTTCCAGTAACTACATCATCTGCAAATCAATTCCAGAGATTTATTTGTCTTCAAAGGATTTATTAAGAAAATTGGATTTTATCAAGAAAATTAAACAAAGTTCATCTTTACAAATATGAGACCAGGAGACACTGGGAAAAAAAAATCTGTGAGGCCATTTATTGTTTCTTTCTTTAGTGTTTATTTGTTTCATTTTCTGAGAAGCATGCAAGATAAACTGTCCTTTATTCTGTACACAAGCACTATTTTTGTAATACTCACCAGTTACTACATTGGGATTAATTAGTAGAGGCTATTATCTTCCTAATTAATTAATACAAAAGTACTACAATATGCTGCAAAGGCACTTATAAATCCTTGCATACATTAAAATTTTGCAAATGCTCTCTAAAGAACAAATTTTTATATGATTTATATTCCCCTAAAATATGTAAAGTATTTTACAATAGTTTAATGACATTAAAATGCTAATTAATGATGCTTAACAGAAATCAAGGGCTTTCATATGATGGGCTCAGAGTGCCAGGAAAATAGCTAATTTATTAGAGCATTACAACTCTGTAATTTAAAATTGTACCCCATATTCTTTAACAAATTAATTTTAAACATAGCATGGGAGGAGTTAAAGAGTTGATGAATAAAATTAAAATTACTAGATTTCATACTTCTCTAAGAATATAAGGTACAGCAAAATGCAGGCTTGACACGCGTTATCTTGTAATTCAAACATCCAAATCAAGCTTTTCCCTGATAATTTTAATTACTTCCATTGTGTTTGGAGAAAATATTATGTGTTTGGAAAATTTTTTTTACAAAACAACAGCAACATAATAATTACAGTTACATTCACATTTTCTGCCATCTGTCTTTTTTTGTTGTTCTTCTGTTTGTAAACTTGCTTAAATGCCTGTTCAGTCAGAAGCTTTTCCTCTCCACATGATGATGTTCACTTATTTTTCTAAATATTAAAGTTTTCAATAAAATAATGAGGAATAAAGCTGAATTTGAAGTTAAACACCCTGAGTCACGTATGTTTGCCAATAGCAGTAACTGACAATGGAGTAGACTTACAATGGCGTGGGTTTTGAGAAGGCAAGAATATTGTAATAAAGATAATTGACTTGCCATTAAAAGAAATGACTTAAATTTCCTAACTATTATGTGTCTTTGAATAATCATCTTAATGACTTTGGCTTCATTGCATTTAAAACATATAGCTTTCTTCTAACCTTGAATATAGTTATGTTGGTTATTGGTATACTATAGGTAAAACAGCTACACTGTAAAATATTTTATATGTAACTCTTACGAGACTATCTGAACTTATAAAATAAATGTTATTATATACTAATTAAGGAGTCCAGGGGGATTCTCTTAAATGCTTTTCAAAGATTTCCCCCCAAATCTCTTTTGTATGTCCTTGCTTATAGAATTGCCATGAACTTTTACTGAGTAATGTTTACCAACCCAGTTATTAAAAACTGGCATAGCCTCAAATCCCTATTATTGCATTTCTCTGAATCACCCTAGGTTAACACAGAGAAGGACTACAAATGCGGCATACTGGTTAAGAGCATGTAACAAGAAATTGGAAAGACCACACTTGAACTCCTGTTTATACTCCACATCACTTCTGAATCTCAGTTTCCACCCATGAAATTAAAAAAAAAAGTATGAATTTTCCAGAATGTCATATTGTTAAACCATACAATATGCGGCTTTTTTATCTTGACTTTTTTTTTTCACTTAATAATGTACAGTTGAGTTTTTGTCATGTCTTGTCATGACTTACTAGCTAAATTCTTTTAGAACTAAATAATATCCTGTTACCATGGTTTATTTACTCATTCACCTGTTGAAAACTATCTTACTTGCTTCCAAGTTTTATGATTATGAAAATTTAAATTATTTTTAACCTTAGATGCTAACATTATAAATGATTTTTGAGAAAGCCCTTGCTCTAAGAGTATTTGTGTATGTCCATAGGTGTTTAATTTCACTTTATTACTTCATTGTACCATTTTATTTTCTAAATCTTTCTTGTTGATTTGAAGAATCCTCATGTAGTATAGACCATTATAATTATTTTGGGTTATAGACATTTCATATGTCTTCTTCAGATAAACTATTTGTCTAACTTCATTCATACTGTCCTTTTTTAAAAGAAAATCTTTACATTTGAGGTAATCAAATACTAGCAATTTAGGCTATAATATTTGTTAGATTAAATTGGAAATATTTCTGTCTACTATATCAAGAGATAATTGCTTATTTTCTTTTCGTTACTATTATTTTGCCCCTTCCATGTTTAAATTTTTAATTCCTTTGAAGTCTTCATTTATATATGGAGTTATACAAAGATCGAGAGTTATAATTTCACCCTTAGTGGGCTAGCTTTCAAAATTCTATTTAGTAAATAGTTGGTTTTTATTCAATACATCATGTTCTTGGGTGTGTACATGGTACTGAGCACAAACTCTGTCTTCTGTTCCATTAGATAACTTGTTACTACCCTGTTTCCCCAAAAATAAGACAGTGTCTTATTTTAAGGTGTGCTCCCAAAGATGTGCTAGGTCTTATTTTCAGGGGACGTCTTATCTTTCCTGCAAGTAGGTCTTATTTTCGGAGGATGTCTTATTTTAGGGGAAACAGGGTAGTCACCATAACACCTTTTTGCTATGCCTCTCAACCATCTCTCATGTGTCAAGGTATGTTCCTATCTTCACTGTTTTCTTTCTTTCTTTCTTTCTTTCTTTCTTTCTTTCTTTCTTTCTTTCTTTCTTTCTTTCTTTCTTTCTTTCTTTCTTTCTTTCTTTCTTTCTTTCTTTCTTTCTTTCTTTCTTTCTTTCTTTCTTTCTTTCTTTCTTTCTTTCTTTCTTTCTTTCTTTCTTTCTTTCTTTCTTTCTTTCTTTCTTTCTTTCTTTCTTTCTTTCTTTCTTTCTTTCTTTCTTTCTTTCTTTCTTTCTTTCTTTCTTTCTTTCTTTCTTTCTTTCTTTCTTTCTTTCTTTCTTTCTTTTCTTTTTGAGACAGAGCCTCAAGCTTTCTCCCTGGGTAGAGTGCTGTGGCATCACAGCTCACAGCAACCTCTAACTCCTAGGCCCAAGCAATACTCCTGCCTCCACCTCCCAATCAGCTGGGACGACAGGCACCCGCCACAACACCTGGCTATTTTTTGGTTGCAGCCATCATTGTTGTTTGGCTGGCCCACGCTGGATTCAAATTCTCCAGCTCAGGTGTATGTTTCCGGTGCCTTAGCTACTTGAACCACAGGCACTGAGCCATTCACTGTTATTTTTCAAACTCAACTTGGCTATTCAAGTATTTTTTGGACTACAAAAATCAATTTTAGAATTATTCTGGTTTACATAACAGGTAATATTTGATTTTCAAATGTTGAATCAATTTTGAATTCCCAGGATAATCCCCATATGTTCATGAGATTAGATTTGATTTGGTAAGATTTTAAGAATTTGTGCCTTTATTTTCCTGTTTTTACTTGTCTACAATTTTTTCTTTGTTGTTTTTTTTTGTTTGTTTTGCTTTTGCCAGGTTTTGGTTTCTGAGTAATGTATGCCTCAGAGAATTCACTAGAATGTTTTCCTCTTTCTTAAATTTTCTGGAAGAATTTGTGTTAAAATGTATCATAATCTTACAAATATTTAGTAGAGTTTATTAATGAGTCTCTCTCTACCTATAAAAATGATAATATGTTATAACCACGTTCCATTATCCAATTGATACGTTTTATTTGTTTAATAGTTCAAAACGCAAAAGTGTAATTCTTGTGTCAAGAAACAAAAAAATACATATGATCACCATATTTTCAAATTTCTAGTTTATTCACTTTTCTTAATGGTTGTGATTTACTTTTGTGTATGTTTTTGTTTGTTTCTTTTTAACATCTCAAATTAATTTCTTTCATTCTTTTACAGATTGTCTTATTCTCTTAAATTCTATATGTAAAACTCTAATTTTCTCTAATGATCAAAATTATTATTGTTACATACAAATTTTAATATTTCTTCTTACTTTTTCTCTTTATTCCTGACTTTCTCTACAATGCAAACATATTATAATTGTAGGTTAGTGACAAATGTGGGATTTAAACCTGTAGCCCTTTTCCATTAATATCTACACTTACTTATACATAATATTTTATTGCAGCATAGTCAGAGGGCATTGCCTCTCTGGATATAACATGTCATCCTTGGAGGGGAGGCAAGATGGCTGAATAGTGATACCTTTTGCCTGATTATCTCAGAAAGAAGGAAAAATTTTAGATTAAAAAAAACATGTTCAAGTATAATTCTGAGGGAAAATGCCAGAACCTCCCAGAGATTCCATGACAAGACATTGCAGAGCAGAACAAGGTGTAAAATTTCAGCAAACAATAAACCCCCCAAAGTCTGGAGCCCTTTGGAGAGGGTAGGTGGAAGTGTTTGGTTTTCTTCCCCTTGCACCTCTGGCTGACCACAGGTTTCCCAACAGTTAAAGACATTCTCTAGCCTCGTGAGATCAAAGAACTCAGAGCTTCTTGAGAACAGAGCATCGGGCTACCTGCCCCCTTGGATTTGCTCCTCCTCACCAGAGATCCAAGCTGTGGTGGCAGGTGCAATATCCCTTTTCCACCTATTGTGTGCCTTTGTTTTCCTGATGGAGTTTAATCAGTTTTCTTTTAACTGGTCCCAACAAAAATAATTCTTAACCGATTTCCAGGGTGCACAGGCATAAGGAGGCCTGTGGGTCTTGGGAAAACTGTGCATTCCCAGGGCTTGAATCTCTAGGGAAGGCTGCTTGTAGCAAGCCAAGGAAATCCTTTAGGACAAAGGGGAAAAGAGTGGTGGTTCTCCATTCTGACTCTTCTCTTCCTCCTGTCCTTTGTTGCTCGGAGCTGCCAGCACAGCCTTGAGTAGGCACAGGTGCCAAAAGGGATGATTCAGCTGGGACTCGCAGGAGGGGCTACTTCCCCTCTGTAGCTGTGCCCACCACACCAAGGATTCCACAAAGACTGAGGCTCATGCCTTTCCACTTAAAGACCTGCAGCAGACCCAGGGGTGTCAGACTGTGAGCTCCCTTCCTACCAGCTGCCTGGTGCCGCCTACCTGGCTCTTCCAGAACAGGGCATTAACCAGAGACGGAAGGAAATTAAGCGTGCTTGAGTAGGCCATGGGCAAATTAGGACCAGATCACTTCTCCCTGGCATAGGCAGGGACTGAACTTGGGGAATCAGAAGACGGTCTCAGTCTCACAGGCTAGATCCTGTACCTCCAAGACTGAGTCATATTGCTCAGTGGTACAGAGCAGAAATTTGTGAATTCATCTTGGGAGGCAAGGGAGCCCAGGTGGCCAGAATTAAAAAGTGGGGTGCAGTGTGGGTGTGAGTTGCAATACTCACAGAGCACCTCTCTCTACACAGGATAGCCATGTTTTTAATCCAGGATGGTATCCTGGGCAGGAAAGCACCCAGCCTGTGGTGCCATTGCTGGTGAGCTCAGCTTCAGAGCCGGGAATGATCCATGTGGCCAGGGAAGAGACCACTTTTGCCAGACTGCCCTTCTCCCATAAGCAGACTTTTCTGGCCTGGAAGGCTGCCTCAGCCACTCTCTGGTGACATTTCCCAGTGGCCTAGAAGCAGACCCTAAACCTCTGCCAAGACAACTCTTATGTCTGCAAAAACTATACAAATTCCAGAACAGGGTGTAAGCTGAGAAGGAAGGTTATTTCCCTCAGAAATAAAGTAACCTGCTTCAGAATGATCTTTGGTGCTTGTAGCTTTTTAAAGTGAAGGCACTGAGTCCCACACTCTGTGGAATCTGGCATGTGATAGGTGGTTTAACAGGCTACTCCCAAATGCTATGGCTTAATGACTCCCAGTGGAACCTTCAGCAGCCCCAGGTAATTGACCATTGGTTGAAGAGAGGAGGAAGAAAAGAAGGCATCAAGTGAGGGGAAGCTGGGGCTCTGGTCTCCTTTGTTCTGAGGGTGTCTCTGGTGTGCTGCAGTATATTTTCAGCTGGAAATGTCCTGCCCTGAAAGCCTGAGCTCTGGGAGACCCACAGTTCCCCTGCAACCCACTTACCCCCCAGAGAGCTGTGGTCTGAATGGGATATGTGTGCTGCAGAGAGTTGACTGTAGATCCAGCGATGTACAGGCTTGGGGTCTGAGATTCCTGAGTAAAGACCTATGCAAAAATGCTGCTTGTCCATGAAGAGAAATACAAGAACAAAATATCATTGGGGTTGTATTCCCATGCAAGCTGGCTGTCCTGAGGCACACCTATGCCAAAAGCTCATGCTTGGGAGCAAAGTCAGCTATGTCAGAGCCTTGCAGGGTGGGGGAGGGTAATCCCCCAACTCAATTTCCTTTCATGGACTTTGATGCTGCTTCTGCTTTGGAGCAGGAATACTCTCCAACCATATGGTTTTTACTCTGCACCTTCACTGGGAAGAATGAAGACAACTTCAGATTACAAGCTGGGGGCTCAAATGCAGGGCAGCTCACGGTTCTACTCTCCTTTGTCCTACAGGCTGTGCATGGCATGTTCTGGACCTCTAGGCATAAGGTCTGTCCTGGTCAGAACACTGGGAATACTGCTTCTTTCCTGTTTTCTCCTGTTCCTTTGTGGTTGTCAAGGGGTGCTAAGGAATGTTTGCGTGGGATCCAGTGGCAAGGAGACTGAGGGGCTTTCATTGGCACGAGCAATAATGTGCCCAGCACTTGGGCCCCAGGTCTGTGGGGCAGGAGGGAAGCAACCGCGTGCAGGTCTAGTCTGAGGCAGCTTTCCATTCAGTAATAATAGCAGACGGATGTTTGAAGGTGGAAGAGCTCTCTAACAGACTGGGAGCTGACAGACTGCCACAGCTGTGCAGAGAGGAAAAGTAGATACACACACACACACCTGCCCTTTCTTCCAGACTCCAACTCTCTATGAGGTCAGTCTCTGCTAATATCTTTTTCCACGTGGTTTTGCTCCACAGCTTTTCCCCATGGGATCTCCAGTAAAGGTAAGTTCTGGCAATTTTCTTACAGTATTTCGCCTGGGCTATGCTTTTTCACCTGTAACTTTTTCTTCTTTTTGATAATTGGGCAACCAATGTCTCTACTCAGCCATCTTCTTCCACCCTTATAGGAAAATCTTTGTAATTAATTAAATTTTATGTCGAGTGTTTACTTTAGGGCCATGTCACATTAGAACCTAAGCTGACTTTGATTTGAAATTATTTATAATTGAGTACAGGTGCAATATATATACTAGTGCCTGGCTTATTATTTCAACGGATGAGTAATTGGTATATTTTGCAGCAAATATCAATGAAATTGTCACATATTGTTATTAATATTGTATTATTTCTTCAAGTTTTTACAGTCTCATATTATCTTTGTTTAAAACTATATGCCTGTTATGGGGTATTTTTGAAATTATTTAGTATTCAATATGTTATGTTTAGAAGACATGTTTTGCAAACCAGTTTTAATACATCCATATAATAAATATTCTCAAATTATTTCCAAGTTTTCACTAGATATGTGTTATGCTACAGGTTTGGTGTCTGTGAAAATATTTAGTTTTAGGATCTGTTTTTTCTTGATCGTCATGATAGTTTGTAAATTATTTTTGCACTATTTGTACTTGATATAATTGGACATGTTTATGGGTTACCGGTGATGTTCAAATGCATGTATATATTGTGTAATCATCAATTCATGATAATTAGCATGCCCATGACTCTAAATATTATTTTCTCTGTGGTGACAACATTCAAAATCTTTTTTATAGCTATATTGAAATGTATAACAGATTATTATTAGTAATCGTCACCCTACTGTGTAATAGAAAATGAGAAATTATTCTTTCTGTCAAACTGTAGCTTTGTACCCGTTGACCAAGCTCTCTCCATCCATTCCTTCCCTTGCTCTTCTCTGCCTTTAGTAGCCACTATTATAATTTGTACTTTCTAAAGATCTACCTTTTTATATTATACATATGAGTGATATCAGATAATCATATTTCCATACAATAGTTGGTCTGTCCTTACTGATGATTGTTCCACTTCCTATCCATTTGTCATTTTTTGTCTTTTTGATAATAGCCACTCTAACTGGGACAGGGTGATATCATATTTTGGTTTTGATTTGCATTCTGCTGATGCTAAGTGGATGTTGAACATTTTTTCATATATCTGATGCCTGTTTATATTTTACTAGAAATGTCTATTCGGGTATTTTGCCTATTTTTATTTGGATTATTTGTAGTTTTTTTTATTAAATTGTTTGAATTCATTATGTATTTTGAATATGAACCTCTTGCTTAGAGACAGAGTTTACAAATGTGTTCTCTTACTCTGTTGATTGTCTCTCCAATCTGTTGATTGTTTCCTTTGCTGGGCTGAAACTTTTCAGTTCGATATAATCCCATTTGTCCATTTTTACTTTGGTTGCCTATACTTTTGAGGTCATAGCCAAAAAACTCTTGCCCAGTCCAATGTAATGTAGCATTTTTTAAATGTTTTCTTCTAGTGATTTCATGGCTTCTGGTATTACATTTAAGTCTTTCATTCATTTAGAGTTGCTTTTGTATACCCTAAGAGAGGGATCTAGTTTCATTCTTCTGCATCTGGGTACCCAATTTTTGCAGCACTATTTATTGAAGAGATAATTTTATTCATCAGGATGAGTTTATAGTGTCTTTGTTGAAAATGAGTTGGCCACAAATGCATGGATTTATTTCTGGATTTTCCATTTGATTCCATAGATCTATAGGTCTGTTTTAACACGAGTGCCAATATATTTTTCTCCCCTAGACTGCATCTTGATAATAGATTCTGAAGTTAGTTAAATGTGTTCTTACAGCTTTGTTTTGTTTGTTTTCTTGCTTGTTTTTGCTAAAGATTCCCTTGGCTAATCAGAATCTTTTACATTTCCCCACATATTTAAGATTTTTTTTTCTGTTTCTGTGGACAATATCATGATATTTTGATGGCAATTTCAATAAATCTTTAGATTACATTGAGTAATATAATTCTTTCAATTCATGCACAAGGGATATTTTTCCATTTACTTGTGTTTAGGCTCTTCTGTATATATAATCATTTTGTGTGAAAATAGGAATACTATGGCTTTCTCTTTTCCATATTGGATCTTTATTTCTTTGACTTACCTACTTGCACTGTCTGGAACTTCCAGCACTATGTGGAGAAAAAGCTAATGAAAGTAGACATTGTTGTCTTGATCCAGTCTTAGAGAAAAATTTTTAAATGTTTCTCCATTTGGTAGGATGTTAACTCTGGATTTGTCACGTAGTGCTTTTATTGTGTTAGGATGTATTTCTTCCATACCTAGTTTTTTGAGAGTTTTTAACTTAAAGGAATGTTAAATTTTATTGAATATTTTTAATATGATCATATTTTTGCCCTTGATTGTGTTAAATTGATGTACCACATTTATGGATTTGCATATATTGAATCATCCTTGCATCCTTGGCATTAATTCTACTTGATCATGATAAATGATCCTTTTAATTTGTTGTTGAATTTGGTTTGCCAGTATTTTGTTGAGGATTTTTGCATCTAGGGTATTGGTCTGTAGTTTTTGTTGTTGTTATTGTTTTTGTTGTTGTTTTCCTTATCTGGTTTCAGTGTCAGGCCTCAAAGAATGAGATAGGAAGGGCGATTAGATCAGTGTGTCTCTGGTCCTGTGCTATTGTATTTATATGCTGTTATCTCCCTACTATTACAAAAATTACAGAGTAGAATAGTCATTTTGCCTTTATGCATCAGAAAATATATTTGTTTTAAGAAAAAGTTTAGTGATCGGCCTAAGCTCATACAGCTAATAAGCAACAAACTTGGGCATATACTCAGAACAGTATTACCCCCAAATCATAAGTCTGAATACTTCTCAGCTTCCCTTTCATCAATCGCCCCTTCCAATCTTCTCAGTGTTCTTCTTATGCTGTTTCTGTCATCTTTCCATTTTAAAGCAATGTTGAACATCTCTATTCCTTTAAGCCACCTTACTCTCTCTTTCCTTTGGGCTTTTGCTAATTATCTTTGTTCTCTCACACTTTTTTTTCCCCCACCTTGTGAATGTTCTGCTGTGTTTCAAATTGCCTTACCATGTAGTTGGCTTAGTAGTCATTTTTGCTTTGAACTTTCATATAACCTAGTGCTTCTATTACAATTCTTATTATTGAAAAATTATTTTGTGTCAAAGTTTAAGAAACTACTTCTGACACCAAATGTATGTTCCACATCATGTTTATAGATGTAATCAAATAGTTGGCTCACAGGAGTGGAAGATGACAGTCTGGATCAAAGGAGAGATTATTAAAACCTGAAAACTTAGAACCTAATCTCCAATTGAGATAGTAATAGGTATTAGATTTTTTTTTTCCTCACTTATAAATTAAATATATTGGACAAAAATTTCCATTTACTTGCCAAGGTAATGCATTGATGGCACTATTTAATTAAAGTATAATTATAAAAGAAAAAAAGATCTAGTTTCTCATTTATAATTGTCACACTGTATGAGATTTTATATATATACATTTTTTTTTGTTTGTTTGTTTTTGGCCGGGACTGGGTTTGAACCCACCATTTCCAGTATATGGGGCCTGTGCCCTACTCCTTTGAACCACAGGCACCACCCAATTTTTTTTTTTTTTTTTTAGAGATAGTCTCACTTTGTCACCCTCAGTAGACTTCTGTGGTGTCACAGCTCACAGCAGCCTCCAGCTCTTGGGCATAGGTGATTCTCTTGCCTCAGCCTCCCGAGTAGCTGAGACTTACAGGTGCCCGCCGCAATGCCCAGCTATTTTATTTTTATTTTTATTTATTTATTTATTTTTGCAGTTTGGCTGGGGCCAGGTATGAACCAGCCACCCTCAGTATATGGGGCTGGGGCCCTACTCACTGAGCCACATGCACTGCCCCAAGAGATAAAATATATTTTAATACATTGACATCCGAAGTAAACCCATGGAAGGAATTGTGATGTGTGACTTTCTCAGAAAATATTATGTATGTGTATGTGTTTGTATATGGTGTGTGTCTATATACACATACAGTGTATATATGTGTATGCATATAACATATATAACAGTTCTGTGAAACTTGAACTACATAAAGTAAATTATATGAATATTTAATATTTGTATTTTTAAAGACTCTTGAAAATACAAATAAAATTTTTCTTATGATACCTCACAGAACCCAATTAAAAGTATAAATGAAATAGATTGATTACACCTTTAAAAATTAAATTATAACAAAAAAAATAAATAAAAATTAAATTATAGATTTATTTTTTCTTTAAACATTATCTTACATAAAGCACATTTGTTTTGTATTCCCCAGGAACTTAGTTACATCAGATTTTACTAAATACCTATTTTTAATAAAATGTGGAGAAGTAAAGTAATAAAGTATTTTAATATGCAAAGAGATTCACATATCAAGAAGATTAAAAATTAAGTGGGTCATATAAAAATATTTTTGATAAAAGGGTCAGGCTATTTTGACAAATGTTAAAATGTTAATAGTAAAATTATACTTTCCATTAGCTTAAAATACTTTATATTTTTAGAAAATTTAATAATTTTTACAGTATCACAAATGTTACTTGAATATGTTGCCTAAAAATGTGTTCATGTTGAGAACTACTCTTTTATAAAAGTCTCAAGAAGTAGTGTGTGATTTAGGTCCATTCTCTGCTTTATAAAAGATGTCCCCCACCCACAAAGGCATTAGGAAGTTGTGGAATGGTCCCTATACTTCATTATATCCTCAAGCAAATTGTGGAAGTCATCATTTTCTATCTGTTATATGAAACTTGAACTTTATTCTTATGTATACTGATACTTTTCAGATGTAAATATGTAATAGGAAAAATAAAACATTCTTCTGAATGTTAGAAGTACTATTGTTAATCTGTTAAACATATATAAACACACACACATACACACATATATCAATACAATGTACCAATGTATCTATGCAAAATTCAAGGTAATTCAAATAATAAATTCTCTGACTGTCTCAAGATAAGTAGTTTTATATGATGCTAATTTTTTGAAGGTTGTTTGGTATGATTTTATCAAAAACAAAAACATTAGCAAAATATAGTCAAGAATATTTTTGTTTTGCTATCTTATTTAAATTTCCAGGTTGGCCACGTGTCACTTAGATTAACCCAGGAAAGTTCTTAAAACTTGAACTTCAAGAGTTTTTGTTTTATTTTGCTATATTTTATTTTCATTTGTTTTATTTTTATTTTTTATTTTTTATTTTGAGACAGAGTCTCAGTGCTGTGGCATCGTAGCTCACAGCAACCTCCAACTCTTAGTCTAAATCAATCTTCTTGCTTCAGTTTCCTGAATAGCTAGGATTACTGGTGCCTGCCATAGTGCAGCTAGTTCTTCCATTGTGGGTAGAATGGTTTCACTCTTTTTCACTCGGGTCTCCCATCCTGATCTCAGGCTATCCATCTGCCTCTGCCTTTAAGAGTGCTAGGATAAGAGGCGTGAGCCATTGTACCTGGCCTGTTTTGGTATGTCTTAATTTCTGTAATGAAGCCTGTGAGGTTCAGTTCAAAAAACACATAAAAAATGTCTACCACACTATTTCATAAAAGTTACTTAATACATGTTAACTATTATTATTTTGAACTTACTCCATGTGACATAGGACATTTCCTAGTTGTTTATGAAATAATTACACTTATAATAAAGTATATTATAACTTCAAAAGTTACTTTTCAGTGCCAACTGACTCCTAGAGACAGAAAGAATCTCAGTCTTTAATTAATATCTTAATTTCTAATATAATAGAAAAGCATAATGAATTCTGACCCACAATTTCTTGGTAATTATTTATGGCCTATCAAAATATGTGAAAGCCCAAGGCATATTGGTCAACCGTAATAAACTCTCTAAGATTGTAAAACTAGTACTGATACTCTGAGACCCTATGAGAAAAATCAGTAATGCCTAGTGGACATTGTTATAAACTGTTATTTACATGAAAGTACTAATTGGGTTGAATCCCAGGTGAGGGAGAATTTACTTACGGTTCACCTTTATTCTTATAATCCTGTGGTACAAGAATCTACATTTTGTTCTGGTTCTGCCATGCCACTTACAACAGAATCTTTAGCGCCTTCATTCAGAAAGCACATACTCCTAAGGAAAACTCAATCCTGATAGCTGAATGCAACTTCCCTGGTTTGAATTTATTCACTTTTAGGTTATAAGTAGCCTCTCAGTGATCATTTTTATGGATCATTTTTGGAAAATCACAAGTTGATATTGTCCCCTCTTCTCTTTATCTCTATGAAGGCCCACTTCTATAATTATGTATATACATGATATATTAATATATTATGATATGTTATATATCATATATCCCATATATATTAATCTATGATAACTTTATTAATAAACTCTATTAATACTTACACACATTTTAAACAGAGCACCATTTTGTATCTTAAAAAACTATAGAGATGGGGCGGCGCCTGTGGCTCAGTGAGTAGGGCGCCGGCCCCATATGCCGAGGGTGGCGGGTTCAAACCCAGCCCCGGCCAAACTGCAACCAAAAAATAGCTGGGCGTTGTGGCGGGCGCCTGTAGTCCCAGCTGCTCGGGAGGCTGAGGCAAGAGAATCGCGTAAGCCCAGGAGTTAGAGGTTGCTGTGAGCTGTGTGAGGCCACGGCACTCTACCCCAGGGCGGTACAGTGAGACTCTGTCTCTACAAAAAAAAAAAAATAAAAAAAATAAAAAACTATAGAGATTACATAATGGCAACAGTCTTTAATGATATGTACTATAGGTATTTGTTGGGCTAACAATGTCTTTTGTTTTAAGATATCTTTTCAAAATTTAAGACTTTATATAAAACCTCAGACTTTCCTCGTTAAAAAATTGAGTAAGATCTTACAACACTGAAATTACCTTCTAACATGAAAACAAGACATAACTTCACAGAAAAGGAACATCTATGCTTCTTGATGAAGTGTATATGTTAATGGTATGGAATATAGATTAATTTTTGTACTATGTATTTTATTTCATTTTTTTCATATTCACAGAGTCTAAGACTACCAAACAAATCATATGTGATGATTATTTTAGTGGTTTTATCAATAAATATTTTAAGATTTTACAATTATTAGGTACATTTAATTGAATTATAGGCAAAATAATCAAGATTCCAAGTATACTCCCATATTGAGCTTCAGTCTGTTCTTTGGCATAATCTTACCAGCATAGTTTGTGTTCATTATTATCAACAATTGAATTTCTCACTGTGTTTTGTGTAATTAATTACTTAATTATTCTATTTAATATTAATAAATGTTATTTATTTATGACCATTTATTATAGTAAACAAAATATCCCCAAAAGTTAGGTTTTGTAAAATCATAAATAAAATTTCACTTTGGAAATTGAAATTTATATTTAAATTCAATGGCCACTTTACATATATTGTATATATTAATTTTATTTATATATAAATTAATTTTATTATTCCATTTTCAGATGTTATGAATTTCTTTATAAACTGAGTAAAAACTCTAAATTAAGAAGTAAATTTATAAATCAGTGTTCAGAGTATACAGTATAAGTCATTCATAATTATAAACCACTAAATTATATTGTTCAATAAAAGTATATTTTATATATTGAAACTGCATATTTTAAAGTTAATAAATGTTAAATTTCAACCTGGATAATTGAAAAGTAACATAGAAAAATGGAAATATGTGCTTAATACTTTAAATTTATACTTACAATACAACTCAAGAACTTTGGGGATGTTTCAATGCACAAATATTTCTATGTCCAGTGATTAAGTGGATAAATTTTTACCAATCCACAAATAATTGCAGTCTTATAACCATATTGCAAAAATAATAAACACATATCTGAGTTCTAGGGACTTTTGGATTCAAATGAGATTCAGTATAATTAATCTTTTTTGTGGGGGTTAGGTCCAAGATTATTATAAGTAAAAGCACTAGGAAGAATCAAATCCTAGCATAGCAACTGTTTCTTTAAAAAATAGATTAACATCATGTTAATAAAAAGTAGAAGTTGAAAAAAGTAATAATTTTTAGAGGAGAATGTTTGACACTAGAAGATTTACATTAATTATATTTTTCCCAAGTGGTATTTCCATCATCACAATTTATTCCTTTACCAAAGAAAGTGTTTGTTTATTTTTTTAGATTTCAGAGAGTTCTCTGTGATTTTTTTTTTTTTACAGACATTTTTTCATAATAAGTGTTCGGTTTATTAAATATTGTCTTCAAAGTCAACTTTGTATATAAATAAACCAATGCTGATACATTATCTTTATCTTAACTAAGTTTTTAAGGTACCCCTATTTTGAAGATATTGAGATAAGAATAGAACATAAATGCCAAAAGTAATTCCTCTGAGATCATTTATTGCAAAAACATTATTTTACAATGATGTTCTTCAGGGAGATTAAGTGTCTCAAATTATAATGAAGAGCTGGTGAATATTCTATTTCTAATCCTTTCCAACACTTCTGTTTTTTAGGCCAGGTGTGATGGCTCATGCTTGTAATCTTAGCATTCTGGGAGGCCAAGGTGGATGGATTGGGCGAGAGCTTAGGAGTTTGACATTAGCCACATGACAAAGGCCATATGACAAAGTCTCAAAACTGCAGCTGCTGGGGTAGGTGTGGAGAGAAGGGAACACTAATACACTGTGAGATTGCAAATGAAACAGCCTTTTTAGAAACAAGTATGGAGAATCATCAAAGAGCTAAAAATAGAACTTCCATTCGCTCCCTCAATCCCATTACTAGGTATCTAACCAAAAGAAAAAGTATGTTACTATGAGGACATTTGCACTCAAATGTTTATAGAAGCTCAATTCATAATCACAAAGATGTGGAAACAGTCCAAGTGGTTATCAACCCATGAAGGGATAAATAAACATATACCACAGAGTACTATTCAGACATAAAGAAAGATGGAGACTCCACATCTTTTGTGTTTACCCCAGGATTTGGAAAACATTCTCCTAATTATCACAAGAATGGAAAAACAAGCATCCAATGTGCTCAATACTAATATGAAACTAATCGATGAATAATTACATGCCCTCGTGAAAGAAAAAACACATTTAAATTCAAGGAAGTGGTAGAAGAACAGAGGGAGAGAAAGGTCTGTGGTAACTTCCCAGCTGTCTAGTACAATGTAGGGACATATGGCACACCTCCTGAGAGAAGGGCTCAACTGAACTTGGACTTTACCTAACAAAAGCAAGCAATGTAACCTAATGGTAAGTACTCATATTAATCTGCATAAAAAATAAAACATGCATTTTCACATTATCTTCCAAGACCTACTCCTTTAGTTTTGTGTATCTCAGAAAATCGTAATAGCCACCACCTGGTTGTTTAAACTGGAAATCTGAGAGTTACTCATATATCTCTTACTAGTAATTCTTAAGTCATATTAATTTTTACCTCTTTTTTAAACAATCTTTCTTAATTGTCATGCACAATTATAGATTATGGTAACATATTACCAAATAGATAATCCAAACCCATTCTTCTCTACTTTCAATCTATTCTTCAAACTGTACCTTGAATTATACTTTAAAAATGAATTATCTCATTATATAATTTTCCTTTATCAAGCTCTTCAGAAACTTCTCATTCTCTTTTAGTTAAAGATAAAAAAAAATCCTTAATATTGCTTGCAATACCCTGCATGCTCTGATCTCTACTTACTAATCCATTTTTATCTCCTATCAGGTAGAAAGCTGCTTCACACATTTACGATTGATTTTGAAATAAGTGCGTGTTCCAAGCTAGAGAGAGCTCAGTAATTTTATTTGAAGGAATTTTACTCTTTTCTGGAATGAATACTTTTAAAGTTTTAGCCATTGAAAATAACTTCAGCAGAGATAGTTAAGAAATGACTTCATTTTTAAAACATCACCTCAGCATGACATTTCTCTAAGATGGAATATAATAATTTAGCCCATTTATGACAAATGTGTTTTTAAAGATATTCATTACTATAAAGGGCATACGAAATGTGTCCTTGTTTCCAAGAAAGCTCTCAATTTAGACTCAATCTTCGTACCTCAACACATTCAGAGAGATCTCAAAACCTGGTTTAAAGTAAATTTAATCATGGGGAGAAAAGAAGGATCAGAATTGCTTAATTGGTGAATGCGTACTTGGAAATTTATTCACATAGAACACAGGCCTATATATTCAGTATCAATTTAGAAATCAATACATGTTTCCTTTGAAATTATTCCAGGTTTTCCATGTAACACATTAGCATTAATTTGTTAAATCGAATCTGATAAATATATACTGAATATCTAACTGCCTTAATATTTAGTAATAATTTGTGAGGGGAAAAGTTTCTTATTACATACAATATTTAAAATTTTATATAAGACATTTTGTTTATTATACATGATAATCTATGAACTAAGACATTTATAATGATAACTGGAAAAATTAAAAGGATGATGGTAAAGAGAGATATTATAATACTCAGAGGAAATTAAAATTATTCTCACCATGGGTACTGCATACCTTCAGGACAATATTCCTTAGACAAAGTGTATGTCTATCTGCTGTATGTCTGCATTATAGAAATGTTGGATCGGATCTTAGAGCATTTCTGGCTATAATTTATAGAGGGGAGCCACTTGCTAAGAAAGGAGAAGTAGAAAAAAAGAAATTTAGAGAAAAGGCCTCAGCTGCCCTCCACTAAATTAAAATTTCTTTGAGAGAAAACAAAGGGAAACCTTCTTCCCTCATATTTGTCTTTTTGTTACTCATAAGCAAAACAAGTAATACTTGCAGTTATTTCAGGAATGTTTGATTTCTTTGGCATCTTGTGTGAATCTTTTCTTGAGGTATTGAGACTAAATAAAATGCATGTAATCTCAAACTTTAAGAGAGTGATAAATGTGTGTGAATTGTGAATTGTGAAGACACAATCATTTCTCCATTCTTTTCTTGACTAGAAAAATGTATTCAATTAATTTTAGAAAAATAAACACTGTCAACTTTCTTAACACATTCACTCCATGTTTTGATTTCAAATGCTACCGTTGACTCTAGAATTTTATAACTCTGGCAAAAAAAAAAAAAAAAAAGAAGTTAAATGCTGACTTTGAATTAATTCTTAAGAGTTGCATCATTTTCCTTTTTACTATTATAAATATATACAGTAGAAACTCTGTAAGTTGACCACCCAAGGACTGTAAAAAATTGGTCAGCACAGAGAGGTGGTCAACCTAAGGAACAAGGCCTTCTGTACTAATCCATACATGTGGTAGGTGTTGGTCTATGAAAATTAGGTCAAGGCTCAGCACCATAGCACAGTGGTTACGGCGCCAGCCACATATGCCGAGGCTGGCGGGTTTGAACCCAGCCCAGGGCAGCTAAACAACAATGACAACTGCAACAAAAAATAGCCAGGTGTTGTGGCAGGCACCTGTAATCCCAGCTACTTGGGAGGCTGAGGCAAGACAATTTCTTAAGCCCAAGAGTTTGAGGTTGCTGTGAGCAGTGACTCCATAGCACTCTACTGGGGGTGACATAATGAGACTCTGTCTCAAAAAAAGTAAAAAAGAAAATTAGGTCAATTTAAGGAGGTCAATGTAGGGAGGTGAGAAACATTGGAGTTTTTACTGTATTTATGTATGTACATTACTATTTTACTTTTTAATACTTCATTGTGAATGATATTAGTTCCTTGACAGTATCCCAGGTTTGATTTTATTCACATACTATATTGTAAAATAGAACACAAAATATGTAATAATGAAAACAATCTGATATAACATGCCACGTTAGAAAATTCTAAGCTAAGTACCCTATATATGTATATTAACTCCTATAATTATAACGAGAATCCTTTAATATAGGCAGTAAGCAGTTTCTAAATTGAAATGAGTAAACTGAGGAACAAAGATTGAACGACTTGTCCAAGTCATTAGCCAAATTGGACTCTGAACTATATAAGTAGAATGCAGTCTTTCCTTTTAACACTCATTCTCTATTCATTTTTTTTTTTTCTCACTCTCCTTTTACAGATCTCTCTCTGGGTATAATTCTTTAGCAGGCCCCTACATTAAAAAGTAAGCAGGCTCTAAAACCCATGGATCACTGTCCCAGTAAAACAAACATTGTTGAATAGCTAGAGAAGAAAGTAAAAGGGTTCATTCATGACAACGTAGTGCTATCCTTGGATTACCACGGATAACGTCTGCAGCTTAACTGAAGTGAGTATGTTGCCAGAAATTTCACCAGAAGTTTAAAAAAAACACACTGAGGCAGTTTTAGAGAAATAATGGTTATAATTTTTCTAATGGGGGAAAGAATCCTTGTTATAATTTCTCTAAGCCTTCCCCCCTTTGATTCTCTGGAAATGACCCTGAGTCAATTTATTAGTTATTTGTTAATGATATGGGTGGTAGCATGGTAGAAGAGATTGCCTTAAGGAAAGAAGTAGAAGCCATTAAAAGAGTATCACGGAGACCTTGCAGACCAGTGAGTCCGATTGCACATCATTAATTCTAACCACAAATATGGTACTAGAAGCTGTTTCACAAAATCTCTTAATTTTCTCATTGTTCAGAAGAAATACTTGCCTTAAATTTTCTCCAAAATCTACTTTTCACATGTATTGCCAAACCACTCCAGATGTCAAAATTATATGTTTTTAGTTATAAACCTTACCATGTTGAATATTCAAAACTTCTTTTCCAAATAGTTTTATTTTGATACTAATCGCAATATTCCCCAAGAAATACAGCCAGCTAATATTGACAAGAATTCTCAGTTAAAATGTGGAATGCTCAGATCCATTCCTGTTTGTCCCTTATGTTATCTGGAGTATATATTCAAGACATACTTAATATGAAGTGAGTGTATAATGCCCCATAATCATATCATTGTATACAGTTATGATTTAATAAAAAAATTAAAAAAAAAATACCATGTCAAACACAGATTGGTGAAAGATCTGTGGATAACTTTAATAAAAATTTTGTACAATAAAATGTATTAAACCTTTGTTCTTACAGTCCTACAGGGCATCTAGTTGACCCCAACTTGAGACAATGCCAGCAAGGGGGACAGCAATGAGTAAAGAACTAAAGTTAAACCAAATTTAGGGCACAAAACCGGAAGTCTGTAAGAGCATACAGGGTTCCAGGTGCCTGGCTGGGCAGGGTGTGGGTGGGGCGGAGTCCTTTTATTGGGTACATAACAGAGTATAGGTGCCTGGATGCAGAGCAGTTAGCAGTCAAGGTTAAAAATGAGAGAAGGATTATAAATTGGTTTCACAGTAGTACTGAGTACTTTGGATATATATATTTTTTCCATTCCTGAGATACTTTACTAAGAAGAATATTTCCAATTTGTACAAATAATCAACACATTGAAAATGGCATAAATGTATTTATGATCTATGTACAAAAGACTTAATAAAAAAAATTTAAAAAAAAGAATGAGAGAAGGGAGATTACAGCCCCCAGGAAATTTGGGTAAAGAGTAAACAGGGACTTAGGGTAATGGAACTGCTCAAGAGGCCAGATAACCGTGCAATGAGAAGAGAAAGGGGAGAGCAAATCTCATCTCCTCAGACAGACTTTTCAGCTTCTCTGGACTTAGCTACGAGTTGATGGTCTCAGCAGCCTGTACCGCTGATCGCCCCATGCAGGAATAGTCACGTAGACAATCCCCTGACTGGGCACCTTCAGATCCCTTTCTTCTCAATTAGGAGTAAAGGGGTGGGCACCTTCTGGCTTTACCCTGGCTTTTGAAGGACCCATGGGGTTTTGGCCTATTTGTACAGAGTCCCTTCAAAACACTTAAATACTTCTCAAAACCAGAGCTAGTTTAGCTTTATTCTGGCAACTGGTAAAGTCTTATAGAAACTAATTTGGGACTCTCACATGAAAGCTATAACCCAGCTACAACTTAACAATAGGGGGAAATGGGAAAGAGGGGGATGGGTAGAGGGAGGGGGATCGGTGGGATCACACCTGTGGTGCATCTTACAGGGGTATTTGCGCAACTTGGTAAATGTAGAATGTAAATGTTTTGGCACAGTAACTGAGATAATGCCAGAAAGGCTATGTTAACCACTGTGATAAAAATGTGTCAAATGGTTTATGAAGCGAGTGTATGATGCCCCATGATCATATCAATGTGTACAGTTATGATTTAATAAAAAAAAAAAAAAAAAAAAAAACAAATGGGAACTATTTGTTTAGTATAAAATTTTCATATTTAAAATTGTATAAGAGGCTCGACATCTGTAGCTTAGCGGCTAGGGTGCCAGCCACATACCCCGAGCAGGCGGGTTTGAATCCAGCTGGGGCCTGCCGAACAATGACAACTACAACCAAAAAATAACTGGGTGTTGTGTTGGACACCTATAGTTCTGGCTACTTGGGAGGCTGAGGCAAGAGAAATCGCTTAAGCCCAAGAGTTTGAGGTTGCTGTGAGCTGTGATGCTACTGCATTCTACGGAGGGCGACATAGTGAGACTATGACTCAAAAAAATAAAATAAAATAAAATCACCGCAATTTATCCTCTGAATAGTATCATATGTTAACAGGAAAAAATTAAAAATACTCATGAACATACCTTTTGATTAAGATGAGATGACATTTGTAACAAGAAAAACAGTATGTAAGAGCCCTGAATGGAATGATCTCCAATGAGGAGTGTAAAAAAAGGTTAATAGAAGATGCTATTTTTAGTATAACTAAAAATTCTATAAATCTCATTTGACCAAAATAAGTGAATAGCACACACTTAGGAGTAAAATAAAGTCCTCTTTTGGACACAGTAGTGAGAGTTTTGAGACTTAGTAGTAGGAAGCAGAGAATGTGAGATAAAAATTAAACTGTCATAAATAGAAGGTCTACTTTTAAATAAAAGAGACAGAAAATATAGCAATCATCGTGGAAAACAGAATTAGGAAAACCAAACAACAATGAATAGGTACATAAAATTGAAATAAATGAAAGATAATAAAAATGGAAAATTAGCAAATGACGGTCAACACATGCATAAATGGGTGTTTTACTGGGAAGTATTTGTCTATAGACTAGGTTTCCAAGCTTGTACTCGTGACTTAGGTGATCAAATGAATAAAATCTTTGTCAAGAAAATGATTTGCAAAAAGAGAAAAAAACATACCTCCCCTTCCTGGCTGGAATGCAAATATTAAATGTCAGCCAGTGTCAATATCCTAAAAGATTCCAGAGCAATAGTACTTTAGGAACCTGGTGCTCCATTGACTGTGTGAAAGATAGCTTACATATAACCATAGATTGCTATTTGAAATACAAATGACCCTCAATCTTCCTTCAGCTACAGGACCTTAGGATCTCTCTGTTAAAGCAGTTTGTTCTGACTCCTGACTACAACAATTTTCACATAAAATTTGAAAGTGTACACTGTGTCCCAGAAAAGGTTGACCCAGAAAGCACATCAATACAAGGTAAAATAAAGTTGTAGAATTTAAGAATAAAGAAGGAATCCTTTGGACATAAAATCAAGAGATAAAGTCACCTTTAAAGAAAAAAATCAGGCTGGTCTCAAACTTCTTTATAATGTTCAAATCTCAAATATCTACAAAATTAAACCAAAAAAACAAAAAAGGAGTGGATAATCCAATTTATGCATAGGCTAAGTTTTCCTTCATTTTTTTCTCTTAAAAATTAAGGAAAATAATTGTTTTTATCTTATGGATTTTTATTTATTGTAGAAAAGATACCTATTTCTATAATAAGTAACCAAAATGCTCAAAGAAAATACAAAAGTGAAAATTCTCCCATATACGGATATCTAGTTCTCCCTGTTGGAAATCAATGTTGTCACTTGTGTGTTTGAAAAGAGATATTACATTATATGTACAAATCAATGTGTCTCTATGTTTCTAATATTTTATCAAAATGTAAGATAATCTACAGCATGATAAAAATGTTTTCATTTTCTACTTATAACATAAACATCTTGGTAGAGTAGGACATTTCATAATTCTTAAACAAACCAGAGGATGAATAACACAACTTTCTAGACTTTAGTAATAATAGAGAAGTTGAGTATGTATTCAAAATCTCAGAAATTCTATGCATAGTAATATCCTAGATGGATTTTCTCTAATGCAAGAATCTATGTCTGCAATCCTACAACTTGGGAGGCTAAACAGGAAGCAGGAAGATTGCTTGAGTCCAGGAGCTGGAGACTAGTCTGAGCAAGAGTGAGACCCTGTCCGTACAAAAAATTAGTCAGAGTGGTGGCATGCACTTGTAATCTCAGCTACTCAGGAGGCTGAGACAAGAGGATCACTTGAGCCCAGGAGTTCGAGGTCTTAGTGAGCTATGATAATGCCTCTATTCTCTAGCCCAGGTGACAGAGTGAGAATTTGCCTCCAAAAAAAAAAAAAGGAAAGAAAGAAAGATAAAGAATAATAATTAAGAATCATTGAGTGTCAAACATATTTGTAATAAGTAACATAAAATATGCTATTTTCAGTCACTTAATACAAAGTATTTTAACATGCTTTTACAACAAAGACTCAACAATGGGCCTCATCTGTATAGAACTATGGTGGTAGAAACATAACTCTATGCTTTTATCAAAATCCAGAGAATTATATGCCATAAAGAGTAAATTTCACACTATAAAAATATTTAAAAAAAAAGAATGTTCGAGGATCCCAAGAATCAGCTCAGACTGTAGAAAATAAATTGAACTTTTTTACAAACCTATGCCATTCTCATGGAAGATTTTGATGTAAGAGCTCTGACTTTAACTTTGCAAAACAGTGTTATCATTGGATAAATGTTACAAGTAAAAGACAAATATATTTGTTCACAAATAAATACTATAATTACTAAATTTATTTTTACAAGCATATATGTTAGGATTTCTGAAATTACTTTGTATGCATATAATGTTGGAATATAATATACGTAAATATACGGACCACAATGAGAGCCACGTTTCCTATTGTTAAGCAAGGAAATTATAAATAAGCAAGGGGGATGGCTATAACAAACCTTGTAGTTCTGGATTAGGATAGAAGAGCTCATCCTTAATGTTTAATAGGTATGTGTTGGGAAAGATAGAGACAGATATAATATAGATATATGTGCACACATTAAATTGCATACTTTTTTTTTTTTTTTATTGTTGGGGATTCATTGAGGGTACAATAAGCCAGGTTACACTGATTGCAATTGTTAGGTAAAGTCCCTCTTGCAATCATGTCTTGCCTCCATAAAGTGTGACACACACCAAGGCCCCACCCCCCATCCCTCTTTCTGCTTCCCCCCCATAACCTTAATTGTCATTAATTGTCCTCATATCAAAATTGAGTACATAGGATTCATGCTTCTCCATTCTTGTGATGCTTTACTAAGAATAATGTCTTCCACTTCCATCCAGGTTAATACAAAGGATGTAAATTCTCCATTTTTTTTAATGGCTGAATAGTATTCCATGGTATACATATACCACAGCTTGTTAATCCATTCCTGGGTTGGTGGGCATTTAGGCTGTTTCTACATTTTGGCGATTGTAAATTGAGCTGCAATAAACAGTCTAGTACAAGTGTCCTTATGATGAAAGAATTTTTTTCCTTCTGGGTAGATGCCCAGTAATGGGATTGCAAAAACATGAAAAAATGTTCATCATCCCTATATATTAGAGAAATGCAAATCAAAACAACCCTGAGATATCATCTAACCCCAGTGAGAATGGCCCACATGACAAAATCTCAAAACTGCAGATGCTGGCGTGGATGTGGAGAGAAGGGAACACTTTTACACTGCTGGTGGGACTGCAAACTAGTACAACCTTTCTGGAAGGAAGTATGGAGAAACCTCAAAGCACTCAAGCTAGACCTCCCATTTGATCCTGCATACATATTTTAATCCCTAGCATGGTGTACCGAGAGGACCTACCCTAAGATTTTTGTGTCTAAACATCATTTTTAAATAAAAGCAACCAGATTTTCAGAGAAATGGATGGATTATAGAACTGAAGCAGGAAATACAAGATGAATTTGAAGCACTTGCTGATGTCAAGAAGTTACAAAGCACACACGCACAAACACACATGCATACACAACTATAGGTGTGTCCAAAAGACACAAGCACCAATGTGAAAGAATTCCCTCTGGCTAAATAATTCCCTCTGGCTAAAGATAGAATAATTTGACAACAAAATATATAATGTTGGAATATAAGATGAAATTTTAAAAGCCAGATGTTTGTAATGATATAAGTAAATGATTAAATAAATGAATACGCAAATATGTAGGGAAAGGAAAAGATCCTCCTTACAGATTAATTCCAAATTTATAAGATAAACAAATGAGGGAAATAAGAAATCATCATGTGTCTCTATGTTTCTAATATTTTTTTTTTTTTTTTTTTTATTTTGGCCAGGGCTAGGTTTGAACCTGCCACCTCTGGCATATGGGACCGGCGCCCTACTCCTTGAGCCACAGGCGCCGCCCAATGTTTCTAATATTTTATCAAAATGTAAGATAATCTACAGCATGATAAAAATGTTTTCATTTTCTACTTATAATATAAGCATCTTTGTAGAGTAGGACATTTCATAATTCTTAAACAAACCAGAGGATGAATAACACAACTTTCTAGACTTTAGTGATAATAGAGAAATTGAGTATGTATTCAAAATCTCAGAAATTCTATGCATAATAATATCCTAGATGGATTTTCTCTAATGCAAGAATCTATGTCTGCAATCCTACAACTTGGGACTGTCAGAGCACTTGGGACTGTCAGAGCACTCTTTACTACATCATGTAAGCAAGAGCCTTTGGTAGATGCTAAAACTAGGCAGTGAAATGTTAAAGATAATCAGGATATTTCTGTATCACTAAAGCATATCCTCTTTCATATTACTTATTAGACATATTAAAAACTGTGATGGTTCTAACATAGTACCAACACATTCCTTGGCATCCTTTCTCCAGGAGATGGAGCTTAATTGTCCTCTTCTTAAACATGGTATAGACTAATTACTAGCTTCTAACGAATAAAGTACAGAAAGAAAAAAAAAATAGTAAGTTTTAGTGATGAAATCTGGCTAATACCACCCTAAGTCATGGACCATCTATACCTACATCTACACCTTCTGATGTGATGCACTTCACCTCTGTGACATTCTCCCACATAATCCACAATCCCAGCCTAATCAAAAGAAAACATCAGACAAATGTAGATTAAGGGAGATTCTATAAAGTCATTGACTAGTCATTTTCAAATATGTCAACAACTTGAAAGACTGTCACAGACTAACGTAAAGTAAAATAAGAGACATAATGATGTGATATTCAGGACTTGATTCCTAAACAGTAAAAGGTAGTGGAAAAATCTTAGTGGAAAATCTCTTAAAACCCTAATAAAGTCTGTAGTTTAGTGATTAGTATTTTACAATATCAATGTCCTTGTTTTGATAAATGTACTGCAACTATGTAAGATACTAATAGTGGAATCAGGGTGAAAGGCACACAGCAACCGTTGGTACTATTCTTGTAGCTTTTCTGTAAATAAAAATAAAATTCAAAATATAAAATTTTAAATTAAAAGTTAGCAGAGAGAGAAAAGGTCTAGCAAATAATCTCTGAACAAATAGAAAACAGGACAGCAATATGTTAATGACCTACAAATTTAGTAGCTTGCACTTTCAAGAATCATTAAGTAAAATGCATTTCTACATGAACCTCATAATTATTTCTTCTATATTTATGTTATATAAGTATACTGTGTAGTTAATGATGAAAACTCTACTTTAAAATTATTTCTACTTTTAAAAACATTTGTACACAACATTTTTAGGAATCCATTGTCCTATAATTTCTGTGAGTATTTATTTAAGTGCAGTCACAGATTACGTGGAGTCTTCTGTTTGTAAAAAATAAACAAATGAAAAATTCTATTCAAAGAATGTTAACTAAGAAATTGTCTTTCCCTATTTGGTTTGATGGTATTTTCTTAATGAAAGGCATTTTATTCTGTAATTTCATATAATATGAAGGAATAGTTCTCTCTCTCTCTTTTTTTTTTTTTAAAGAAAAGCATTCTTCAGGTTATTTTCTTCAAATAAAATCATAATAAGTAAATAGTCACAAGCAAGGAGTTTTATTTGCTTTAGAAAGAATACTATTAATGTACAACATTTTTACAATGCAACTCCATATGTAATTCCAATAAAATATTTATGTTGCTTATATATTATGTGACTCAAGTTTAGATGCAATGAGGGGAAATCCAGAGAGGTTTAAATACATTTCCTACCCTACCTGGTTCACTATATTTTTAGATAGAAAAGGCTAACATGAATATAAAATAGTTATCTGTAAAACACAAGCTGAAAACATGTCCAAATGATGAATTGCAGAATCACCTTTTTCATAGGCTCAATAAGGGAAGGTATTAATTTCATATTACATAACTCATAGTTTTAAATAATATAATCCTTTCTTCTTAACCGATGGCTTAAGGAAATTTTAACAATTATTTCAACACTGTTAGTTTTAAGGCAAATTATTATTATTATTTTTCCTTTTTATTAAATCATAGCTGTGTACATTGATATGATCATGGGCATCATACACTAGCTTCACAGACCGTTTGACACATTTTCATCACACTGGTTAACATAGCCTTTAAGGAAAATTAAACAGATAATATCTGACTAGAGAGCAATTTCCCCTCCAACTTCATGATTTACCATCTGGCTAGAATTCAAACCTCAACTACTTGACCAGAACGTTGTTTACACTAAAGTGAGGACACATTCTTAAATGACAAATTGCTAGCCTTCAGATTATATCTTGCGAGAAAATTACATTTTTCTCTACCATATGTTGACAATGGTAAACAATCTCAAAGTGTGTGCATGCACTTGGAGTAAGTTAGATAAAAATGATAGTGAAATTATTATATACTGACATTGTGAGAATGAGCATTCCAAGTATAGTTAATATTACATACTTATTTACGAACAGCTTTTTTAAGTATAAACATTTTTTTAAAAATTCAAGAGTTTTTATAAAGACTAAATTCTAGAAAATATGAAAAAGTACTATATTAAGTTCAAGCATTTATTTTTAACAAATATCTCAGACCACCAAGATTATAAATAATTGCATGTATGTATAAAGAGGGTTTAACCCCAGATAATATAATCTGCATTCCAATTTTTACCATAAAATATAATTTCAATTATATATTTTTAATACATCATTTCATATAAAATAATATTGTAAAACATTTTTCAAAAAGTAATTTTCTATTCCCACCTTTCCAGATATAATTTTTATCACCCACCAATTTTCACAAAGTATGGCAGTATTATTCATTTCTTCTATATTAGAACTTAGAATTTCAATATGAATTATAGCAATAAAGAATTTTACCATTATGAATGTCACTAACAACTCTATTTTAAAGTTGTATAAAATATTAAATGAAAATGAGATTCTAAAACATCCTAAAACCACAGCTGAATATGAGCAGCAAAGAAAAAAAAGTAATTTATGAATTACATGGATTAGCGCAGGATCAAATAATAGTGGCAAAGAAAGTGGGTTGCCATTTTTCACCTCTTGAGTAGTCTGTTTCCTAGGAAACAAAGGCTGAATGATTGCAAAAATGACCCTATGCCTGTGGATTTAAATTGATGAAATTATATAGGATTGTAATCTATGCAGAACAAAAAAGGTAATTGTTAGAATGACTGTTTATTAGGTAAAATGGAAAAGTTTAAAATACTTCTTTTACTTTCCAAGAGTTTTTTTGTAAAAATGAATTATTATTAAAATCCTCTGTTATTAAATTTCCTATCCTATCAAATAAAAAAAATTATAATACAATCAGTCAACCAGCATACTGATTAAACACTTCTGTTTAAACTTTTCTGTATAGAAAGCTATTCACTGGCTCCTAGCAGTAAAGCTAAACTTGATTCCAACAGATATCCAGATGGTACCAGTAGGATATCATTTTGACTACCAGCAAAAAGTTTATTAAATGGCCTCTGTCGGCTGGACTTCCAGCAAAACTAATCCTGCATAGGAAACCACAGAGTGCCTTCACAGAGTTTGACAAATACATCTCACTCCTAAATTGTACAGCATATAAGAGCCTGCTGATGTATTACCTGTGATCATTATAACAACCCTCTGTGCAAATATCAAGCAGTCACTAAAAGGATGAAAGCATTTTCCTCCTCTTGAGAAAATAACCTTGGACACCTCATAGAAATTCTTGTAGCAATTTAAAGAGCATGCCTTCTCATATAGATGATTCCATTTACAAGTTTGTTGCTGTAAAATACTTAATATTTCTTGTTTCTTCTTTCTTCTTAGTATTCTGTGTTTTTATTAGGAAATAATGGAATAAAGCATTGTGAATTTCATATGATGATGAAGAAAATGAACTAGAAGATAATTAAAGGATTTTATTTTCAGAAATAAAAGGTGTAGAAATAGCTACACATAATATCCATTATATATATGTTAAAAATAACTAAAATAATAATAAAATGCTTAATAAGATCATGCAATAACTACTATGGAGTAAGAATGCATTTACTCATTCACTAATATTTATATGTGAAAGATACTATTCCAGGTTCTTGGAAGTATAAATACATATATATATTTATACACATATATACAAATATATACATATTTGGACCATAAATAATTTAAGATGATTATAAATTAAGATAAACATTAAACAATCTAAAATAGCTATAGCAATTTTGATCTGGAAATTAAAAAGTTGATATGATATTGATTAGTTGGATATATTTTACCATACTAAATGTACCTCCCAGCATCCAATATGCATTCTCTTTCCCTTTGTATATAATGAATCACATTGAAATGGTTGGGGATGATAATGGCTGCTGTAGGAAAGGTAAAGTTATAAATCTGTCAAGGCAAAAATTGCAATGTAAAAAATAAAATTTATTCTTTAGAACAGTTTTAGATTTATAGAAAAATTGTAGAATTAGCATAGAATTTTCACAATCCTTACACCCTGTTCCCTCTGTTATTGATATTAATCTCTTAAACAAGCAAAGGAAATCTGTGATGATTAACCAGTCCATATTCATAGTTATTGTCATTCAGCTTTCATATTTTATTTGTATTTCCTTTGTTTTTCTTTCTCTGTTCTAGAGTTTTATTCAATATACGGTGTTAACTGTAGTGGTCATGTCTCTTTTGTGTCTTCTTCGCTATGGCTGTTTCTATATATATGTGTATATATATATATAAAGTATGTGTATATATAAATAAACAAATATTTTAATATATGCTATAACATCTTAACACATTGAGAATAACTGCTTACACATATCTTTCACGCCATCATTCAAATGGGATTTGTCTAATTTCCCCATAATTAGAACGGAATTTTGGGCTTTTATTAGGAAAACCACAGAGGTATAGTTCCATTTTTGTTAAATTATATCAAGGATGTATTATATTTATCTGATTTGCCATGTTGATGTTATCTTTGATCACCAGTTAAAAACAGTGATTATTGGGCAGTGCCTGTGGCTCAAAGGAGTAAGGCACCGGCCCCATGGGTTCAAACCCAGCCCTGGCCAAAAAATGCAAAAAAAAAAAAAAAAAAAAGGTAGTGATTATTGTGTTTCACCCCTGTGAATTAATCTTTTCCCCTTTTACATCCTGTACACATGGAAAGAGAGTAAATTTGCACAGCCCACAGCTAAGGAGTGAGAATTTTTACTTCCTATTCTTAACAATGGTATTTCTTTTATGATAGTTTGGTATTTTTCTGCATGAGATACTTGTGTATTCTCCTCCTCTTATTTATTTTATTAGAATTTCTTTATATCATTTTAAATATATATTTTATACTTTGAGGTATAATTCAATACTATATTGTTTATTCTGATGCTCAAAATTTCCCAGCATTGACCATTGAGAGATCTTCCATTGGCTGTTGTGTCCATTAGCCATACCGTTATCATGTTTTATTTACCATTAACTGACTGTCTAGCAGTACAAGATGCCTGGGACCATTTTCCATATTTTTAATGCTATTATACCTGGTATTTTTAAAATTTCAAGTATAATTTATTAATTGCTTATGTATAGAAAAGAAAGGATGTTTTGTTAACTAGTCTTGGATGTTGTAACCTTGCTGTATTTGCTTATATTTCAAGAAGATTTGTGTTTGTTTAGGGTATTTTATATAGACAATTGTGTAGTTGGTATAAAATATTTTTAATTTTTTCCTCCAAAACTGTGGACCATGTTTTTCTTTTCTTGTCTGTTCTACTAACTCTAGAATTTCAGGTAATATTTTGGTTGTCATGGTGATAGAGGGCATCCTTGCCTTTTGCTTTAGTCAGTTTTTGGCTTCCATATCATAGTACCATAGGCTGGGTGGCTTAAATATTTATTTATCGTAGTTCTAGAGACTGCAAAATCCAAAACAAGGTGGCTACATAGTATCTGGTGGCTACGTAGCCAACTTCTTGCTGTATCGTCACAAAGCTAAAAGAGCAAACTCTGGTCCCTCTGCCTTCTTATAAGGGCACTAACTTCATTATGGATATTGGCCTCACAGCTGCACCTAAATCTAATAAGGACCCACCTCCACATACTATCACACTCAGTGCTAAATTGGTCCCCCTCCACTTGTTTCCTAAGATTAAACATACATCAATTTAAGATCTTTCCTCTTTTCTATTAGATATATTTAATCTATAGACTTTACTATAATCACCAATTTCTCTGCAGCTCATAAAATTGGCATATTGTAATTTCTTTCTCACATCAAAATATGTTTGCAAAATTTTACTAGAGATATCTTTGATACGTGATTTATTAAATTTTTGCAACATCATTTTTCTATTAATTTATTGTTTAATTTAATTATAGTTTGGCATCATACCACCTATAATTTGTCAAATAAGAAACAAAACTGAGGGGTGGTGCCTGTGGCTCAAAGGAGTAGGGCGCTGGCCCCATGTGCTGGAGCCGGTGGGTTCAAACCCAGTCCTGGCCAAAAACTGCAAAAAAAAAAGAAAAGAAAAGAAACAGGGCGGCACCTGTGGCTCAAAGGAGTAGGGCACCAGCCCCATATGCTGGAGGTGGTGGGTTCAAACCCAGCCCCAGCCAAAAAAAAACTGCAAAAAAAAAAAAATTAAGCCCAGGAGTTGGAGGTTGCTGTGAGCTAGGACACCACAGCACTCTACCCAGGGCAACGTAGTAAGATTCTGTCTCAAGAAAAAACCAAAAACACAATTTGGGAGGCGCCTGTGGCTCAGTGAGTAGGGCGCCGGCCTCATATGCCAAGGGTGGCGGGTTCAAACCCAGGCCCGGCCAAACTGCAACAAAAAAATAGCCGGGCGTTGTGGTGGGCGCCTGTAGTCCCAGCTGCTCGGGAGGCTGAGGCAAGAGAATCGCGTAAGCCCAAGAGTTAGAGGTTGCTGTAAGCCGTGTGACGCCACGGCACTCTACCCGAGGGTGGTACAGTGAGACTCTGTCTCTACAAAAGAAAAGAAACAAAACTGAGATTAGGTTAGGTGAGACTTCATTTTGTACATAATGTAGGTACTTGTAACAGAGTGTTTTCAACACCCCCCTCCTCTCCCTTGTAGTATTTCTGTATTTCTGTTATTCATTTCACTTATCAATGTATCACAGTTACTAATTTTATTTTTACTATTGTAACTTCAGTTGTATTTTCTATTATCAAGTAAGCATAAGAGAAATATTAATAAAATACTCATTTTATCTGTATTTATTCCTACTATAATTTTCTTTCTTGTATAGATCCAAGTTTTAAAATCATTATTTTCTCTTCATGAAGAAGATTTTTTAACATTTCTTAAAGTCCAGATCTGCTGGTGATGATTTCTATCAGTTTGTCTATGTCTCAGAAATTATTTATCCTTCACTGTTAAAGGATTGTTTACCAGCATGTAAAATTCAAGATTTTTCTCTTCCCACCACTTAGTATTTCAATCCATGTTATTCTTAGTTATGTGGTTTAAGCTGATAAGTCTGCTGAATTCTTATCCTCTTCCTCTATAGGTAAAATGTTTGGGGATTTTCCCACCGGGGTTCGTGCCTAAAATATTTTTGTCTTTAGTTTTCTGAAGTGTAAAAATGATGTGCATGTGTGTTTTGTGGTTGTTTGTTTAAAAATGCTTTGTTTTGTTTGTGTGCTTAAATTCCACTTATTTCCTGAAGTCTGTTGATATGAGGTTTAGTGTCTATGACATTATTGGAGAATTTTCAGACAACTCCTCAAATGTTTTTTCTACTCTGTCCTTTTTTCTCCTTCGGCTATTCCAATTATCCATATGTTACATATTTCATAATTTTATGTATCCCACATTTCTTAGATTGTTTATATGTCTTAGATTTTTTTGTCTTTTTATTTTAGACTTTTTTTTAGATTTAGATTTTTTTGCATTTTATTTTAGGAAGTTTCTATTGACATATCTGCAAGGTTAATTCTTTCTTTAGACTTGTTCAGTTATCTTATATACTCATTCTTTGTTTCTGTGTGTGTTTGTTTTAATTACTATAATTTTCTTTTAATTTTTTAATAGTTGCTCTTTCTGATAGTATCACTTGTTTTACAGGTTGTCTATTTTTTATTATAGTCCTTAATCCTTACTCATAATATTTTAAATTTCATATCTGCCAATTCCAAAATCTAGTTCCTGTTTCAAAGTTTATATTTTCTCTTCAGATTTGTTTTTTGTCTTGCCTTCTTCTTGTAATTTTTTTGTTAAAAGCTATATATTATGTCTCAGGAAACAAACACTGAGATTAAAAGGCTTTTAGTTTATGGGTTTACTTTAATATGAGTAGGAGTTGGTATGTGTTTAATATCTACTGTAGCTGTGGTGATAGTTTCTCTCAGCTTTTTATATCTAAGAAATGAAAATTTTTCTAGTGTCCCAGATTTTGTCTCTCCTGTTTTCCTTATAATTTTCTCATAATTTCTCCGTAACTAGTGTCTCCATTTTCTAAGTCTTCTACTGGTATTTCATGATTATATTGAAGCCTTTGTTGATGTAGTAATAAGGTGAAATGAAAGTTTTTCTATAATCTAATTATTTGATTTTAGTGTTTAATTGGCATGTGTTCCTGGGCCCCGGGACTCCCAATTTTTTCCTGTACTCCTCAGCAGTCATGCCTTTCCCAGTGGTCTGAGGCTCTGGTAGAATCTTTCCCTCTGAAATGGAGGCCTTTGTTAAAAAGAATGTTCTGTGCATACTTCAATAAGTGGTTACTTTTATTCTACATTTTTATAACTGTGAGGAGATCATTCTTCCCTTTTTACCACAAGAACCAAGTGGAGTTCCTGAAGGTAATCTTAACGGATGTGAGAATTCCTAAGACTTCCTTGTTCAGGAGTCTTTTACTTTCATGCTAGTTTATGCTCAGCCTCAAGTAACTCATAAATCACCATTGAACTCTTTCTTCACTAATGGTTCCATACCAAATTCTGTTCCTGGTAAGGATATGGTGGCTGTGAATATCTACATCCAGCTGTCCCTCTGATTTTTTGGTGGTCATAAGACCAACAGCCTCCATTTTCTGATGCATGTAAGAAAAGCTTTGACTTTTACATTGGTCAGATTTTTCCCTATTGTAAGCATGGAAGTGATGACAACTGAGCCCTTCACAATGTGGACCTGATATCAAAAGCGCTTCACTGTGGTTTTCTTGTCTTTCAAATTGACGATACTGCTGTATAATTTGTACCCTTTACCTCTATTGGTAGTCAAATTGCTGAATATGTTCAAGCTTATTGATAGCAAATACAATTCATGCAGTTCCTTAACCACACCCAGATTTTATAATTTTTTATAAAACTCACAGGAGTCATCGAAACCTATCATTCTCATGATATATTTATAACAGAGAAATAGTGAAAATTAGAACAACTTGAATAAACACATAGGAAAGAGACTGGGAGAAGACAACTTAGAGCTATGGTCATCCTCTCTCCTTAAAATTAGAGACAGCATTACCTATCTCAATATATAATGTGTAACAATATGCAGCAAGTGTTGCTAACCAGGGAAGCTCACTCAAGCTTTGAGGTCAAGAGATGTTGTTGACATTGCAATATATTGTCTTGATTGATTCAAAGCTTGCATGGTTGAACTCAACTTTGAGCACCCCCTACCTTCTCAGAGGTCAGGTTGCCATTACACGGACTTAGGTCCAATCATAAGTCACCTCCTTACTATGAATTATCAAAATATTCAAGGGGCCAGAAAGAGGGACGGAGGGAGGGAGGTGGGGCCTTGGTGTGTGTCACACTTTATGGGGGCAAGACACGATTGCAAGAGGGACTTTGCCTAACAATCGCAATCAGTGTAACCTGGTTTATTGTACCCTCAATGAATCCCCAACAATTAAAAAAAAAATATTCAAGGGGCCCCTACATGGGTGTTATACTACCTCCCAGGACCTAGGACAACATCCAGCTAGATGTTTTTTGGTTAAGACCCTATTCCTTATTACACAAAGGTCATAGCCTCTCTAATTTGATAAATGACCACCAGATACATAAAATTATTTTTATAATTTATAGCCCTGCAGGGCATATTTATTATAATTAGCTGGCTAGCTAATTAGAAATTAACTCAGAAATGTCATTTTCTTGGGTGTATATTGAAACAGTGCATAGACAAATAATGAAAAAGGAGAGGGTAGATCTCTCCCTAGGAAGAAGAGAATGTAATCTTGATTCGTGTGGCACAGATGACTAGAACTCAAGCATAGGACTCTAGAAAAAAGGTAGGAACAAATAGAAGTCCCTAAAATATGCGTAACTATTTCAGGTCTTTTGTCAGCTAGCAAGACACACATGTTCAACGCTTTAGGAGACCAATTTAAGGGTACTTATTTTTGAAGCTGAAGAACCAAGAAAAAATTTTAGAGCCCTCACAGCAATGCAGAAAAAAGTTGGACGCTAAGGTCAGGCAGAGTGGAGTGTACCAGGCAAAAACTACGTGTCTTCAATTGACGCATTACAGCTAACCTCATGCCTGAGATGTTCAAACCACCAAGACCTGATAGGATAAAGGTGATCTGCAAATTATTTAACTATTTGAGAGAAAAAAATTGAAAACATAGCAATGTTACATAGGAATGTCTATAATACAATAATAATGGCTGAGTAGTTCCATATTAAAGATAACCAGGAAGGATTAAAAAAAAAAAAGAACTATTGAAGCTACCCATCAAACCCCCCAAAACTGATGAAATAGTAAGACATTGTTGATTAGTTATGGAATGATTTATTCTAGCAATATGTAACTAGTTCAGGAATTAAAAGCAAAATGCTACTTCAATAAAAACCTAGAATATATACTGATACCAGGTAACCATAGGAAGCTGAAGTGGTGGTGAGGAGACTGTTAATAGAGCATGCAGTAAGAGTAAGGAAATTGCTTTAGATCCTAAAAGATCTACTGAATATTGTATTGCGGCAGAACATAATTGCCTACTAACTTAAAAGATGGAAGGCATCCTAAAAAAGTGTGAATCTGGTTAAAATGATTTCCTTGTCAACTGGCTTTTAATGTTAATTTTACATGACGATGTAGGAAACAAATTGTACTATTAACAAGAGAAGAAACTTTTAAATTATAAGGAGGATACAAAGAACCAGGTTACATTGATTGCATTTGTTAGGTAAAGTCCCTCCTATAATTGTATCCCATCCCTAAAAGGTGTGTCACACACTGTGACCCCACAACCCCCTCCCTCCCTTCCTCTGTCTGCAAGGACACCCCCCACCATGTACTAGATCAATAATTATCCTCCTATCAGTTTCCTGAGGTACAAGGCTAAGTTATTTATTGGATATTTTTCTTTTTTTATTGATGTAGTCATTTAATGCTATTAATTTCACTCCAATAACTGATTTTGCATACCATAAGTTTTAGTATTTTTTGTTTCCATTTTTCTCAAGATCCTTATAAATTTCTCTTTTAATTTCTTCTGTGACCATAGCTATTTTAGATGAATATTGTTTAACATCTATATATGTGTTGACTTTCCTTGGTGCCTCTACTCAATTGATTTCACATTTCACACCATTCTGAATAGAAAAGATACTTGATATGATTTTTATTTTCTTATATTTTAACACATTTTGAGGCCTGATACATAATATATCCTGGAGAATGTACTACATGCACTTGAGGAAAATGCATATTATTTTGCTATTGGATGAGATGTTCTCTTCTGTTTATGTCTGTTGAATTTAGTCTAAAAAATGCAGTTTAGCTCCATTTATTCTAAGATCACTAATTTTGGTGTCAACTTGACTGGATTAAGGAACATTTAGAGAATGATAAGGTATTATGTTGGGTGTGTCTGTGAGCATGTGTCCTGAAGTGATTGGCTTGTAAGTTGGTGTACTGAATGGGGAAGATGTGCTCCCACGGTGACCAAAGGGCTAAGAGCCAGGATAGAAAAAAGTGATTTCCTTTCTTTCTCTTTGCTGCAGCTAGGTCAGTCTTTTCTTTCCTTTGAACATCAACTCCAGGTTCTCTGGTCTTTGTATTCCAGGACTTAGACTGCTAACCACCCAGACTCTCAGGGTTTGGGCTTTAGACTGTGAATTACACAATCAACTTCGCTTATTCCGAGGCCTGCAAACTTGGACAAAACCCAGCATCACAGGGTCTATAGCTTTCAGGTAGCCTGCTAAGACTTTTCTGCATCCATAATGATGTGAGCCAATTTCCTAGTGTTTTTTACTATGGACCTGTCTATATCATCTATCTATATCTGAATATTCTATTGTTTTCATTCCTCTACAGAACCCTAATATAGTTTCCTTATTGATTTTCTGTCTGAATGATTTGATCCATGATGCTTTTTGCAGTATTATTCAGAGTAGCCAAGATATGGAAACAACAAAATCCCCATAATGGAGTGAGTATGTAAAAAAGAATAGAGTATTTTTTATACATAAGACAACATGGATAAACCTAGAGCAGAGCAGCTAATTGCTATGAAGCTTGGCAGAGAGAGGCAAATACCACATGATCTCACTTTTGTATGAAAGTTGATTTCATATAAACAGAGAATAGAATGATGATTACCAGAGGGTGTGTGGGGAGGAGGTGGACAGGGAAAGAGGAGACCTTCAGTTAAAGTGTACAAAGTTTTAGACAGGAGAAATAGGTTTTGGTGATCTGTTGCATAGTACGGTGACCATAGTTAATAATCATATATATTACATATTTTAAAATAACTAAATGAGTTGGTGGTAAATCTTCTTACCATGTAGATATGGTAAGTATTTGAGGTGATGGATGGATATGTTAAGCAACCTAATTTGATCATTTTTCATTGTATACGCATATAATAAAAACATCGTATTTTACCCTACAAGTACGTATAATTATTATATGGCAATTAAAAATAAGATAAACAATTGTCCTTTCTTGTGATGCTTTACTAAGAATAATGTCTTCCACTTCCATCCAGGTTAATACAAAGGATGTAAAGTCTCCATTTTTTTAAATAGCTGAATAGTATTCCATGGTATACATATACCACAGCTTGTTAATCCACTCCTGGGTTGGTGGGCATTTAGGCTGCAGGTTATTTGGGGGGGAGGAAAATCAAAGGGAGGGAAGGGGGGGAGGCTTGGTGCGTGCTACACCTTCTGGGGGCAAGACATGATTGCAAGAGGGACTTTACCTAACAAATGCCATCAGTGTAACCTGGCTTATTATACACTCAATGAATCCCCAACAATAAAAAAAAATAAGATAAGCAAAAAAGAGTGGGTTTTTCATAACATTTACACACATTAGTTACACACATTTATTAGTGTATGGTATACAGAAAATATGAGTAACTATCTCTATCCCTGCTACCCACCATTTCTATTCCCCTCTCTTAAGGTATGGAGTCAGAATTTCATTTAAATTCCAGATTTACTATTTACAAATTGTGTAACCTTAAATACAATGCTTAAAAAATCTAAGTAATGATTTCTACATGGTAGATGTGTTTTTAGAATTGGTAGAAGTTCAACCAACACCTGGTATAGTGATTCTCAAACCAAACTATGAATAATAATTTGTTTTCTTCTTTCTTTTTTTTCTCTTTCTCTCTCTTTTTTTTTTTTTTTTGTATTGTTGGGGATTCATTGAGGGTACAATAAGCCAGGTCTGTCTTTCTCTTTTATTGTCTCCACTGAGTTTTCAATTTTCTAATTTAGATTTCATAAATTTTAATATATATAAAATTATTCTGACAATATATCCTTAGATAAAATCACATTATGTAGATAACATGTGAATCAGTAAATCACACTTACTTATAAATCCCGTACACTAATACTCTGTTAGTAATGATTTAGTTCTTTAACAATTTAAAATGTACTTTTATTCAATGGAAGATAAATTTTTATTATTATTATTACTTTTAAGACAGAGCCTCAAGCTGTCGCCTTGAGTAGAGTGCAGTGACATCACAGCTCACAGCAACCTCCAATTCCTGGGCTTAATCGATTCTCTTGCCTCAGCCTCCTAAGTAGCTGGGACTACAGATGCCTGCCACAACACCCGGCTATTTTTTATTGTAGTTGTCATTGTTTGGCAGGCCCCAGCTGGATTTGAACCTGCCAGCTCAGGTGTATGTGGCTGGCGCCGTAGCTGCTTGAGCTACAGGCACCGAGCCAGGAAGATAAATTATTTTAACAACATGTCCAGTGGCTCATTGTATAGTTTCTGTTTGAACAATCCCTATAACGTGTACACTAGCTCACATGCTGTCTGTCATGTCTAGTATTTATTATGAGAAACCTCTTTATGACCTGTGGCCATAATGGGCTTTTTCTAATGTTCTCTAATTGGCCCTTCAGAAATTTCTCATTAAATTATAAAGATAGTTAAAATTAGCAACCCTGAAATTCATGGATAATAACACTTTGGAAGATTTGGGGATAGAATTGTAATTAATGACAGTGAAGATATATATGACTCAGAAATTGTATTGGGTCATGATAATTTTACCTTCTGATGCAGTAAAATAGTCTAGAATGTTTTACCCTCAAATCTGTGTATTTCATACTGGTAGATGCATGATGTGTATCAAGAAGAAAACCCAACAGTCCCCTTCTATCAACACAGATCTTTCTGTACTTATATCTTAATGGTTTAATTGACATTAGTATTGCAGCCCTATTAATTGTCAAATACCTGTACTACAAGTATATACTGTCTCAATCATTTGGTTAAATTATCACAATTATTTCTTATTTTCTTTGGTAAAAAATAAAATCTCTTTGGTGGCATATTTTTATCAAAGTGCATATGTTTGTTAATCGTAGTTTATTTATTTCATCTTATAATTTAATAAAGTGATGACTTTATCAATCCCTTCCTACATGACAGAAATACCACTGGACACTTTAATACTTTAAATGCATTCTCTTATTGAGCTTAACAATAAACCATAAAGTACATGCTATTGTTATATTTGCTATTTTAAAGATCATAGAATTGAAAGTTAGTGGAGTTAAACAAATTGCCCAATGACATGCAACAAATAAACATTAAAGCTGGTATTAAAACCCAAATTGATACAGAGATACAGATTGCGTCTAGAAATAAACCTAACATCTATGAAACATTGTTCTTATTAAAAAAGTAAAATTGGCATATGTGGGAAAAAATGGAGAGTAGAGTTAGAAAACTGCTCTGGAAATCTTGCTAAGAAATAAACGGGACATTTTCAAATACCAGACCAACTTTTTCGTGGTTAAGACTTTCTGCTTACCAGAAAGGTCACTGTGTGTGACACACGTTTTGGGGATGGGATACAATTATAAGAGGGACTTTACCTAACAAATGCAATCAATGTAACCTGGTTCTTTGTACCCTCAACGAATCCCAAACAATAAAAAGGGTATTTTTATATAGACAATAATATCTGTAAATTTAAAATATGTGTAGAATGAATGGTGACTGAAAATAAGAATCTTAAAGCTAACTAGTTTCTTTATGAAAGTGAAGTATTACAATATCTTAATGTCTATTTAGTATTGAAGGGAAAGTTGTTTTTGTTTTAACCCACTGATACATTTTTAAATAGTTGAAATATTTCATTTCACAATATGATACAAATTTATCCCTTTCACATTGAGTAGATATATATAAATATGACAACCTTACTTCAAGACAGCTTAGTTTGGAATAGTAAAATCTGCCATCTCAACAATGGCCAACATGAAAGGACATTATCTTTAAAAATTAATCTTATGATCACATTTTTACTCTTAAATAAAAGATTCAATGATCATCTGAATACAGGAATAATCCAATTGCACATGTACTGAAAAGCCGGAGAAAAGGTAAATGATTTGTCACTTTTATTATTGGATCCAATTGATTTCTTGCTCACGTTTTTTTTAGTCACTATTATTTTTTCTTACTGGTTAAAGCAGTGCCATAGGACAATGAAAAAGCTGAGAGAAAATAATTTACGTTTATATACAAAATGTATTTTTCAATAAGCAAATGACATCCAAAATAATGTTGCATTCAAGACTGAGAAAATTCTCCATTCATCCAGAGTAATGTTCACATTAAGACATATATTCAGATTTTGCCATATGTCTGGTTCAAACTGTTCTGTGTAAACTAAAGAAGATTAAGACTTATTTCAAGTTTGTGTGAAACTAAATAAAACAGGCTTCAATATAACTTTGGTAAACCACACAAAATACTCTGCAAAAATAAAAAATCTTTATGTTATTAGCAAAGTGCTCTGTTCTGTGCTAATAAGGTGTGACATGATACCTGGCACAAGGTACCTACTCCGTGAAATGCATGTCAAATGTAATGTAGACGTCTAGACTACTCTTGTTAAGTAATCTTTCTTCTTGTTTTATTTTTCACCATTTCTTCTGGGCTATTATGGTATAGCACACATTGTCATAAACCTCTACTTTCTAATTTGCGAATCCTTAGTATTTTTAGGCAAGTGATGCTCAAAGTTCTTTGTCGGTACAGTCTTTCCAGAGACTCAAAGCCCTTCATGGGCAGAGTGCAAAGGCTATCTTGGGTGCCTGCCTTGTTTTGGCTCAAGATTGATGTATTTGTCAAAGCCTCGCCAACTTATCATCCTGTATATCTGGTCTTGTAGTCTACAAGAAAGTCTTTAATTTTTTTTTAATTATTTTCAAGATGGTATCTTGCTATGTTGCCTAGGCTGGTCTTGAACTCCTATCCTTAAGTGATCCGCCCACCTTGGCCTCCTAAAGTGTTAAGATTATAGACATAACTGCTATGTCCAACCTACAAACAGAATTCTTACATGTATCATCCACAAGCCCCATAGATATGCCATAGAAATTGAATTTTTAATTCTGAGTAGTTGAAGATTATTTTATATTGACTGTGCTTAAAACATACTTATAATTTTTGATTCTGTATTCTTTATTTTTGTCAGAAAGTTTGTGCCGACCTCAGAAGTATAAACATTTACTCACTGCATGCCCAATTTGTCTGTAGACTAGAGAACTTTTATTTTAATATTTATAGAAATTAAACATGGCTTTAATTTCTATAAATATTAACTGCCTACTGCCCTTTTGCTCATGTACACAGGAAGGTGTAGTATATATAATGTATTATATATACATACAAACACAGATATATCTTGTATCTATTACTAACACATTACAAAACATTAGTTTATGAAGTTGCCAAATATCTTAATCCAGCTCCATAGAGCTTAATCCAGTTTTTTCCTTTCTGCATTTATAGACATGTGTACAACAGTAAGGGACCTGCTTTTATATCCTCAATATACACATATTTTTATTGAATTCTAGAATGCTCAAAAAGAAGTTTCAAAGTTACAAACCAATAACTCTGTGAAAAACATTTTATTAACTGGAATAAATATTTGTGTACTTTAAAAATTGCTTTTACTTTATAGTATCAAAACAGTGTTCTACAAAATCATGGAATATTTTTCTTCATACCCTTTTGCTGAGATTATAATTATTCACCTTTTTTATTAATTTATTTATTTCATTGTTAAATCATAGCTGTGTACATTAGTACAAGCAAGGGGTACAATGTGCTGGTTTTATATACAATCTGAAATATTCTCATCAAACTGTTCAATGTAGCCTTCATGGAATTTTCTTAGTTACTGTATATAGGCATTTGTATTCTGCATTTAGTTAGTTTCACCTGTACCCATTCTAAGATGCACCGTAGGTGTGGCCCCTTCCATTACCCTCCCTCCACCATAACCTCACCCCTCCCTTTCTCTTCCTTGGCCCTTTCCCCATAGTCTTGTGCTATAGTTGGGTTATAGCCTTCATGTGAAAGCTATAATTTAGCTTCATAGTAGGGCTGAGTACATTGGATACCTTTTCTTCCATTCCTGAGATACTTTGCTAAGAAGAATATGTTCCTATAATTCCTTCACTAGGTTTGTACCCAGAAGACCAAAAATCACAATATAACAAAGACATCTGTACCAGAATGTTTATTGCAGCCCAATTCATAATTGCTAAGTCATGGAAGAAGCCCAAGTGCCCATCGACCCATGAATGGACTAGCAAATTGTGGTACATGTGTACCATGGAATATTATGCAGCCTTAAAGAAAGATGGAGACTTTACCTCTTTCATGTTTACATGGATGGAGCTGGAACATATTCACCTATTTTTTTTTTAATGTTTCATTCACTTTTGGCATACCTACCACATCACAGTTGATTTTAAATATTTATTGATTTTTTTTAATATGTCAAATACTGATATTGTTCTGGAAGTGTAAACCATAAAAAGAGTATAGACAGAGAAATTTCTTATCCTTATCCTTCCTATTCCATTGCAGTGTTTGCATTTTATCACCACATTGATTTCAACACATCTGTACGGAACAGTATGAGGAACAATTTTTATTGATTTTTATGGGCATGAAGAGACATAGTGCTTTACTATGACAATTTAGCATACAAGTAGAGGTATTTGTTTTATATTCAAATACATGATTCAGGGTTATGGACAGTGATGAAGATACAAACTTTCAAAAATTACATGAATATGGTACAAAACCAGTTGGGATTACCAGTTTTGTACCATGGAGAAAGAAAGCTCTTCAAGGAAAAGTAAGAAGGAAGCAAGGATTAAAAACATCCCTCTTCAAAAAAACAAATACCTCTACTTGTATGCTAAATTGTCATAGTAAAGCACTATGTCTCTTCATGCCCATAAAAATCAATAAAAATTGTTTCTCACACAGTTATCTCATTTTCCATAGTTACCTCATGTTCACTAAATGTTCATGGTACATACTCAATAGCTTAAAGTAATACACTGTTTACATCACCCCCAATTCATCCCATCTGCACCATATTGTACATATATCTCAACATTTTTCTATTTTGATTACTATTTATTTTGTTTTCTTTATTTATTTTGTTAAAAGTTAATTTATTTCAGATTAATGTGAGGGTACTAAAAAACTAGGTCTAAATTTTTTGATTTTGTTAGGTAGAGTCCTTCTTGTTATTTCCCACACATAAAAGGTGTGGCAAACACCCCCACCCTGGGCCCACTCAGAGCACACCAACCCCTTACCCCTTCCCCTCCCTCATTACTCTTCCCCACAACTTGACTTGAAATGAGTTTTTCTCCTATGTAGGCATGCATCAGATCCCCTACAGGCTTTGTACTGGTATTGAGTACATTGGATCATTGCTTTCCCATTCTTGTAACACTTTACTAAGAAGAAGGTGTTTCCAGTTTATCCACAATATTACAAAATGTGACGTCACCATCTTTTCTATGGCTGAATAGTATTCCATGGTGTGTATGTACCACACTTTTTTAATCAATTCCTGAGTTTATGGGCATTTAGGTTGTTTTCACGTCTGTCTTGGTGATTATAAATTGAGCTGCAATAAACAACCTAGTGCAAATGTACTTATGATAAAATGACTTCTGTTTCTTCTGGGCAGATGCCTAGTAGTGAAAATGCAGGGTCAAATGGGAGGTCTAAGTTGAGTTCTTTGATGATTCTCCATAGTTCTTTCCCAAGAGGCTGTATGAGTTTCCAGTCCCATGAACAGTGTAAGAGTTTTCCCCTCTTTCTACATCCGAGCCAGCATCTGCAGCTTTGGGACTTTGTGATACGGGCTATTCTCCCTGGGGTTAGGTGTTATCTCAAGGTAGCTTTGATATGCATTTCTCTGATGACTAGGGACAATGAGCACTTTTTCATATGTTTGTTAGCCATTCGTCTATTTTCACTACTATTTCCCCCTAGCTCTGGTCCTTATTATCTCTTTGTATTGAGGCAGTAGCCTTTTTTTTTTTTTAATTAAATCATAACTTTGTACATTAATGCAACTATGGGGTACAATGTGCTGGTTTTACATACAATTTGAAATATTTTCATCAAACGGTACATAGGCTTCACCACATTTTCTTAATTATTGTGTTAAGACATTTATATTCTACACCTTGTAAATTTAACATGTACCCTTGTAAAATGCACTGTAGTTGTGTTCCCACCAATTACTTCCCTTCTCTCCCCTTCCTCTCCTATTTCCCCTTCTTCTTGGGCTATAGTTGAGTCATGGCTTTCATATGAAAGCTGTAAATTGGTTTCATAGTAGGGCTGAGTACATTGGATACTTTTTCTTCCATTCTTGAAATACTTGGCTAAGAAGAATATTTTCCAGCTCCATCCATGCAATCATGAAAGAGGTAAAGTCTCTGTCTTTTTTAAGGCTGCATAATATTCCATGGTGTACATATACCACAATTTATTGATCCATTCATGGGTCGATGGGCACTTGGGCTTCTTCCATGACTTAGCAATTATGAATTGGGCTGCAATAAACATTGTGGTGCAAATATCTTTGCTATAAAGTGATTTTTGGTCTTCTGGATATATACCTAGTAGAGGAATTGAAGATCAAATCGCAGGTCTATTTTTAGATCCCTAAGTGTTCTCCAAACATTTTTCCGAAAGGAAATATTAGTTTGAATTCCTACCAGCAGTGCAGAAGTGTTCCCTTTTCTCCACATCTACCCCAACATCTCTGGTTTGGGGATTTTGTGAAGTGAGCTAATCTTACTAGAGTGAGATGATATCTCAAAGTAGTTTTGATTTGCATTTCTCTAGATTAAGGATGATGAGCATTTTTTTATGTATCTGTCGGCCATGTGCCTGTCTTCTTCAGAGAAGTTTCTCTTCAAGTCCCTTGCCCACCGTTAGATGGGATCACTTGTCCTTTTCTTGCTAATACATTTGAGTTCTTTGTGGATTCTGATCGTTAAACCTTTGTTGGAGATATAACCTACAAATATCTTCTCCCATTCTGAGGGCTGTCTGCTTTCTTTATTTACTGTGTTCTTGGCTGTGCAGAAGCTTTTTAGTTTGATCAGGTCCCAGTAGTGTATTTTTGAAGCTGCTTCAATTGCCCCAGGGTGTCCTCCTCATAAAATATTCGCCTAGACAGATTTCTTCAAGAAAAGAAGAAATTTTCCCTGCACTTTCTTCTAGTATTTTTACAGTTTCATGTCTTAAGTTTAAATCTTTTATCCAGTGAGAGTCTAACTTAGTTAATGGTGAAAGGCGTGGGTCCAGTTTTAGTCTTCTACATGTCGCCAGCCAGTTCACCCAACACCATTTGTTAAATGGGTAATCTTTTCTCCACTGAATGTTTTTAATTGGCTTGTCAAAGATTAAATAACGGTAAGTAGCTGGGTTTATCTCTTTGTTCTCTATTCTGTTCCATCCATCTACTTCTCTGTTTTTGTGCCAGTACTACACAGTTTTGATCACTAACGGTTTATAGTACAATCTGAGGTCTTGTAGCATGATTTCTCCTGATTTGTTTTTATTTCTGAGTAATGCCTTGGCTATTCGAGGTTTTTTCCTGATTCCATATAAAATGAAGTATTATTTTTTTGAGATCTTTAAAGTATGACAGTGGAGCTTTAATAGGGATTGCATTAAAATTGCATATTGCTTTGGGTAGTATGGACGTAACAATGTTGGTTCTTCCCTGCCATGAGCATGGTATGTTTTTCCATTTGTTAACATCTTCAACTATTTCTTTTCTTAGAGTTTCATAGTTCTCTTTATAGAGATCTTTTACATCCTGTGTTAGATAAACTCCCAATATTTCATCTTCTTTGGCACTACTGTGAAAGGAATAGAATCCTTGACTGTTTTTTCAGCTTGACTATTGTTGGTACATATTAAGGCCACAGATTTATGAGTGTTGATTTTGTAACCTGACAGACTTCCAGACCTCGAGGTGAGAGTGGAGGGGAGTGCAGGGAATTCAGAACTGCAGGTAGAGAATTTATACCATTTTATGCCTGGGGGAGAGTGCCACTAGTGTTAGTGGGTCCTCTCTGGGGAAGGAGTTCCGATTTTTAGAGGGTCTCTCACGTGGGGTAAAATAGTAGGATATCAGAACTCTGTTCACTTGTAGAAAGTATACTGCAAGCCATTCTCATGTGGGAGGGGACTCCCGTCCACTTGGTGATGGATTTTGTACCTATTGTTTCTTTTCTTGGGGTCGCAGCTCCTCACCAGGCTTGATGTGTATTCTTCAACCTTCTTTCTTGGCTCAGCTCCAAACCATCAGCTTACTTGCTAAACTTCTGTCCCTTAACTCTCCTTCTGGATGGGAGCCTCTGTGGAAAGCTGGTTCCAATCAGCCATCTTGTCTCCATCCCTAAAATCTGGCTTACTAAGTTTGGACGATCTTCCTGGCTTTCCAAATTCTGCCTGCCTGCCCCCTAGACATGAACTTAGACTCTGATGCAGTAGCCTTCTATTTCTACTTTTGATCATACTCAAAATTGTTTCTCTAAACAGCAATTGCAAATAATAAATTGCATCATAGCTTTTGCCTGCTTACAGCCTTTTAAAGTCTTAATTGTATAGTGTTATAAGGTTCAAGTTGGCTAGCTCCTGCCTACCTCTTCCCAGCTATGTAAGGAATTCTCCTATTCCCACAGTCTGCGCAGCTATTCTTGTCCTCCTTCTGTCCTTCTACCATGCCAAACTTTCATGACTTTGTAACCTTTATTTTAGGTAGCATCTCTCTATTCCTGAGGTAAGGATTATCAGAACACAATTTTAATTTCTTTTATAGACTTTGACCCAATTTGAAATTAACTATTTTATTTTTCATCACTTGCTTATTGCCCATCGACAGTCACTCAGATTAAGCTGCATGGAAACAACACAATTGATTGATTTATCATCTGCTCATTACAACTAGTTAACTAAATACAAAAATTATCTTAGAAAAGTACAAAGTTGGATGAATATATTAACCTGTGTCATCTGAAATTTATTTCATATTTCCCTTTGACTATTTTTATACATCCATCTGGTGACACATTTTAAGTGACAGACACATTGTTGCATTTCCTTGTGAAGAATATGAATATATTGAGTTGAGAGAAGAGAGAAAAGGAAATTAGCTTGTTATCTGTTAGACTGACTCCAATACTTGGAATAAGTCAGAAAACAGCAAGGGGAATATTGCCAAAAAATAAGGAAAAGTTTCAGTTTTATGATTTCTTTGCAGCTTGTCATCATTCACCACTCACCTTGACTTTCTTCAATGTAAGCACTTTCAGAGTGGTAGATACTGATGCATTGTAGAAAAGTTCACCTTTTCGTGAACTTAGAAAAAAATTAACATCAACTGTACTTAAGTAGTTGCAATTCAAGTAAATGTTACTTAACTGAAAGAAGAAGAAAAAAGAAAACTTATCTGTCATGGAAAAGGAAACTGTCAATATTAGGATTAGTAAATGATAGTTACATATGCCTTCTACAGATATTCAACTTACATCTACCCTAAGACACTGCTTTCTCCTTCTGAAGGAGCACGTGTGTGAAATAGTGTAGCCTGAAGTCAGTATTTCAACACCTGTCTAAGTAAACGTACCAACACAAAACTGCTTTTGAAGTTCTACTTAGTGAATGGCCTCTTTCATCAACAAACTCTGTTGATTTGCAGCATGTTTTACACAAAACATGTCTGTAATGTTTGTTCCTAGGCTAGACAATGTGAATTCTTTAATCTTTCTCCAAAAAGGAACATCTATTATTGTCTTCCTGTTGAAAATATTAAAGAACTCTTCTCCTTCCTTCATCGCACACTATTCCATACTGTGCTGGTGCAGGGGGAGACCACATTGGTTTTCTTGTTTGTTTGTTTTTGTTGTTAGAAAATTCTCTTAACACTTTGTAGTAAGTTAGCTTCATTTATTCATTGTTAAGTCAGGCATTGAGCCATTCATCAAATATTTGCTCTAGGCCTTATACTGTCAGGGTGTCTAGAGGTGCTGAAAATACAATTGCCATAAAAACTGGGTTGCCCTCAGAAAGCATAGAGTTTATTTGGAGACAGATATTGATCAGTTAGTGTCCACAATGAAAGTACTATGAAGTGTTTGAAAGCACATAATTCACAAATGATGAAAGACTTCATTAGAAAAATTTAAGGTGTCAACTAGTGGATAAATAGGAAATCTGGGTATAGAAAGAATTCAATATTTCTGTCCACTTTTTTAAATGCACCAAACAAGTCCCTAAGATATTAACTCATATGAGCCAGACATTTTGATAGATAAAAGATCATGAGAAGAGGATGAAATCTTGGTTCTTGCCAGATCATCAAGGAGTTTGAGTCTTAATAATGCAAGATCATAAGAAAATAAAAATGTATCATGTTTCATATTTTTATGTTTGCTTTATTGCTTTTAGCACTTTTTTAACCCTCCTATTAATCTGAAATTTTATTTTTTTAATTCTTTATTAAATCATAACTGTGTATGTTAATGTATTTATGTACAATGTGCTGATTTGATATACAATGGGGAATATTAACTTTTAGCATTATTTCATTCATTAATGCTATTGCCAGCTCTGAGGATGCCATAAGGAAGTGAAAATTTACAGCATCTCACCTCAGAGACCTTTTAGGCTTCATAAAGACGTGCAGATCTTCAAGACGGAAATATTCTATTTACACTAACATTTTACTGATTATTTTATTTGAAACTATAAAAATAGTAAATATTCATGCAACAATATAGAACATACTATTTTCTCTAAAGTATGTTTTCTTATACAAAATATATAGCATAGTACCTATGTTGTTTTTGCATTCAGTAAGTTTAAATGGCAGAAAGGTAGAGGATCCTTAAAACAATAGATATACCCTTGACTGGCCAAATTTAAAATAATATTTCCAATTACAGACTTTTTCTGATTATTGGACTTAATGATGAAGATGTTGCTGATGCCAATAGAACTATCTTCTCTCCATAGTTTATTTGCAAGTTTATTTGAATGTATTGGCAAAGAATATTTACCTATTCTTGACTGAAGAATATTTTTTCTATACTTTTGGGTTGATTTTCTTGACTGGCAAGTATTGGAAGTGAAAGTTTTAAGACAATGAAAGACACTCCGTAGCCAGCTAAATTATTTTAGTCAACCAGGAAATAAACTGGGTAAAAGATGTTATAGCCTACACTTATATATAACCTTCAATCCTACATTTGACTATTTATAAGGACAGTTTCTTTGACATTTTTCAGCCAAAAGATTAACATTAAGACAATGGACATGCCTGTCTACATTTTGTGTTTAAAATAAGAAGACTGAGTGGTGCCTGTGGCTCAATGAGTAGGGCGCCGGCCTCATGTACAGAGGGTGGCGGGTTCAAACTGCAACAATAACAAAAAAAAAATAGCCCGGCTTTGTGGCGGGCGCCTGTAGTCCCAGCTGCTCGGGAGCTTGAGGCAAGAGAATCACCTAAGCCCAAGAGCTGGAGGTTGCTGTGAGCTGTGACACCACAGCACTCTACCGAGGGTAACAAAGTGAGGCTCTGTCTCCAAAAAATAAAATCAAACAAGAAGACCGAGAGTTTAAGTATGTGCCAAAATTATCATAATGTTTGCAAATACTGGAGATAATTTCAATTATTATTATTATTATTTTTAAACAAAGTCTCACTTTGTTGCTCATGCTAAAGTGCCGTGGCATCAGACTTGCTCTCAGTAACTTCAAATTCCTGGGTTCAAGTGATCCTTCTGCTTCAGGCGCCCAGCACGACACCAGGCTAATTTTTCTATTTTTAGTAGAGATGGGGTCTTGCTGTTTCTCAAGGTGGTCTCCACCTCATGAGCTCAAAGGATGCTCCAGGCTCAGCCTCCCAGATTTCTGGGACTACAGCCATGAGCCACCATGCTTGAGCTTTGAAGGTACTTTAAAGAAAAGGTTTTACGAATTGAGGTTAGAGACTGTATGGATTAATTTAAGTCACTGCAAGATATGAAATTCAATATGATCACCTCCAACTTAAACCCTTCAAAACTGTGACAATTTTATGATAGAAGGGAAAAGTTCTTGAGCCAATAAGCCCTTTTGAGATGTATGCAATACATAGTACTATACATATATATTACTTTGAAAATATGACCATGTCGCACAAGACTAAAGAAAATGTAAAGAAAAGCAGAACGTCTCCTTCATAATAGTTATGATATATGTGCATTATATGATTTGAGATTTTCCACTTTCCTGGGGACTTACTTATAAAACATTGTGATGTACTATAAAAGATTACTTTCTAATTTCTCTTTTTGATAACTGTGATCATATTGTACTTACATCTCTGCTGCTATTCTGAAAAACTCATATTTTCTGAGATAGTTAGCAGATCGTCCACTACACACAAATTATTTTATTTGTGCTAGCAGATAGATTGGCACATACCTAATGTACTTTCAGCTACACGAAACCTCTTATTTTCTTCAACAGCACTTTACATCATGTCAGGTCTGGCGATCCCTTCCAGACATTACTATTGAGTAAGCACACTGGTGGAACTTGCCTTAAAAGTGACAGCAGTACTCTGACCTGTGCTCAGATTGTTCTCAGTCCATGGATTCACTCAGCGAACTGAAACAGTTTGAGAGTTGAGAGTCTCGTTTCTGTTGACAAGCTTTTCAGTTGGATGCTCAGATACACAGTATTTACCAGTTTACCATTTTAAAGATGAACGCCTCGAAGGAACAAAAATGATGATTCCACTCTTGAGATAAAAGTTTGAAACCCTCTTTGAACAAAATAAATTACTCACCTGTAGGTGATACAAATTGTCTAAAGTGAACCAAGAAAATATACTCAATCATGAACAGCTATTTCACTTTATAATAGGATTCTTATAGAAATTCTTTGAGCTCGAAGCTAGAAGCAATAAAGACAGAGTTACGTATAAAAAAAAAATGTACAGGTAACATGTAAGGCCTGAGGGGACCATTCATCAAACAAGTTTCACATCTGGAGATTCAATCTTACAGCTTGTTTTATTCCTTTATTATTTAAATGCATTAGACTTCTCTGTGTGCATACTTATAAATCAAGAAGAATTATTAAACAACTGGTAGCTAGGTATGTGTGACATACAATTTAGGACTTTATGAAAGTATCACTTGAAAATATTAATTATTTTTATTAGAGTTTCTGTATCTTTCCTGTTAAACTGCTAAAACAGCACATCAGTGACTGAACTTTCTCCAATCTCTGGATCCTTAATAGTGAAATACGTATTTAAATCTTTATGTTCTTACTGACTGAATGAATTACTTTTAAACTGTTAATATGTTATGAGGTGAAGAAAGTTCTTAAGCTGCCTGGAAGAAAGGCTATGTTTTCATAAAAATGAAATGGTGCAAAAACTACTAGTAAAAACTGATCCATTCTGATGAGTTTTATTTAACATGTCAGTAACAATTGCACACACAAAAAAATTTACTCAAGGGTTTCTCTCTAAAATAACATTAAGTTTATATAGTTTCATATGTTACCACTCTTTACAGGCCTTAGGTTTAAAATAGTTCTAATTTTTTAATATGAAAGAGTAGAAATCAAGAACTAGACTAATAATTTAGTCACAGTCACAAGGCTATTAAAAGAAAATGGAGTAAAACTGAATATCAACTCATTTGTATGTATTTTCAGGTATTTCAAACTATTCCATTTAGGAAATTTTCTGAAAATTATGTACCATAGTCCTCTTAAGATCATTGTGAGGAGTGGAGGACTTAAGGTAGTTCTGTTTTACTCAGAATGAAAGTTTCTTAACTGGATCTCTACAAGTTTTGTGTAGCTACTATTTCTTAACTGGATCTCTACATGTCTAATGAATATTAGTGAAAATGGGTTTTGGGCAGAACACAATTCCTATAAGGGAAGAAAATAGAGGGAAAAATTATATGCGTGTATTCCTAAAACCTATTGATATGGCTAATCTTAAAACATAATATGTTAGAAGTTATAATCACATTTCTTTCCAAATTTTGATTCCAATATAAAGTTGACCATATCTATCAAAGGTTGCCACTAAATAAATGAAAGATGACATACTAGCAATTATTTCCATGCTTCCATTTTATTAAGCAAATTTTCTCTGGTTCATGGTGCATAGTCTTTTCTCCCCCTCCCCCATCAACTATAAGCTTTAAAATTCAGTTTCCATCAAATGAACAAAAAAGCAAAAATAAAAAAAAAAAAACCTGAATTAAAAGTCTCCTGAGAGCTTGTTCCTTCCAGATAACATGTTCTTTGCTGTGTTATAAGGTGTGATGGTTAATTTTGTGTGTCAACTTGACTGGATTAAGGGATACCTAGAAAGCTGGTGAAATATGACTTCTGTGTGTGTCTTTGAGTGTGGCCCCAGAGGAGATTGGTGTGTGAGTCACTGGACCAGCTGAGGACTCCTACCTCAATGTCCTTTGGCTGTGTGGCAAGACACATCTAAAAAGGGAGAGAAAAGGAAATTTATTTTCTCTCTCTGTCCTAAGGCTGGCCAATCCTTCTCCTTGGACAGAAGAACTCCAAGCTCTCTGACCTGTGAATTCCAGGACTTATACCAGGAGCTTTCCAGGTTCCCAGGCCTTTGGCCTCAGACTGAAAAATTACACCATTCTTTCCCTGTTCCGAGGCTTTCAAATTGGGATGGGAACTGTGCCACTGGCACCCCAGGGACTCCATCTTGCAGATGGCCTGTGCTGGCGCTTTCCATCTGCTGTAATCTCATAGTCCTGTGTCAAATATGTATGTAGAAAAGGCAGTGAGCACACTGGGTAGGCAGAATAAACTTCGTACAATAGGTTCAGCATTTAGAATCATGACGCCTGTGTGAAACCACTAGCTCTGTAGCTTAATAGCTACATGACCTTGGTTCTATTACTCTAACCTCTTCTATCCCAGGTTCTTCATCTATAAAACATAGACAATAAAATAATCTACTTCACATGGTTCATTAGCTCACATAATGAGCTAACCAATGTGAAAACTTATAACTCCTAACACCAAGTACTTAAATATTAACTATTATTATCACCTATCTACCCAGTATTGTTTACCGTTGCTGTAAAATGCATATAACTCTCGATTAACAAAATTTTACATAATACTATTGTTTCGATTTTTTAATTCAATTATTATGAATAGGTAATAAAAGGAAAAATATATTATTTAGGAATAACCTATAGTATTCTGAATCAGTGAACAAAAATTTATAGATCTTAGTTTCCAAACCCATGGTGAGCCGATTAAATTGGGTAGTAAAAATATTTCCTTTAAAAAAATGAATTCGGGCGGCGCCTGTGGCTCAGTCGGTAAGGCGCCGGCCCCATATACCGAGGGTGGTGGGTTCAAACCCAGCCCCAGCTGAACTGCAAACCAAAAAATAGCTGGGCATTGTGGCGGGCGCCTGTAGTCCCAGCTACTTGGGAGGCTGAGGCAAGAGAATCGCTTAAGCCCAGGAGTTGGAGGTTGCTGTGAGCTGTGTGAGGCCACGGCACTCTACCGAGGGCCATAAAGTGAGACTCTGTCTCTACAAAAAAAAAAAAAAAAAAAATGAATTCAACTCTGAACTCACAGTCATTAAAATCAGGAAAACTTTTGCTGAATTCTCTTTTTTCTTCCATTTATGCTAAGTTCTAAAAATGGAGAACTTCTTGTAATTAGAGCTGTATCTGTTTGGAGAAATTTTCTTATGCCAAAATAAAAAAGTATTTTAAAAGTGAGTTATCGAAGTTTCCTAGGATTAGGTCAGACGCAGTGGGTCATGCCTGTAATCCTAACACTCTGGAAGGCTGAGGCAGGTGGATTGCCTGAGCTCACGGGTTCGAGACCAGCCTAAGGAAGAACAAGACCCCGTCTCTACAAAAGGTCAGGCAGTGCAGTGGGTGCCTGTAGCCCCAGCTACTTGAGAGGCTGAGGCAAGAGAATTGCTTGAGCCCAAGAGTTTGAGGTTGCTGTGAACTATGATGCCATGGCACTCTACCGAGGCCAACAAAGTAGACTCTGTATAAATAAATAAATGAATAAATAAATAAATAAATAAAGTTTCTTAGGATTGTATTACCAAGAACCCATAAGGGAAATGGTTGAAACAGTAATAACAAGCAAACCAAAAACAACAAAGTAAATCTAACATTAGAATTAAAAAGAAACAAAAAAAGGCACATAAGAAATAGAAAACAGATGTTTAATGAAGTGGTCAGAAGGTCTTTCATTAATTTGTGCCATTATATTTATTCCAATTTCTTCAGTAAGGAACCAGCAAGTTCCAGTAATAAATCTAGAATTGGTTGAGTTTATGATAAATACCTCTTAGTAACATAATTCTCAACACATTGATACATAGCAGAAAACAAATTTATTATTTTGTCATGATAAATTATCTAGGATAGGTAATAGGCACATTACAATACGGTGGTAAGATAGAAGAAAGTAAAACAAGAAGAGTTTGCCAGTGAAATGAATGAATGATACTGTTAAGCCCTGAGGACACAGCATCTGCATTATAAAAGTATAGAAGACCAGACCCAACAAATGATTTTTCCTGATGGAACTTCAGTAAATGAATTTTATAAATTTTGTCAATTTTAGAAATTTCACAAACTACTTTTCTTAGGGAAATTGTTTGGATTATCTCAGTGAAATCAACATAATTATAAAGTCATTAAAGTATGAGTGGTAGAGAAAGACAGAGTAAGTGCTAGAATGATGCAGGGCAAGAAAGACTCAATCAGCTATCAAGAGCTTTAAAGGTAGAAGGGAACTTCCAGCTGGAAAAAAGAGATTTCTGCTCTGGAGCCTCTAGAAAGAAACTTAGCCCTGCTCAACTTTGCTTATAGCTCAGGGACAACTGCTTCAGACTACTGCCAATCTACAGAAGTTAACAGTAATAAATTTTTGTTCTTGTAAGCCATTAACATTTGTGGCAATTTGTTACAGAAGCAACAAAAAGTTAAAATACATACTTTTTTTTTGTCAGATTCCCTAAAGGGTATGTATCCCATTGAGTGAGATACTTCCAAAACTAGTAATAATTATAATAATAAATTAGTTACTAAAGATATTATAAAGTAAGCACTAAGTATTTTGTATGTTTTGTTTTACTGTTCCTCATAATAATTCTATACATTAAATACTTTTAATCTCCGTTTCACAATTGAGAGGTTAGATACATTTCCCGGGGATATAACAGCAATTGAAAGAGCCAAGATTTGAAATGAGGCATATTTAACTCTAGATCTCATAAATATATATTGACTGATTGATTCTTATTAATAGTAGAAAACTTCATTTAATCTTTTAGATGGAACTTCCACTCATCTCCTGTAGAAAAAAAATGTCCAATCATCAGAGCAGATATGAATACTTCTTTTGTTTACATTCTTAAAGCAAATAAACCAAGGTACACCTCTCAGAAGTCTAAGTACATCTGAGTGTTCTAGGATATTTCTTTAAAAGGAAGAAAATATATTCATATGAGTAAGTAATTAGTTATATTAGGTCATTAAATATGTAATGTCTGTTTTTTTTTTTTTTGTAGAGACAGAGTCTCACTTTATAGCCCTGGGTAGAGTGTCATGGCATCACACAGCTCACAGCAACCTCCAACTCCTGGGGTTAAGCGATTCTCTTGCCTCAGCCTCCCGAGTAGCTGGGACTACAGGCCCCTGCCACAACGCCCAGCTATTTTTTGGTTGTAGTTCAGCCGGGGCCAGGTTTGAACCCGCCACCCTCGGTATATGGGGCCAGCGCCTTACCGACTGAGCCACAGGCGCCGCCTGTGTGGTTTTGAATCAAAAGTTAAGGTTTATTATATTACAAACAAGAAGCAGTTTAATTAACCAACTATGCACCTAAACTATCAACAGTTTTGCCATCTTAATGGCAGCTGATTTGTGCCAATAACGAACAAGCCTGGAGAGCTAGTGGTGATGACATTGCAAAATACATTTTCCACAGCTTGTTGAGAATGAAATATTTTTACTTGCAAAAAGTAGTCTAGTGCCTGGAAGAAGTGGTATTTAGTTGATGCAAAGTCTTTTGAATATGGTGATAAGAGTTTCCACACACAGGTTTTCTGCTTTGAGTGGAGTTGCTTGTGCAACATGTGGTCAAGAGTTACCTTGTAATAGGTGAATGTGGTCGAGTATTATCTTACAAGCGGTTTGGACCAACTGCATTGACCAATTGAACTCCATTGACTGCTTAATCACAAACAGCCTCATCATTTTGTCCAATTGGTTTTAGTAGAAATCTGGCATAATCAATTGACCAGGTTTCATGAAACTGTAGATAATATGAGCACTCGACCACCAAACATATGTCATTAGCATTTTGGAGTGAATATTCAGTTTTGGACTCTTTATCCAACCATTGTGCCAAATACTTGTGATTGTCACAAATAATTCAATTTTCACCACATATAACAATATGGAATAGAGATGGTTTTCCTTTAAGTTGTGACAGTAAAGAAAAGAAAGCTTGGAAATAATTTCTGATGCTCATTTAATTTACATGGAACTCATCTCTCCACCTTCTTTACCTTGTTGATTTGTTTCAAATGGCCCAATATTGGTAGAATAGTAACAACAAACCTCACTGCTGATTCACATGTAGGTTAAAATAGATTAGCTTCGACAATAGCTTTCAGCTCATCATTATCCACTTTGGTCTTAGGTTGCCTCCATGACTCAATTTTAAGATTAAAATCACCTGAACAAAACTTATCTAACTATCAACATATTGTGCATTCATTAGCCACATCCTTCCCAAATATTTCATTGATATTTCAACCTGTAATTGCTGCATTTGTTCCATGATAGAACTCATATTAAAAAATAACATGTATTTTTTTTTTACTTATCCATGGTTTCACAAAAATAAATTTGACAGATAAGCATTAGCCAAAATGTGAGTTTAAAAGAATAAGGATGTACTTTCACAATAAAAAGTAAAATAAGAAGTGTTAAAGTAAAATGTCAGCGATATTAACAGTCAATACTTAAGGCAATTGGACATTTCATACATATTAAGCTAATATAATGCCAATGAATGTTATGTAACAGTTTATTCTTAAATCATCATATTCATTTTTTCATTTAAGTGAGTTCTCTTTTCAAACTTCTTCACCAATGTTTTTATGATTAAAAACATTTCAAAATTATCTTAGCCAATTTGAAATATACAATACATTATTATTAACTGTAGTCACATGCATTACAATAGATCACTAAAACTTACTCCTCCAGCCTAACTGAAACTTTGTCCCCTTGGGTCAACAAATGCTGTTTCCATATTCCTAACTTTATGCCCCACACTCTGTAACCACCTTTAACTACTTCTAAAAGAATGAAATTTTAGATTTCACATATAAATGAGATCATAAAGTATTTGTCTTTCTATACCTAGCTTATTTCACTTAACGTAATGTCTTCCAGTCCCATCCACATTTCTACCAATGACAGAATTCTCTTCTTTTTGTTAGGTCTATCATGTATTGTGTATCTATACACCAAACTTTCTTTATTCGTTCATCTGATGATGGACCCTTAATTTACTTCCATATTTTGGCTACTGGGAATAATACTGAAATTAAAATTGAAAATGCCTATACATTTCGACATACCAACTTCAATTCCTTTGGATATATACCCAGAGTTTGAATTGCTGGGTCATATAGTAATTCTATTTTTCTTTCATTTAGTATCCTTCATATATTTTAAAAAAGATTGTATTAATTTACCATCCCACCAACAGTATACAAAAGTTCCCCTTCTCGACATCCTTGCCAACGTATGCTATCACTTGCCTTTAGCTACTCTAACAGGTGGTTTTAATTTTCATCTTCAAGATGATTAGAGATATTGAAATTCTTTTTCATAATATTTTACATTTGTATATTTTCTTATGATAAATGTCTACTCAAATATTTTGTCCATTTTTTAATCATATTATTTGTTTTCTTGCGATGGAGTTGCTTGAACTCCTTATATATTTTGGCTATTAGCCCCTTACCAGATGTATGGTTTGAAAATGTTTTCTCCCTATTCAAGGGTTGTCTCATTACTGTTTTATGCTGTTGAGAAGCTTTGAGTTTGAACAATCCCATTTGTCTATTTTTGTTTGCTGTTAGTGCTTTTGGAGTCTTATCCAAAAAATCATTCCCCAGACTAATGTGGAGCTTTTCTCTCTGTTTTTTACTAGTAGCTTTAAAGTTTCACACCTTCCTTAAATTTAAGTCTTTATCCATTATGAGTTGATATTTATACATCGTATGAGATACGGGTTGAATCTAATTCTTTGTGTGTAAATAGCCAGTTTTCCCAACATTACTTTTTATTAAAGAGATTATATTTTCCCGTTGTGTGGTCTTGGTACCTCTGTCAAAAATCATTTGACTGTGTATACTTGAGTTTATTTCATTTTTATTTTTATTCTACTCAAATGTGTTGTAAATGTTAATTATGCAGTTCTATAGACATAAATTATTTAATACAATTTTATTTAATAGAAAAGATCTCATAAATTTTAACTGACAAAAAGATATAAAGAATATATTCTAACAATGAAGAGTGTTATAATTTTTCTCACAAAATATTTGCCTAGATTAATAGAATCCCAATGTATATTAAAGAACATTTTGTGGTTGTTGTGATAATTACAAACTAGAAATAAATTAATAGCATTTTGTACTTCAATTACATGGAATTATAACCTTAGTAGCTGAATTTTACTTAAAATGGATCACAACTTTTAAAGTAATCAGAAGGCAATGCAAATATTCAACTTGTAGGTAAGAAGGATTGGCAACCTAAATGCTAAGTTTAGAGTCAAATGTCTAGACTTTGACAAGACATTTTCTAAATTTATAAATATTTATTACTGTAAAAATAAATCTTTAGAAGGTAAATAGCAATATCAAATTATGCAAGACACTTAAACAGCTGTTTTTACATTTCTTAAATATAATATATTCATTTTATTAACTATGTTTGCAAAAGCAGTAAGAGATAAAATGTCAAGAGAACACATCTAATTTTATCAACAAGAGGTCACAAGGGGAAAATGTGTTAAAATATGTAATGCTAATAACTTACAAATTCAAAAAGAAAATGAGCTCTCTTCAGATACCATGAAGTGATGTTTATTTACAATACCTAATAGAGAAATCACATTTGAGAAGAAATTATCACCTGTTGCCATAAATCAAAACACCACATTTTCCCATGTATAATGCATACTTTTTTGCCCAAATTTTTGAGGAAAAAACAAAGGTAGTACTCTTAAACATAGGTAGTACTCTTTGTTACTGGTATAAAAAAATTTCTTATACTTGTGTTCTTTTGTTTTGTAATTATTTGTTGAATAAATTTCTTGTACTAGCTTATGTTAGTAAATAAATGCTAAATTTTTCTTATGATATTAAAAAGTACCTAAATATAAATTAATAAAAATTCAATTTAAAAACTTAAAATACAGGACATTTTTTTCCTAAAAATTGGGGCCAAAAACTTATACATGACATATGGGAACTTATTATAAACACCAAAATATGATACTTTAAGGACCTGCAATTATTTCTGGATCTAGTGTCTACTCTCTTTGTGAGCAAATGAGCACTTAACAAAATTTATTTACAATTATCTATGCACATTCATCTAAAATGTCATAGGAAGAGAATTATGTGACTCAGTTCAAAGTTTTCAACTATTTTACTGACATAAATAAGTGATCACTGCTAATTTTTCTAAGAATATAATATCTGCATATGCATTCACATTGTGAAACAAGAAACAGGCCAGTGTTTCATTAACAAGCTAGTAAATTGTTTGTAATGATATATGTGCATGGAATGATATAGGGGAAGAGTAAATGTACTATTAAAAATTATTTTAGGAATAATTTATTTGTCTGTAGAAAATATATTTTAATAATACCTTAAAATATAAAAATTATAAAATAAAAAGAGAAAGAAACATTTCTTTTAAGATGTAAAAGAAAATATCCCTTTAACTTGTTTCTGTGATACTACACTAATAATTTTTTCTCAACATTTAATGTTTTTAAAAGCTCTGTTACATGAAAAATATCAAGTCATTTAAGGAACTTTAAAAATAAGCTTTCAAGATAATAAAACACACACACACACACACATCTATATATTTCATTAAAAGACCACTTTTTACTTTATGATAACCCATGACATGTCTCTATGACTCTCTCTCTCTCTGTAATGGCTTGATTAGAATCCATTTCTTGACCTTTAGGGAACAGAATCTTAAATACATACCCATTATATCTTATGCTGCTCCTGGTTAATTAAAGATTTATTTTAGGTCCAGGCACGTTGTGCACGCCTATAATCTTAGCACTTTGTGAGGCCGAGGCAGGTGGATTGTTTGAGCTCAGGAGTTCCAAAGAAGACAAAGCAAGGGAAGGGCCCTGTCCCAACTGAAAAAAAAAAAAAAAAAAAAGAAGAAGAAGAAATAGAAAAACTAGCTGGGCACTTGCTGCCAGTTATGATGCCATAGCACTCTACCCAGGGCAACAGACTGAGATAAAAGCTGCCCAGCCCCCCTCCCCCCCAAAAAAATTGATTTTAGGTATTCTTAAACTTTATCATGTATTAGGGAATCTATGCATACTCATCCTCATTTAAATAAAGAGCTCCAATAATGCAATATACTTTCTGGACACCAGGATATTTGTACCAGAATGTTTATTGCAGCCCAATTCATAATTGCTAAATCATGGAAAAAGCCCAAGTGCCCATCGATCCAAGAATGGATTAATAAATTGTGATATATGTACACCATGGAATATTATACAGCCTTAAAGAAAGATGGAGACTTTACCTCTTTCATGTTTACCTGGATGGAGCTGGAACATATTCTTCTTTGTAAAGTATCTCAAGAATGGAAGCAAAAGTATCCAATGTACTCAGTCCAACAATGAAACTAATTTATGGATTTCATATGAAAGCTATAACCCAGTTATAACCTAAGAATATGGGGAAGGGGAAGAGGAAGGAAAAGGGGAGGATGGGTGGAGGGAGGGTGATTGGTGGGATTACACCTGTGGTGCATCTTACCAGGTTACATGTGAAACTCAGTAAATGTAGAATATAAATGTCTTAACTCAATAACTAAGAAAAGACCAGGAAGGCTATGTTAACCAGTGTGATGAAAATATGTCAAACTGTTTATAAAACCAGTGTATGGTGCCCCATGGTTGCATTAATGTACACAGCTATGATTTAATAATAAAAAAAAGGGAAAAAGAAAAAAATTAAATAAATAAAGAGCCCCAGAAAAAGACCATATTTCCCATAAGAAAGAATAATTGATGAAAACAAAATCTCAATACTAGCATTCATGTACTGAGATATTTCCATGTTCCCTTTGAGAAACGAGCAACCCAAAACATTATATACTAGTATCCTTAGCAAATGTTATTGAATTTAGTATCCATTTAATGATCTTATGATATACTTTGTGATTTCTCTATTAATGGTACACTCTTTAATTTTTAACTACTATTGGTCACACAAAGTCCAGATAGGAGATATATATTGCAAAACGTTTTGGATTATGGCTGCACGGTGGCTCACCCCTGTAATCCTAGCACTCTGGGAGGCAGGCCCAAGTGGGTGGATTGCCTAAGCTCAGGAGTTGAAGATCAGCCTGAGCCATGAGACCTCCTCTATAAAAAAAGCCAGGCATTGTGGCCTGTGTGTATAGTCCCAGCTACTTGGAAGGCTTAAGCCCAAGAGTTTGTGGGCTGTGACATCACGGCATTCTACAGAGGGTAACAAAATGAGATTGTCTCAAAAAAAAAAAAAAAAGCAAACATTTTGGATCAGACAAGACATTGATATTTCAAAACTTTCTGGATCACTCTTTAGGTTTGAAATCCTTATACTTCTATAATAAAATACAGGTTCCCTTTAAACATTTTGGAGATTATTGCGCTCTTGAGTTACTAATTTTTTATTTTACCAGATTTTATTAAAATTTCTTCTTTTTGATTAAACATTTAATCAAAGCTAGAATCTACAGAAAATTCTAATAGCATTGTCATGTAGTAGAAGTTTTAGTGACTATAGTATTATATTGCTTGAAGTAAAATGTAGTGCCTGTTATTTGTTCATTAACTTTTATTTATTTTTTATTTTTATTTATTTTTATTTTTTTAATATTTCTTATTTTTTTCCATTTTTTAATTTTTTATTGTTAAATCATAGCTGTGTACATTAGTGTAATCAAGGGGTACAATGTACTGGTTTCATATACAATCTGAAATATTCTCATCAAACTGTTCAACATAGCCATCATGGCATTTTCTTAGTTATTGTATGTAGACATTTGTATTCTGCCATTAGTAAGTTCAGCCTGTACAAATTCTAAGATGCACTGTAGGTGTGACCCCACCCATTACCATCCCTCCACCCTACCCACCCCCTCCCTTCCCCTTCCTTGGCCCTTTCCCCATAGTCTTGTGCTATAGTTGGGTTATAGCCTTCATGTGAAAGCTATAATTTAGCTTCGTAGTAGGGCTGAGTACATTGGATACTTTTTCTTCTATTCCTGAGATACTTTGCTAAGAAGAGTATGTTCCAGTTCCATCCACGTAAACATGAAAGAGGTAAAGTCTCCATCTTTCTTTAAGGCTGCACAATATTCCATGGTATACATGTACCACAATTTGCTAGTCCAATCGTGGGTCGATGGGCACTTGGGATTCTTCCATGACTTAGCAATTATGAATTGGGCTTCAATAAACATTCTGGTACAGATGTCTTTGTTATATTGTGATTTTTGGTCTTCTGGGTATAAACCTAGTAAAGGAATTATAGGATCGAATGGCAGGTCTATTTTTAGATCTATAAGTATTCTCCAAACATCCTTTCAGAAGGAACATATTAGTGTGCATTCCCACCAGCAGTGTAGAAGTGTGCCCTTTCCTCCACAGCCACACCAACATCTCTAGTTTTGGGATTTTGTTATGTGGGCTACTCTTACTGGGGTTAGGTGATATCTCAAAGTAGTTTTGATTTGCATTTCTCTGATGATTAAGGATGATGAGCTTTTTTTCATGTGTTTGTAGATCATGCATCTGTCTTCTTTAGAGAAGTTTCTCTTCAAGTCCCTTGCCCACCCTGAGATGGGATCACTTGTTCTTTTCTTGCTAATACGTTTGAGTTCTCTGTGGATTCTGGTTATTAGACCTTTATCGGAGGTATAACCTGCAAATATTTTCTCTCATTCTGAGGGCTGTCTGTTTGCTTTACTTACTATGTTCTTGGCTGTGCAGAAGCTTTTTAGTTTGATCAGGTCCCAGTAGTGTATTTTTGATACTGCTTCAATTGCCTGCTTCAATTCTATGAGTCCTCCTCATAGAATATTCACCCAGGCCGATTACTTCAAGAGTTTTCCCCGCACTTTCTTCAAGTATTTTTTAGTTTCATGTCTTAAGTTTAAATCTTTTATCCAGTGAGTCTATCTTAGTTAATGGTAAAATGTGTGGGTCCAGTCAATCTTCTGCAGGTTGCCAGCCAGTTCACCCAGCACCATTTGTTAAATAGGGAATCTTTTCCCCACTGAATGTTTTAAATTGACTTGTCAAAGCTTAAATAATGGTAAGTAGCTGGATTCATCTCTTGGTTCTCTATTCTGTTCCAGATATCTACTTCTCTGTTATTGTGCCAGTACCATGCAGTTTTGATCACTATTGATTTATAGTACAGTCTCAGGTCTGGTAGCATGATTCCTCCTGCTTTGTTTTTATTGCTGAGTAATGTTTTGGCTATTTGAGGTTTTTTCTGATTCCATATAAAACCAAGTATTATTTTTTCGAGATCTTTAAAATATGACAATGGAGCTTTAATAGGAATTGCATTAAAATTATATATTGCTTTGGGTAGTATAGACATTTTAACAATGTTGATCCTTCCCAGCCATGGGCATGGTATGTTTTTTCACTTGTTAATATCTTCAGCTATTTCTTTTCTTCAAGTTTCATAGTTCTCTTTGTAGAGATCTTTCATGTCCTTTGTTAGGTATACTCCCAAATATTTCATCTTCTTTGGCACTACTGTGAAAGGAATAGAGTCCTTGACTGTTTTTTTGGCTTCGTTATTGTTGGTATATATAAAGGCTACAGATTTAGTGGTGTTGATTTTGTAGCCTGAGACATTGCTGTATACCTTGATCACTTATAAAAGTTTTGTAGTAGAATCCCTAGTGTTTTCCAGATATATGATCATATCATCTGCAAAGAGTGAAAGTTTAATGTCTTCTGACCTTATGTGAATACCCTTGATCACCTCTTCTTCCCTAATCACAATGGCTAAAACTTCCATTACAAAATTAAAGAGCAATGGAGACAATGGGCAACCTTGCCTGGTTCCTGATCTAAGTGGAAATGATTTCAATTTAACACCATTCAATACGATATTGGCTGTGGGTTTGCTATAGATGGCCTCTATTAGTTTAAGAAATGTCCCTTCTATACCAATTTTCTTAAGTGTTCTGATCATGAAGGGATGCTGGATATTATCAAAAGCTTTTTCTGCATCCATTGAAAGACTCATATGGTCCTTATTTTTTAGTTTGTTTATGTGCTGAATTACATTTATAGATTTACGTATATTGAGCCAGCCTTGAGACCCTGGGATAAATCCCACTTGGTCATGGTGTATAATTTTTTTGATGTGTTGTTGGATTCCGTTTGCTAGGATCTTATTGAGTATTTTAGCATCAATATTCATTAGTGATATTGGGCTATAATTTTTTTTTTCTTGTTGGGTCTTTCCCTGGTTTGGGGATCAAGGTGATGTTTGCTTCGTAGAATGTGTTGGGTAATATTCCTTCTTTTTCTATATTTTGGAAGAGGTTTCGTAATATAGGTACTAGTTCTTCTTTAAGAACTCTTTAAAGAGTTTGGTAGAATTCTAACGTAAAGCCATCTGGTCCTGGGCTTTTCTTTTTAGGGAAATTTTGTATAGTTGATGTTATTTTCAGAAATTGATATAGGCCTGTTCAGCATTTCCACTTCTTTCTTTCTTTCTTTCTTTCTTTCTTTCTTTCTTTCTTTCTTTCTTTCTTTCTTTCTTTCTTTCTTTCTTTCTTTCTTTCTTTCTTTCTTTATTTATTTTTTATTAAATCATAACTGTATACATTGATATGATCATGGGGCATCATACACTCGCTTCATAGACCATTTGACACATTTTTATCACAATGGTTAACATAGCCTTTCCGGCGTTATCTCAGTTACTGTGCCAAAACATTTACATTCTACATTTACCAAGTTTCGCAAATACCCCTGTAAGATGCGCCACAGGTGTGATCCCACCAATCCCCCTCCCTCTACCCACCACCCCCCCCTTTCCCACTTCCCCCTATTGTTAGGTTGTAACTGGGTTAAAGCTCTCATGTGAGAGCCCCAAATTAGTTTCATAGTAGGGCTGAGTACATTGGGTACTTTTTCTTCCATTCTTGAGATACTTTACGAAGAAGAATATGTTCCAGCTCCATCCATGTAAACATGAAAGAGGTAAAGTCTCCATCTTTCTTTAAGGCTACATAATATTCCATGGTGTACATATACCACTATTTATTAATCCATTCATGGATCGATGAGCACTTGGGCTTTTTCCATGACTTAGCAATTATGAATTGGGCTGCAATAAACATTCTGGTACAAATATCTTTGTTATGTTGTGATTTTTGGTCTTCTGGGTATATGCCCAGCAGAGGGATTACAGGATTGAATGGTAGATCTATTTTTAGATCTCTGAGTGTTCTCCATATATCTTTCCAAAAGGAATGTATTAATTTGCATTCCCACCAGCAGTGCAGAAGTGTTCCCTTTTCTCCGCATCCACGCCAACATCTCAGGTCTTGAGATTTTGTGATATAGGCTAGTCTCATTGGGGTTAGATGATATCTCAAAGTAGTTTTGATTTGCATTTCTCTTATGATTAAAGATGATGAGCATTTTTTCATATGTCTGAAGGCCGTACGCCTGTCTTCTTCAGAGAAGTTTCTCTTCAAATCCCTTGCCCAGCCTGCGATGGGATTCCTTGTTTTTTTCTTGCTGATGCGTTTGAGTTCTCTGTGGATTCTGGTTATTAAACCTTTGTCAGAGATATACCCTGCAAATATCTTCTCCCATTCTGAGGGCTGTCTGCTTGCTTTGCTTACTGTGTTCTTAGCTGTGCAGAAGCTTTTTAGTTTGATCAAGTCCCAGTAGTGTATTTTTGAAGCTTCTTCAATTGCCCGGGGGGTTCTCCTCATGAAATACTCACCCAGACCAATTTCTTCAAGGGTTTTCCCTGCATTCTCCTCTAGTATTTTTATAGTTTCATGTCTTAAGTTTAAATCTTTAATCCAATGAGAGTCTATCTTAGTTAATGGTGAAAGGTGTGGGTCCAATTTCAGTCTTCTGCAGGTTGCCAGCCAGTTCACCCAGCACCATTTGTTAAATAGGGACTCTTTTCCCCACTGAATGTTTTTAATTGTCTTGTCAAAAATCAAATAGCGGTAAGTAGCTGGATTCATCTCTTGGTTCTCTATTCTGTTCCAGATATCTACTTCTCTGTTTTTGTGCCAATACCATGCTGTTTTGATCACTATCGATTTGTAGTAAAGTCTGAGGTCTGGTAGTGTGATTCCTCCTGTTTTGTTTTTATTTCTGAGTAATGTCTTGGCTATTCGAGGTTTTTTCTGATTCCATATAAAACGTAGTATTGTTTTTTCAAGATCTTTAAAATATGACAGTGGAACTTTAATAGGGAGTGCGTTGAAATTATATATTGCTTTGGGTAGTATGGACATTTTGACAATGTTGATTCTTCCCAGCCATGAGCATGGTATGTTTTTCCATTTGTTAACATTTTCGGCTATTTCTTTTCTTAGAGTTTCATAGTTCTCTTTATAGAGATCTTTCACGTCTTTTGTTAGGTAAATTCCAAAATATTTCATCTTCTTTGGCACTACTGTGAATGGGATAGAGTCCTTAACTGCTTTTTCAACTTGACTGTTGTTGGTGTATATAAAGGCTACCAATTATGGATGTTGATTTTGTAACCTGAGACGCTGCTGTATTCCTGATCACTTCTAGGAGTTTTGTAGTAGAGTCCCTAGTGTTTTCCAGACACACAATCATATCATCTGCGAAGAGCGAAAGTTTGATCTCTTCTGACTCTATATGGATACCCTTGATCGCCTTTTCTTCCCTAATTGCGGTGGCTAAAACTTCCATTACAATGTTGAAAAGCAATGGAGACAATGGGCAGCCTTGTCTGGTTCCTGATCTGAGTGGAAATGATTCCAATTTAACTCCATTCAATATGATCTTGGCTGTGGGTTTGCTGTAGATGGCCTCTATCAGTTTAAGGAAAGTCCCTTCTAGACCAATTTTCTTGAGTGTTCTGATCATGAAGGGATGCTGGATATTATCAAAAGCTTTTTCTGCATCAATTGAGAGAATCATATGGTCTTTGTTTTTTAATTTGTTTATGTGCTGAATTACATTTATAGATTTACGTATATTGAACCAGCCTTGACACCCTGGGATAAAACCAACTTGGTCATGATGTATAAATTGTTTGATGTGTTGCTGGATTCTGTTTGTTAGGATCTTGTTGAATATTTTTGCATCTATATTCATTAGTGATATTGGTCTATAATTTTCTTTTCTTGTTGGGTCTTTTCCTGGTTTGGGGATCAGGGTGATGTTTGCTTCATAGAACGTGTTGGGTAGTCTTCCTTCTTTTTCTACATTTTGGAACAGGTTGAGTAATATAGGTACTAATTCCTCTTTAAAGGTTTGGTAGAATTCTGACGTGAAACCTTCTGGTCCCAGGCTTTTCTTTTTAGGGAGGTTTTGTATAGTTGATGCTATTTCTGAACTTGATATGGGTCTGTTAAACATTTGCACTTGATTCTGGTTAAGTCTTGGAAGGTGGCGTGCTTCCAAGTATCCGTCAATTTCCTTCAGATTCTCATATTTCTGAGAATAAAGTTTCTTGTAATATTCATTAAGGATTTTTTTGATTTCTGATGAGTCTGTTGTTATTTCGTCTTTGTTGTTTCTGATTGATGAGATTAGAGATTTTACTCTTTTTTTTTCTGATTAGGTTGGCCAGAGGTTTATCTATTTTATTGACCTTTTCAAAAAACCAGCTTTTTGATTTATTGATCCGTTGTATTATTCTTTTATTTTCAATTTCATTTAATTCTGCTCTAATTTTGGTTATTTCTTTTCTTCTACTGGGTTTGGGGTTGGAATGTTCTTCCTCTTCCAGTTGCTTGAGATGTCCCATTAAGTTGTTAACTTCCTCTCTTTCCGTTCTCTTGAGGAAGGCTTGCAATGCTATAAATTTCCCTCTTCCCTCGCAAACTGCCTTTGCGGTGTCCCAGAGGTTCTGATAGTTTGTGTCTTCATTGTCGTTTTGTTCCAAAAAATTGGTGATTTCTTTCTTAATCTCATCTCTGACCCAGCTATCATTCAGCATAAGGTTATTTAACTTCCATGTTTTTGTATGAGTATGCAGATTCCTGTTGTTACTCAATTCAAGTTTTATTCCATGATGGTCCGAGAAAATGCATGGAATAATTTCTATTCCTTTAAATTTACTGAGATTAGACTTGTGACCTAAAATGTGGTCAATTTTGGAGTAAGTTCCATGGGCTGATGAGAAGTATGTTTATTCAGTTTTGTTGGGATGAAATGTTCTGTAGATGTCTGCTAAATCTGAATATTGTATGGTTAGGTTTAAATCTAAGATTTCTTTGCTCAGCTTCTTGCTGGAGGATCAATCCAACACTGCCAAAGGAGTGCTGAAATCTCCGACGATTATGGAGCTGGAGGAAATCAAGTTACTCATGTCTGTTAGAGTTTCTCTTATAAATTGAGGTGCATTCTCGTTGGGTGCATAGATATTAATAATTGAGATCTCATCATGTTGAGTATTACCCTTAACAAATATGAAGTGACCATTCTTGTCCTTCATTACTTTTGATGGCTTAAAGCCTACTGTATCTGCAAATAAAATTGCAACACCTGCTTTTTTCTGATTACCATTTGCCTGAAATATGGATGACCATCCTTTCACCCTGAGTCTGTATTTGTCTTTTAAGTTAAGATGTGACTCTTGTATGCAACAAATATCTGGCTTGAGTTTTTGTATCCAGTCAGCTAACCTATGCCTCTTTAGAGGACAGTTTAAGCCATTCACATTGATGGAGAGTATTGATAAGTCTGGTGGAATTTTGGGTATCAAGTTTTTCAAAGGTCCAGTGGACATTTTTAATCCTTTCGCCAGTGTGGAAGTTGGAGTTTGATCCGAAGTTTCTGAGTGAGTTTACTTTTGTGGTATAGGATTGGGTTGGTCATTGTGGACGACAGGTCTGAGAATATCCTGAAGAGCTGGTTTACTTATGGCAATTTTTTTCAACATATGAATGTCATTGAAGTATTTAATTTCTCCATCATAGATGAAACTCAGTTTAGCTGGATACAAGATCCTGGGTTGAAAGTTATTTTGCTTTAGGAGATTAAAAGTTTATGACCACTCTCTTCTGGCTTGAAAAGTTTCAGCAGAGAGATCCGCAGTTATTCTATTACTCTTCCCTTTGTATGTAATAGTTTTCTTTCACCGGGCTGCTTTGAGAATTTTCTCTTTCATGTTAACTTTAGTGAAGCTAATTATGATATGTCTGGGGGATGACTTATTGGGGTTGAATCTTGCTGGGGTTCTGAAGCTGTCTGCTATCTGATTTTCAGATTCTCTAGGCATGTCTGGAAAATTTTCTTTCATAATTTCATGCAGAAGGGCCTCTGTGCCCTTGGAGGCCACTTCATCATTCTCAGAAATCCCAATAATTCGTAAATTGCTTTTTTTCAAATTATCTGAGAGCTCTCCGAGTGAGTGATCCGTTTTTGCTCTCCATTTCTCTTCCTCTTTGAGAGATTGGGAGCGTTCGAAGACTTTATCTTCAATGTCAGAAATCCTTTCTTCTGCTTGCTCCATTCTGTTGCTGAGGGATTCTACTGTATTTTTCATATCTTTGAGGGCTGTAAATTCTTGCTTCAGTGTGTCTATGTCTTTGGTGGTTTTGTCTTTAAATTCGTTAAATTCTTGAGACAACTTTTGAATTTCTCCTCGAATTCCTAATTCCATTTTATTAATCTTGTCTGCAATCCAAATTCTGAATTCGATTTCTGACATCTCAGCCAGTTGTTTATGAATGGGATCTTCAATCACATCTGCCGTATCTTTTCTTGGGGGCGTTGATCTATTCTGGTTTTTCATGTTACCAGAGTTTTTCCACTGATTCCGCCCCATAGTTATTTTACTCCCTTTGATTTTTCCCCTGGGGCTTTATCAAGGGCCCGTACAGTGTTGTGGCCTGAGAAACTGGGGCCCTGTCTTGTGTGGTGGAGTTAAGTGATTCTGTCTTGTTTTCAGCTGGTTTCTGTTTGATCCTATTGCAACTTCTACTCTGGTTTGAAGTCTCAGCTGTGTGGAAAAATCAGCAATTAAGTCACCCCATCTGCCCCCCTTGGGCCCCAGTTGGAAAAGGAGAATCAAACCTTCCTACAACCGCACACCCAGGGCACCACCTAAAAAGTCCTCAGTCTATTAGCCCAGTTCAAAAGGTCCAAATCAACTGTCTCAATCGGCACCTGTCTCGGGTGGGAGAGTTCAAGAGGTCTCTGGGAACTGGATCACAGGGGCCTGGTGACTCCTCTGACACGGCTCATCCCAGTGCAGCGTGGAGTCAGGAGGAGCCGCCCAGCAAACAGAGCAGTCTGGGAATGTTGACGTCTCCTTCCCCACTTTGCCCCTCCGTCAGACCCAGTCACTGTTATCTCTGCAGATGGCTAACCCAGTTGCCTGCAGTGAACAGACACTCCAGGGGTTTGCACCTGCCTGAATTGCAAGGAAGTCTGCCAGGCCCCCGCAGGCTGCCGCTATTTAGCAGGAGGAGATGGGGCCTGACATCTTTGAGTGCTTGATGCAGGTGATGGGAAGGAGGTGTTCACTCAGGCTTTGCCCCGTCCCTGATGGGTGCTGTTAACATAACAGAACAGAACAGACAACTTTGCGGAGTTCTATCTCTGTTCCTGCCGAAATCGCCTACAGAAGACGGGCTGTTCTGAGTTCAAACGTCTTTGCTGCTGGAGGTTTGTGTCCTCTTTGCTGCTGAAGGCTTGCGTCCGATCACTTCTCTGGGTTGGCCCCGCCCTGGAAGCCTCCCGGGTTTGTGAGCAGTGTCAGGAAATCCCCCGCTCACCAGTGGCCTCCTCTGGTTGCCCAGGGAGACAGGAGGTGTGGCCTCAGAATATTCAGAAGTGAGCCGTTCTGCCGTTAAAGAAAAAACGGCTGTTGCTCTGCCTCCAGGGAACTGCCGCTCTGGTGTGGGCACTCAGCCGACCCTTTTCTCCTCTGTTTCGTGCCCCAGAGTCAGCACTGAGCAGCCGCAGTTTATGCTGGGTCCACACCCCTCGAGAGATCCCCCAAGAATCCGAACTCTTGGGGGACAGGCCCCTAGACCCCGAGTGGGAGTGGGGGGGAAGCTAGAGTTTCATTCAGTTTTATGCCTGTCTGTACTGTTGCCCGCCCGGGGAGGGCTGCTGCACCACACCACAGGGAAGTGCCACCAAGGCTTGATTTCCCCTCAGCAGAGTGCCCTCTCCTCGCTCACGTGTCTCAGAGTCAGCGCTGACCTGACATGGCTCAGGCACTGTGCACTCCCCTCGAGAAATCACCCAAGGATCCAAACTCCTGGGGGATAGGCCTCCAGACCCCGAGTGAGAGTAGGGGCGCTCAGCGAGGAAGCTAGAGTTTTATTCAGTTTTGTGTAGTAATGTTGCCCAGGGGGAGGGCTGCTGCACCGCACCGCTGGGAAGTGCCGCCGAGGTGTGACTCCCCCTCAGCCCGGTGCCCTCTCCTCGCTCGCGTGTCTCTGAGTCTGCGCTGACCAGTCGCAGCTCGGGCACTGTGTGCTCCCCTCGAGAAATCACCCAAGGATCCGAACTCCTGGGGGACAGGCCCCCAGACTCCGAGTGAGAGTGGGGGGGAAGCTAGAGTTTCATTCGGTTTTATGCCTGGCCGTATTGATGCACCGCACCACAGGGAAGTGCCGCTGAGGCGTGACTCCCCCTCAGCCCGGTGCCCTCTCCTCACTCGCGTGCCTCAGAGTCAATGCTGACCAGTTGCAACTCGGGGACTGTCCACTCCCTTTGAGAAATCACTCAAGAATCCGAACTCCTGGGGGACAGTCCTCCAGACCTCAGTGGGCGGGAGGGGAGTTTTGGGGATTCAGGGTTGCCGGCAAAGGATTTTTAAAGTTTTATTCAGTTTTGTGCCCGGCAGGGGAACGCCACGGCACCCCAATAGGGGAGGTGGGTCCAGTTTTTAGAAGTTCTCTCCCGTGGAGTGTAGTGGGAGGGCCTTTAATTTCTGCCCGTTTGTTTAATTGTGGGGCTCTTGAGCCGTTCTCATGGGGGAGGGGGACTCCCGTCCGCTTGGTGGTGGATTTTGTACCTTTTGTTTGCGTCCTTGTGATCACAGCTTGCCTCAGCGGTGTTGATGTGCGTTCTTCAACCTTCTCTCTTGGTGTGGCTCAAGTCCACCAGGATACTTACTAAATTCCTGTCCCTTAACTCTCCTTCTGGATGGGAGCCTCTGTTGAAAGCTGGCTTCAGTCCGCCATCTTGTCTCCCTCCCCAGCATTTCCACTTCATCCTGGCTAAGTCTTGGTAGGTGGCATACTTCCAGGTGTTGGTCAATTTCTTTCAGATTTTCATATTTCTGAGAGTAGAGTTTCTTGTAGTATTCATTAAGGATTTTTTGAATTTCTGAGGGGTCTGTTGTTATTTCATCATTACCATTACTGATTAATGAAATTAGTGATTTTACTCTTTTTTTCCTTGTTAGGTTGGCCAAAGGTTTATCTATTTTATTGATCTTTTCAAAATCCAACTTTTGGATTTATTGATCTGTTGTATAATTCTTTTGTTTTCAATTTCATTTAATTCTGCTCTGATTTTGGTTATTTCTTTTCTTCTGCTGGGTTTCAGGTTGTGGCATTCTTCCTTGTCCAGTTGCTTGAGATGTCCCATTAAGTTATTAACTTCTTCTCTTTCCACTTTTTTGAAGAAGGCCTGCTGTGCTTTAAATTTCCCTCTTTGGACTGATTTTGCAGTATCCCAGAGGTTCTGGTAATTTGTGTCTTGATTGTTGTTTTGTTCCAAAAATTTGGTGATTTCCTTCTTAATCTCATCTATAACCCATCTATCCTTCAGAATGAGGTTGTTTAGCTTCCATGTTTTTGTATGGGTATGCAGGTTTCTGTTGTTATTGAGTTCAACTTTTATTCCATGATGGTCTGAGAAGATGCAAGGAATAATTTCTATTTTTTTAAATTTGTTGAGGTTAGATTTGTGGCCTAGGATGTGGTCGATTTTGGAGTATGTTCTGTGGGCTGATGAGAAGAATGTGCATTCAGTTTTATTGGGATGTAATGTTCTGTAGATGTCTGTTAAGTCCAGATGTTGAATGGTTAAGTTTAAATCTAAAATTTCTTTGCTTAGCTTCTTTTTGGAGGATCTATCTAGCACTAATAAAGGGGTGTTAAAATCTCCAATTACTATGGAACTGGAGGAACTCAAGTTGCTCATGTCTGTTAGAGTTGTTCATTAAATTTTAAATGGAAATATTAGAAAGCTTTTCATAATATATATCCCTCTTCATGTTTTCAATGCTGAATACGTGAATCAATCCCCACATCCTTAAGCCTATGTGAAAATTAAGCTTGAGAAACAGATAACCTCTAACTCAGTAAGAATCCATGCTGTATGACTCTTAAAAGAGGACATATCAAATTTGCTTATCTACATGAAAGGTATATTTCCTCTGAGAATTCTTAGAAGCCCTAAAAATGTAAATAAAGCAAATGAAACAAAATTAAGCCAATTTTGATGTTGGTACAGCATTACTCGAGGAAAAAAAATTAAGTAACATGAACAGCACCAGCCTTAGAAGCATTTTGATAAATATCTTAATTTTCATCTTCATTATTTAATAGAATCTAAGAATCTCATGCTTCCATAATCAAACAAGCAATGTAACTAAAGTTCTTTTGAAATAATAATATAAAAATTGATTTATATGATACTTGATTCAGCAAAGAGTACATATAAATATATGGAGATTCTTTTTCCTGAATAGTTACAAGTTAAGCATTAAAACTAAGGCAAGGAGAAGTAAAGAGTTTAGGAAACAATTGCTTCCCTCCCCCCCCAAAAAAATGGTAATCTATTTTCGGGAGCTACCAAAACATGATTTTATAAGCATACGTTTTGGGGTTAAACCATGTGTATTCAGATCTCAGGTGCACCAAATTTACTAGCACTACACTGTTAGTAAGTTAGTGAAGCTCTAATGCATGTGTTTCCTCATTATAGAGAATTGCTGACAATAATTGGACTAATAAGGTTGTTGTGAGAACTAAAGACACAGCATTATTAACTGTTTCTCAGTCAGTGCTCAATAAAGCTTTTTACTATAATGGTAATATTAGGGATTTTGAAGGGATAAAGTCAGCATGTACTTTGGAATTGGTATAGCTTTCTATGTATTCTTTCCACGAGGGTGACAATTCCACCTTTCTATATTTCTGACCTATCTTATATATTTATTTAATCTATTTGTTTTAAACAGAGCCTCGCTCTGTTGCCCCAGATACAGTGCCATGGCATTATCATAGCTCGTAGCAACCTCAATCTCTTGGGATCAATCTCTTGCCTCAGCCTCCACGGTAGCTTAGACTATAGGCATCTGCCATGGCACTTGGCTAGTTTTTCTATTTTTTATAGTAGAGGCACGGTCTTCATCTTACTCAGGCTTGTCTGGTACTCCTTAGCTCAAGCAACCCATCTTCTTTGGCCTCTTAGAGCACTAGATCACAGGGGAAAGCCTCTGTGTCCAGCTACCTCTGACCCTATCTTAAAATGACTTAATTTTTTGAACAGCTATTATAGATGCCTTCATGATCAGATTAAATCTGCAGTTTAATTACTTTTACTTTGTTCAGAAACTTTAAGCTACAGTTATGTGGGGGTCTAATATCTTTACGAAGAACTCATAGTCTCATACATTACTAAAAGCCAGGCAGAGGCAAGAGGCTATTTATATATTTTTTATGGTTGACATTATTCATAAAATGGTTTCTTTCTTTTAAACATAAACCCTTGGATTCTCTTGGAACCTCTCCACTGAAGTTATTAGATAGGAAATTTCCCCTGCCTTTTGTGTACTGTGAGATGCATAATATGGAATAGATTATTACCCATCGAGTCAATTATGCTAGTAAATTAATGATAGGGTGATAAATTTGGCATTTATAGCTATTTTGGGAAAAATGGGTTAGAGTCACAAAGAAAACAAAGATTTTAGGGATTTAGATTTCTTGATAATAGTTCAAGTCAATTTTGACAGAAAATAATTAAGAGCTATTAATGCTAAGAAATATTTGTAAGGTCACATAGGTATAATAACAACTAAAAAAGATGGAAGACTATGCTTAAATTCCATGGTCATTTATAATTAACACGTCATCCTGGCACATAGTGTCTTCAACTTTTGTTCCTTTCTCCTTTTTCACATTCACTTCATTAAACATCCATTGGGCTAATTCTCCCACTTTCTGTAAGCTTGGTTCCATGCAGCTAAATGTAGCTGGAAAAACAATAACCTGCAGACCAGGTGTGGGGGCTCACGCCTGTAATCCTAGCACTGTGGGAGGCTATGGAAAGTGCATCACTTGAGTTCAGGAATTCCAGACCAGCCTGAGCAAGAGCAAGACCCTGTTTCTAAAAACTATCCAGACATTGTGGCAGGAGCCTGGAGTCTTGGTTACTCAGGAAGCTGAGGCAAGACAATCGCTTGAGCCCAAGAGTTTGAGGTTGCTCTGAGCTATGATGCCACGACACTCAACCCAGGGCAACACAGTGAGACTCTGTGCCCCCCAACTGCAAGGAAAACAATAATGTACAATGACATTGACTGGTTTCATTTCAAATTCATGTTTACTGATGTGACATGAGTAAAACTGCATATTCGTCTTAATGAATTCCCCTCCAGAGGTGGGGAACTGCAGCTGGAAGGCAACATGTGGCCTGCTAGGTCCGTAAGTGTCAAATGTTATAGAAAGCATCCTTTTATTGAAAGCAGTGTAACAGAGAAAGAAGCTTTTCTTGCCTTCCTTAGCACTCGCAAAAGAACAATTTGAAATCAGAAGAACACAGGTTCCCTGAACTTCCACTAACCTAGACAGCTGTTTTACTCCTCACTCTTCTCCAACCCTCAGCCTCATTTCTTGTCATAGATTGCCTTGTAAGACAACGGATGAAACTCCCTGCAAATATTGCTTTACCAGATATCTGCAGGACAGGTCAAGTAGTGACATTGCTCTGGGGATGTGACTTTTAGTTGCCTTACAAGCTTCAATACTGCTAGTTTCACAGCTACTGTGGTTGCAAGTCTACTGGTATTTAAGGATATCAGGAAGCTGGGATGTAGGCCATGTTAAAATGCCATAAAATCCCTCTATTCATCAATTCAGCAGTTTTTCTTAAATAAACACATGAACACTATTCATATTGTAGAACTGGTTATTTTCAGAGTTCCAAAACTATTGACATTGACAATTTTATCAGTATTATTTTTGCTTTTATAGAGGAGCAGATGTATAGAAAACCTCACTCCATTATTTCCCAAGTCTTCTCCTTATATTGTAGTTTTTTTTTCTTTCTTTCTTTTTTTTTTTTTTCTTTTTAAAGACAGAATCTCACTCTCTTGCCAAGGATAGAGTGGGTGCCATGGCATCAGCCTAGCTCACACCAACCTCAAACACCTGGGTTCAAGTGATCCTCCTGCCTCTGCCTCCTGAGTAGCTGGGACCACAGGTGCTCCCAGCAAGCCTGGCTAATTTTTCTACTTTTAGTAAATATGGGGTCTCGCTCCTGCTCAGGCTGGTATCAAGCTTCTGAACTCAAATAAGCCTCCCAGCTTGGCCCTCAGAGCATTAGTATTACAGGTGTGAGCCACCTCGCCCAGCCCTTATATTGTAGTCTTGAAGCAATAACTAATAACTAAAATGCATCCTGCATATTGTAATCTTTTTCCTACTCCAATGTTTTCCCTGGGTGGTCCTTCAGATTTCCAAAAATTAAACAAAATCATAAGATAAAAATGAAACATTGATTATACCATAGATCATTTAAGACATTAAATACTTTTGTGAGACAGAAGTATAAATATTAGCATAAAATTTTAAAAGACATATTACAACACAAGTATATTCCAGTTTTAGAAATGGATATTTCCAGTTATAAGATAATATTTCCCTCAAAAAACACCTCAGGCATGCATATTGGACAGGGATAGGGCAATAGTATTTGCTCTCCTCTGATTTACAGGTGCTTTTATAGCTAAACAAGTTGTAGAAACGCTATGTCTACTGATACAAAATTCTTCAAAATGTATAAAACTATTATTCCATTGAGGCTTTCCTCACCTTTCTCTCTGTGGTCTTTTTATTATATGACTTTTTGATAGTTTCAAAAGTTCTCGTTTCCCATTATATATTTCTACCTTATTTGTTTCATTCATAGCTTTTTCGAAGTCTGAATTCACAAAAAATGTTTCTTTATTTGCTATATGGAGACCTACGTGATAAATTTCTTGAGAACAATTTAGCTCTTTAAATACTGCTATCTATATTCCACTCATTGTTGGAAAAGTGGCTGTCACATTGTATTTGATTCCTAAAATTTTGTGAATAAGTAAATGAATTACTGTTAATTAAACAATATTTTAATAATTAGTAATATTTGATGTCTATCAAATTATGTTTTGAATTTACAAAGTACAGTTTCACAGAAATTCCATGTTAATAGGGAATTGAGTGCCACATATTTTTCTATAACTTATAAAAGAAAATTACTCTAACAGTATATGAAATACTTAACTCTTCATACTGTTATTAAAGCACTTCATAATGTTATTTATTAAAGCAGTATTGTGACTCCAAGAGTGAAATATAGTGTTATGTAAAGATGTGCAATAAAAAGAAATAATAGGATGAAAATATACTTTAAATTTAGTCTATTTTTTTATTTCGATTTCTAACTGACTTAAAGGTAGAAATTAAAGAACTTCAAGGTAATTCATACTATCCGAAATTAAAACAGCCACTAATAAAATTTGCTGACTATATTGAAAACATAAAACTAATGAACATCATATTTCTTTTCTTGTAATAAAATAAACACCAATTCGATGATACATCCATAGGCAATGTAAATTGTAATAATTGTTTGATAACTGGTACAAATGTATTTTGTTCCATAGGCAGAGATTCTTGAGAATGTTCACTATAAAATTGTAAATTTAGTTCCTCTCCTGAGAATTCTCATCAAAATGCATGTTCATAGTGTCACTGTGTATTTAAATCTTGGGCTTTTGTCTATACATAAATTGCTTGCCCTTAATGATGCTTATAAAACTAAAGAGTTGCTTAATTGTAATTTATAACATAACTGACAAATGCTAATTGCCTTTTATGACATTATGTTTACTTTGGGAAGTTATTGTTTACAGAATGACATTTTCTGCAGCTGGTAATATAGTATGTGAAAATCCCCGTAAATAATGTCATTCGGTATAATAAAATGTGAGGTGTGCCAATTCTTTCATTCAGCTTTATAACTTACCATGTTAAACAATCTAAATGGTTCAAGTAAAGCAATCATCTCTCCATGTATTTAATATGCTTAGCTTTTAACATTAAATGTCATTTTAACAGCTTTAATTCTCTTCCTATTTTCTATAACAACTACCATATCTTGTTCTCTTTTTTTCTGTTTAATTATTTCCAAGAAAGTGTTTATACCCATTGGATTCCCAACAGTTTTGGATAATTTGTGCTCAGTAAAGTTTACTGTTGTATGAGAAATAATGGGAGAAAGGAATCTTAGCCTATTCTTTTCATGCTAATAGCTTTTCAAAGTGAAAAATCAAACTTTCCTGCTTGAGGATGTAACTGAGTCCCTCCTGGAAACACATTCTCTCATTTGATTGACAAATCCATTTTTAAACAATAGTATGTGCTGAAGATTTTTGAATTTCATTTGTCTAAAATATAATTTACGTTTTAGTGCACTGAAAAGTATACTATGTCATATAGATATTATATTATTTACCTATATTACCTAGGAATTTTATTTTGACCATTAGGCAATGCACATTTTAAAAATAAAATTTCAACTTTTAAAATAATAGAGATGTAATATACCTATTAAATACTTTAAAATGTCTTCTCAATTCTATTATAAATGATATATCAAATCGATTAACCTTTTTTAAATTCCACTGCCACTACTTTAGTTCTCTATTATCATTTCTTCCTGGGTGAAAGAGTATCTCCTTTACCTCTTTCTAATATATTTTTCAACTAGAAGTCTGAATCATTTTTTAAAATTGCAAATTGATTATCTTATGGTAACATTTTAATGCCTTCTGATTGCGCATAATATCCTATCTATAATCCCGGAAGTCATGAGTCATTCTCCCTTCCTCCTCCCTGACCTCATCACGTGCCATGTTTCCTCTGGATGATTCAGTCTCAGCAGCTCTGTCCTTAACAATTCTTAAACACTGAAGATCTACTCAACTTCTAAGTTTGAGCTCACAGAATTCTTCACCTGGAACTTGCTTTATCACCTTGACTCCTGTTCTCCTTTGAGGATCATGCCCCTAACATTTTTCTTCCCTGTTATTCTAACAGTTTGTCTAGTTTTCTAGCATTTAGAATACATAGCATATATTTATGTATCTTTTAAGTTTTAGTATTTTTTTTTTGCACCAATGTTTCATCAAGCAATGCCTGGCTATCATGCTCACTACTGTTCCTTAGTATCCACCGTAGTATCTGTCAGATATATTATTGAATGATGAAAGGTAAGAATAGAGACATTAATGACAACTTGCATGATTCCTTTCTTTGTTATTCCTTGTTAAATATCTTTTATGAAACATTTTGTTTTTATATCAAAATAGATCTATATTTTCCATATTATAAACAACCCAACTTACTGTGTTCCATATTTACAAAAGGGCTCTCATGTCCCCCCATAAGGGTGCTTGATAAGAAATAATTAAATTAACCATTCCAGTGAAAGTCTACTGGAAATCCAGGTAAGTCTGCAACATAGCGTATTACTAATTGAAATTGGAAGGTTATTATTGATTTAGGTAGAAGATTAATAGAAGTGTAATATTCCTACTAGTCCAATACACTGCTAATAATACTGATGTCCTCACTGGAGCACTTCCCTTCACATGTTCTGTTATTCTCACTTTACCTTTATTATTATTCGAATAGTTGAGCTTTCCCAGTGAACGATGGTGTCTGGCCTTTCTCCAAATGATTAATCATTTCTACATTTCCCTCCATTATAATCACATTTCCCTTTGAGGGAGGCTCACCTGAATTTACAGTGGCCTTTCACTTTGTGATCATGGTTATAAAGGAAAAGACAGACTGAGAAAATCAAATAAAGTAGTTAAGACAAAAGTGAGCATACCTGACTTATAAACACTGAGACGAGCCACTAGTGTAAAAAGTAAAGGTGTTGTACCAAGGAACCACTTACACCATGCAGCTTTGTTTACATGTGCAGAAGAAAATAGTTTATGGATTACTAATTTAAATATTTATGTTAAATTATGTCTAATTTTTTATTTGTAATATTTTTTAATTTTTTAAATTTCAGATTATCATGAGGGTACAAATGACTCAATGGTAATGTTTGCATTTCTTAGGTAAAGTCCCTGTAGTAGTTGGGTCCCGCACCCAGGAGGTGTGCCAAATACCCTTACATTGTGTCCATTAGGTGGGGGCACAACCATCTCCCTCCCTTCTGCCCTCTCTTCCCTCTTCATTCCTTCTCAAAATTATATCTTCTTTTGAAAATTTTTGTATATGTTTTTGCCCATGTTTTAATGGGGTCTTTTTTTTTCTTGCTGATTTGATTCCTATGTAGATTCTGCATCAAATGTACATTTTGCAAATATTTTTCCCCATTCTGTAGGTTGTCTATTTACTCTATTGATTATTGTGCTGTGCAGAAGCTTTTCAATTTAGCAAGAGAGTCTCTTTTGATAAGACTAAGGACCAGATACCACTTATCTTCCATTAAATTATAATTATCTATCAGAACTCAAAACTACTAATTATACTAGTATACAAATACTACTGTGTTCACATTCACAATATTTATTCATCAATCCTACTCATTAGGATCACATTTATCTCTGGAGAGCTAGGCTGCAATCATAGTTATATTATGGCATCTCTGAAAACACCTCTTTGAATTTCAAATCCCCAATGAAAAAGGGTAGCATAGGATACACCGTTTTCCTTATTCAGTCATCCCTCCTTATGAAAGCCATTTTATATCTCATTGCCAATGTTTATTTGCTGTATGTTTCAGATGTTTTAAAAAATAGCTTTATTGAGATTCATCTGATATATAAAGACCTGCATATATTTAATGAATATACAAAGACCTGCACATATTTGATGTGTACAATATAGTGAGTGTAGACACATCAAACACCATCATACCATCACACGTACCTTCACCACAATCAAGGGAACAGTCATAACTGACACTTCCCATGTTTCGTTTTGTCTCCCTGGGTTCTGTTTGTTCTTGATTTTATTTGTTTTATTTATATATTTATTTATTTGTGGTAAGAACATAATATGAAATCTAGACTCTTACAAACAGTACAACTCTGTATTGTTAAGTCTTGGCCCGATGTTGTACAGCACATCTTTAGAACTTATTCATCTAACAAAACTAAAACTTTATAACCAGGTTTTAAAATTCATTTTTGCTTGATATTTGTGTTGATTGTTCTCCTTTCAAATGAATATGCTCTTACATCATGTTTTCTGATACAAATTTCACCCAACTTTAGAGAAAAAAAAAAAATTCTCAAATGCCCATCCCTCCAGTGTTCTCAGTGAACAAGGCTAGTTCATTTAAATACCTTAGCCATTTTTCAGTGTCACATTTTACCCATTTATCAGCATTTGAGCCCAAATTAATCTTTCTGATTAGTCAAATACCCTTAAAGTAGTTTATATTATCTTTATGGGTCTTCTAGTTCCCAGTAAATTGTACAAAAAATATTCTTTTGAAATGTGTTAACTGAAGGTATAAAAATAATAAACATTTTTGTATAATTAGGCCAATGACATGCAAACATTAATTTTTTCTTAGTCATCTTTTAATTATATTGTTTTGTCCCTATAGAATTAAATAGTTGCACACATCTAAATAATGCTAAATATTTCCTAGCTGATAAAAGACTCTTTAGTTCCTCTTAGGGAGGTTTCATCTTGATTGCTCAAATATCACTTAACAAGACATTTGGAGTTCGACACTTTAAAATTGGGTGTAACAGCTCAATGCTCTCCTGCATTGGGTTGACAACTGCATGATTCCTTAGCATTCTCATTCTTTTCCTGGCAGAGAACAATGGAAAGAAAGCATGGTCCACAAAGCGCAGTGCCCGCAGCAAAAGGGTTCAGGGAAAGGAAGGTAAGAAGTGTCTATTCATTCCTTCCAAAAAGAGAAAAAAGTCTTTCCTCAAAATCCAGTAATGAAATTTCTCAACATACCATTAATTAGAGGTGGTTTACTGTCCCAACTCTTAAAACAATCATTAATCTCTGTAGGGCATATTGCTGTCCAGGGAAAATTTGACTTTTCCAAAGTAAAGAATAAAGAAGTTTGGTAGATTAAAAACTCTCATTCCTCTTGGGTCTGGAGGAAACCTTTCCTACTATCCCAGTCCCAGAGATGCACCATCGAGCCCCACAGAAGCAACCATTTTTATGGAAAATCTTGCAGTGGGTGTATTTGGCCCCATTTTGTGAAAAGAAAAATGCCAATGGCCTGTTTTTCCGGTAGACCTCCATTTTGTTAGACGATTTAATAGAGGCTTTGTTCCGTAAATATTGACAAATCTTACATGTGCCCCAGTAGAACCATTTTGAAAATTTGGTGCCCAGCGGAAGTAGAATTGAGGGAAACAAAGATCCTTTTGGGTGTTCAGGCTAGAGTCTGTATAGAAAGACTCTTAAGTGCTGGATTATCTTTTTGTTATAAAAAGAATCTCTAAATGATGAAATACTATTGCTCTTTTGGTGATGGTAATTAGTTATGTACTCTTTCAAACTCAACTGATATCCATGCAAATATGGAAGGAAGATCGAGTTCAGTACCTTCTTTCTTAAAAACAATGCCAAGTCCTTGCTAGTTTTTGTATGTTGCTTGTTTAGGCAAATAGTGTTTTAGCCATTTAAGTGCATTATTTTTTTCTGACAAGTTACTTACATTGTTTGGCTTAAGAGAAAAGGCACATCTCAGATTGAGTTAACAATTGCTCTTACAATTTACTTGAGTGCTTTGCAGCAAAATATTTGAGTAGATAGAAAACTATCGCATTCCATCTTTTATTTATTTATTTTTTTTGTAAAGACAGAGTCTCACTTACGGCTTTCAGGTAGACTGCCATGATGTCACACGACTCACAGCAACCTCTAACTCTTGGGCTTACGCTATTCTCCTGCCTTTTAGCAAAGAATATTTAGAATGGCTTTTTAGTGTTCACAGTTCAGTTTTTATAAAAACACACTTGAGACCTTTTCATAGAGTCCATAGCGTTGTAGATGGCAAATCTAATCGTGGTTCTATAGAAAGGATGGAAAGATTGGAAAGGAAACGAGTTTTATTTGTAAGCAAACCCTTGAAAGTTAACGTTAACTTAAAATGCCGGGCGGTGCCTGTGGCTCAAGGAGTAGGGCGCCGGTCCCATATGTCGGAGGTGGCGGGTTCAAACCCAGCCCCGGCCAAAAAACCAAAAAAAAAAAAAAAAAAAAAAAAAAAAAAAAAAAAAAAAAACTTAAAATGCCATTGGAAAAACTTAAGTTATAATTTTTCATGTTTAGATAACAATGGTTACCTTATAACTGCAGCATGTTTTAACATTGCTCCTTTTCAAACATGAGAGGGTATTGGGAACATTCTTCATCAGATATATATATCAGAATAATCTTTGTAATAAAATTATAGTAATCATTTAAGGCTTACTTTACATGATTCTTTTAATCCCTGATGTATACCATTTTTAGTTATCTTCTGTGTGGATTGGATTTCCTCATTTTACTGGGAGGGCAGTTGGATCAAGCTGACCATTACCTGGTAAGTTTCTGAACTAAGCAGCCCATCTAATATTGCAAAGCTAAATTAAAAATATATATATTTGTGTGTAATCAGCAGAAAAATAAATTAAGAAAAATAAAAACTCTCTGTGCCATCACATTGTAGAACCCATTTTCAAGTTTGAAGTGCCTGTTTTTTATTGTAAGCTCTAAATTTCCAAATTTCCATTTGACTGAATGCTAAGGCTAGTAAAACACACATACAAAAAAAAAAAGCAAAAACAAAATATTGCATGAGTTCCTCTCTGATGTGCGCTCCCTCTCATTTGAATTGAAAAACGCATACACACAAAGATGCACACACCCTTAATAATGATATGGATTACCCGTACTGAATGCATAATATTTATTCATTCTCAAAAGGCGATCATCTAGTTGGCATTTATTTTAGCCCTCCTTTGTAATATATTCAAATTATTTTGGAGTAGATTCAAATACTTTGTTTCTTACCTAAAATATCAGTTAAAAAGAAACACATATATAATCTACACCTGTATCTATATCACCCTAAAAGTGACAGTTATATCATATATATCATATACCTAATATATGTCATATATGCATATTTATACAAAGAAAAATATATAGGGTGCCAGAAAGGCATACACATTTTAAGAAAGGAATGGAACTGTATTAAAATTGTAACACGCCAGTCATATTTGTCCTCAGCAATTACAAGAGATACAAGACACAATTCATAAGATAAACCATATCAGCAATATATATTATTGCAATTTTAATGCATTTTTTTCTTAATATGTGTATGCATAATTTTAGCACCCACTATGTGTACGTATGTGTATAATGAGTGTGTGAGTGTGTACATGTATATATATGTGTGTGTGCATGTGTGTAAGTATATACTATATATGAAATATATATAATCTGTATTCCTGTAGGTCTGGACAAAACCTGATATACAGGAAATAAATATTTCCGATTATATTGGTGAGTAGGGGAATGGATAGATGGGTGGTCGAATGAATAAATGGTCTTTTAACATCTCATTTTGTTCAGGCTCAATCACCATTTCTTACTGAAATCACATTATTTCAATATTGCTCTTTAATCTTTATCCTTAGTTGCTGTCTGTATGCTTCATTGATTTTCTACAATCCCAACTAACCCTCTGAGTCCCCAACAAGCATTTAAAACTAGTTACTATACAGAGACTTCTTGTTTTTGAGTTTTACAGTGAGATAAAATAGCCAAGGTTCCTATTAAAAACTAAACATTAGACTTTAAGACATAAATCTTTGGACTTGTGTTGTGTGTTGAAAATGGCTATTTTGGTAGTTTCTCAATATGTCACCTTAGCTAAATTGAAGCTATACTTCCCCAAATTACTTTCTATTTATTCTTGCAAATTAGTATTGACAATGAGAGAAAGTTACATGATGTTGGTGAAATAGAAGTGAATTAGCAGTCACTTTTATAGTTTTGGTCTTTATAAGCAATACGCGCCTTTGCATCTTAGGCAAATCATCCCTGGACCATTGCCTCACCTGCTTGGTGCTGTGCGGAAGCCAGTCCCTCGTTATTTCCCACCTGATCTTTTCTAATTTTGCTAAATGTTGGGCAAAGTGCAAGAATAGTTCTCTACCAAAATGGTTAAAAAATACTTTGTTATGCATTTTATCTGCATCATCAAAGTTGTTGTTTGGTAGACCCTGGCATGGAATTAGGGTGTTTTGTTTTGTTTTTGTTGACCTCCCTGTATTTTAGTCGGTTTCAGTTTTTCCTTTATCTCCCTCACTTCTTGCATCTCCTTTATTTTCTCAAGTTCAGCTGTAATGACTTCACTTATGACACAAGATGCAGAGGCAACATTTACCACTTGGCTGGATGCCACAATTATACAACGTTTAACTCCTGAAACTAATTTATTAATGTATGTCACAAGAGGTACTCCCACCACTGAGATAAAACCCTATCTACTGCAGTTAAACAAGTAGTATTAGGGATTCAATAATTTAAGCAGTTAATTTCTTTCTGGTTTCATTAATCCTAAAACAAGCTCCTTTGCATTAAAATGGAAAAAAATATCAGGAAATAAACCGTCCACAAAATTCATCAGAGCTGCTTAGAGAGACTCAGAGTTGTCATGTCAAGATCCAGCACTGAGCAGAGTGACAGGCAGCTTTCTAAGCAAAATGCTTCAGCACATAAGTACAGCAGCTTTTCTTGGATAATAAGTAAAATGTACTTACTTCATGAGCTTAATATTCCAAATAATAATTGATGGTATCAATTTTGTACCACTCTATTGTAAGGTTCTTGAAATCAGAGTCTGTATATTTGTATTTGTATCATCAGTCCTGAACACATGGGAGGCTCTCACAAATATCGGTGGAATAAATGAATACCTTAGTAGAACACCGAAGGAAAATCCACTTCACAAACACCACCTTTATGCAGATGTGATGAGTACCTGGAGTTTAGAAGTAAAGTAACTGAAAGCAACAAATGACTAAGGGACACACAAACTTTGTACATGTCTAAAAAGTAAAAAACTGAGTAATTTAGACTACACAAGACCATCCCCTTTCACAAGAATGAAAGAAAGAGAGGAGAGGGAAAAAGACAGGAAAGGAGCAGGGAAGATGAATAGAGAAAGAACAAATTCAAAACAAAAGTAATTTTTAAAATTTAACATAGATAAAGCATTGAATCATTCCTAATGAAGAAAAATTTAGTTATCACTTGAAGAAATTATGTATTTTATTCTGGGTGTTATGAGAATAGTTCTATGATAGACTACAATTCAAATGATCTAACTCCAACGGGAATGAATTTGTCAATACTTAACAAAATCGTGTATACAAACCATATTTACGCTTTGAATCAGAAATAGACTCCAATAAAGTAACCCTGAATATATTTCTCTACAAACATGTCCTACATAAAAGTATATATAGATCATTTATATTGGTCTTGTGAGAGAAAAAAATATAAGACACAGCTAAATGGGCGTACATACATCCCCCATAGTATGAACCTTTTATGCCCCTTTACACAATATGTGATGGGCTACTATTTACATAAATAAGAATTCTCAGTTTCTTAAAATTTCAAAACAGTTGAATTAATCAAAATGGTGATTATCCTCAGGGGGTCTGATGAGTCTTTAATAAGGACTATTTACTATTTACTAAAGAATGAAATGAAAAGCAAAGGAGACACTTTTTTTTCTGCTGGCCCTAAAACAGCGAGCAGTCATGCTGAGACTTGTCCACAGAAGGGGATACAGGGCAAAGCCTTGATCTCTGAAACTGAGTTCCTTTGCAGCCACAGCCGGCTAAAAGGGAACCTCGGTCATCTCAGTATGCAGCAGTGAAAAAAAAATTAATTTTGTTGTCAACCTCAGGGAACTAGGGAACTGAGTGGCAGGGAACGAGGGAATGTTTTTCTTTTTCAACCTGTACACGTGCAATCCCCAACCTCAGGCAGTGTACTAGCCTGTTAGGAACTGGGCTGTGCAGCAGGAACTGGGCAGCGGAGAACAAGCATGCTTTCTTCTGTATTTATAGCTGCCCCCATCGCCTGCATTACTACCTGAGCTCCTCCTCCTGTCATATCAGCACAGCATTAGATTTTCAAAGGAGCAGGAGCTCTGTTGTAAATTGCACATGTGAGAACGTAATGCCTGCTTATCTGAGGTGTAGATGAAGCAGGGATGCCCAGTGCTGGGGAACAGCTGCAAATATCATTAGCACAGAGGGTTGACTGCACAGAGACTATAATAAATCAATTGCATACAGACTTATATCAAAACCGTCTCCTCCTAACATTTTTATGGAAAAATTATTTTCCATGAAACTGAACCCTGGTGCCAAAAAGGCTAGGGACTGCTGCTCTAGATAAAGATAGTCAGTCAAAACCTTGATATAGACTTTGTGATAATATAGAGAACTCACTCATGCCATGCTGAACTTTTCACCCCAAAAAACTCCTAGATAATAAATTTATGTCCTTTTCAGCACAGTGTGGTGATTATTTTGTATTATCGATATATAAAATTAAAATGCTATACTACACCATTTGTGGCAGAAAAATATAAAATAAAGCATTATCTATACAACCCTATTTTTTGTTTCACACTGACAAAAAAAAAATGACATACGTATTTCGTTATATTAAAGAGTTGTGGAGTTTTTGGACACTTTTTTTTTTTTTGCAGTTTTTGGCTGGGGCCGGGTTTGAACCCGCCACCTCCAGCATATGGGGACGACGCCCTACTCCTTTGAGTCACAGGTGCCACCCTGGACACTTTTCTTAATGGTAAAATCTAAGTTGCTCTTTGAGACAGCTCTCTATTTTGAATAATGTCACAAACAATCATATCATAATAGAAATAGATTTATTCCAATTTAATGATATATTTTAAAGTGTCCAAAAACTACAGGATGTGAAGGGCTTATGAAATTCAACAAGTCACCTACTGTCCTATGTGCACAGAAATATGATGAAAACAAAATTTGCAATATATTGCATGTTGATCTGTAAAAAGTAAGATACCCATAAAGGAATTTCTGATGTTCGATAGCTGACAAAAGTTGAATTTCCATGGTGTTCTGATTAGTAAGGAACAAAGATTATGATTGAACATATAGCAAGATAGTGCAAAGAAAAGGAAAGACAAGTAATTTGATACCGGAGTTAGATATAGGTTAAATGCTTTGCATTTTGTTTGGCACGTAGTAGATATTGCCTAGAAGTAAATTTTGTCATCCTAAAATTAGGTTTCAGAATGAAGTTTTTATTATATTTTAACTCAGCATTGTACATTTTCTTCATACTTTTAGGGATCAATAATATTAAATTATTTGTGAAAGTATTTAAATGCAGAGAACTACCAAGACAATGAGGAATTACAGGGAGTGATCTAGAACCAGAGAGCAGAGACACGTAGGGGAACTATAGGGTCATCTTTTCCCCTGCATGCGGTTTATCTGAATCTTTTAGAAACAGCCAAGAGACTGAAAAATGAGAAAAAGTTTGAAGAGTCATAAGGTTGTAGGGGGAACAAGAGTGGGAGATTAGGGCTTTCAAAGGAAAATAATCTCTGTTTTAAGAAAGAAAAAAACACTCTGGGAGATTGAGACGGGTGGATTGCCTGAGCGCAGGACTTTGAGACCAGCTGGAGCCAGAGTGAAGCCCTGTCTCTAAAAATAGCCACAATTTATTAATCCATTTGTGGATTGATGGGCAAGAAAATGCCAGGAAGGCTATGTTAACCAGCGCAATGAATGTGTCGAATGGTCGATATAACCAGTGTATGGTGCCCCATGACCGTATTAATGTACACAGCTATGATTTAATAATAAAAATAAATAAATAAAAATAGCCAAGGGTTGTGGCAGGAGCCTGACCCGTAGGTTGTGGCAGGAGGTTGAGGCAAGAGAATCACTTGACATCAAGAGTTTGAGAGTGCTGTAAGTCACTCAATTGAGGGCGACAAAGTGAGTCTCTGTCAAAAAGGAAGGAAGGAAGGAAGGAAGGAAGGAAGGAAGGAAGGAAGGAAGGAAGGAAGGAAGGAAGGAAGGAAGGAAGGAAGAAAGGAAGGAAGGAAGGGAAGAAAGGAAGGAGAGAAAAAAAAAGCTGAATCTAGAGTGAGGCACCAGAGAGGCACAGTTTATAAACACCTCAAACCTCAAATCTTGACTAGACACAGGTAATCTGAAATACTTCATATCCTTTCTGTGGTCGAATAATTTTAATTAATAATTTTAATACCTGCATGTGGCTATCTCAATTTAAATTAATTAAAATAAAATATGTAACCCATCTTTGAAACTTAGTTTAAAATATAGAATCTAAGTTTATTGGTCATATTTTATTTATTGTCATCAGCTAGAAATATCAGATAATACAAACCAGTTCAATAGTTGATTTGCATACTTTGGTTTTACTTTCCTAAAATTATGTAAAGCTGTAAAATGTCACAGAAAATCCCAACTATTTTTCCCTGTGAGAGGCAGATGTCTCTATTGGATTACTCTAACCTTAACTGCTAGAATGAATGGGTCCTTCACAAAATATTATTTCATCGGTTTCTACCGAATGTCTTTTTCTGTTCCAGTATTCCATTCATGCTATCACATTACATTTAGATACCACTATCTCCTTAGGCTTCTCTTGGCTGTGACAATCCCAGTTGAGTTTTGCAGGAGGTAAACAGGCAAAGATTAGATAGAGAATCTGTCTCTGTGTCCTAGAAATCTTTGATGGTGTCACCAAACTCTGCAAATCTTTCCAGGAGATGGCATTGCATTTGATTTACTAGCTTGATCAAGGATTTGACAGATTTGAACATGGCCCTTCTGGTTAGCTGGTTTGTGCTTGCTTTAAGTTAAATCTTCAGAGAATTTGTTCCTGCTCTCATTTTGGTTGATCAAAAGCCAAACTTTTCCCCACATTTTTCCTAATTAGAAAGTAGATTGGGATGGAGGCGGAGCAAGATGGCGGCCGAGTAACAGCTTCCTTACATCTGGGCACCGTGAGTCTGGGGAGATAGGACTCCAGGCATCTCTGGCTGGTGGGATCTGCCTATCATCACTCCTATGAGGATACAGGGAGTCAGCGAGAGACTTCTGGACCCCAAGAGGAGGAATAAAACAGTGGAAAACAGGCAAGTGCTCACGTGTGTTCAATCCGTCTAAACCCGCCCACAACTGTAAGTTCAGTAGCAGCGAGACTGCAAATCAGAAAGGCCTTACCTGTGAACTGTTTTGGTGTCCTTGGACTTGGCACTGAGTTGAACTGCCTTGGGGAGGGCCTGAGCGGGAGTGCAGAGAACTTTGGCCGTTGTCTAGGGCCCCAGTCTGAGCCGCTGAGCCAGACGGAGCTAATAGTGTTTGGCGGTGGGTCACATGGAACCATTGTCAGTGATCTGCCCCGGCAAGCTCCGCCCTCAGGGTGGCAGAGCTAGAAACGGGTGGAAGCTGGTAACCCAGCAACTAAGTAGCCTAAGGGTGGGGTCTGAGCCGCCTTACAGCCCTAACCCTCAAGGGCAGAGTGAGACCGGTTTTGGCACACTGGGTAAGTGGATAGCCACTTCAGCACTGATTCCAGCGAGAAAGCTGGGAAAGCTTCTGCTCAGCAAGTTTACAAGTTCAAAGTGCCTTTTAAGTGAGCTGAAGAGAGATTTAGGGTGTCTACCTGCTGGGGTTTGAGAAATCAGCAGCCTCCAGTCGTATCAGAACTCTGATTAACATCTCATACCCCAGAAGACCACGTGTTGCCCAGAGAACATTCAATAACATATACAAACTGCTTTGTTTTTGGTTGTGTATTCTTTTCTTTTTTTTTTTGTTTGGTTGTTTTTTTTTGTTTTTGTTTTTGTTTTTTGTTTATTTTGACATTGTTGATGTTCTTTTGTTTTTTAATTTCAATCTTTTCCATACAGATCCTTTTTCTTTCTCAATTTTTCTAGTTTAATTATAATTTCCCATTGCTGCCTTTTTTAATAACTAGAACTTCATTTTTGCTAGTGTTTCTACTGCTATCATTTGGTTTTTCACCCAATTTTATCCCTGCAAAGTTTTCTGTTTGCTTGTTTTGGTTTGGTTTATAGCATTTTTGTCTTTCCTCTCTACTTGGTGGAGGTGGGGTAGTGTGTCTGATCAGGTTAGCAAAGAGCTGCTGACCTCAAGGGAACTACCCAACTGGGCACCCCCAGAAGGTGGAGTTTTTTTAAGGTTGTGTCAAAGTACCCTACTGTACACCTATAATGCCCTGTCTCCCTCTTTCTGTGCCTCTCTTCTTTTTGTCAATATTCCTTATACCCACCCCCTCTCCTTTCTCTATCTTTCTTTTTTTTCTTATCACTCGGTCCTCCTTTCTTTCATCCCTTTTTTGCTCTTCAACCTTCTCACCCTTCTGGTCCTGTAACCCTTCGTCCACAGGCACAAGAACTTAAAGAGAAAGAGGAAGTGAAAGGAAAATTAGGGCAAGGAAACACATAAAAGAAATCACTCATGAGGAAGAATCAGCAGAAAACTCCAGGCAACATGAAGAACCAGTCTAGAACAACCCCACCAAGGGACCATGAGGTAGCTACTGCAGATGATTCCACCTGTAAAGAAATGTTAGGAATGACAGAAAAGGAATTTAGAATACACATGTTGAAAACAATGAAAGAAATGATGGAAACAATGAAGGAAATTGCTAATCAAGTGGAAAATAACCAAAAGGAAATCCAAAAACAGAATCAAATAAGAGATGAACGATATTAAGAATATAAAAAGGATATAGGAGAGCTGAAGGAACTGAAGCGGTCAATTAGGGAACTTAAAGATGCAATGGAAAGTATCAGCAACAGGTTAGACCATGCAGAAGAAAGAATTTCAGAGGTAGAAGACAAAGTTCTTGAGATAACTCAGACAGTAAAAGAGGCAGAAAAGAAGAGAGAGAAAGCAGAACGTTCACTGTCAGAATTATGGGATTTTATGAAGCGTTCCAACATATGAGTTATAGGAATTCCAGAAGGGGAAGAAGAATGCCCCAGAGGAATGGAAGCCATACTAGAGAATATTATAAAAGAAAATTTCCCAAACATTACCAAAGATTCTGACACATTGCTTTCAGAGGGATATAGGACCCCAGGTTGCCTCAACTCTAACCGAGCTTCTCCATGACACATTGTGATGAATCTGTCCAAAATCAAGACAAAAGAAAAGATTCTGCAAGCTGCCAGGAGTAAGAGCCAGTTGACCTACAGGGGCAAATCCATCAGAGTGACCTCAGACTTCTCTAATGAAACTTTCCAAGAAAGAAGACAATGGTCATCTACTTTTAATCTACTTAAACAGAACAATTTTCAGCCCAGAATTCTGTACCCTGCTAAGGTAAGCTTAAAAATTGACAGAGAAATCAAATCATTTACGGATATACAAACATTGAGGAAATTCGCCACAACAAGACCAGCTACAGGAAATACTACAACCTGTTCTGCACACTGACCACCACAATGGATCAGCAGCAAAGTAAGAACTCAGAAATCAAAGGACAGAACCTAACCTCCACACTGATGCAAAAGATAAAACTAAGCAATGGACTCTCACCAAATAAGACGAATAGAATACTACCACAATTATCAATTATCTCAATAAATGTTAATGGCTTGAATTCCCCACTGAAGAGACATAGATTGGATGACTGGATTAAAAAACACAAGCCATCCATTTGCTGTCTGCAAGAAACACATCTGGCTTCAAAAGACAAATTAAAGCTCCGAGTCAAGGGTTGGAAGACAATTTTCCAGGCAAATGGAATTCAGAAGAAAAGAGGAGTTGCAATCTTATTTTCCGATACATGTGGATTTAAAGCAACTAAAGACAAAAAAGACAAAGATGGTCACTTTGTATTAGTCAAGGGAAAAATACAACAAGAAGACATTTCAATTCTAAATATTTCAACAATACACATGTTGAAAACAATGAAAGAAATGATAGAAACAATGAAGGAAATTGCTAATAAAGTGGACAATAACCAAAAGGAAATCCAAAAACAGAATCAAGTAAGAGATGAACGATATGAAGAATATAAAAAGGATATAGCAGAGCTGAAGGAACTGAAACAGTCAATTAGGGAACTTAAATGCTCCCAGATTCTTGAAGCAGACCTTACTCAGTCTGAGCAATATGATATCTGATAATACCATCATAACAGGGGACTTTAACACTCCTCTTACAGAGCTGGACACATCCTCTAAACAGAGATTAAACAAAGATATAAAAGATTTAAATGAGACCCTAGAACAGCTGTGCTTGATAGACGCATATAGAACACTTCACCCCAAAGATAAAGAATATACATTCTTCTCATCACCCAGTGGAACATTCCCCAAAATTGATCATATCCTGGGACACAAAACAAATATCAACAGAATCAAAAGAATTGAAATTTTACCTTGTATCTTCTCAGGCCATAAGGCACTAAAGGTAGAACTCAACTCTAACAAAAATGCTCGACCCCACCCAAAGGCATGGAAATTAAACAATCTTCTGTTGAATAACAGATGGGTGCAGGAAGAAATAAAACAGGAAATCATTAACTTCCTTGAGCATAACAACAGTGAAGACACAAGCTACCAAAACCTGTGGGATACTGCAAAAGCAGTTTTGAGAGGATAATTCATCACTTTAGACGCCTACATTTGAAAAACAGAAAGAGACCACATCAACAATCTCATAAGCCAGCTTATGGAATTGGAAAAAGAAGAACAATCTAAGCCTAAACTCAATAGAAGAAAAGAAATATCCAAAATCAAATCAGAGATCAATGAAATTGAAAATAAAAGAATCATTCAGAAAATTAATGAAGCAAGGAGTTGGTTTTTTGAAAAAATAAATAAAATAGATAAACCATTGGCCAGACTAACTAGAAATAGAAAAGTAAAATCTCTAGTAAGCTCAATCAGCAACGATAAAGGGGAAATAACAACTGATCCCACAGAGATACAAGAGATCATCTCTGAATACTACCAGAAACTCTATGCCCAGAAATTTGACAATGTGAAGGAAATGGATCAATATTTGGAATCACACCCTCTCCCTAGACTCAGCCAGGAAGAAATAGACCTCCTGAACAGACCAATTTCAAGCACTGAGATCAAAGAAACAATAAAAAAGCTTCCAACCAAAAAATGCCCTGGTCCAGATGGCTTCACTCCAGAATTCTATCAAACCTTCAAGGAAGAGCTTATTCCTGTACTGCAGAAATTATTCCAAAAAATTGAGGAAGAAGGAATCTTCCCCAATACATTCTATGAAGCAAACATCACCCTGATACCAAAACCAGGAAAAGACCCAAACAAAAAGGAGAATTTCAGACCAATCTCACTCATGAACATAGATGCAAAAATTCTCAACAAAATCCTAGCCAATAGATTACAGTTTATCATCAAAAAAGCCATTCATCATGATCAAGTAGGCTTCATCCCAGGGATGCAAGGCTGGTTTAACATACGCAAGTCCATAAACATTATCCACCATATTAACAGAGGCAAAAATAAAGATCACATGATCCTTTCAATAGATGCAGAAAAAGCATTTGATAAAATCCAGCATCCTTTTCTAATTAGAACACTGAAGAGTATAGGCATAGGTGGCACATTTCTAAAACTGATTGAAGCTATCTATGACAAACCCACAGCCAATATTTTACTGAATGGAGTAAAACTGAAAGCTTTTCCTCTTAGAACTGGAACGAGACAAGGTTGTCCTCTGTCACCTTTACTATTCAACATAGTGCTGGAAGTTCTAGCCAATACAATTCGGTAAGACAAGGAAATAAAGGGAATCCAAATGGGAGCAGAGGAGGTCAAACTCTCCCTCTTTGCTGACGACATGATCTTATACTTAGAGAACCCCAAAGACTCAACCACAAGACTCCTAGAAGTCATCAAAAAATACAGTAATGTTTCAGGATATAAAATCAATGTCCACAAGTCAGTAGCCTTTGTGTACACCAATAACAGTCAAGATGAGAAGCTAATTAAGGACACAACTCCCTTCACCATAGTTTCAAAGAAAATGAAATACCTAGGAATATACCTAACGAAGGAGGTGAAGACCTCTATAAAGAAAACTATGAAATCCTCAGAAAGGAAATAGCAGAGGATATTAACAAATGGAAGAACATACCATGTTCATGGATGGGACGAATCAACATTGTTAAAATGTCTATACTTCCCAAAGCAATCTACCTATTCAATGCCATTCCTATTAAAGTACCTACATCGTACTTTCAAGATTGGAAAAAATGATTCTCCATTTTGTATGGAACTGGAAAAAACCCCGTATAGCTAAGGCAGTTCTTAGTAATAAAAATAAAGCTGGGGGCATCAGCATACCAGATTTTAGTCTGTACTACAAGCCATAGTGCTCAAGACAGCATGGTACTGGCACAAAAACACAGACATAGACACTTGGAATCGAATTGAAAACCAAGAAATGAAACTAACATTTTACAACCACCTAATCTTTGATAAACCAAGCAAGAACTTACCTTGGGGGAAAGACTCCCTATTCAATAAATGGTGTTGGGAGAACTGGATGTCTACATGTAAAAGACTGAAACTGGACCCACACCTTTCCCCACTCACAAAAATGGATTCAAGATGGATAAAGGACTTAAACTTAAGGCATGAAACAATAAAAATCCTCCAAGAAAGCATAGGAAAAACACTGGAAGATATTGGCCTGGGGGAAGACTTCATGAAGAAGACTGCCATGGCAATTGCAACAACAACAAAAATAAACAAATGGGACTTCATTAAACTGAAAAGCTTCTGTACAGCTAAGGAGACAATAACCAAAGCAAAGAGACAACCTACACAATGGGAAAGGATATTTGTGTATTTTGAATCAGACAAAAGCTTGATAACTAGGATCTATAGAGAACTCAAATTAATCCACATGAAAAAAGCCAACAATCCCATATTTCAATGGGCAAGAGACATGAATAGAACTTTCTCTCAAGATGACAGATGAATGGCTAACAAACACATGAGAAAATGTTCATCATCTCTATATATTAGAGAAATGCAAATCAAAACAACCCTGAGATATCATGTAACCCCAGTGAGAATGGCCCACATCACAAAATCTCAAAACTGCAGATGCTGGCGTGGATGTGGAGAGAAGGGAACACTTTTACACTGCTGGTGGGACTGCAAACTAGTACAACCTTTTTGGAAGGAAGTATGGAGAAACCTCAAAGCACTCAAGCTAGACCTCCCATTTGATCCTGCAATCCCATTACTGGGCATCTACCCAGAAGGAAAGAAATCCTTTTATCATAAGGACACTTGTACTAGACTGTTTATTGCAGCTCAATTTACAATCGCCAAAATGTGGAAACAGCCTAAATGCCCACCAACCCAGGAATGGATTAACAAGCTGTGGTATATGTATACCATGGAATACTATTCAGCCATTAAAAAAAATGGAGACTTTACATCCTTCGTATTAACCTGGATGGAAGTGGAAGACATTATTCTTAGTAAAGCATCACAAGAATGGAGAAGCATGAATCCTATGTACTCAATCTTGATATGAGGACAATTAATGACAATTAAGGTTATGGAGGGGGAAGCAGAAAGAGGGATGGAGGGAGGGGGGTGGGGCCTTGGTGTGTGTCACACTTTATGGGGGCAAGACATGATTGCAAGAGGGACTTTACCTAACAATTGCAATCAGTGTAACTGGCTTATTGTACCCTCAATGAATCCCCAACAATAAAAAAAAAAAAAGAAATAATAAAAAAAAAAGAAAGTAGATTGGGGGTGGTGCCTGTGGCTCAAAGGAGTAGGGCGTGGCAGGTTCAAACCTAGCCCCAGCCAGAAACGGAAAAAAAAAAAAAAAAAATAGATTATACAGGGGCTCATGCCTGTATCCTACCACTTCGGGAGGTAGTAAGATCTCTTGAAGCCAGGAGTTTAAGTCCAGCCTGAACAACACAGGGATTCTCCCATCTTCTCAAAAAGTAGAAAAATTATCTGGGCAATGTTGGGGGTACCTGTAGTCATAGCTAGCCTGGAAGCTGAGGCAGGAGGATTGCTTGAGCCCAGGAATTTGAGGTTGTAGTGAGCGATGATTATGCCAATGCACTCTAGGCTGGCCAACACAGAGTGAGAGGCTGTCTCAAATAGAAAAAAAAATGGAAACATTTTTGATGCTTTCATATTGCTTGGATATTGCAGTGATATCTGCTGAATAAAGAAAACATAAAAACTATTATAAAATAAATATATTAATATTTTTCAAAATTTGTTTACATATTGCTTCTAACGTATAACAGATTACACTGAAGCATGTATTTTTCCTAAAGAATAAGCTAGCAAACCTCACAATATAATGTGATTAGATAGGCATGTAACACACTATCAATACATGTGATAGTGATATTAATGCTTGCATAGAAGGGGATATTCAGTGTTTCATTAAGTTTGAGAAAAATAAGTTAAACTTAAATTGGTTTATTTATATCAAAAAATTTTACATTGTTTAATATGATAATATGTATTCAAGTGTTTAAGTAGGGTATATGATAGGCAGAAGATTTTAAACTTTCTTGGTGATTATATATCTTTTGGTAGCTTTAATTCATAAATAACTACTTATAAAAATACCAAAAAAATATTTTGTATTTTTTTGTGCCTATGTATCCTCATTTAATTATGTCTCAAAATCAATATTAGTGCTTTTAAATAGTGCTGAGAATTGCTTTAAAATTTTTCTCTTCTAAGTTTCTATACATGATGAAATCTAATTTAGTTTTGTTATGCATAACTTAGTATTTATGTCCCATAATTGTTGCTAGTTTTGTCCACTTTATTTATTAAATTTATTAATTAGAAGTCACTGAAATCAGTTAACTGTGATAGACCTTACAAAGTTAGTAAAAATTCTCTCTAAATTATTGATTCGGAAATATTAGAGTAATTAATAAATAAAAACTTTTGTTGTATCTAATTATACAATATGGATATTTAGTAAGTTTTCTGAGAAACAAGTCTAGTTGTAGAGTCCAAGCAATGTAAAAAGTACAGTTTGTAAGCGGCATCTCTATTGGACAGTTACTAATGCTAATAACAGGAAGATCTTTTTGTTAATTTGATAAGTGGTTGGTTAGGTTAAAAAGTAAATTTCATTTTGTATCTTCCCATGGATAAATAATTATCTAATTAAATAAGTAAATAAGCAAATATAATTACATTTGATTATACACCTAGAACGTAGTATCCAATTTCAAGGTATTTCACATTTCTCTGAAGACCTCAGTGTAATTTTGACAATATATGTACATGGCTTAGACATACAAAAGCAAGACTCTTTGGATATGAAATTGCTAGTATTGTATACAAGATGCATACTTTTATCCTCAGTTTAAATTTAGACACTTAGAAACCTTTCTAGTTTTAATACCTCTTCTTCATAAGTCTACTCAAAATTATTTATTTACTATGCTGGGCATGGTGGCGCACAACTTTAATCCTAGCACTTTGGGAGGCTGAGGTGGTTTGATCACTTAAGGTCAGGAGTACGAGATCCTGTCTCTACTAAAAAGAGAAAAATTAGCTGGGTGTGGTTGTGGGTGCCTTTAATCCAGATACTTGGGAGGCTGAGGCAAGAGAATCACTTAAGCCCAAGAGTTTGAGGTTGCTGTGAGCTGTGACACCATAGCACTAAACTGAGGGCGACATAGTGAGACTCTGTCTCAATAAATAAATACATAAATAAATAAATAAATAAATAAATAAATAAATAAATACCTTATACCTCTGAAGTACTGAAAATATCTCTATGTTTATTTTCAAGTTGTCAATTTTGACTAATGGTGATTCATATATTACTTTAATGGGAAACCAACTCAGTAATAAAACTGATTAAGAGCACAGGCTCCAGGAACTACTTGTTTACTCCAGTCTATGTGGTTTCCGCAATGCATTAGTCTTGGGTTTTGGTGTTGTTGGTATAAACAAATCTACTGTGTTTTTGGTGATATAACATGTTTACTAATGTCCTAGACCTTCACAATCATTCACCACCCATTCACTGCCTCACCCAGACCCATGTCTAGTGCAGCAAACTAGTAAGTGCCCAGTACACATGTACCATTTTTTACTTTTTATACTCTTTTCACTGTACCTTTTCTGTATATTGCAGGATATACTCCTATGGTTTATTTTAAGACAATGTTTGATATTTATATCAAACTTCGAAATGGACTTTGAGCTAGGTCATTCATATCCAGTATGTTTGTCATTAGCTAAATGTAACCATTTGAATCTAAATTTAGAACATTTAATTATGTTAGGAATATTTAATAAAATATTTAGTGTTAAATATTTACTTTCCAAGTTATACTACCTGTGTTTGGATACTAAATAGCCACATGTGACTAATAACTTTCATAGTGGACAGGGCAGGTATGGAATATTTCCATTAAATTTACTTTCTAAGTGATAATAACATACTTCCATTAGGGCAAATGGTACATAATATTTGTATGTTTACTTTTTGGGATATTATTAGCCATTTGTCATTGTCTAGGTCAGTTGGCATTAAAGACTGATGAAAATGTAGCTATAATAACATTCTTTTATTATTATATGGAATTATTGTGTTAAGAAAAACTTCTATTCATCTTTTGATTTTAATTACTCTGAGGTCAGATAATCAGGATAGAAGCAGGTATTAGTGCTTTATTGTTTCCCTTTATTTAGCTTTTTCAAAATAATGTTTCAGTTTCTTAGCATTTATTACTTCTATTAATGAGATGCTTTTTGCATTATTATAAAAACAAGCATTTAGATATATATGATATATGTTAATGAATATAGCCACTATTTTTATTGGGTGCTCTGATTTTTTTCATCATTGTCTGATGATGGCCTCAAGTTGTCTCCTCAGTCTTTTCATTGGATTCTAGACTCTGGTAATTTCCTCAGATGATAGAACATTCTGGAAGTGTTTCATTATATAGATTTCCTGCCCCACACCTGAAATTTGATCTTATTTCTATGAACCCTACCTTCTTTTGATGGAAATGGTTTTTAGAGATGATAATCATAGTAACTTTTGCTGTTGATCTTATAAAAATTCCCTGAAGCAATTATGTAAATAAATACAAGCTTATCAATTTCAATATAAAGAGTTAGGAACATAGAGATAAAAAATAAGACTCAAGTATATTGATGTCATAACAGTAATGACATCTGAGGAAACGAAATGGCAAAAGTCAAAGGAGACTTTAACTTTATCTACACTGTGTACATTTTAGAGAGAGAAAATATTTAAATCATGAAGTATATAAATAATATCTGTATCTTAAATATTTGGGTGAATCTTACATTTAATAAATTATGTTATCAGTTTCTGTAAAGTATTATTCATAATCAAAGTATATCTCTACATGAATAACTTTTTAAAGTATATTATATAAAACTAATAATACATAAGGCCAGATTAAAAAATGGAAAATAAAAAAAAATGGATTAAAGAACAGAAACTTGCTACAGAAAGGGATGATTAGGTTAAATGTCTCTGATATTAGGCAAGATTTCTTTTTTATAACTTATACTTTTTTATTATTTTTATAGATTGATGGGGCACATGCACAAATTTGTTACATGGATAGATTGTGTAGAGGTAATATCTGGACTTTACTCATTAGGTAATTTTTCATCCCACAATTCCCTCTCACCTTCCCACTGGCCTACCCATCCAAGACTCCAATGTCTGTTATTTCTATGTGATATCTGACAAAATTTGGAGTGATTGTCAACTTCACTACATTCTTACTGTGAGTCAGAAGCAGTTTTTCTATTATTCAAATAATAATGATAGCTAAAGCCACCTTAACAGTGTTGAGACTAGCTAATATAACTAACATAAATACTTAGCACAGGGTCTTTTACACAATTCATGCAAAATTGTAATTGGTTAATGGCCACAATGCTAAGGTACAGAAATACTTCTTTACATACACAATTAAAAATTTCCTATGACTTAAATTCACATTACCAAGTAATAAGGAATGCATATATAAAAAAAAAGTATTGTTGATGAAATGTAAGATTTTCACAACTTTTTAAATGCACACAGATTGTTCACATTAGTTTTAATGAATAATATATGGCTATAGAAAAGGCACAAAAATAGGAGATATGATATGACATTTCTAATGATGACATTAATATACCTCACAATCTGGCATGCCAAACACTTTTTGTCTTCCAGCAGTATACTATTATGAAAAAAATTCTGTAAAAGTAATGGGCTCTCCCTCTGAGTCAGGTGAAATCAATGTCAACATTATTTGTAGGACAGGGATCATTGTTACCCTGTAATTCTGTTGCTAAAAGGAAGCAGACTCCTCTTTCTCGCCATTTGCGTGTTAGAGAACAAACACAACATTAATACAGAGGAAAATATAATGAATAGAAGTAGCTTCACAAATTCAAAATATGCATCTTGTATTAAAAAACAATTCTTTATAAATCTTTTATTGGTGATTGGTAAATGTAAGTAGAATAGAAATTTGAAAGGACTTTTGATATTCAGCAGTCCTTGTTAAAGTGGCTAAAGAAAGCCATAAAGAACAATTTATTAAAACTTTAATGTAGCTCAAACACTAGTTGCATAGTAGGCGATCACTAAAGTGATCAGTGTTAAAGTGAGTGAATAAGAAAAGGAGTGTCGTTTAGTAATGGGTTAATGGCCACAATGCTAAGGTACAGAGCTTGATTCATTAAGTCTTATGGAGAGAAAATGTTTTGATGGATACCGTAACAATCATCCAATCTCAGAGTATGAGACATTTAATCTCTTATATCATTTTTACATCCTAGATAAAATGCATTAAATTGTGCTCAGAGCTCTTCAATAAAGTGATGTAATGTGTAATTTGACACCGAAAGCATATTACAAAATGATATTACGGTCCATTATGACCAAATGGAATTATTTTCTTTAAATTCTGACATATTGTTTGAAGTAATGGTTCCTAACCTTTTAAGCTACAATTTTAGACCCAGAAATATGAAGTGCAAAGAAATGCTATTTCTTCAGCAGCTTAGTTGTGAAAGTCAAATAAAATTATACAAGAACCATTCCCTACACTCTTCTGCCATGCTCAATACCAGAGTCAGGGCCTGTCCTTTCACAATGTTACTGTCTAACCTGGGAAAATAGACTCCAAGATTTGGAATAATTTATATAGTAAGAGTATTAAACAACAAGGAGGGTGCAGGTTGGGGACAGAGCAACAGACTTGGACAAAGGTGATAATAAAGAACAATACGGCTAAGGTGGCCTGGTGTATCATTCAGCTGGAGTCTCTGCCTGCATTTAGTTTCCTGGATCTACTTCTAGAAAATATATTATACCATTTAATACTCTTATGGGCCTCATTGTATTCTCCCAAAATTCTTATGATGAAGTCTTAATCTCCAGCACCCTAAATGAAGATAGGGTCTTTAAAGAGGTAATTAAAATTAAATGAGTCATGTGCATGGTCTTAAGCCAGCATGATTGGTATTCTTAGAAGAAAAAGAAATTAAGGCACAGGCCCACACAGTGAGATGTGAAGGCATTATGAGAAGGCAACTATCTAGAATCCGAAGGGAGAGGTCTTAGAAGAAAACAACCCTTCTGACACCTTCATCTTATCAGAATTGTGAGAAAATAAATGCCTGTTGTTTAATCCACCCAATCCATGGTACTTTGTTGGAAGTCCTAGCAAACTAATACAAACTCTTAATTCTTTCTCTCATGGTGACCTGCCCCAAACAGGAGTCTTTTCCGCTAGCCTCTAACTTTCTTCGAAATCATAGTCTCAAATGCTTACTTGTTTCTTACTGTGGATCCAGTAAGTCCTGCCTACCATTTTCAGGAGATGATCTTCTTTTTCATCCCATTATCTTCCTGGTCTTTGTTTCTTTTAAGCTACACACTCAAATTCTGCTCCTTTAAAACATTCTACTTTAATTCTTAGCATAATACGAAAACAAAGAAAAAGCTGAATTTTAGCAAATCTAATTCTCATTTAGACTGTGTGGATGTTTCAAAATGACCAAGAAAAGAGTGAAAAATATTGGGGAAGAGGAGACAAAAATATGACAATTCAAGATTTTAAAACCTATTTAAAAACAGCTCTCTAAGATCATCTATATAACTAATTTATTTGAAAACTATTTACTCCATGCTTTCACATGCCTTGACCTAATTTCATATGGAGATCATATACAAATTGTGATTTTGGTAGATATTATTGAATAATATGCTTTAGAAAATGAATGGAAGTTGCTTAAGATAGGTGCAATTTGAGAAAGACAAAGAGGACTTCTTTCTTTGCTTTCTATTAGAAATGACACTGCTTTAGTTACAATACTATTAAAAAAAAAAACAGAAGAGGAGGCTGAGAATCTGATTCTATGAACAGGACATGTTGCATCTCATTGCAAGACATTTCTAATAGTAGTTATTTTCTCTTGGCTATAGAGGCTGCTATGAATGACAAATACTTCACATCATTGTCTGCTGGGCCATTATTTCTGACATTTCTCTTTTTCTAGGAACATGTTTTAGTGGCATTCTGTTTTTCATGTATATGTTTTCAATAAGAATTATAAAATTCAAATGTTTTATAAAGTAAATGTTATCTTTCCTCAAAGTAAATGATAATATCCTCAATTTAAAAAATGAGAATGAGGGCTGTATATAAAATAATGATCCTAAAAATGCATATTTGAACCACTGAAGTAGAAATTAACTGTTCACCCTCAACAGAGAAGCTTATAATGCTTATGCCAGTGTCAGTCATGATGCTAAGTCCCCTGAGTTCCTCTAGGCATAAAGTAAATTCCGCAATTCAACCCACAATACAAAAGCCTGGAAAAAATGCATAGTTATTCCCATGCACAATTGTTCCCATTTACAAACACTTTATTCACAACACAGTGCCATACACACACTACAGTTTAAGGATAAACAAAAATAAATAGTAAATTCAATGTTTCCTAACATTTAATTTGTTAAATAATTAAAATCTCAGTACTCATTGATGGCCAATGTAGATGATTTGATGATTTTAATTTTTTTCTGGAGATTTATCCTTGCCACTGCAGCTTAGATAATTAGCCTTATTTAACCACATCTGAAATGTTGTTAATGTAACATTAACATATGATTTTTATCATATCAAGTATATATAATGGGTAACAAAAGACCAAAGTCAAAACCATAACAAAAAGTTGAGAAGCAGATCAATGAGATAAATTAAGTGGACTAGTAACCGAACTTCATAGATATTTTCAATTTTCTGTTCAAGATGATATCTTTGTATACTTGAGTTAGACAAAAATGTCCCATAACATAAATATCACTAATCATAATTTTTTAAAAAATAAATTGGAGTATATCAAAAGTATAAGCAGGTGTTTATGTTATATTTGCACACATACATGCAGAATGAAGTATCCAGAGTGTAAAAAGGATTTCTGGAAATCAATTTATAAAATAAACAAAAAGTTATAATAAAAATGAGGGAGAGACTTGAACAGATAATTTCGACAAAAGATTTGGTCATAGCCAATCATGATGTAGAAAGGTTCTGAGCATCACTCATCAGTGAGGAAATACAAATCAAAACCAAGGTGAGAATATAATTCACACCTGCTGGAATAGCTAAAACGAAAGAAGACTGACCACGCTGCGTGTTTATGAGGATGTGGAACAATTAGCACCAGCACTCACTGCAGGTGGATTAGGGAAATTGACAATTGCAATAAACATTTTTGTCAGTTTCTCATATATATTTAGATATGCAGCCGTCTATGGAAAAAGGACATAAAGCTGGTAAGGGAGGGCTTCTGAGGGAAGAAGAAAAGAAAAGAGACATGTTAAATTATTTTCAACATAATAGCTAGATCTCTGAGCTATATGTGAAGTTTTGCTACTTGGATTATCCTTGTACATGAGTGTTCTTAATAGGATGCTTTTGCTAAAAGATGGCTTCTGGAAATGTGCCTAGAATCTATGGAAACTGAAGTATAAAACTCAGGGTTCCCTGAAAATGTCATGTAAACGAGGTATAAAATGGAGATCTTTCAAAAGGTAAACTTTCTTCTACTTGTGTAAGGCAAATCTGTGAGACCTCACTTGGAGTTCTCATCATAAACACATAGATCATGTATACATTAATGCATTTATGGGGTACAGTGTACTGATTTCATATAGAATTAGGAGCATTTATCACACTGGTTAGAATTTCTGTTGTATGTTGGATAGGAAACCATGCAGAGAGTTAGAGCTTTAATTTATTAAGCTGCTATTTATTTAAATAAGGAAATTCCAGCAACAGCGAATGCACATTTCTCCCACATGGTCAATAGTTTTGTATTTAATCTAACTGAGAAACTAATATAACTTAGATATTATTAAAAGACTTTAGATTTGCTTTACTGAAATTAGTGAAATTGAGTCAATCTAATTTATGTTTGCATAACTAAATCATATTTTATTTTTGTTTCTTTGCTATAATATATAAATAATTAAGAACAAAATGAATTATTTGGAGGATTTACAGCCAAATATTTTCCTCTTCCATTTTGCAAGAAAATATAGTCTTCGAAAATACCAGAATTTTATTATGTAAGTGGATATACATTCTGGCAAGAAAGAATCTTAAAAATACTAATGATGAATTTTGGCACACATATATTCTAGTTTTTCAAATAGCAGTAATATGCCCTAATTTGGGGAGAAGATTCAGTACTGTAATTTATTGATGGAAAGTATAACACATAGGGTGTACTCTGTAGAAAGACGTTCAAGTGAAAGAAAAGTCAGAGGTTTGTGATTTGTAATATAGTACATATTAGGCAAAGAGGCTTATAGACTAATCCTTTTGAAGATGTGATTATTACTTTTGGAAGGTGTAAATCAAAGGTTTCAGACAAGTCAATAATAGATGACATATACCTAAGACTATGGTCTTTTCTAGCTGATAAACAGAAAGACTTTCTGGCTTATTTTTCAATTTTGTAGCTTTCATAAAGAGTATAGTGCCTTTTGTCAGTAAGTAGCTAACCTTAAAGTTTAGGTGATCTCATTCAGCAGAGAAAAAACTGACCTTTGTCACCTTAAAGTCCTAACACTATTCCAAATACAGGAAGAGTTCATTCTTTTATGTGACTTTACCCCAGGTGGAAAAAAAAAAAAAATACATGCACTCTATATTTCCCAAAGAAGGAACTCACTAATTTTCATTTTAATGATTCTGGTATAAGTAATCTGTAGTTCTAAGAGTAAAAAAAAAAAAATGTGTTTCAAGTCTAATTTTTATTAAAGGTAAGGCACTAGCTACTTCCTGCTGTCTGCCACCATCTCTCAGCTGGGTTATATCAAATGTGTTTTCTAATCAGAAACATTTTGCACTGCGATTACCCTGTTTCCCCAAAAATAAGACATCCTCCGAAAATAAGACCTACTTACAGGAAAGATAAGACGTCCCCTGAAAATAAGACCTAGAACATCTTTGGGAGCACACCTTAAAATAAGACACTGTCTTATTTTCAGGGAAACAGGGTACTTCTTATGCCACTGAGAGTGAAATGAATAAAACTTAATATAATAAATAATTTTATTTTTCTTCACATTTTGCTAATTTAAAGGCATTCAACCATATTTTACTAATCAACTTTATTCAAAGGGTATTTTTTTCAGGCTAGTAACAAGATTTTTTAATTGTAGAGGAAATATTGGAACTACTAATTTTAAGGGATTGAATTAATAAAATATGAAAGAGTATTTCCTCAGTAAATCTCCTTCTGGCTACTCTAAGTTATTTAAATTTCTTGATTAAATCCAATTTTGAGCCGGGTCAGAGCATGATTGGAGCTGAAAACCTGAAGGCAGGGATGGATAGGAATTTATTCATCCCTATATTTTAAGATTCTATGACCAGTAACTGGTAAGGAAAATTGGTGATCATTCATTGGAATGCAGGTATACTCAAGTGTAAGAAGTGGGCATATTAACAAGTGAGATCAAACTACAGCAGGAGCTATGCGAAGAGACACATATCTTGTTCTCTTTATCCATTTTATCCTATTTTATCCCAGAACTGTTTACAACTGGATTTTACGGCTAATCATTAGTGATTTATCAAAGGCTGTCTATTGCAAATTATTTTCCATTCAGCTTCTAGGTTGGTATTTTTAATGCACATATTGGATGAATCAAAGGAAAATGTTGAAAGAAGAGAGGCACAGGCCAAACTCAAATAGTAGATATGGTGAAAACCACAGATGTCATGAGGTTACATAGGCATAAAGCAAGAATATACAAATCTATAGAGACAGAAAGTATAGTAGTGGTTACTAGGAGATAGAGAGATGGGCAAACATGGGTAACTCCTAATTGATATGGGTTTTCTTGGGGACTGCTAAAAATGTTCTAAAATTAGTGAAATGATTGCACAACTTTGTATACATATACAAAGAAAACTTATAAATGGCCAGTAAACATGTGGAAAAATGTTCAACATCACTAATCATCAGAGAAATAAAAATTAAAACCACAATAAGATACCACTTTACACAAGTCAGGATTACTATTCTTAAGTAGTCAAAAAACAAAAGATGTTTGCAAGGATGTCGAGAAAAAGGAATGCTTATACACTGTTAATTGGAGTATAAATTAGTAAAATTTCCACGGAAAAAATTATGGGAGAATTCTCAAAAAACTAAAAATAGAACTACCATTGAATTCACCAGTCTTACTACTCTTTATCTACTTAAAGCAAATGAAATAATTATATAGAAAGATACCAACACTCTTATCAGCTGATCTGTGATCAGCATGCTTATCACAGAACTGTTCCCAATAGCAGAGATATAGAATCAAATTAAGTGTCCATTAACAGATGATTGAGTAAAGAAATATGATGTATGTGTGAGAGTGTGTTTGTGTGTGTATGTGTAATAGAATTTGGAATACTACTCAGGCTATACAAAATAATAAAATAATGTATTTTGCAGAAGCATGGATGGAACTGGAAGCTACTTTCTTAAGTGAAATATCTCAAAAACAGAAGTATTTCAAATCATATATAAAACCAGCACATTGTACCCCATAATTGCATTAATGTACACAACTAAGATTTAATACTAAAATAAAATAAAAATGTCCAATACCACGTTATCGCTTGTAAGTAGAAATTAAAAAGAATGAACACATGGACCCGGACCCAGAGCATAAAAATATGGACATTGGAGACTCAGAAAAGTGAGAATATGGGAGGAAGATGAGTGATGAGAAATTGTCTAATGAGTACAATGTATACTATTAGGTGATGGTTGCACAAAAAGCCCAGATTTCACTGCTATAAATTATATCCATGTTACAAAACTGCACTTGTGCCCTCTAACAGAAAAAAAAATATTAAAAAAAAATTCAAAGAAAAAATTATGCAATGATGTGAGATAAAAAAAATAGTGTAAAAATGTGAATTATAAAATGGTAATTAAAGTTTTAATTAATATATTCTTTCACTATATATTTACTTATTCTATGCAGTATTCACTGTTCTATTAATAGACATCTGGAGGAAGAAAAGTACTAAAATAAACCCTTTGAAAAGAGTTTAGTAATTAGTAAAAAGGGATATTTTAACCTCAGTAAAAATGTGGAGTACAGGAAAAAAATTGTCACATTAATAGGTAAAAAATAAAATGACTTAGGAAGACAGTAAATGCAGATTTCTCATTCATGGTGATGACTCTCAGGAGGGTGAATAAAATAAAATGAGAGATGATTAAAAATTTAAATGGAATTTCTTCTTTATTATTTTAAAATTAGAGAAATTTTAACATGAACATTGAATGAAAAAGTAAAGGAAGTTGAAGATAAAGGTGAAAAGTGGTTAACTGATGGTATAAAGTCTTAAAATACAAATGACATGAGATTATATATGGAGCACACTATGGAAAGGAGTTCACCGTCTGAGACAGTGAAACAGGTACCAGTGGGGCAGAAAAGATGTATGGTCACAGGGCCAAGAGATTTGCCAAAGAAAAAAGAAATGGTCTCCTTATTTTCTGTGAAAGACTTACGGCTAGCTTATGAAAGTGTTTACACATGATAAAGGCTTAGAAAAAGTTTCTCAGAAGATTAGAGATAGGAAAAACAGCTCAAAGTTTTATAAGCAGATTGGCAAGAATGATCAGAGAGACAAATAAATAAAGCATCAGTCATTTAATTTAAAGGTTATTTTAAGAAATTCATGGTAGGTCAGATTGAGACATGGAGAAAAATTCAGATGACTGTCAGTGGTCAAATTACATTTTACAATATGTAGGAAAAGTAGTGAAAAATAAATTGTTGCACATAACTGGAGAGATAAAGCATCACTGCTTAAATAATCAAATAATATAAAATTGGAATAAAGTTTATTTTATTAATTCAGTCAGTGCTCTTGGCTAGAATGATAAAGATAGCTTTATGCGGTATGCAAGATATCTTACTTTAAAAATTTGGTTGAGTAAAACTCAAATAAATAAAGAAAAATAGGGCAGCGCCTGTGGCTCAAGGAGTAGGGTGCCAGTCCCATACGCCGGAGGTGGCGGGTTCAAACCCAGCCCCGGCCAAAAACCACAAAAAAAAGAAAAATAGACTTTTATATCAAAAGAAAAATTTAATCTATTTAATAAAATGTTCCTCCCTCAGTCAGTTACCCATCTCAAGAAAAAGTTTGGCTCTTATGTCATACATATCATATACACACATACACAAACATGCCAGATTAATTAAATCTTTACATTCACAACATTATAATAAATTTATTAAGGAGAATAAATGTATAATTTGGGAAAGTGAGAAGATTGTATAAAAAATGGATAACAAGAAATCATATGGAGAAAAGTAATTAAAACTGAGTGATCAAAGTTATTGCAGAAAATGTGTGTATGTGTGTTTGTAGACATACACTCTCACACACATACATGTCTATTAAGATAGGCTGAGGAAATATGTTGGCAAGACAACATGACCAAAAATTCAGTAGTAATAACAAATGACAATCATTTAGTGTATACTATGTCTTTGAATAAATATTGAAAAATGTGAATGAGTCAGATGAGATTCTTACCTTAGTTATAATTTGAATTTATATATTATGTATATACATACATATACATTACTCTTGTAAGTTTGAATATTAATAGAATTTTTAAAATAAAGACAAAAAATGGCAGTTTCAATAAATGGAACAGTATGAGAAAATAACAGTGTTATAAGCGTGAGAATGAAAGTTTATGGAACAGAGACTCTATCAGCTTCCCTGGAGAAAGGACTAATTTAGATACAATGAATTAAAAGCCTGGAAATTAAGAGCCTAATGGAGAAAGTATTTAATGTCATGTAAATGAATTTATCTTTTTTTTTTTTTTTCCCAGTAGGCTCTTGGGAACTCACTGAAGCATTTGCCTAATAATATGAAATAATCAAGGCAGTTGTTTAAGAAGATCGGTCAAACAGTAATAGAAGTAAGAAAACATACACCAGATGACCATGTGGGAAGGAAGAGCACTTACCCTTATGTGGGAGATGACAAAGACCTTTAATAATATTACTCTTCTCTACTCACAAAAAAAAATCTTCACTTGATTCAAGATTTATATAGGACTTAAATTTAATGCATGAAACAATAAAAATTCTCAAAGAAAGCATAGGAAAAACACTAGAACATTTTGGCCTGGGGAAAGACTTCATGAAGAAGACTGCCATGGCGATTGCAACAACAACAAAAATAAACAAATGGGACTTCATTAAACTGAAAAGCTTCTGTACAGCTATGGAGACAACAACCAAAGCAAATAGACAACCTACACAATGGGAAAGGATATTTGCATATTTTGAATCAGACAAAAGCTTGATAACTAGAATCTATAGAGAACTCAAATTAATCCACATGAAAAATGCCAACAATCCCTTATATCAATGGGCAAGAGACATGAATAGAACCTTCTCTAAAGAAGACAGATGAATGACTAACAAACATATGAAAAAATGTTCATCATCCCTAATTATTAGAGAAATGCAAATCAAAACCACCTGAGATACCATCTAACCCCAATAAGAATGGCCCACATCACAAAATCTCAAAACTGCAGATGCTGGCGTGGATGTGGAGAGAAGGGAACACTTTTACACTGCTGGTGGGACTGCAAACTAGTACAACCTTTCTGGAAGGAAGTATGGAGAAACCTCAAAGCACTCAAGTTAGACCTTCCATTTGACCCTGCAATCTCATTACTGGGCATCTACCCAGAAGGGAAAAAAAAAAAAAATCCTTTTATCATAAGGACATTTGCACTAGACTGTTGATTGCAGCTCAATTTACAATCACCAAAATGTGGAAACAGCCTAAATGCCCACCAACCCAGGAATGGATTAACAAGCTGTGGTATATGTACACTATGGAATACTATTCAGCCATTAAAAAAATGGAGAATTTATATCCTTTGTATTAACCTGGATAGAAGTGGAACACACTATTCTTAGTAAAGCATCACAAGAATGGAGAGGCATGAATCCTATGTACTCAATTTTGATATGAAGACAATTAAGGACATGGTGGGGGTGGGGGAAGTGGAGATCAGAGAGAGAAAGAAGGAGCGAGTGGTAGGGAAGGGAAGAGCAGAGAGAGGGAAAGAGAGAGAGGGTGGAGCTTTGGTGTGTGCCACACCTTTTGGGGGCAAGACATGATTGTAGGAGGGAATTTACCTAACAAATGCAATCAGTGTAACCTGATTTCTTATACCTTCAATGAATCCCCAACAATAAAAAAACAAAACAACAAAACAAAACAACAAAAAACCTTAGCATCATATTTCAACTAGGATTATTTACCTTGCCAAGTTGTGAAGAGCTTTGTAATTTCTTCAAAAATTTATATTTAATAACAGATCAATGGCATATTGATCTAAATTTTAGTCGTCTTCTAACAACTGGTCACTAAATTTTCATATTTCTTTTTCCAGAGAAGACAACTATCATCATAATTTTGTAAAATAATACTCAAATTGAAAATTGAAAACCTAGTTACAATTGTATTTGAAGTTTGTCAACTCTGTCCTCTGAAAATTCTGTGAGGGAAGATAAACTTAGCTTATGAAAAAGGAAGAAAGGAAGCGAACCATTTAATCTTCTTATATTAATAATTGCAAGCTGTGATAATTCTTTATACTTTGTGCACCTAGTACTTTCAATGTTTCAGTAAAAATGAAGTTTATATTGTAAAAAGTATCTGTTTTGTGACCAAGATTACATTTTTATTTTACTTTCAAAGCATATTATGTATCTTCCATATTTAGATCATCAGATGGTTATTTGAGCACAAAACATACTTGAATATTCACATATCCATTTTTCATACCTTATGTCTAGATAATGTTCAGAGTCAAATGCTTTAACAGTGAAAGCTGTTGAAAATATTTTTTTTTCATGGATTTTAATGAGAAAGGATGAAAAATCAAAGTTCTTTCAAGGATTAAGCAAAGGATTAGGTGTGTATTGTATAGAAAATCTTACTGATTTGCATATAAAATACAGAACTTAGCTTGGTATAAATATATATACATATTTTTTATGAAGAATAACAGAACATGTTTCCATGCTTATAAATGCAAAATGGAGAACATCTGGTAGAAAGAGTAATTATATCTATATTCATTCACATTTTAATATTTATATTGAAGGAAAATAGTCTTAAATGTATTTCATTTTCAGAAACAGCGTTTGCTAGTGACAGGAATAATACAGCTAGAAAATTAGTATTTTTATACTTCCAGGCTATAAAAGGATGCCTTTGTGATTTTTCACAGACCACAGGGAGGAACAAGAAGCTTAAGTTTGTGTTTCTCCATTTCTTTCCATGTGGAACCACATTCTACTTACTCTCCCAGCCACGCATTCTGACTTCTTTCCATGTAAACTTGCATAATCCTACCAAAATTTCCCTTTCATATGGGCGGAAACCTTCAAGCAGAGTCAACATCCAGATCCTTTGTGAAAAGGATGATGTGGGTTTTAAAATGCTGCTGTTTTTTACCAACAAGATGCCAAGCACTGACTGGGCTCCCGTAGCACCAGCCACATACACTGAGGCTGGCGGGTTCAAACCCAGCCTGGGCCTGCTAAACAACGATGACTGCAGCAAAAACAGCCAGGCCTTGTGGCGGGCACCTGTAGTCCCAGCTACTTGGGAAGCTGAGGCAAGAGAATGGTTTAAGCTCATGAATTTGAGGTTGCTGTGAGCTGTGATGTCACAGTACTCTATCAAGGGCCACATAGTGGGACTGTGTCTCAGAAAAAAAAAAAAAAATGTCCACACACTGAATAGTGTCCAATGATCTTACCAAGACTCAATAAATCCCATGTACTCATTTCTGTTATGAGGATAAATAATGACCTAGTACATGGTGGAGGGTGGGGAAAAAGAAAAGCAGAGAGAGGGAAGGAAAGTGGGGTTGGGGGGAGTCCTGGTGTGTAACACAACTTCTGGGGACAGGACACAATTATAAGAGGGACTTTACCTAACAAATGCAATCAATGTGACCTAGTTCTTTCTACCCTCAATGAATCCCCAAAAATAAAAAAAAGGAAGTCAAATTTGAAAAACATAAAAATTCAGTCTTAGTAGGAAATTTTTAATTTCACTTTATGTAATTAAAAGAAAAAACAGGATTTTCAAGGAGTGATATTTAGAATAATATTATATATATATGTATTTAGGATAATATATATATATTTTATATATATATTTATATATATATTTTATATATATATTTATATATATATAATATATATATATATATATATATATATATATATAAAACTGATTTAGTCCATGGCTTCAAAAGAAAGAAAAAAACTAGTATTATTTTATTTTTATTTATTTATTTTTTTTGGCCAGGGCTGGGTTTGAACCCGCCACCTCCAGTATATGGGACTGGTGCCCTGCTCCTTGAGCCACCGGCGCCCCTACTAGTATTATTTTAAAAAATAGATAATAATTCATTAATTTTCTGGGTACCCAAAATGTTTACAGAAATTGACCATATAAAACCTATAGAGCAAATCTAAGAAAATTTCATAAATTAAAATTATTCAAATAATACAGCCACGGTAAGGACAAATTTTGCTCAAAAAAAAAAAAAAGTGAGGGTGGCAAGAACAAGAAGGAAGAAAGATGAAGCAAGAGAAAGAAAGAAAGTAGTTTTAGATTTTTGGTCCATGGAGAAAAGGCAACATAGTAATGTGATTATCACTGAGAAAAGATTAAGGTAGAATGATGAAACCAAAAATCATTTGGCTTTTTACCCAAAGAAGAAATTCTTGTATCAGGGAGCAGAGATAGGAAACCCAAGTTCTGTATGGCCATCTGGTATAGATGAAGTAATAGATGCTACAGGTCATGGAGCTGATACGGTTAGAAGGAGGTGGACAGAGTTGTAGATGGCAGCTGCTATACATTACATAGAGTCCAGAAATATTTAACAGTCTCGTTATAGGGAGGTATGCATATGTAAACTAAGAAAAAAATGACCGGTGTTATTGCATGTGATACGCTCTAATTTCAATATCATTCTATTCCAAACTGCTATTTTCTATCTTATTCTATTTTCTAAAGCTAATTGAAGCCTTCTAAATAGATTTTACAAGACCAAGTTTAAAAAACACTACTCCAAAACCATTTGTCAAGCTGGGTGTGGTGGCTCACGCCTATAATCTTAGCACTCTGGGAGATGGAGGAGGGTGGATTGCTTGAGCTCAAGAGGTATATATAGACCAGCCTGAGCAAGTGGGAGACCCCATCTCCAAAAATAGCCGGCTTTGTGGCAGGGGCCTGTACTCCCAGCTACTGGGGAAGCTGAGGTGAGAGAATGGCATGAGCCCAAGAGTTTGAGGTTGCTGTGAGGTATAACACCACGGCACTCAACCCCAGACCTCAGGGCAACTGAGCGAGACTCTGTCTCAAAAACAAAAACATTTGTCTAGGGGTCTTAGGCGTCCTCAAACTTTTTAAACAGGGGCCAATTCAATGTCCCTCAGATCATTGGAGGGCCAGACTATAGTAAAAAACAAAACAAACAAAAAAAAAAACTATGAACAAATTCCTATGCACACTGCACATATCTTATTTTGAAGCAAAAAAACAAAAGGGGAACAAACACAATCACACTGCCGCATGTGGCCCGTGGGCCACAGTTTGAGGACCCCTGGATAGTACACCCTTACTGCCTCTAATGTGAATTTTTAATTCTTGTTTTAGTTTATCTTTTGTTATGAGGAGTTAAAATTTTAGTACAAGAAAGAAGTACATAAAGCTTACTAGTCAAAGAGAAAACTAGCAACCGTAAAATAATCCAGACAGACCACTGTGACTGTGGGGTTTGAAAGACATTTTATTTAATCTTTAGAGACTTCAGAGACTTGGCCCAGCCTCCCTGAAATGTTGAAAAGCTCTGTCCCCCTCCAAGAGAAAGACTAGTGACATTTTTCAGTAGTAGAATTTTTGGCATAGCTTATCAATAAAGCAGGGAAAACTCAGAGAAAATCTGTTACTCTCATTCAATTTTGAAGAATACAAATTTTAATAAGAAGTGAAATTTCACAGCCAAAAATGAGGGGGAGTGGAGTGAGAAAGATATTGCTAATTTATTAGACCTGTCACTTACATTTCCACTTGTACTATGACATCGTTTTAAGTGTCAGTGAAGTATAAGGATGAAAGACTTTTGAAGCAGTATCAAAGAAAAGTAAGTTCTTTGACAGGGAATACAGATACTTGACTATAAGATTTTCTCAGCTTTCAGTTTTAATGCTCATTCATAATATACCACAGTTTCTTAATTACAGTAGCACCTTTTGGAACATAACTTTAATTACTAATCTATTTCTGGTTCAGTCATGGAATGCAAAAATGGTCTATCTAACAAAAGAAACAGATTAATTTATAATGTTACACATATTAAAAAGCATTAAAACATGCATATTGAATCGAAAGTAGCATTCCTATGCCAATAGTCAGATAAGACATATAAAATGCAAAATTTGAGCTTATTAAATTTCAATAAAATTATGTTATTTAGAAAAAAATCATATTATACTATTGTTACACCTTTTGTAGTGTGCATATTTCTCCAAATTTGTTTTTCCCAAAACAGATTGACAATGCACCTCAAAACTCTTATTGTTCTAAAAGACTAAATAAAATGTTATATAAAAATTACAATTTATTCAGTCGTTTGTCTATAGAAGGACATGTATTTTATACCCACCCTTTGCCACTATATATTTCCTTCAATATTACCTATAATAATTAGATTATGCAATATAATTATGATTACTTATTTAATATGACTGGAAAAAAGTCTTAGTTTAGGGTACTTGGATATTACTTGTTTCAAGGATATTTTATTTCTCAATCTTGTCTTCACGTACAATATTTTTATTAAATATTTGTGCCTGTTTGATCTATTAATTACTGACCAAGAAGTGTTGACGGTGTTCATTATAACAGTATATACATCTTTTTTCCACTTCTAGTAACATATCTTTTCATGTTATGTTGTTAGACAGATATATTTTTCAAAATTGGTATGTCTTTTTGGATAATCACACTGTTCAACATTATACGATATCTTCCTTTTTCTTTGAAGTTAATACAACTCCAGCTAGTTAAACAATTAGTCTTAGCTTTGATTTATTTTAACCTATCTGAGTGTTAATATTTAAAGCTGATTCATTATAGATACTGTATGGTTGAGATTTTTTCATAAAATATACAACTATAATCTATCTTTCAACTGGTATACTAAGACCAGACATAAATTCAGAGTGATTGTTGATACAGTTGGATTAATAATTGGTATGTTTATAACTGTGTAATATTGTTTGCCTCTGTTCATAGATTCTTGTTTTCTTTCTCATTTTTTGATTGCTATGATTTTTAATTGATAATTTTATATAATTTCAATTTATATTTTCTCTTATCTTACAACCATACTTTTCAAAAATAGCCAGGTATTGTGACAATTGCCTGTAGTCCCAGCTACTTGGGAGGCTGAAGCAAGAGAATCACTTAGCCCAAAAATTTCAGGTTGCTGTGAGCTGTGACAGCACAGAACTCTATCAAGGGTGACAAAGTGAGACTGTGAGACTGTCTCAAAAAAATACAAATTGCCTAGACAATGGGTGTTTTGTTTTGTTTTGGCTTCTGCTTATTTGTTTATTTTTCTATCTGTCCTGCTTATTTCAGATACAATGTCTGGTGTTTGCCATTAATTTTGAAAAAAAAAAAAATTAGCCATTATTAGCTCGAACATTAGTTCTGATTCTTCCTCTCTTTTGTTTCCAGCATTGCAGTAACATACGTTAGTTACATCTTTTGGAATTGTTCAGTAGTTCTTGGAGGTTCTTTTCTTTCCCTCCCCTCTAATACTTTTTTACCTTTTTTTCCTCTCTACATTCAATTTTGGAAATTTTCTATCTTTAAGCTCCCTGTCTTCATCCTCATCTATGCTGAATCTAGTCATGATCCCATCAATGAAGAAGAAAATTCTTCATTTCCGTTACAATCTTTTGGTTTCTAGTAAATTTTTTTTTTTTTGAGACAGAGTCTCATTCAGCACCCTACGTAGAGTACCATGGTATCATAGCCCACAGTAAGCTCAAACTCTTGGATTCAAGCAATCCTCTTTCTTCAGCCTCCTTAGTATTTTGGACTATAGGCACCCACCACAATGTCCAGCTAGTTTTTCTATTTTTATTAGAGATGATGTCTCAGTCTTGCTCAGGGTGGTCTCAAACTCCTGAGCTCAGGCAATCCACCTGACCCAGCCACCCCGAGTGCTGGGATTATAGGTGTGAGCCACCAGATACAGGTGTGAGCCACCCCACTTTTTTTTTTTGATACAAGTCTATCTCTATTGCCCAGACTGCAGTGCAGTGATATTATCATAGCTCACTACAATCTCAAATTCCTAGGCTCAAATGTCTGCCCAGAGTGCTAGGATTACAGGTGTGAGACACCATGCCTAGCCTCTAGTATTTCTTTGTGATTTTTTTTCCTTAGGGTTTCCATCTGTCTGCTTACATTACCTATCTATTTTTATATATTGTTTGTTGTTCCATTAAAACTCTTAACATATTACTCAGTCACATTAAATTTGTTATTTAATCACAAATTATGTCTTTTATAAGTCTATTGTGATACTTGTATTCCTATACTTTTGTTTTCTTTGATATCCTTGTCATTTCTTGTTTAAAAATATACATGTTTTTGGTATCAGAAATTGAAATAAATCAGCCGTTAGTGTAAGGATATATGCTAATTTGGCTATCAGTTGGTCCCAGCTATTGGTATGAGAGACTTCATATTTCTCTAATGTTCTTAATTTTGTCTGATATCTTCACTTTGGGCTTTCCTAAGTACCTCTCTTTGGAAAGAGTCATACATTACAGGTTTCTACTCTACCCACTATTATTGTACTAGAGCCCTCTTTGTGTGATGTTAAGATGGGGAAGAATGAGGACATTCTATAATCTTTCAATTAAAATGTAATTTTAGTTTTCTTGTGTGTTGGTGCCACTGTAACCTTCAATGCCATTTCTAAAATTTTTTGGAGACTGAAGCTATTTCGTATGATACAATGGTAGATAACCATCATTATACATTTGTCAAACCTCATAGAATGCACAACATCTGAGGTAAACTCTAAACTATGAAGTTTTTGTATATTAATATAGGTGGATTGATTGTAATAGACAGAATACCTGTTGTAAGATTTTAATAGAGGGTTGTGCACATGTGGAGGCAGAGAGTATTGACACTGCATACTCTCTATTTCATTTTTCTGTGAACTTAAAAAGCAACAAACAAGAAAGAGTCTTATTCTTGTTTGACAATGACATGATTTTAAATGTAGACAATCCTAAAGTTTCTAAAAGACTCCTACAATTAAAAAAAAATTCAGTGAAGTCTAAGGTTAAAAAATTAATGTACACTAATCAATGCATTTCTATACACTTATAACAATCAAGCTGATAGTCAAATAAAGAACTCAGCACCACTTAAAATAGGTTTGATAAAAATAAAATTCTAGAAATATACCTAACCAAGAAGGTGAAACTTTTCTATAAAGATTTCTACAAAATCTTGATAAATTAAAATCACACAACTCAAATGTAAAAGAAAAAAATCCTCATGGATTGGAAGAATTAATATTATCAAAAGGTACATACTTCTCAAAGTTATTCACGTATTCAATGCAGCAATTCCCATTGATGGAACCACACACTCAGCTACTTTTTGTTTAGCAGTCCCAGGGCCAGATTCAAACCCATCAGCCCTGGTACATGTGGCCAGTACCCTAACCACTGAGGATGGGCACCCAGCCACAAACTATTAAATTATTAAGTAAGAAATGTCCAGTTTCCTTAAGTAGTAAGTATGACAGTTAACATCTCTGACATTTCACTTTGACATTTCTTGTTTTATTTTTTTGTGTGTGTGAAGATACATTCCAACTCTTTAAAACATATGTTTTGTCTAATGTTTACCTTTCAAGTTTCTTTTTAAAGCAATTTGTATGAAACAATGGATAAGTAAAAATTTGTGTTGTTTTTGAATATGCTTTCCATCATGGAACCAACGTATACCAGACAGCTCAAAATATCAACGAAGTGTTTGGTAAAGATGTGGCTAATGAATGTGCAGTTCTTTGATGGTTTGAGAATTAAATTCAATTCAGGTGAATTTAATCTTGGAAATGAGCCATGTGGACAACATGAGGCCAAGGTGGATAATGATGAGCTGAAAGTTGTATTCAACTTCTAAAATTACAAGAGATACAAGATACCATACAAAAGATAAATGTTATTGGTATATATATAGAGTATTACAATTTTGATACAGTGCTTTTCTTTCTTAAAATGAGCATACATTTTTTGGCACCCTCTGTACATCCAACAAAGGACTAATACCCAGAATCTACAAAGAACTCAAGCAAATGAGCAAGATAAAACCAACCCTCTTAAAAGTGAACAATGACATGAACGGAAGTTTTCCAAAGAAACATATACAAATAACCAAAAAAACAATAAAAAATAGTTCGGCTCTTATCATTAGGGAAATAAAAACTAAAACCACAATAAGATACCACCCTACCCTTATCGGAATAGCCATTACTAAAAAGCCAAAAGAAATAGGTATTGGCATTGATGCAGTGAAAAGGGTACATTATACACTGTTGGTGAGATTGCAAACTAGTACAACCTTTACGGAAAACAGTATAGAGCTTCCTCAAAGAACTAAAGGTGGACCTAGTATTTGATTCAACACCTTTTCCCTTGGGTAGATACTCTCTATGGAGAGTACGTCATTTTATCAAAAATACACTTGCACCATTCACAATTACCAAGAAGTGAAACCAAAGTGTCCATCAACAGACTGATTATCGGACAAAAAAAGTATGATATATATATATATACACACACACAATAGAACCACAATAGTTGCCCACCTGCCTACATCGACCAACTCCTTAAACTGACTTAGGTTCTGTAGACCAGACATACACCACATATACATATCACTATAGTGGGTCTAGTTCTTTATGTTGCCCACTCTGTATGTTGACCAGTTTGTTATAGTCCCTCGGGTGGTCAACTTACAGAGGTTCTGCTGTACACACACACTCACATACACCCCCATGGGATACTACCAAGCCATAAAAAAGAATGAAACAATGTTTTCATAATGCCTTTGGCAGTAAATGGGAGGGCATGAAGACCATTATTGTTATTGAAGTATCTCAAGATCGGAAAAACAAATACCACATGTACTCCTTTATAAGTAGGGACCAAACAATGTGTGTACATGTATGTGGTCACAAATTGGTTTAATGGACATTGGAAACTAAGGGAGAAGTTGGGAGGGGGTGAGAATCAAAAATTACTAATTGGGTACAATGCATACTATTCTGGTGACATGACTTTACCATTATAGTATAATCCATCCATGTAACAAAAAACATTTATATCCCTTAAACCTTTTGAAATAAAACAATATTGTAGAAATTAAACCTGTTAAATATTTTTAGAAGTATTTCTTCAGTTGTACAGTTCTTGTTATTTTCCAGCTATAGACTATTTTCTATAGTCTCCCCTATTGTCACATTCCTTATATAATTCTTTGAAGCCCTGATGCTTGTTGATCATTTTCTCCCTCTTAGATAATAAAGGAAGACTACAAGGGTTTCAGTGGAATGAATTTATTTTCCCATAACTGGGATAAAACACTGAAAAGTCTTTTTCATGGAAAAGTAGGCCATGGCTATAGAGAAGTAATTTGATGAATTTTGCAATGATTGTTCCATCTCTTGCCAGAGCTATGATAAAATCTTGTTCAGATTTTCACCACGAAGTTTCTGGGAGTAAAGTCTACAAGGTGTTGTCTTTCCCTAAGATTATCACCTTTAGCAGTGTCTTCCTGTCATGAGGGTATGCACTCGAACTCCACAAATTTGTCAAAATTGACATTAACTCTTCCCACCAGTTTCTGGCTGCAGCAGCTTTTACTCCAGGTAAGACAATCTTTGCTGTGACTCCTTCAGGATTCCAGAGTCCCCTGCACCCTCATTTCTCCAATGGGTTCAAGAAAAGTCACTGATTTTGAGTTTTTCCATTTTCCTCATTATAAGGGTAGGAATGATGATTTCTAAGCTCTTTATATATTGAAGCTGAACTTATAAATCTCCACTTCTGTAGATAACTAGATATGATTATTCCAGAACAAGAACTTTGGTTTTTCAAACACCAGATTCTTTTGTCTCTTTCAACCCTCCACTCTCAACTCCATATGCTGAATATTTAAAAAAAACATAGTGTCTCCAAGTTTGTTGAACAAATGAGTAAATAGTTACATAAGAAAATTTCAAAATAAAAATTTTTACAGTAAGAAAGAGTAATCTAAAAGTACTAATCTATAGAGCAGTGATTTTTCAACCGGTGTGCCACTGCACAGGGATATTCCGTGAGAGGATCTTAGGTGTGCCACAAACATTCTTAAAGGTCATTAATTAAATTACTTTTGAAAGAAGTTCACATCTTTTTTGTTTACACTTTCTTTAAATTATAATTTAAGTGGTCTGTGGGAACGTAACTATAGGTTCAAGTGTACCGTGAGATAAAAAAGGTTGACAAACACTGCCTTACGGTGTTAGTTGCCACTTTCTTAGAGTTTACACTCAAAGGTCCCTTTTTCTCAGTCCAGGAATAGAGTACAATGCATTGCGTTGATCCAGCATGGAACGGCACAAATAGCTAAATCAAAGGCAGATATTTATAAAAGGCTTAATTCAAAATTCATCTAAGCTTCCCACACTATGACTACTAATTCTGCTCTGGTTAGTTCCACAGTTTTTAGTACTTCCTAAGTTGGGCAAGTCCTCCTAGGCAGCGTGGCCTCCCGCTTCGTAATGCACAGCACAGGAAAGGCACAGCAGTGATCCAAAACAAGTCACGTCAAAGAGTTGTTTGTTTGTTTCTTGTAGAAGCTCCGTGCTTCCCAAACTGTACTTTAATTACATGCCCTTTGTGATATCCCATCAGGACAGCAATCTATATATGAGGAAAGTCTTTATTTGTGTTAGAGCCTGGAGAAAAGATATATTTCAGTATAGTATGTCCCACCAATACGCTGTGTCTTCCAAATATGTCCAGTTATCAGCAATGATTGTTTTTTGGTAGTAATTAGAATCTCAAGTTACTTCATTTTTTTTCAATGTGATATGAATTCTTCCTCTTTCAAAGGCCTTTGAATTTTCTGTTTCTTTTACCTTGTGTTACATTTGCTCACTCTCCATTTAAATATGGCTCACTCTTCTGCACTCTGTTTCAATCCAATAGTACAAAGAACACTTCAAACACACTATATGAAATAGTACCCTATTTAGAGAAATCATTAATTTTCCTTAATACTTTTCCCAGTTATTATGCCCTTTTCATTGTAATGATATCATCACCCAACAAAATACATATGCCTTTGCTTCATGTTTTTTGTAAGTGTCCCTCAACTACAATGTGCATCTTAAGGATAAGAAAAGGCTTCATCTTGTTTATCATTAAAATGAGAATTACCTAGAACAAATGTAAACTGAACACACGTATGTTGATTAAAAAAAAATCATAAGTAAAAAATGGAAAGTTTGGTTGGGTATGGTGTCTCTGCCAGTAACCCCAAAACTCTGGGAGGCCGAGGTTGGTGGATTGCCTGAGCTCACAGGTTCCAGATCAGCCTGAGCAAGAGCAAGACCCTGCCTCTAAAAATAGCTGGGCACTGTGGCAGGCACCTGTAGGGAGACGAGGCAAGAGAATGGCTTGAGCCCTGGAGTTTGAGGTTGCTGTGAGCCATGATGCCACAGCACTCTACTGAGGATGACAAAATGAGACTTTCTCAAAAAAAAGGGGGGGGGAGTTTAATTGACATCCTATTTTTCATACCAATGAAAGGTGAAACAGTCCAATGGCTATGCATCCCTTTAGCTAGGGTCATCGGGAAGGAAATGGGTTTCCACTTTTTTTAAAGCAAGCATGAAACAAAGTTTATTGAGGAAAAGAAAGGTAAGATAAAGACTTAAAGAGCCAGAGAAAGCAATAGGAGCAAGATAAGGAGCAAAAAACATTCACCATAGATAGCAACGGGCCAGGGTAAATAGGCAGAGGCCAGTTTTCCATTTTGGATGAAAAATAAATTTACCTTTAGGGCAATGTTGCTTGAGATATTTTCACAAATAAATAGCATGTTCCACTTAATAATCTCACTAATTTTATCCATTTCTTTATTTATTTACAGAGAATAATGCTTACCTACCGTCTGTGCCAGCTAGGTAAGCTATCTAGGTAAGATTTGTCTCTCATTTATAAATAAATAAATAATAACTCACAATTGAAAACTACATCTGTAGGTTTTGCTTTAACAAGGTTCACACAAACATAGATGTGTTGACTTTGCACGCGATTTTTGCATATGTTCTTTGATAGATGTTTCTTCGGTAGAGTTGATCAGTGACTACAAGTGAGATACAGGACCATATGTGGTCTTAGTTGAGTTGTCTTTTCTCATTTTATTTTGTTTTCTTATTATTTCCCTCAGCGAAAATTATTTCCCAAATCTTTTTCAAATTCTGTTGGCACAAAGATTATTTACTTTTCCAGACCCCTCGCAGACGCGTTTTATGTGTGTATAGTTGAGTATAATGTGCACTTCCATGAACTCTGATGTAAATCCAAATTTTTTGATTGGTACTCTTGCATTTAAATAAAATCAGAAAGAAAAACAACTATTATCTATAGGATTTTTCAGAATAAATTTTCCTCTCTTGCCAAGTGCCTTTTAAAAATATTTACACTCTCATGGCTGTTTAAATTATAATTTCTAAATCTTCACAAATCAGTAGCTTTCAATGCCATGGTGATACCTGAATAGTGTCCTCAGTGAGAAATAGGTGCAAGGGCATCAGCTGGCTTTTATTTTTATTTTGCTTTTTTCTTTTTAGTCTCTGCCACTGAAGGGCAAGCTGACCTATCTCTCTGAACAGGGGGGGAAAAATTAAGGAAAAAAAAAAAAAAAGAAAAGCAAAAAGATCCTAAGGCAAAAGGGACAGCGTGGTTAAACATTACATTTCGGCTTGAACCTTGGCTTTAGGACAAGTCTTTACATCCTTAGGGATTCTAATTTTATCATACGTCAGGGCAATTATAAGGCAGGTAGCCAAAGGAACATTTACTTTAGTGACATAAAAAAGAAAAGAGTTCAGAGTGTCAGAGATCAGAAAAAACTTGTAGCCAAAAAGTAAATAATTCACTAAGCGTGTCCTACCCAGGACTCTAATTTCTAACACGTTGTCCTTGCCCTAGAGATGGTGTAGCAAAAAAAAAGTATGAAAAGCTTTGCTCTGATGCCAGCCAGAGCAGAAGAATGCCTCAAAAATCATTTCAAAGTGGAAGGAAGAAAGCAATAAGCACAGTGGTGGGTAGTTTGGAGGCTGTGGAGATACACACTCAGAGAAAAGCCTTCTCCTCCACAGGAAGAGAAATGAGGGAGCAACACTGCACACAGGCCCTGGGGTGGCCAGATCTGCTTTGACTCAGCTGATTTTCGCCATCGCCGAGAAGGAGCAGCTATGCCATCAATCACAGTCATTTTTTTCTCTGTTACACAGACAACTTGTCAGGTAGGTAACTAAATGTATGTTATGCTCCACCAATGTCACTTAGGAACAGAATCAACACTCTGAGCGTGACTTTCACGATACATTCCATTACTAAGACGGTGGCAGATCCAAATAAAACTCCAAGGGCAATTTCCCCACAGTCATTCGGTGAAGTCAACACCAGTTGAACTTTAGCAGAATGGAAAATGTTACTTCAATGAAAAGTCGACCTGATTTAAATCATTTCCCTAGTAGCTTATTTATGCACAAGATACTTATAAGAAGGTACTCTGCATTGTTTAAAGAGCGGCAGAATTAAATCCTTACTTACTTAACAAATGCAATCGGTGTAACCTGGCTTACTGTACCCTCAATAAATCCCCAACAATTAAAAAAAAAAAAAAATAAAATAAATCCTTACTTTAAATTACACATAAGATATTAAGCAAGGAAATTATACCTTAAAAGCAAATGAATTTTCAAATGAGTATTGAGTGCGAACTGTGCCACCCCAGCAATATTTTTTTTTGTTAGAAATGATTTACATGAAAGTAGATTTTGCTGCCTTGATATGTCTTGAATAAAAGCCATTTGACATTGGCTTTTTAGGCATCTTTGACATTGTAGCTCTCACTGAAGCAGGTCAAAACCTTCTCAAATAGCCTTTCCTGAATAAGAAGATGATGATTTTTTGCCCTTGATGCACTTTGTAGTTTTTAGAAACTGTGAATGTTTCATGGAGTTCTGGATTTCTATAGGGAAAAATGGTATTGTTGTATTAAATATACTACATCGAGATGTATTTTGTCTGTTTGGAAGATACTATTCAAGTAGGTAAAAATATATCTCTAAAGGAAACTACTATCATGTATTGATTAATGACAGGGAATTGTTTTGAGAACTCTGTGATTAGACTATTTTATCTCTGTGCAAACATCATCGAATGTACTTACACAAACTTAGATGGTACAGCTCACTTCGCACCTAGGTGTATCGCTCCTAGAATACAAGCCCATTACTGTACTGAGTCCCCTAGGCAGTTTAACACATGGTAAATATTTGTGTTTCTAAAGATATATAAATATGGAAAAGGGATCCAGAAATATAGTATAAAAAGATTAAAACTGGGCCAGGTGCCCAGTCCTAGAACTCTTAAAGGTCGATGATGCAGATTAGCTTGAGTCAGGGGTTTGAGACAAGTCTGAGCAAGCACCAGACCCCGTTAGAAAAAAGCAGACAAGGTGCTGGCACAGGTCTGTAGTCCCAAATACTTAGGAGGCAAAGGCAGGAGGATTGCTTAAGCCCAGGAATTGGAGAATTTGAGCTATGATGATGCCACTGCACTCTAGACTAGTGACAAAGTGAGACTTTGCCTCAAAAAAAAGGATTGAAACTAGAAAACTAGTAGCTGGTAATCATGTGTAAGACAACATACTGTAAATAAAGCTTGCATGAGTGCAAATTGCTCTCGTAAGTGAGTGAATGCTGAGTAAATGTGAAGGCCTAGGACATGTGTGTGCTACTATGTACTTTAGAAACACAGTGCACTTAGGCTATTGGCTCATGTAAATTTATAAAATATTTTTTCTTCCATCAAAATAAATAAACCTTAGCATACTGCAACTTTTTTCCTTAAAACTTTTTATTTTTATTTATTTTTTTTTTAATTTTTTTATTAAATCATAACTGTATACAATGATATGATTATGGGGCATCATACACTCACTTCGTAAACCATTTGACACATTTTTATCACAGTGGTTAACATAGCCTTTCCGGCGTTATCTCAGTTACTGTGCCAAAACATTTACATTCTACATTTACCAAGTTTCACAAATACCCCTGTAATATGCACCACAGGTGTGATCCCACCGATTCCCCTCCCTCTACCCACCCCCCCCTTTCCCACTTCCCCCTATTGTTAAGTTGTAGCTGGGTTATAGCTTTCATGTGAGAGCCCCAAATTAGTTTCATAGTAGGGCTGTGTACATTGGGTATTTTTTCTTCCATTCTTGGGATACTTTACTAAGAAGAATATGTTCCAGCTCCATCCATGTAAACATGAAAGAGGTAAAGTCTCCATCTTTCTTTAAGGCTGCATAGTATTCCATGGTATACATATACCACAATTTATTAATCCATTCGTGGATCGATGGGCACTTGGGCTTTTTCCATGACTTAGCTATTATGAATTGGGCTGCAATAAACATTCTGGTACAAATATCTTTGTTATGTTGTGATTTTTGGTCTTCTGGGTATATGCCCAGCAGAGGAATTACAGGATTGAATGGCAGATCTATTTTTAGATCTCTGAGTGTTCTCCATATATCTTTCCAAAAGGAATGTATTAATTTGCATTCCCACCAGCAGTGCAGAAGTGTTCCCTTTTCTCCGCATCCACGCCAACATCTCTGGTCTTGAGATTTTGTGATATAGGCTAGTCTCATTGGAGTTAGATGATATCTCAAAGTAGTTTTGATTTGCATTTCTCTGATGATTAAAGATGATGAGCATTTTTTCATATGTCTGAAGGCCGTGCGCCTGTCTTCTTCAGAGAAGTTTCTCTTCAAATCCCTTGCCCAGCCTGCAATGGGATCCCTTGTTTTTTTCTTGCTGATGCGTTTGAGTTCTCTGTGGATTCTGGTTATTAAACCTTTGTCAGAGTTATACCCTGCAAATATCTTCTCCCATTCTGAGGGCTGTCTGCTTGCTCTGCTTACTGTGTTCTTAGCTGTGCAGAAGCTTTTTAGTTTGATCAAGTCCCAGTAGTGTATTTTTGAAGCTGCTTCAATTGCCCGGGGGGTTCTCCTCATGAAATGCTCACCCAGACCAATTTCTTCAAGGGTTTTCCCTGCATTCTCCTCTAGTATTTTCATAGTTTCATGTCTTAAGTTTAAATCTTTAATCCAATGAGAGTCTATCTTAGTTAATGGTGAAAGGTGTGGGTCCAATTTCAGTCTTCTGCAGGTTGCCAGCCAGTTCACCCAGCACCATTTGTTAAATAGGGAATCTTTTCCCCACTGAATGTTTTTAATTGGCTTGTCAAAAATCAAATAGCGGTAAGTAGCTGGATTCATCTCTTGGTTCTCTATTCTATTCCAGATATCTACTTCTCTGTTTTTGTGCCAATACCATGCTGTTTTGATCACTATCGATTTGTAGTAAAGTCTGAGGTCTGGTAGTGTGATTCCTCCTGTTTTGTTTTTATTTCTGAGTAATGTCTTGGCTATTCGAGGTTTTTTCTGATTCCATATAAAACGAAGTAATGTTTTTTCAAGATCTTTAAAATATGACAGTGGAGCTTTAATAGGGAGTGCGTTGAAATTATATATTGCTTTGGGTAGTATGGACATTTTGATAATGTTGATTCTTCCTAGCCATGAGCATGGTATGTTTTTCCATTTGTTAACATTTTCAGCTATTTCTTTTCTTAGAGTTTCATAGTTCTCTTTATAGAGATCTTTCACGTCTTTTGTTAGGTAAATTCCCAAATATTTCATCTTCTTTGGCACTACTGTGAATGGGATAGAGTCCTTAACTGTTTTTTCAATTTGACTGTTGTTGGTGTATATAAAGGCTACCGATTTATGAATGTTGATTTTGTAACCTGAGACACTGCTGTATTCCTTGATCACTTCTAGGAGTTTTGTAGTAGAGTCCCTAGTGTTTTCCAGATACACAATCATATCATCTGCGAAGAGCGAGAGTTTGATTTCTTCTGACCCTATATGGATACCCTTGATCGCCTTTTCTTCCCTAATTGCGGTGGCTAAAACTTCCATTACAATGTTGAAAAGCAATGGAGACAATGGGCAGCCTTGTCTGGTTCCTGATCTGAGTGGAAATGATTCCAATTTAACTCCATTCAATATGATATTGGCTGTGGGTTTGCTGTAGATAGCTTCTATCAGTTTAAGAAAAGTCCCTTCTAGACCAATTTTCTTGAGTGTTCTGATCATGAAGGGATGCTGGATATTATCAAAAGCTTTTTCTGCGTCAATTGAGAGAATCATATGGTCTTTGTTTTTTAATTTGTTTATGTGCTGAATTACATTTATAGATTTACGTATATTGAACCAGCCTTGAGACCCTGGGATAAAACCAACTTGGTCATGATGTATAATTTGTTTGATGTGTTGCTGGATTCTGTTTGTTAGGATCTTGTTGAATATTTTTGCATCTATATTCATTAGTGATATTGGTCTATAATTTTCTTTTCTTGTTAGGTCTTTTCCTGGTTTGGGGATCAGGGTGATATTTGCTTCATAGAACGTGTTGGGTAGTCTTCCTTCTTTTTCTACATTTTGGAACAGGTTGAGTAATATAGGTACTAATTCCTCTTTAAAGGTTTGGTAGAATTCTGACGTGAAACCATCTGGTCCCGGGCTTTTCTTTTTAGGGAGGTTTTGTATAGTTGATGCTATTTCTGAACTTGATATGGGTCTGTTCAACATTTCCACTTGATTCTGGTTAAGTCTTGGAAGGTGGCGTGCTTCCAAGTATCGGTCTATTTCCTTCAGATTTTCATATTTCTGAGAATAAAGTTTCTTGTAATATTCATTAAGGATTTTTTGGATTTCTGATGAGTCTGTGGTTATTTCGTCTTTGTTGTTTCTGATTGATGATATTAGAGATTTTACTCTTTTTTTCCTGATTAGGTTGGCCAGAGGTTTATCTATTTTATTGACCTTTTCAAAAAACCAGCTTTTTGATTTATTGATCTGTTGTATTATTCTTTTGTTTTCAATTTCATTTAATTCTGCTCTAATTTTGGTTATTTTTTTTCTTCTACTGGGTTTGGGGTTGGAATGTTCTTCCTTTTCCAGCTGCTTGAGATGTCCCATTAAGTTGTTAACTTCCTCTCTTTCCGTTCTCTTGAGGAAGGCTTGCAGTGCTATAAATTTCCCTCTTAGAACTGCCTTTGCAGTGTCCCAGAGGTTCTGATAGGTTGTGTCTTCATTGTCATTTTGTTCCAAAAAATTGGTGATTTCTTTCTTAATCTCATCTCTGACCCAGCTATCATTCAGCATAAGGTTATTTAACTTCCATGTTTTTGTATGGGTATGCAGATTCCTGTTGTTACTCAATTCAAGTTTTATTCCATGATGGTCCGAGAAGATGCATGGAATAATTTCTATTCCTTTAAATTTACTGAGGTTAGACTTGTGACCTAAAATGTGATCAATTTTGGAGTAAGTTCCGTGGGCTGATGAGAAGTATGTGTATTCAGTTTTGTTAGGATGAAATGTTCTGTAGATGTCTGCTAAATCTAAATATTGGATGGTTAGGTTTAAATCTAAGATTTCTTTGCTCAGCTTCTTTCTAGAGGATCGATCCAACACTGCCAAGGGAGTGTTGAAATCTCCAACGATTATGGAGCTGGAGGAAATCAAGTTACTCATGTCTGTTAGAGTTTCTCTTATAAATTGAGGTGCATTCTGGTTGGGTGCATAGATATTAATAATTGAGATCTCGTCATATTGAGTATTACCCTTAACAAATATGAAGTGACCATTCTTGTCCTTCCATACTTTTGATGGTTTAAAGCCTACTGTATCTGCAAATAAAATTGCAACACCTGCTTTTTTCTGATTACCATTTGCCTGAAATATGGATGACCATCCTTTCACCCTGAGTCTGTATTTGTCTTTTAAGTTGAGATGTGACTCTTGTATGCAACAAATATCTGGCTTAAGTTTTTGTATCCAGTCAGCTAACCTATGCCTCTTTAGAGGACAGTTTAAGCCATTCACATTGATGGAGAGTATTGATAAGTCTGGTGGAATTTTGGGTATCGAGTTTTTCAAAGGTCCAGTGGACATTTTTAATCCTTTCGCCAGTGTGGAAGTTGGAGTTTGATCCGAAGTTTCTGAGTGAGTTTACTTTTGTGGTATAGGATTGGGTTGGTCATTGTGGAGGATAGGTCTGAGAACATCCTGAAGAGCTGGTTTACTTATGGCAAATTTTTTCAACATATGAATGTCATTGAAGTATTTAATTTCTCCATCATAGATGAAACTCAGTTTAGCTGGATACAAGATCCTGGGTTGAAAGTTTTTTTGCTTTAGGAGATTAAAAGTTGATGACCAGCCTCTTCTTGCTTGAAAAGTTTCAGCAGAGAGATCTGCAGTTATTCTAATATTCTTACCTTTGTACGTTATAGTTTTCTTTCGCCGGGCTGCTTTGAGAATCTTCTCTTTCATGTTAACTTTAGTGAAGCTAATTATGATATGTCTGGGAGATGGCTTATTGGGGTTGAATCGTGCTGGGGTTCTGAAGCTGTCTGCTATCTGAATTTCAGATTCTCTAGGCATGTCTGGAAAATTTTCTTTCATAATTTCATGTAGAAGGGCCTCTGTGCCCTTGGCAGCTACTTCATCAGTCTCCGAAATTCCTATAACTCTTATGTTGTTTTTTTTCGAATTATCTGAGAGCTCTCTGAGTGAGTGATCCGTTTTTGCTCTCCATTTCTCTTCCTCTTTGAGAGATTGGGAGCGTTCGAAGACTTTATCTTCAATGTCAGAAATCCTTTCTTCTGCTTGCTCCATTCTGTTACTGAGGGATTCTACTGTATTTTTCATATCTTTGAGGGCTGTAAGTTCTTGTTTCAGTGTGTCTAAGTCTTTGGTGGTTTTGTCTTTAAATTCGTTAAATTCTTGAGACAGTTTTTGAATTTCTCCTCGAATTCCTAATTCCATTTTATTAATCTTGTCTGCAAAGCAAATTCTGAATTCGACTTCTGACATCTCAGCCAGTTGTTTATGAATGGGATCTTCAATCACATCTGCCGTATCTTTTCTTGGGGGGGTTGATCTATTCTGGTTATTCATGTTACCAGAGTTTTTCCGCTGATTCCACCCCATGGTTTACTCCCTTTGGTTTTTCCCCTGGGGTTTTATCGAGGGCCCGTACAGTGTTGTGGCCTGAGAAACTGTTGCCCTGTCTGGTGTGGTGGAGCAAAGTGGTTCTGTCTTGTTTTCAGCTGGTTTCTGTTCGATCCTATTGCAACTTCTACTCTGGCTTGAAGTCTCAGCTGTGTGGAAAAATCAGCAATTAAGTCACCCCGCCTGCCCACCTCTGGCCCCTTGGAAAAGGAGAATCAAACCTTCCTACAATCACACACCCAGGGCACCGCCTGAAAAGTCCTCAGTCTATTAGCCCAGTTCAAAAGGTCCGAATCAACTGTCTCAATCGGCACTTGTCTCGGGTGGAAGGGTTCAAGAGGTCTCTGGGAACTGGATCACAGGGGCCTGGTGACCCCTCTGACACAGCTCACCCCAGTGCAGCGTGGAGTCAGGAGGAGCCACCCAGCAAACAGAGCAGTCTGGGAAGGTTGACGTCTCCTTCCCCACTTTGCCCCTCCGTCGGACCCAGTCACTGGTATCTCTGCAGATGGCTAACCCAGTTGCCTGCAGTGAACAGACACTCCAGGGGTTTGCACCTGCCTGAATCGCAAGGAAGTCTGCCAGGCCCCCGCAGACTGCTGCTATCTAGCAGGAGGAGATGGGGCCTGACATCTTTGAGTGTTTGATGCAGGTGATGGGAAGGAGGTGTTCACTCAGGCTTAGCCCCGTCCCTGATGGATGCTGCTAACAGAACAGAACAGAACAGACAACTTTGTGAGGTTCTGTCTCTGTTCCTGTCGTCGCCTACAGGAGACGGGCTGTTTTGAGTTTAAACGTCTTTGCTGCTGGAGAATTGCGTCTGAACACCTCTCTGGGTCGGCCCCGCCCTGGAGGCTTCCGGGTTTGTGAGCCGTGTCACCGGTGGCCTCCTCTGGTTGCCCAGGGAGACAGGGGGTGTGGCCTCAGAATATCCAGAAGTGAGCGTTCTGCCGTTAAAGAAAAAACGGCTGGTGATCTACCTCCAGGGAACTGCTGCTCTGGTGTGGGCACTCAGGCGACCCTTTTCTCCTCTGTCCCGCGCCCCAGAGTCAGCACTGAGCGGCCGCAGTTTGTGCTGGGTCCACACCCCTTAAGAGATCCCCCAAGAATCAGAACTCTTGGGGGATGGGCCCCCAGACCCCGATTGGGAGTGGGGCGGGGGGAAGCTAGAGTTTCATTCAGTTTTACGCAACACTACGGTCCGGGGAGGGCTCCTGCACTGCACCGCAGGGAAGTGCCGCCAAGGCTTGATTTCCCCTCAGCAGAGTGCCCTCTCCTCGCTCACGTATCCCAGAGTCGGCGCTGATCTGACGCAGCTCAGGCACTGTGCACTCCCCTCGAGAAATCACCCAAGGAGCCGAACTCCTGGGGGATAGGCCCTCAGACCCTGAGTGAGAGTAGGGGCTCTCAACACTCAGCGGGGAGGCCAGAGTCTTATTCAGTCTTGGGCCCCGTATGCCCGGGGAGGGTTGGTGCACTGCACCGCAGGGAAGTGCCGCGAGGCGTGACTCCCCCTCAGCCCGGTGCCCTCTCCTCACTCGGCGCGCCTCAGAGTCAATGCTGACCAGTTGCAACTCGGGGACTGTCCACTCCCCTTGAGAAATCACCCACGAATCCGAAGTCCTGGGGGACAGGCCTCCAGACCTCAGTGGGCGGGAGGGGAGCGCCGGGGATTCAGGGTTGCCGGCAAAGGATTCCCAAAGTTTTATTCAGCCCTATGTCCGGCAGGAGAACGCCACGGCACCCCAGTAGGGGAGGTAGGTCCAGTTTTTAGAAGGTCTCTCCCGTGGAGTGTAGTGGGAGGGCCTTTAATTTCTGCCCGCTTGTTCAATTTTGGGGCTCCAGAGCCGGTCTCATGGGGGAGGGGGACTCCCGTCCGCTTGGTGGTGGATTTTGTACCTTTTGTTTGCGTCCTTCTGATCACAACTTGCCTCAGCGGTGTTGATGTGCATTCTTCAGCCTTCTCTCTTGGTGAGGCTCAAGTCCACCAGGATACTTACTAAATTCCTATCCCTTAACTCTCCTTCTGGACGGGAGCCTTTGTTGAAAGCTGGCTTCAGTCCGCCATCTTGTCTCCCCCCTAAATCTCCTTAAAACTTTTTAAATTTTAACGTTTTAACTCTTCATTTTTTTCTTCATATCTTTACCCTAAAAGCTTTTATTTTTTTTTTCATTTTTTTTTCACTTTTTAAACTCTTGTTCAGAATTAAGATACAGTAATATACAGTAGCCTAAGCTTATGCAGGATCAGGGTCATCAGGATCACTGTCTTTTACATCTTGAAAGACACTGGAAGGACTTTAGAGACAATAACTTACAGAGGTTTGTCATCTCCTGTGACAACAATGTTTTCTTTGAAATTGCCTCTTGAAGGACCTACCTGAGGTTATTTCACAGTTCAGTTTTTTTCTTACAAGTGAGGTGTACACTCTAAAATAACAATTAAAAGAATACAATAGTAAAAAAATCAGTAACAAAGTGTCTTATTATTAATGTTAAGTATTACGTACAATACCCAAATGCACGTGCTATACTTTTATGTAACAGTCAGCACCACAAAGACGTGAGTAATTCATTGCACTATGATGTTATGAAGCCTATAATATCAATAAGCAATAGGAACATTTCACCTCCATTATAATCTTATGGAACCATCATAGTATTTGAGGCTCATTGTTGACTGAAATATTGTTATGTTTGGTTAAGACATCCACCAACTTTCAAAAATGATGGATTAATAGCCCTACCACATCAGTTAATTAAATAATACTGACCCAAGATACTCAATAACTAGGTGCCCCTCCCACTCAAACAGCAAAATGAATTTGAAAGTATCATTTAATTTTGTTATCAAAGGATCTAAGGAGCAAATTTTATTCTGAGTGATAACGATGAGCTTAACATAACCGACATATTTAGATGTCTTGATCTCTGATCACATTATCTCTCTTTTCAACTATCTCTGCAAGGGGAATGAGAGAAGACAGGGATTTGTAGATGAGAATGCAATTAACAAACATATATATTTATATATATTCCCATCCTTCTATTTACCTATCATGTATTTGTCTGTTTAAAATCATTTTTTTCTTCTACAGTTTAATTTGTAGATGACCTTAGCAAACAATGGTTCCCTTAAAAGTATTTACATTACTGTTTTGGTTTGTGATCATTGTGCCCTAATCTTTATTTATTTATTTATTTTTATTTTTTGAGACGGAGTCTTAGTCTGTTGTCCTGGGTAGAGCACCTTGTCGTCATTGCTCACAGCAACCTTGAACTCATGGGCTTGAGCAATTATCTTGTCTCAACATCCCCAGTAGCTGAGACCACAGGAGTGCACTCCCACACCCACCTAATTTTTCTATTTTAGGTAGAGATGGAGTTTCGTTCTTGCTTGGGGTGGTCTTGAACTTCTGAGCTCAGGCAATCCTCTCAGAGTGCTAGGATTATAAGAGTGAGCCACCACTCCCAGCCTATGCCCCAAATCTTTATTTCTCAGTGGAAATACACAGTCAGTGATGAAAGAGATCTATTTTACTTTATACAGATTGTACTCTTTCATGTATTTGTTAATGTTTAATTTTATTAATTAAATCATAAGCTAAGTGTGATAAGTCAGTTTTGAACAGTCTTTGCCATGGTGTGTCTCCCCGAAATTTATATGTTGAAATCCTCACCTGCAGGCTGATAATCTTAGGAGGTGAAGGACTTTAAGGATGATTAGCTCATGAGGATGGGGCCCTTATAAATAAGATTATCATCCTATTAAAAAGGCTTAAGGGAGCTCCTGTCATTCCAATATGTAAAGACACAGAGAGAAATCATCATCTATGAGAAGTAGACCTTCACCAAACACAGGTGTATCTGTTGGCACCTTGATCTTGGATTTCAAGCTGCTAGAACTTTGAGTAATAAATGTAATTTGTTTATAAGTCACTCAGTTTATAGCCTCTGCCAGGGGTCCTCAAACTCCACATGAGGTGGTGTGATTGTATTTGTTCCCATTTTGTTTTTTTTTACTTCAAAATAAGATATGTGCAGTGTGCATAGGAATTTGTTCATAGTTTTTTTTAAACTATAGTCTGGCCCTCCAACCATCTGAGGGACAGTGAACTGGCCCCCTGTTTAAAAAGTTTGAGGACCTCTGCCCTAGAGTGCAGTGGTGTCATCATAATTCAATGTAACCTCAAACTCCTGGGCTCAAGGGATCTTCCTGCCTCAGCTTCCATGTAGCTGGGACTACAAGAGCATACAATCATGCTAATTTTATGTTCTTTTAAATTTATTTTATTTTACTGTTTCTTTTACTTTGTTGTTTTTCTTTTTTAAGAGATGGAGTCTTACTATGTTGCTAAGTTGCCCTGACTGGTCTCAAACTTCTGAGCTCAAATAATCATCCTGTCTTGGCCTCCCAAAGGGCTGGGCTTAGAGGTGTGAGCCATCAAGCCTGTCCCTGCATGTATCTTTAATTCTTATTTTCACTTTTAAAGAGACAAACTAAATTAATCCCTTTCAAAATATCACAGCTTTGAAAGTAGCTTTTACTTTAAATATCCTTCTTACGTTCCTTGGATTGACAGTTCCCTGACTCCTTCAGGCAAATCTAGGGACTCCTTCTTTGTGGTCTTTCTGCACTTCTTATGAACTCCCTACACCATAACATTCCAGAGTTATTTGCATCTCTACTCCATGAACTGGAAGTTTCTTGCTGGCAAAGACTGGGTTTAATTTGTTCACTGTTCTTTATGTTAACCACACTGAGATCTTATGCATAGTACACATTTAATACATTGAATGAGTCACTGAAAAAAAACCTTTTGGTTTAGTATAATTCCAACTGAAAGGGAAAATTACAGATTTTTCATATTTCATATTATACCAAAGCATGATGTATAGCACAGGGCAAGTTTAGTAATGCAGAGTGCTGATACTGTCAAAAGTTAAATTGGTCATCTCTAAAAAGTTTATGCAGGGGCATTATCTTAGTCAACCTATCACTACACCATCCCTAATACTCATTATGATTTGGCGTAAGAGAGGACCTGTTTCTCACAAGAGTTCTCATTTTATGCAAGCTCAGAACACTGATGTAAAAAATTCTCAAATCAATTTATTTCTTTGCTCTAAAAATATACTTTTTTCAATAGACCAGAAAAGGAACCAGTGATTAGCGTATTATTTTAAAGTCAGAAACTCTTAAGAAGGCAAATAATAAGGAAAAAGTAGCTCGATAAGTATAGGATCATTACAATATTTAAATGTTCAACTGCATCAAGCTAATCCATGCTATGCTCATATCCATAATAGCATCATGAATGCAAATGGGCCTGCAATAGCCAATGTTTGCCTGAGATGCCCTCTGGATTGGTACGTGTTTGGATGATCAATATGTATATTTGTTCTCTAAGCATTCATGTCTGACCAACCTTTCTTCTAATTCTCTGTCTCTCTTTAGTTAATGAAAATTAATCAGATGCTAATTACATATGGGCCATCAGAGAAGTTTCCCTACATCCAGACAATGTGCTCTGCTTTTCCTCCCCTGGCATAGACCAGCCTGGAAGTTCAAAGTCTGCCTCTCTTCTGTGTCCTATCTGCTGTCAAGCATCACTTTTAATTTCTTAAATCAATACCAATTTATAAAAGTAAATGTAAAACTCAAGAAAAGTAGCCAATAATGTCTATGCATATGCTAAATGTCTATGCATATGCTAAATGCAGATACTTAAAATATCACAGTATCGTCAATGCCTTTTCTTCTATGTAAATAATGATAGCTCATAGATAGCAGGATAGAATAGAAAGCCACAAAATAAACCAATGCATACAATAGTGAACCAATCTTTCATAAGGATACCAAAAACACATAATGGGAAAAAGCTAGTTTCTTCAACAAAAAGAATTGGAAAAACTGAGTATACATATGCAAAAGTAAGTAAAAAATATTGGACTCTCATACGTACAAAAAATTAAGTCAAAAATTTCAAATTAACTAAAGACTTTAATATAAAAGCTGAAACTTTGAAACATCTATATGAAAAGCTTCTTTACATCCACCTGAGCAATAATTTCTCAGATATGTCAGGAAAAGCAGAGTCAACAAGAGTGATAGAGGTCAAGTGGACCTGTAACAAACGACAAAGATTCTGTACATCAAGAAAAACAATCAACAGAATGAAAAGTAACCAGCGAAATGGAAGAACATATTTGAAAACTATACATCTAATAAGGTAATAATTTGCAAAATATATAAATAATTCCTATAACTCATTAGCAAAACCAACGAACAACAACAAACCTAATAGCACAATTAAAAATGGCCAAAGGACTTGAACAAAAATTTTCCCAATGAAGACATACAAATGGCCAACCAAGTATATGAAAAGGTTCTCCACATCATTAGTAATCAGGGAAATGCAAATATAAACTACAATAAGATATCACCACATCCCGGATGGATAGTATAAAAAAAAAAAAAAAAAGCAAGAGTTGCTGAGTATACAGAAAATTCAGAATGCTTGTCACTGTTAACGAGAATGTAAAATGGTGTAGCCAGCATGGAACACACTGTGGAGGCTCTTCAAAAACATAAAAATGAACTACCCTGTGATCCAGCAATTCCTCTTCTGGGTACATATTATCAGCCTGGAAAACATCGTGCTAATATATTGTTCTAAAATATGAAATAAGCCACAGCAATATAAGTATACATGATTTCATTTTATACGAGCTATGTAAAATAGTCAAACTATAGAAGAGAGAATACAGTAGTGATTTCCAGGTGTTAGGAGGTAGGAGAAATGGTGATTTGTTCTTCAATAGGTATAAAGGTTCAGTTATACTGAAATGAAATATTTGCAATGAAAATAATTTTATGTGTGGGGGTCACCAGAACATGAGGAACTGTATTAAAGGGTCGCGGCATTCGGAAGGTTAAGAACCACTGACCTAGAGTGAAAAATACAGTACTATGTAAGTCAAAATTGTAAACAAGATAAATATCATGTTAAGTATTCTTACCACACATAAACACACACACATATTAAAAAAAGGAATATAACAAAAATATAGCCAATTTTGGATATGTCTATTTCCTTGATTGTGGTAATGATATAGATATGTTAAACATTTCTTTTTATATCAATTACATCTCAAAATAGCTATTAAAATATAAGTCTAAATATTCATATAAGTATATATGAATATACTTAACCTGTGCTGCATTAGATTATTAGTACACATGAGTATTATAATGGAAATTTCATTTTCTTCATAATTTTTAAAATAACATAATTACTATTCAGCTACTACTTTACAAATGACCTCACAACCTGATATGTGAGTGACTTTGCCAACCAAGACAGAGAGTAACTCTGTGTGCTAAATGAAGTGTAAGCAGAAAGAAAATGATAAATAGGTTGAATGGGGACTGGAGGGATTCGTGAAGACTTCATATTCTTTACAAGCATTATGACTTTTAAAAATACTTAGCATGATCAACTTACCTATACAATTTTATATTAATTTTTCTGAAATTTTAAAAATAAATCTTTATTATTGAAATTAAAATTCATATTTTAAAATCCCTCTGTGTGGAATAATACTTCATCTATTATATATTTCCTAAACATTTCATTTGTGCACTATTAAATATTAGGCATGCCTATGCCACTTTTTCTATTAGCAATTATCTTACTAGAAATTCTATTCACAAGTAATTCAGGGCATATTTTTATGTTTCTACCATTTTATTACTGTGCCTCAATTTCTTGTACAAAAGTTATGATTTACAAAAAATAGGTATCTAAGGCAAATCTAGAATAAATGACATTGTATGAGATCCACTTTTGCATTCAGAAAATGCCTGACCGGATTCAGGAAGCACAAAGTTAACATCATTTTAAAACAGCCACACCATGACGTTTTTCTATTGGTCTTCTTTCATCTACACTATGAAAAATATAAAAATATCTAGAAAAATATTCTCAGTGATTTCAATTATCATAGAAATTTCAGGCCAGTATGCTACAACTGAGTTTTTGAAAAAGTAAGTAAACATATAATAAATTACGTGTGTGATTAATACACAGCGCATAACAATTGCTGTTTGCTCACATCCTGCTTATTCTTTTGTTCATTACCTTTCCAAAATTTCATGTATTCATTCTTAAAAGATTATCCATAGATTGGTTCCCTGTGAATTATTATTACTGGATACTTTTATTTTTTTATTGTTTTTTTTAATTTCAGAGTAATATAAGGGTTCAGATGTTGAGGTACATTGTTTACATTTGTTAGATAGAATCCAAGTTGTAGTTTTGCCCCTCACCCAGGAGACATGCCATATACACTACATTGCTCTTCATGAGATGACAGCAAACCAATCCCCCTTCCTCCTATCTTTTCCCCTCTTCCTTCTCCCTCCTCCCCTCAACTTTAGTTTAATGTGTTTTTCTCTTGTGTGGATGTGTATTTGCTCATCTAATGGCTTCACATTAATATTGAGTACACTGGATACTTGTCTTTCTATTCTTGTGATACTCTAACATATAGAATCTTCCTCAACTCCATGCAGGTTAATATAAAAGATGTAAAGTCTCCATCTTTGCTTATGGATGAATAATATTCTACGGTACACATATATTACAGTTTATTAATCCACTCATAATTGATTACACATGTTGGCAATTGTAATTAGTTCCATTAAACATTCTAGTGCAAATGTTCTTATGGTAAAATGTGTGTGTGTCTCTGTGTGTGTGTGTGTGTTTCTTTTCTAGGTAGATACCTAGTAATGGGATTGCTGGATCAAGTGAAAAATCTACTTTTAGTTCTTTGAGGATTCGCCATACTTCTTTTCAAAGAATTATTAGTTTTCAATCCCACCAACAATGTAAAAAGTGTTCCCTTCTTAACAACATAGTACAAGTTGAATTAAAAATTAATGTTTGAGTAATGTACTTTTATGAAAATTGAATCCAATTTATGTAAGAATTAGTCACTATTTTCTTTCTTTTCTTTTTTGTATATAATTTATGTTTTATGTTTGTAATTTCCCTTTATAATAATATATTTTTTCCAATTTTAAAATCATGTGTATCCAGATGAAGTAGAATGATTTTTAAGTATTTCTTCTTTTTCTGATGTCTATAAGATTTGGCATGATCTTTTTTTTGAAATTATCTTTTATTTTTATTTATAAATATTAGTTGTCTATTTTTTGAGACTTTGGAAAAAAATAATAAGAAGTTGTTAACTGATGACTCCATACTGAACCTCAGACTCAAAGCATTCTATAATAGACATACTCTTATTTGACAATGTGAATGTTACTTTTTGTATTATTATTATTGCTCAATATTTCATTGCAGCAATCATCTGATTACTTGTCTGAATATATTTAGCTTCATTCATTCTTTATGAGTTTTTTGTTTCTAGTCCTTATCTGAAACATTGTTATTGTTATTAAATTTTAAGCCTTTTTGATTTTGTGAAGGCAAAAAGTTGAAATCAAATGAATACATATATATGTAATGAATAAATAAATACCCACCAAAAAAAAAAAGTGTTCCCTCTGTCCACGAGGTATCTACAGCTTTGGACTTTGTGATGTGGATTAAGTAACATCTCAGTGTGGTTTTGATTTGCATTTCTTTGATAAGTAGGCACAATGAGCTTTTTTCATGTGTGTATTGGCTATTCATCTGTCTTCTTCAGAGAAGATTCTGTTCATTTCTCTTGCCCAGTTTTGTTTGCTCTATTTTTGTTGATTAATTTTAAATCTCTTTAGATTCTGGTTATCAACCCTTTGTCAGATTTGTAACATACAAATATCTTTTCCCATTCTGAAGGTTGTCTGTTTGCTTTAGCAGTGCAGAAATTTTTTAGCATAATTAAGTCCCATTTGTTTATTTTTGTTGTGATTGCCAATGGAGTCTTCTTCATAAAACCTTTCTCCATGTTAATGGCCATTTTTAAAGAAATAACCATTTGTAATTTACCTAAGGTCTTAACTATTACCATAATCATTTATAACTAAATGATCTTTTTTTATTAATTTTAAAATTCCTTTTTAACTAACAAAAATACACTCACCCTATTTTTTAAATTTTATTTTATTTTGGCAAACACACTTAACATGAGATCCACTGTCTTAGCTAAATTTTAAGGGTGCAGTAAAATATTATTGATGATAGGTACCTTACTATATAACATAATAATATGATCTGAGGAAGTCTCACTTTTCATTTCGATTGATTTGATCATTTTAGCTTCCTCGCCTAAGTGGAATAATGAACTATTTGTCTGTCTCTGATTGGTTTATTTTCCTCAGCATAATGCTCGTAAAGTTTATCCATATTGTCACTGGATCAGTTTTAATTATTTATTTCTTTTTAAATTTTCAGGATATTACAGAAGTACAGATGTTTTGGTTACATAAATTTCTTTTGCACATTTTAAATCTAAATCACGAGTGTTCCACTTCAACAAGAGTGTGCATTATATCAGTTTGGTGTTGTTTCCCATGGTGGCTACAATGTTTTACCTTCCCACCACTGGTGTGCTAAGGTTTCCATTTTTCTAAACCTCATTCAATATTTTTACTTTTTGCTCTTATGATATCAGCCATCCTGACAAGAATGAAGTGATACTTCCTTGTGGTTGTCATTTACATTTTCTCATTGATTAATGATAGTGAACATCTTACAGGTGGATTTTGTTGGCCATTTGTTTATCTTCTTTAGATAAATGGCTATTCAAGCTTGTAGCCTATTTTTAAAATGTGGGTTTACTAGAGTTTGTTTCTCTGTGTGTTCACTATTGAGTTATAGATGTTCTTATATCATGGAGAGTCATTTTGAAAGTATGGTATTGGCATAAAGACAATATAGACCAATGGAACAGAATAGAAAGACCAGAAGTAAATCTATACATGCATAGGCAACTCATCTCCATCAAGGGCTCCAACAATACATAATGGAGTAAGGACAGACTTCAACAAATAGGGTTAGAAAAATTTGACTATCCATGTGCACAAGAATTGAACCCTTACCTTACACTATACATACAACACACACACACACACACACACACACAGACATCCCCCCAAAAAACTTAAAGTAAGTTAAACATTTAAACTTGCAATATGGAATAAACTGACAGTGGACAATTGTTTAAAGGAGAAATCATACAATGTTAAGAAAAATATTGAGGCACAAGAATATCTACTCTTAAAAATAAGTGTTACCCAACACACAAAAAGAAACCTATAGATTTGAAAGATTTTACTGTCTTATTATACAAACAAAAAAGTAACAAAATAATTCTAGACACTTACTTAGAATTGAGGCAGCTCTGTACAAAAATTAAATAGTATAATGATGACTTCAAAGGAAATGACTAAAACAAAATTTCACATTTGTAATAATATGTTAATGCATAAAATATCAAAAATGTTAAGACTGAATTTCCCAATAGGTTTACAATGAATTGTCAAACTTTTGTTTAATGTATTTACTTTCTTCTTTTTTTTTTTTTTTCTTTAAAACAAAGGCTTACTCTGTCAGCCCAGCAATAACATCATCATAGCTCACTGGAACCTCAAACCTCTAGGCTAACGTGATTCTCCTGCCTTAGCTTCCCTAGTATCTGGGACTATAGGCCTGCACCACAATACCTGGCTAATTTATCTATTTTTGCTCAGGCTGGTTTTGAATTTCTGGGTTTAAATAATCCTCCTCCTGCCTCAGCCTCCCAGAAGCCAGGATTATAGGCATTAGCCACCGTACCAAGGAAGTCTAACATATTTTCTTTTATAGTCTTTCTCTGCTTAGCAGTACATGCTATACAAATACACATATGGTTACCATAAGAATTATAGTTCTAATCTCAAACTAGTGACTTACCTTTTTATCCATACTTACTATATACATTTCACAAGACTCGTAAGACTCATAATGCCTTTTAGTGATATATAAAAGCATATTAAATAGCATATTAAAAAACCTTGATTTTTGATGAGTCTTTGTAGTGTTATGACATGATGGGTTTAATTTAGTAGGTGAAGCACCATATGGCGACTACATTGTACTGTTTAAACTAATGACAATTGAAGTAAAAATATTTCTAACATAGATGAGACTGGACAATGAAATACTAGAAATCAGGGAATGAATAAATAAGATCGTATTTCATCAGTGGTCATTCATTATTTTGCTTTTAAGAACTGGAAGAAATTATACTGTCTTCTTTAGGTTTCAAATGTTCTGGTAGATCTAGTCATTTCTTAGCTTATTCAATTTCACCTTTGAATTGCTGAAATAAGTGACTGCAAAGAATCAAAGTTCTTTTCTTGTCTGAGGTGGCAAGGATGGCCACATTGAGGATTTCCCCACAGAAGTCCTCTTTGAAGGGATGCATGTATTCCATGTAGACTATCCTACTTTTCTGGACACTGTAGTTCTCCATCACATATGAAACCGAGTTTAGCTGGATTTAGGATCCTGGGCTGAATGTTATTTTGTTTTAGAACAATGGTTCTCAACCTTCCTGATGCCACAATGTATTTTCATTGTTATAAAGGGGTCGTTACCCACAGGTTGAGAACCACTGTTTTAGAAGATTAAAAGTCGATGACAATCCTCTTCTGGCTTGAAAAGTTTTAGCTCAAAGATCTGTGGTCAATCTAATATTTTTTTCCCTTTGGAGGTAAAACTTTTCTTACACCTGGCTGCTTGCAAACTTTTTTCTTCATGTTACCTTTGACAAAGTTCTTTACAACATGTCTAGGGGATGCTTTATTTGATTGAGTCATGCTGGGGTTCTGAAACTACTATCTGGATTTCCATATCTCTTGCTATGACTGGGAAATTCTCCCCCATAATATGTTGGAATAGAGAATCCATCCCTTTGTACCAACCTCTTCTCCTTCCAGAATTCTTATAATTTAGATATTTGATCTTTTCAAATGTCCCACAATTCTCTCAAGGAATATTGTTTTTTTGTTTTTTTTTTTCATTTTTCTACCTCTTTGAATGCTTGAGATTATTCAAAAGCCTTGTCTTCAATTTCTGAGATTCTTCTGCCTGCTCAACATTATTACTGAGGGATTCTACTGAATTTCAAAGCTCCTGGAATACATTTTCCATTTCCTTAAGCTCTGCTATAACTTTTTTCATTATGTCCATATCCTTGGTGACTTTTTCTTTGAATTCATTAATTTCTTGAACTACTTTTTGGATTTCTATTTCCATCTATTCTTCTATTCTTTTTATCTTATTTGCCATCCGTATTCTGAATTCTGTTTCTGACATTACAGCCATTTCTCTATGAATGTCATCTTCTGTTATATCTCCTTTGTCATCCCTTTGGGGGGGGCGGTGGTCTACTCTGATTATTCGTGTTGCCAAAGAGTTCTTCCACTTGTTCCTCCCCAAGAGTATTTTCCACAACGTGGCAATTAAAACTAGTAGGTTGAGACTTTTTTGTAGGCCCCAGGAACTGAAGCTAACCGACCATTTACCAATGTGTTATGGCTTGTGATTATGACTTTCCCCCTACAGCCTTACTGAGGTCCCTTTCAAAGCTACATCCAGAAACTCTGAGGACATGTTTGGTGAGAAAATGCAAGAGCGCTCTGTCTTGATGTCGGCCTGCCCCTACCCAATCCTAATAAGACATGATATTAGGCTGACATCTCAACTGGGAAGAGCTACAAACCATTGCCATACCCTGGCCCCCATTGGCAAAAGGTAGGGGTGAATCTCTTCTTCTCCCCTACAAAACAATAGGAGCTTAGAGGGATCCCATGTGGACAGCTCAGGTCAATAGTTCTAATCAGATTGTCCAAGACAGTACAATCACTGCACACATGAAAGCATTCAAAGAGTTTCAAGCATCCAAGAAGTAGAAATCCACAGACATTCCATCTGGCAAACCTGTGGGGATGGAGCCTCGTCCCCTCCAGTGGCTAAGAGAGTCAGGGAAGTTCACCCTGTGAAGTCAGCATTGTGATAACAATACCTTCATGCCCACCACACTATCTCCACATGTTCCTCTCTCCCTGAACCCCTTTTCCTCCACTCAAGTCACTGTTTCGACGCTGCTGCCCACCAGCCCACACAATGCTCAGGCTTCTCAGTAAATTCACCAAATACTCTGGGCTCTGTAGGGCGTAGAACTTCAAGCATCTTGGCTAGGGAGGAAGGGTAAGCTCTGTTCAGAACTGTGGGGAAAATATTTGATTGTTTTTATGCTGGGTGGGATGACACCTGTGTTCCCAGGTACGACCTTCCTGGAACAGGAGGCCCAGGGTTTAGCAGCTCTCTTCAGTGGGGTAACGCATGAAGTGCTTTGTTTCCTGATCACTTGCAGAGAGCCTACAAGGGACCTCTGGCTTGGGGCAGGGGTCTCCTGTCCACATGGTAATGGGCTATGTTCCTGGACTTTGATGTCTTCAGCTTGTCTCAGCAGAGATGATGTGTACTTTTCTATCTTCTTTCTATGTTCTGTGCCTCACCTGCAGCTTCAGTGAGTCCACTTTTGTTAAATATGTCTCCCTCCGGACAGGAGCCCCAGGCAAAAGCTGCTTCTAGTCAGCCATCTTCCTTCCCCTCTTCTGTATTGCATTTTTAGACAAAAACCAAGATGACCACAATAGATCATGCCTGTAATCCCTGCTATTCAGGAGGCTGAGGCCTGAGGATCACTTGAGCTTAGGAGTTTGAAACTAGCCTGGATAACATAGAAAGACCCCATCTTTAGAAAAATTATAAAAAAAAAATTAACTGCATCTTCAGGTTTCCTCAATATTTGTGTGAACACATAGTTGTTAGTCTATATGTACCAGTTTCTTAAAGAACACAAAATACTTGCTTTCCCCCATAGAAAAAACTAAAAGCCAATAAAAATATGAAATAGAAACTTAATTTTATGTTTCAGAGCAAATCTAAACTATCATAGTTGTATATGCATAATGTAATTTAATGCTTGTCTGAAGGGTGCTTGTATCTTAAGAGAAAGGTATATATAAAGCTTCAGTTAAATGTTTTTATAGATTTTTATTCCTACTATAATTTTTGTCCACTTGAGTCTTTTTGTTTATATTGGTAGAAAGTTAAAATATTTGATGTTTAGGAATTTTAAGATTTTGGCCCCCTTAAATAATACAGCATCACTGGTCACTTTACAATAGATTTGGTGGTGCTGATGGGTAAGAGTAGAGGTCTGTAATTATATTTTTATTTTTTATGGTAAATTTATTTTGTATAAAATACAAACATGCTGGTTAAAATGATTGATTTTGTTAGATTAAGTCTCTCTTGTGGTTATGTTCCGCACACAAAAGGTGGCAAACACCCCCACCCCATGCCCATTCAGTGAGAGCACCCCCACCCCTTCCTTATTACTCTCCCCCCCCCAACTTGAATTGAAATAAGTTTTTCTCCTGTGTGGGCATGTATCAGATTGTCTACTGGTTTCATATTAGTACTGAGTACATTGGATAATTGATTTTCCATTCTTGTGATACTTTTCTAAGAATAATTTGTTTCAATTCCATCTAGGTTATTATAAAAGATGTGAAGTCACTATCTTCATTATGACTGAATAGTATTCTATGTTGTGCATGTACCACAATTTGTTGATCCATTCCTGAGTTAATGGATATTTGAGTTGTTTCCACATCTTGGCATTTACAAATTGAGCTGTAATAAACATCTAGTGCAAATGTCCTTATAATAAAATTATTTTTCTTTTCTTCTGGGTAAATGACTTGTAGTGGAATAGTGGGGTCAAATGGGAGATCTAATTTGAGATCTTTGAAGATTCTCCATTTTTTTTTTTCAAAGAGGCTGTATGAGTTTGCAGTCCTATCAAAAGTGTAGAATACTCGATCTCTCTCCACATCTGCTCCAACATCTGCAGTTTTGGGACTTTGTGATGTGGGCTAATCTTACTGGGGTTATGTGATATCTCAGGAGGTTTTGATTTGCAATTCTCTGATGAATAGGGACAATGAGTATTTTGTCATATGTTTGTTAGCCATTTGTCTGCCTTCCTTAAAGAAGGTTTTTGTTTTTGTTGTTGTTTTTAATAGTGGGGATTCATTGAGGGTACAAAGAACAAGGTTACCCTGATTGCATTTGTTAGGTAAAGTCCTCTTATAATTATGTCCCATTCCCAAGATGTGTGTCACAAGCCATGACCTCCCACCCCCTTCCCTCCTTCCTTCTGTACCCATTTCCCCCACCCCCCCACCACGTACTTGGTCATCAATTGTCTTCATATAATAATTGATTCTTGCTTCTCCATTCTTGTGATGTTTCACTAATAATAATGTGTTCCACTTCCATCCAGTTTAATACAAAAGAGGTAAAGTCTTTTGGCTGAATCCAAAAAAAGATGTTAAAGGAGTATTAATCCACTCCTGGGTTGGTGGGTATTTAGGCTATTTCCACATTTTGGAGATTGTAAATTGAGCTCTGATAAACAGTCTAGTGCAAATGTCCTTATGATAAAAGGATTTTTTTTTTCTTCTGGGTAGGTGCCCATAAATGGGATTGCAGGATCAACTGGGAAATCTAGTTTGAGTTCTTTGAGGATTCTCCATACTTCCATCCATTTCTAAGATACAACATATCCCAGGATATGAATCAAACCTCAACAAATTTAAAAGAATAGAAATTTTACATTGTATATTCTCAGACCACAAGGCATTAAAGGTGAAACTCAAATGCAACAAAAACGTTCATCCCCACACAAAGCCATGGAAATTAAACAACCTTATGCTTAATGATAGTTGGGTCCAGGAAGAGATAAAGGAGGAAATTGTCAAATTCTCAAACATAACAACAATGAAGCTATAAGTTACCAAAACCTGAGGGATATAACAAAAGCTGTCTTAAGAGGGAAATTTATCACATTAATTGATGACAACTGAAAAGGAGAAAGAGAGTGCATTAACAAATTCATGAACCTGAACCATCTTATGGAGATGAAAAAAGAACAAAAATCTAATCCCAACCCAGCAACAGAAAATAAATGACCAAAATTAAATTAGAGATTAATGAAATTGAGAGCAAGAATCGTTCAGAAAGTCAATGAAACAAAAAGTTGGTTCTTCAAAATAAATAAATAAAATCGATAAACTTTTCAGCCAGATTAACTAGAAACAGAAAATCTCTAATAACCTCAAATAGAAATGATAAAGGGGAAATAACAGATGTCACAGATATACAAAAAATTATCTCGGAATACTACAAGAAAATCTATGCTCAGAAATTCGACTATGTAGAGAAAATGGATCAATACCTGGAATCACACCCTCTCTGTAGATTCAGCCGAGAAGAAATAGATTTCTTGAACATACCAATTTCTTTTTTTTTTTTTTTTGCAGTTTCTGGCCTGGGCTGGGTTTGAACCCACCACCTTCGGCATACGGGACTGGCACCCTACCCCTTTGAGCCACAGGCGCTGCCCTGAACATACCAATTTCAAGTACTGAGATCAAAGAAACAATAAAAAAAAAAATCTCCCAACAACAACAAAAAAAATGCCCTGATCCACATGGCTTTACATCAGAATTCTATCAATCCTTCAAAAAAGAGCTTATATGTATACTGCAGAAATTATTTCAAAAAATTGAGAAGAAGGAATTTTCCCCAACACGTTCTGTGAAGCAAACATCACTCTGATACCAAAACCATGGAAGACCCAACTAAAAAGGAGAACTTTAGCAGGCCTTGTAGTGGGTATCTGTAGTCCCAGCTACTCTGGAGGTTGAGGCCAGAGAACCACCTAAGCCCAGGAGGTTCCTGTGAGCTGTGATGCCATGGGACTCTACTGAGGGCAACAAAGTGAGACTCTGTCTCTAAAAAAAATAAAAATGAAAAAAAAATAAAAAGGAGAATTTTAGACAAATTTCACTAATGAATATAGATGAAAAATTATCAATAAGATTCTAACCAATAGATTACAACTACACATCAAAAAAAATATATACATCATGATCATGTTTGTTTCATCTAGGGATGCAATGATAGTTTAACACACAAATCCATAAATGCAATTCATCATATCAACAGAAGCAAAAACAAAGACCATATGATCCTCAAGAAAAATTGATAAAATTCAGCATCCTTTTCTAAGTACACTGAAGAATATAGGCATAAGTGGCATACACTGATTGAAGCCATCTATGACAAACCCACAGCTAATATCATACTGAATGGAACGGAAAGATTTTCCACTTAGAACTAGAACCAGACAAATATGTTCTTTATCTTCACTACTATTCAACATAGTTCTGGAAGTTCTAGCCAACGCAATAGAACAAGAGAAAGAAATAAAGGGCATCCAAATGGGGACAGAGGAGGTCAAACTCTGTCTTTGCTTATGATATGGTTTTATACTTAGAGATCCACAAAGACTCAACCATTAGGAGGTAATTTTAAAGATACTTCATTATAAAACATTTTCCCTTCATCTGCATAAAGGAGTTAGGACCAATTTTAATAAAAATATAAAGTATATAGAAAAACATCTAAAGCTGTTGGAGAAGAGGAAAGCATATATATTCAGTTTGGTTGTGTTTTATTTTTTTCCGTGTGAATTTATGGTAAACGAAGCAGTTAGGAGCTTTCATCTCTTTATAAAAATGTGTAGAATGTAAAATTTTCACTGTTAGAAATCTCATACTTGAAGGAAGCCTAAATTATCAGTGGCTTTATGAAGCAACATTAAACACAAATGTAAAAACAATGATATTTGTTTTGTCTGACTAGCTTGTTGCTAATAGTGTTCTCTTTCAGGGTATGAAACTTTCTGATACTATATTATTGGCTCACATTTTGTGAAATAGAAATTGCATTTAAGAATCGGATAGTCTCTTGTTTAGTGTTTAGTTCTGTGTACTTTTTTTGAAGTTTTATATTAATTAGGTATTATTATCAGTTGCAGTGGTGCCATTATGAATGTTTTCAGGCCTTGAAATAAATCCTGAATATTTTTTTCTTAAATAAACATACAACATTAAATTGTACAATTTCTAGAATAAAAACATAGGGAAAATGTTTTTGAGATTACCATGGGCAATAATTTCTTGAGTATGATACCAAAAGCACAGACAACAAATGTATAAAGGCCTAAGTCATAATGCATCAAACTAAAAATATTTTGCACTGCAAAAGAAACAATCAATAGAGCAAAAAGGCAACCTATGGAACGGGATAAAATATTTTTAAAAATATGCTCACCATATAAAAGACTTACCATCACTCTTAAATACACATAGGCTTTCAAAAAAATTCAAGTCTTTACATCATAGGATACCCCCATTGAACTAGAAATGAATGGTGTATGCTAAAACAACTACTAGCTTCAGTAGTTAACACACAAGCACGTGTACATACATGTACACATACACACTCAGACACATTCACATCTCCCAAACTTCAATTAGTGTTAATTGTCACTAACAATCAGAGGAAAGAAAATGTATCCCAATTACGAATCTATATGAAAGCGCCCTGAAGCCTGCAACAGTAATAGCAAGGCTTCCTCTGCAAAAGTAAACACTGTTGTGTGAGTGGGAGAAGAATATCTATCATTTCTTTCTATTTGTTTTCATAAGTTTTAAATTGCTCCTTCTCAAAAAATCATTAACTTTTTTGTTTATCATTTGTTTAAAGTTATGTTGGAGAAAGCTGTTATGCCCCCAAATCCTTCCCTCCTAATGTAGAATCTTGTACTTAACAGATGGGCTAAAGCACTTTACAAATAATTCCAAATTGAAATGTGCTTATGTGGTACTTAAATGAGACATTTTACAAAAATAAAAATGGTGTATGTTGATTAGAATCTAACCTATTTAAGCCACTTTTTTAGTAGTTGTTTTCAGAGGGTTAATATATTCGTTTTGGAGGATTATGTGTTTATATCAGACAGATTTTTACTTTAATCTTAATGCAAAATCTTTTTTGTTTGTTTGCATAATAAGTCTAGGGGAAACAATTACCATGATACATTTGATTATTTTAAAAGTTGTTCTGGAAAAAAATTATCTTTCATCTCACTCTTTAAATGTGTTTACATTAATAGGTGAAGTAATCTGGACCCAGATTCAAGTACAGTTTGGTAATGACAGCTTCTAATAGCATGTTTCTTCCAGAACCAATGGCCTTTGAGAACTCATTAAGCTCTTACTACTTCTCATTGCTTTGTTTTAATTACTTGCTGATATTTAATACTTTATTTTCCATTTCAATTATCTCTATATAGCATATATATGGCAATCAAAATGTGACAATATCATTTTTATTGATTTGCATCAAAATATGCTATGCTCTTAAGTTTTTACAGGAGAAGTACTAAGTTTACTATCTGTTAACTCTATTACATGGCACATTTTTATTATAATAGCTTCCTTGAAAATCTATCGAAGGAACTCACCTCTCCATGAAAATTATAATAATGATAGTACTAAGTGCAATTAATTATTTATGACCCAGTAAAACAGAACACTGGGCATTGACAAGTTTTGAGGTTTTGTATATATATTACCTTGTTTAATTACCCAATAACCTTATAGAGCTGCAATTTGTTAACATGTTAATAACAGTTTTACTGGTAAATACATCAGTTTAGAGAAATCAGATTGAGAGTTTGCTGAAATGAAGAGACAACATAAACAGAGACAGTTGATTTCCAGTTGAATTATTAAGTCTTTAATCAAAACAACACATGGTAAAAGATTAAAGATTTCAGCTTTCCAAATGTGGATTCTTGTATAATTCTTTTTTGGACACAGATTATCATCACATTTGGAACAATTGCATGATTCTATAACAGTAGGAGCATTGAGTAGAAAAGGGAGACATTTTCAGCTAAATGTAAGAAAGATTTTTGGTGATTCAAATATGTAATGAAGTATCATTTAAGAGGTTCAAATAAAAGCTGAAAAAGTACTGGAAGAGTAGGGAGGAATTTGGCATTTGCAGAATTTAGGCTACTTACTTTCTTTGGATTTTTTCAACTCTAATGTTCTAAAATAATAGGATCATATTATAGTTTGTAAATTGAGTATATTTAGAACATTTACTTGATATTTTAAGACAGATAATTTCCCTAGTGAATACCATATGTTTTTACAGGCAAGTAAATTGAGAAAATAGTTCAAAGAATGTAAGTAAAATGTGCATCATGCTGAGTGGGAATTTGTACTTACTTCATTGAGTTTGGGAAAATATACATACAAATTAACTCATACAAGACTTTGCACAGAGAATAACATTTGCAATGTTCAATGTCTTATTCTATATAAAAATACAATTATTTTGAAGGTTAAAAGATAACATCAGAAGCATCAGATGATGAAGGAGAAGATTATTAAGACCCCAAATGACCTGCAAAATCAGAATTGTTCAGTTTGGTTGGACTGCTCATGGATTTGGTAGCTGTTTAAAAAAAGAAAAAAAAAAAAAAGATAGCTGTGATACAAACCCCAGGAAACCCACCCACCTAAAGAGCCAAGGAATAGTTCCTGTGACATTCCACCTTCCTCTGTTTGGTAATCCACCAGCAAGCTTGGGGACTTCACCCCAACAAAATTGTAAGCCTTGTTAGGTTTTTGTGTGAGACTCTTGCTGTAGCATGGATAGCTGTGATTGGTGAGTCAACTGTCTGTGGCTACCAGTTACGCTGAGATTGTAACAGCATTTTTACTTTCTGTACAACAAAAAGGCTTTGTAAATAAAATCTTAACATTAAAAAAAGATAACATCAGTAAATAATATAGTCTAGTTTTTAGAGGTTGCCAATAATTTAATTGTGAAGAGTACATTTAGAAAGTATGCACTATCTGTACATATTCAATCCCCCAGGACATTTTTGCACTCTACCACCAGTATGCATATACATAGATCTTATATCTATGCTTCATATTCAGGAAAGAAAAAGAAAGTGTTCCCAAATGACCATATAAAGCATATAAATGAAAATTGAAATTTATGAATATGTGGAGCCATGATATACTAAATTTAAATTTTGTTATTTTTTTCTCACATGGCCAAATTGTAAACAGGGTTATTTAACAAAGTGACTTTGGTTTGTCTGAATTACCTTTCAGAATATTCTGGAACGTGACTCAGCAGCAGGCTTTGCCATTGACTGAAACTAGAGAAAAGCACTCTAAAAAAAAAAGCAATTGTTCTGTGAGAGTCCTCTGTGGGAAGAAGAAAGGAACAACGTGTTGAAATGTAAATTTCGTTCAGATTGTTACAAATCCTGCCCTACAGGGATTTGCACTTTTCAGAGGAACCTTCTATATTTACTACTCCACTTGTTAAATTGTAACTGGCTAGGCCAGGATTTGTCAAATGATCAAAGAACTGTCACCAAATGATCAAAGAACTGTCACCAGGGTGCTAATGCAGGCATGTGCCCACCCTTGTCACATTGTACCCCTTTCTATATAATACTAAAAGAGTATATCAAGAAACTAGTGTGGGAAAGACTATAAAACTGCAGCTTTTAAAATATTTCCAATGTCTTGATACTGCAAAAATATAATCACTAGAATCATTTTTAAGTTGAAAACCAGGTATATATTCCACTGTACATCATCCATATCCCTTTTTATACCCCATTCTAATGTATTTATAAAGATAAGTTAAAGAAAGTGTGTGAATTGGGGTGGCACCTGTGGCTCAAGGAGTAGGACACTGGCCCCATATACCAGGTGTGGCAGGTTCAAGCCTGGCTTCAGCCAAAACGAATAAAATAAAATAAAATAATAAAAAAGAAAGTTTGTGAATAATTTTGAATTCAAAAATAATTTAAAAGGCAAATTCTTTAAAAGAATGATAACTTATTCTCAGATGCAATGGTATTGAGGTAATGCATGGACTGGTACTAGGATTTGTATGAACCTCAGAGATATTTCCTCATGAGCATCCGATACTGGGTAAATCATATTATCCCCTAATGTATATATTGGCCAATTGTTATGTACACTTGTGGCACTTTAGTAGATTTCTTAAGTGTTTTCCAGGGCCTTATAGAATTTTATCAGAAGCTTCTAGTAGATGAGATGAAAAAGGGTTTTCTGCCCTTTCATTTCCATTTCCTCCTGTCAACCAGAACATCTGATTGGTCTTCTTTGATCAGATTCATTTGTAGTATTTCCACATAAAAAAGAACTGTATAGTTAATATAAACAGATATACTGCACACATAAGTACACATATACACATACCAATTGCATATGAGCTTGACATTGTTACCTCATCTATAATGTGTGTCAGTCGGCCAATAACTCTGATATTTCATTATAACTCTAGGAAGGTTCATAATTATAAGGGAAAAGTATTTGTATCTATATTCATATCTATGTCCATATATGGAGATTTAAAATTAGTTCAGATTTAGCTGATTAGAAACCTATCATTTCTTTTGGGGGGTAATGAACACACTTCTATTATTACCTAGTATTTGTGACTGCTATACTTGATGCAAAAAGCCATAGAATTTTCTAAAAAGCAGACTTAAAAACAAACAGACATTCTTCAGAATGGGAAAAGACATTTGTATGTTACAAATCTGACAAAGAGTTGATATGTCGATATCCCGAGTGTATAGAGAACCAAAATTAATCAACAAAAATAGAGCAAACAATAGCATCTAGTACTTGGCAAGAGAGATGAACAGAACCTTCTCTGAAAAAAGATAGACAAAAAGCATACAAACAAGTGATAAAAAAGCTGATCACCCTTAATTATGAGATAAATGCAAATCAAAAGCATGCTGGTATACTACCTAACCCTGGTAAGTATAGCCCACATCACAAAGCCCCAAAGCTGCACACCTGGCCCGGTTGTGGAGAGAAGGGAACACTTTTACATTGTTGGCAGGATTGTAAGCTAATACAGCCTCATTGGACAAAGTATGGAGAATCCTGAAAGAACTCAAAATAGAATTTCCATTTCATCCCGCAATCTCATTACTAGGTATCTACCCAGAAGAAAAAAAGTATCATTTTATCATACAGACATTTGCACTAGATTGTTTTTATCATAGCTCAATTTACAATTGCCAAGATGTGGAAGCAACTCAAGTGCCCATCAACCCAGGAGTGGATTAATAAACTTTAGTATATGTATACCGTAGAATACTACTCAGCTGTAATAAAAGACTTCTGGTTTACATCTTTGGTATTAACCTGAATGGAGTTGCAGAATATTCTCCTTAGTAAAGTCATAAGAATGGGAACACAAGTATCCAGTGTGCTCAATACTAACATGAAGCAAGTAGATGAACAAATACACCTCCACACAGAAACAACAAACAAACAAACAACAATCCCCCAAATTAAGTGAAGTTGGGGAAATGGAGAGGAGAGATGGGGGAATTGGTGTGCTCCCACCTAATGGGCAGATTATAAAGGGACATGGCACAATAACAACAGGGGCTTCACCTAACAAATGGAAACAAAGTAACCTAATTGTAACCTCACATTAACCTGAACATTTTTTTAAAACTGACATAATTTGATTTATGATATGAATGATATCAATTTGACCACTGTGTATGAATAGAATATAGATTGTCAATTACTAAAGTGCGAGAGACCAGTGCCAAACTTCCTCTACAGTGGAGGTACAGTGGCTTGAACAGTATGATCGTACTGGGAGGGATGAAAAGTAGTTGTGTTATGCCTGTATCTACAAGTAAAAGACTAGACTTCCAAAAGATTAAATATAGCATGTAGCAGCAATGGAGACACCAATAGTTAAAATTATACACAATCTGCCCAAATGCCAGACAAAGAACAAATAGACCTTGTAGGTACAAAAGTCACAGGGGGAAAGGAGAGTAACTGAATAAAAATTGTCTCAGGGAAGGATGATGACAATAACTGAGATTGTGCAATTGGGAAAACAGCTTAAATGTTTGTTTGTGATAATTTTTTTACCTGCAAACCTTAGGTTTTTAACCTTAATATTTAAAGCAGCTTAAATATTCTACTTTTAAAAAAACAAATCCCCTACTTATTGGTTTAGAATAACTTTTTCTAAATAATGACTATTACAGACTCATAAATCCTGAAGCAAGAGTCAGATAATCCTGGCTAGGAACAGGTCTGATGACTCAATTTGACATCTGTGGAATGTTTGGTGATACATTTTGAAGCCAGTAGCTTGCCTTGTGGTAGTGGAGCAGGCCCAATGTAACAAAGCAAGTTTAATTGGGAAAACAATAGTAAGTAAAGAAAGAATAACAGCTGGAATCAGAATACAAGGCGATGTACATTTTTTGTATACCTGCTTATATTCTGAATCTAGGTCACTAAAATATGTGAGACTCTATTTTTAATAAGAATAGCATTACTTGAAGTTTATATATTTAATATTCAAGAGTAGTTTTCTTGTTTAAAATATAGCCTTGGGGACATAAACTAAATAAAAATTAAATTATAGGAAATCTCTAGAAGAATGAGAAGATTTCATGTTATATTTTTAACTCTATGCCATGGCCATATTTAATTAAGAAATATGTTGTACTTTTCTTTTTTTTTTGGCCAGGGCTGGGTTTGAACCCTCCACCTCCAGCATATGGGGCTGGCGCCCTTCTCCTTTGAGCCACAGGTGCTGCACATTGGGTTTGAACACAATAATTAGGAAAATGCCATGAAGGCTATGTTAACCAGTTCGGTGAAAATATTTCAGACTGTATATGAAACCAGCACATTGTACCTCATGATTGCATTATTGTATACAGCTATGATTTAATAAAAAAATAATAAAATAAAAGCAAAGAATTATGTTGTACTTTTTATAAGTTGTGCATTCTCACCATACAAACACACACACACACACTGACACAACCTAAAGATTTTTATATTCCCTGATAGAGTTCAATTCTAAAAAAAATAGAACATATTTTCAGAATTTTAAAAACAAAACAATTGGTAAGGATAAAAACTTTGAAAGTATGATTATTTCTGAAAAGAATAGAGAGTAATTTTTCATAATTTGTTAGGGCAAGAATCATTATGTCCTATGCATTTTTCTCTTTGATACATTCTCCCCACTATTTTCCTCAAAACAGTGATTTCACACTACTACTCAATTAACTCATAATACTCAGGTTTGTAATTTAGGTCGACTTCAGCTGGACAATTCATTTGACACTGAGATCCCTCGTTTTTGTGGTCAGTTGTGGGCTGTGGGCTGGGTACTTCTCCTACTCAGCCTTGACTGTTTGCTGAGGCGCTTTGGATCAGAATACTAAACCAATACTGATTTTGACTTTGGGGCTTAACAGTGAGCAGAGGTTAGAAGGCAGTGAGCATACTGACAGGGAAAGCTGGACAAGCAGAAAGTTTTTGTTTTTGGAGCCTCTAGAAAATGTGACTATGTTTAGGTAGTACTTCCAATTTTTAGCTACTAGAACCCTTCTAAATGGTCCCTGTAATTCCCCAGATACAAGCCATATTTTCAAATCTTCCTCTGTTGTTTGCTTGTTTGTTGGTTGTTTTTTTCTTTTATTTTTTCTTTTTGCCTTTCCGTACTATTTTATTTTAAAATTAGTCAATTTAAAGAAATAATTATTTTGCTATGATAAGCTTCAGAATTGACAGTGAGGCTTTGTTTGTGTTTAATTTTTTAATCATTCCCCTTAATTATATTATAACAGTCCTTTTATATTTAAAATGAAAGTTTGGCCAATCACCTTTGAAAAACTAGTGTTCAATGCTAGTGCTGTGGAACTTCTTTTTCAGAGTATTCTCTGTGTAGTGAAGCAGCTCAATACAGGGCCAGTTCTCTTAAAAATGTCTTCTTTATGACCTGACCTGAAAATATACATATTTTCAGATGTCTACTACTGGTGTTTTTCCAAGACTCTGGCAAAATGATGAAAGAACCCTACTGAGTGAAGGTAGAGAAGAAGTGTTGGTGGGACTCTATTAGCTGATTTATTATCCCCCCACCCCACGATAGTTGCTAGATTGCTGTTTTCTGAAACTTCACAAGGCAGTGGGTTTCAAATGCTAATACTCTGGTTTGCTTTAAGGATTCCAATAGAAGTACTCCAAAAATATCCAATGACTTGTACTTATTTCCTCATAATAACGTGTTATCATTGGGTTTCCACTGGGATCTATCTTATATGGTGAAAGTTAAGATTAACAGTGAAGTGGCAGCCATTATGTCTAAGGTGGATGCAGGATAGCAGGTGCTATTGTGACTTGCACACATTGTTGCAGAAGTGCCAGCCTATCTTGTTAGCTAGTGACAGCAATTGGTCCCTTCACTTTCTGTGTCTCACCACATCTCCCGCTTCAACTTCTCTGAGTCCCAAGTCTTAAACATAGGCAGCTCCACAGTAAAGCGTCCCAGGTCCTTCTTTTGGTTGCCCACTTAGTCAAGACTGAACACAATGAGAGATGAGGCAGACCTCAATTTGTTCCCCTGGCTTCCAGGTCATCCTCATCTTCACCTCCTTGGCATCCAAATTTTCATTCTGTCTAATGATTTCTACTGATACATATAGACTTAGGGCCAAAGACCAGATGTAATGGTCAGATGTAACAATATTCAATAGAATTATTTACTAGCTGCATAGTTGCCTGAGATATAAAGTATAATTGCTCCCTATGATAAGTCCCTATTTCTATAACATTCATAATCATTATGCTTCCTTGATAAAACTCTTAACATTTAGGACATACACCACAGTGATTAAAAATTCACATTTTAGGATTCAACTTTCTGAGTTAACCACTTACTGGTCATGTGATCATGAGCAATTTCCATAGCTTCTCTGTGTCTCAGTTTTTGCATTTGGAAAACAGAAATGCCCCATTGTATCAACTAATATACTTATGTAGCTAAAATAACTCAAGAAAATCAGTATGAAACAACTAAACAGCGCCATTAAAAAGTGGGCAACAGACTTGAAAAGAAATCTTTCAAATGAAGATATACTAGAAAATAATTTTAAAAAAAGATACATATATTAATGGCCAAAAAGTCATTAAAAAATGTTCAGTCTCTCTAAATGTTAGGGAAATACCAATCAAAATCACATTAAGATATCACCTAACTCCAATGATAATAGCTCATATAAAAAAGTCCCAAAGCAACAGATGCTGGTGTGAATGTAGTGAGAATGGAATTCCTGTTCATTATTGGTGAATCTGCAAACTTGTACAACTTCTATGGAAAGTAGTGTTGAGATACATTCAAATAACTTAAAGTAGATCTACCACTTGATACAGCCATCCTACTGCTAGGTATATACCAAAAGGGGAAATAAAAGGTGATTTTATAAAAAGGACATCTACACTTGAATGTTTAAAGCAGCACAATTCACAATTGAAAAGATGTGGAAACAACCCAAGTGCACTTAATGAATGGAATAAAAAATGATATTGTAGGCATACCATAAAGGATGCATAAAATGAATGGTGATCTAGTATCATTTGTGATGACCAGGATGGAACTGGAACCCCTTCTTCTATAAATGAAACATCACAAGAATAAAGAAACGAACACATGTACTCAATACCACAAAGAACTAATCAATCAAAACTTAAGTGCACATATGGAAGCAAATCTCAAGGAAAATCATGAAGAGGGAAAGAAGAAAATGGGTATATTCACACCTATTAGATACAGTGCATACCATGTAGATGAAGGTAACACTTGCAACTTTGATTCAATCTGTACAAAAAATAAAATATGTAAACAAAACCTCCAACATTATAAAATTTAAAAATATATTTATTAGAGGATTCCACCTATAAAGAAATGTTAGGAATGACAGAAGGGGAATTTAGAATAAACATGATGAAAACACTGAGGGAAATAATGAAAACAATGAAGAAAACTGCTAATAAAGTGGAAAATAACCAAAAGGAAATTCAAACACAGAATCAAATAAGAGATGAACGACAAGAAGAATATAGAAAGTATATAATAGAGCTGAAGGAACTGAAGCGGTCAATTAGGGAACTTTAAGATTCAATAGAAAGTATCAGCAACAGGTTAGACCATGCAGAAGAAAGAATTTCAGAGGTAGAGGACAAAGTTCTTGAGATAACTCAGACAGTTAAAGAGGCAGAAAAGAAGAGAGAGAAAGCAGAACATTCACTGACAGAATTATGGGACTTTATGAAACTTTCCAACATACAAGTTATAGGAATCCCAGAAGGGGAAGAAAAATGCCCCAGAGAAATGGAAGCCACACTAGAGAATGTTATAAATGAAAATTTTCCATATATCACCAAAGATTCTGACACACTCCTTTCAGAGGGATATCAGACTCCAGGTCGCCTCAACTCTAACTGAGATTCTCCAAGACACATTGTGATGAACACGTCTAAAGTCAAAGACCAAGAAAAGATTCTTCATGCTGCCAGGAGTAAGCACCAGTTAATCTACAAGGCCAAATCTATCAGAGTGATGGCAGACTTCTCTAATGAAACTTTCCAAGCAAGAAGACAATGGTCATTACTTTAATCTACTGAAACAGAACAATTTCCAGCCCAGAATTCTATATCCTGCTAAGCTAAGATTTAAAATTGATGGAGAAATCAAATCGTTTACAGATATACAAACATTGAGGAAATTCGCCACAACAAGAGCAGCTCTACAGGAAATACTACAACCTGTTCTACACACTGACCATCACAATGGATCAGCAGCAAAGTAAAAACCCTGAAATTAAAAACAAAACCTAACTTCCACACTGATGCAAAAGATATAACTAACCAATGGACTCTCACAAAATTAAATGGATAAAATCCTACCACAACTATCAATTATCTCAATAAATGTTAATGGATTGAATTCCCTACTGAAGAGACATAGATTGGCTGACTGGATTAAAAAACGTAAGCTATCCATTTGCTGTCTGCAGCAAACACACCTGGGGTCAAAAGACAAATTAAAACTCTGAGTAAAGGGTTGGAAGACAATTTTCAGGCAAATGGAATTCAGAAGAAAAGAGGAGTTATAATCTAATTTTCAGATACATATAGATTTAAAGCAACTAAAGTCAAAAAAGACAAAGATGGTCACTTTATATTGGTCAAGGGAAAAATTCGACAAGAAGATTTTTCAATTCTAAATATTTATGCAACCAATTTAAATACGCCCAGATTCTTGAAACAGACCTTACTCCGTCTGAGCAATATGATATCTGATAATACCATAATAACAGGGATTTTAACACTCCTCTTACAGAGCTGGACAGATTCTCTAAACAGAAATTAAACAAAGATATAAGATATTTAAATGAGACCCTAGAACAACTGTGCTTGATAGATGCATATAGAACCCTTCATCCCAAAGATAAAGAATATACATTCTTCTCATCACCCCATGGAACATTCTCCAAAACTGATCATATGCTAGGACACAAAACAAACCTCAACAGAATCAAAATAACTGAAATTTTACCTTGTATCTTCTCAGACCATAAGGCAATTAAGGTGGAACTCAACTCTAACAAAAACGTTTAACCCCACACAAAGGCATGAAAATTAAACAACCTTCTGTTGAATGACAGTTGGGTGCATAAAGCAATAAAAGAGGAAATCATTAACTTCCTTGAGCATAACAACAATGAAAACACAAGCTACTAAAACCTGTGGGATACTGCAAAAGCAGTTTTGAGAGGAACATTTTTCGCTTTAGATGCCTACATTCGAAAAACAGAAAGAGAGCACATTAACAAACTCACAAGCCATCTTATGGAATTAGAAAAAGAATAACAATCTCAGCCTAAATCCAGTAGAAAAAAAGAAATACCCAAAATCAAATCAGAGATCAATGAAATTGAAAACAAAAGAATCATTCAGATAATTAATGAAACAAGGAGTTGGTTTTTTGAAAAAATAAATAAAATAGATAAACCTTTGGCCAGACTAACTAGAAATAGAAAAGTAAAATCTCCAGTAACCTCAATCAGAAATGATAAAGGGGAAATAACAACTGATCCCACAGAGATACAAGAGATCATCTCTGAATATTACTAGAAACTCTATGCCCAGAAATTTGACAATGTGAAAGAAATGGATCAAAATTTGGAATCATACCCTCTCCCTAGACTTAGCCAGGAAAAACTAGAGCTCCTGAACAGACCAATTTCAAGCACTAAGATTAAAGAAATAATAAAAACTCTTACAACCAAAAAATGCCCTGGTCCAGATGGCTTCACACCAGAATTCTATCAAACCTTCAAGGAAGAGTTTATTACCGTACTGCAGAAATTATTCCAAAAAATTGAGGAGGAAGGAATCTTCCCCAACACGTTCTATGAAGCAAACATCACCCTGATACCAAAACTAGGAAAACACCCAACTAAAAAGACTTTCAGATGAATTTCACTCATGAATATAGATGCAAAAATTCTCAACAAAATCCTAGCCAATAGATTACAGCTTATCATGAAAAAAGTCATACGCCATGATCAAGTAGGCTTCATCCCAGGGATGCAAGGCTGGTTTAGCATATGTAAGTCCATAAACGTTATTCACCATATTAACAGAGGCAAAAATAGAGACCATATGATGCTCTCAAGAGATGCAGAAAAAGCATTTGACAAAATCCAGCATCTTTTTCTAACTAGAACATTGCAAAGTATAGGCATAGGTGGCACATTTCTGAAACTGATTGAAGTTATCTATGACAAACTCACAACTAATATTTTACTGAATGGAATAAAAATGAAAGCTTTTCCTCTTAGAACTGGAACCACACAAGGTTCCAGCCCTCTGTCAACTTTACTATTCAACACAGTGTTGGAAGTTCTAGCCAATACAATTAGACAAGACAAGGAAATAAAGGGAATCCAATGGGAGCAGAGGAGGTCAAACTCTCCCTCTTTGCTGACAACATGATCTTATACTTAGAGAATCCCAAAGACTCAACGACAAGACTCCTGGAAGTCATCAAAAAATACAGTTATGTCTCAGGATATAAAATCAATGTCCACAAGTCAGTAGCCTTTGTATACGCCAATAACAGTCAAGATGAGAAGCTAATTAAGGACACAACTCTCTTCACCATAGTTTTAAAGAAAATAAATACCTAGGAATATACCTAACAAAGGAGGTGAAGGACCTCTATAAAGAAGATCATGAAATCCTCAGAAAGGATATAGCAGAGGATATTAATAAATGGAAGTACATACCATGCTCATGGCTGGGAAGAATCTACATTGTTAAAATGTCTATACTTCCCAAAGCAATCTACCTATTCAATGCCATTCCTATTAAAATACCAACATCATACTTCCAAGATTTGGAAAAAATTATTCTGCATTTTGTATGGAACCAGAAAAAGCCCCATATATCTAAGGCAGTTCTTGGTAATGAAAATAAAGCTAGGGGCATCTCCATACCAGATTTTAGGCTATACTACAAAGCCATAGTGGTCAAGCCTGCATGTTACTGGCACAAAAATAGAGACATAGACACATGGAATCAAATAGAAAATCAGGAAATGAAACTAACATCTTACAACCACCTAATCTTCGATAAACCAAACAAGAACATACCTTGGGGGAAAGACTCCCTATTCAATAAATGGTGTTGGGAGAATTGGATATCCACATGTAAAAGACTGAAACTGGACCCACACTTTTCTCCACTCACAAAAATTGATTCAAGATGGATAAAGGACTTAAATTTAAGGCATGAAACCATAAAAAAGCCTCAACGAAAGCATAGGAAAAACACTAGAAGATATTGGCCTGGGGAAAGACTTCATGAAGAAGACTGCCATGGCAATTGCAACAACAACAAAAATAAACAAATGGGACTTCATTAAACTGAAAAGCTTCTGTACAGCTAAGGAGACAATAACCAAAGCAAAGAGACAACCTACACAATGGGAAAGGATATTTGCATATTTTCAATCAGACAAAAGCTTGATAACTAGGATCTATATAGAGAACTCAAATTAATCCACATGAAAAAAGCCAACAATTCCATATATCAATGGGCAAGAGACATGAATAGAACCTTCTCTAAATATGACAGATGAATGGCTAACAAACGTATGAAAAAATGTTCATTGTCCCTATCTATTAGAGAAATGAAAATCAAAACCACCCTGAGATACCATCTAACCCCAGCAAGAATGGCCCGCATCACGAAATCTCAGCAGATGCTGGCGTGGATATGGAGAGCAGGGAACATTTTTACACTGCTGGTGGGACTCAAACTAGTACAACCTTTTTGGAAGGAAGTATGGAGAAACCTCAAAGCACTCAAGCTAGACCTCCCATTTGATCCTGCAATCCCATTCCTGGGCATCTACCCAGAAGGAAAAAGAATCTTTTTATCATAAGGACACTTGCACAAGACTGTTTATTGCAGCTCAATTTACAATCGCCAAAATGTGGAAACAGCCTAAATGCCCACCAACCCAGGAATGGATTAACAAGCTTTTCAGCCCCTAAAAAAAAAATAGAGACATTACATACTTTGTATTAACCTGTATTTAAGTGGAAGACATTATTCTCAGTAAAGCATCATAAGAATAGAGAAGTATGAATCCTATGTATTAAATTTTGATATGAAGAAAATTAATGACAATTAAGGTCACGGTGTGGGTGGGGGAAGGTGAGAGCAGAGAGAGAAAGAAAGAGGGAGGGGTGAGGAAAGGAAAAGTAGAGAGAGGGAAGGAGGGAGGGGGTGTGGCCTTGGTGTGTGCCACACCTTTTGGGGGCAAGAATGATTGCAAGAGGGACTTTATCTAATAAATGCAATCAGCGCAACCTGGCTTATTGTATGTACCCTCATTGAATCCCCAACAATAAAATATATATATATACACACATATTATTCATTGCTCTATGTCACTATAAAATATATAACCAGTAAATATTAGTTTTATTATTATTTACTATTTATGAAGCTATATATTATTTCAGAAAAGCGATATTTTAAATTAACCTTGCTACCTTCAATCAATTTGTTTCAATCTTCCTAATATTTGTGTAAAGTAACTGTATCAAAGTTTTTGTTCCTAATTTCAATGGGTCTCCTATAAATTCTCCTTAAGCTATTCACTTTAATTATCATTTGAGAGAGAGTGATGTAATCATTCAGGCTGAAGTAGGCAGTTTTTTGGGTTTTTTTGACACAAAGTCTCTCTCTGTCAGCTTGGGTAGAATGCTGTGGCATCATCATAGTTTATAGCAATCTCAAACATCTGGACTTGAGTTCATTGTCCTGCCTCAGTCTCCTGAGTAGCTGAGACTACAGGCATGTGCTACCACGCCTGCCTAGGTTTGTCTATTTTTAATAGAGACAGTGTCTCACTTTTGCTCAGGCAGGTCTTAAACTCCATCTGCCTTGGCATGAGCCACTAGACCTGGCCCAAAGCAGCTATCGATTAAAAAATTCAGAAAACCTGTTCCTCCAGCATTTAGCACAGCGCCTGGCATACAGTACCATGCAGCATGTTTTTTTAATGTATTAATAGGTTATTCTATTTAAATTATGTAATGATTGATAATCATAATCAATAAACCAACTCTAAGTTTAAGAAAAATTGTGGAATATTAAAAATAGACTTTTTCAAAAATAGAGCTTAATAACCATTACTCCTTATACTAAGAGATAAAAAGGGTAGCTGTGCTTTGTTTCCATCTTTATATAATTCTCTTCATTTATATCATCCTCTCTATGCCTTTGAATATGCCTTGAGGCACACTTTAAATTCTATGTCAAAAACATGAAAGGAATAGGGCTTGTTGAATACTGCTTCTGAAATAAGAGGGAGGACAATTATACTTGTATTTTAAGCCAGAAAATATCTCCAGAATCTCAGCTGACTAAATTAAATGTAAATTTCCAAATGCTTCTTACAGAGGTAACTATGTGCTACTCTAAGTCAACTGGTAAGATTTTTGTTTCTAGTTAGAAAAAAATGAATGTAGTGTTATATGTTTATTCCTATTGAAGAGGAACATCTAATATAGAATATCGTCTGTCTTATACAAAATGCATTACTTATCAGTTCATTTTGAAGTCTTCATTAATAATTTTGAGGAACAGTTGTCTTATAATAAATCAGTAATAATTCCTTTGCAGACAGATTATTTACTGATGAAGATGATCAATGACTTACTATACCATACTATAAAAGAAGAAACAAATACTTAATGGTTTAGTGACTGACCTCTTGGTTAGTCTAATAGTTGGCAGGTGTCTTAGTCTATTTAAGTTATTATAAAAGGCTACCATAGACTGGGTGGCCTTTTAAAACACATATATAAATGTGAGTCTGGAAAGACTAAAATTAAGGTGCCTACAGATTCGTAATCTGGTGAGGGCTGATTTTGTTTGTTTATTTTGTTGTTGTTCATTGGTGGAGGTCTTTTTCCTACGTCCTCATACAGCACAAGAGGCAAATGAGCCCTCTGGGAGAGAGGCACTAGCCCTATTCATGAGAGCCCCACCCTCATAAAATTATCACCTTCCAAAGGAACCATCTCTAAATACCATGACATTGGAGTTAGGTTCAACATATGAATGCGGGGACAAGTATTCAGTCTATGGCGTTCCGCCTCTGACCCCCTTAATTCATACCCTTCTCACACAACATCAACTCAAAAGCCTAAATCTCATCTAAATGTATGTTAAATCATATATAAGTGAGGCTTAAGTTACAATTCCTACTGAGGCAACTTTTCTTTAGTTGTTAACTTTTGAAACCAAACAAGTTATTTGCTACTAAAATACTATGGTGTGACAGGCAAAGGACATTCTTATTTCAAAGGGGAGAAATAAGAGTCTTTTTTATAAAATCTTTCCTTTGCTTTTTTCCAGAGTTTTTATCATTTCATGTCTTAGACTTAAAATAAAATTTTGTCAAATGTGAGTCAATATTTTTAAGTGGTGAAAGATGTGGGTCCAGATTCAGTCTTTTACAGTACCATTTTATAGCCTCATTTGCTGACTAGGGATTATTTTCCACAGTACATGTCTTGTTGTTTGTTTGTTTGTTTTTGTTTATCAAAGATCAGGTGGCAATATGAGTCTAGTTTTATCTTTGGGTTTTCTATTCTATTCCATAGATCTATGTCTCTATTTTAGTGCCAATACCATGATGTTTTGATCACTATAGACCAGCTGTTCTCAACCTGTGGGTAGCGACCTACAAGAACTATATTATAGGGTTGCAACATTAGGAAGGTTGAGAACCACTGATGTAGACTTATAGTATTGCCTGAAATCTGATAACATGATGCCTCCAGATTCATTTTGATTTCTGAGAACTACATACCTTACTCAGAGTTTCTTCTAGTTCCATATGAAATGAAGAACTACGTTTTCAAATTCTTCAAAGTATGACATTGGTGTCTTAATAGGGATTGCATTAAACCTGTACATAGAATGGTTTCTGTAGTACAGACATTTTAAAAATGTTGATTCCCACCAGCAATGAGCACTGTATGTTCTTCCATTTGTTAATGTCTTCTGCTATTACTTTTTTTAGGGATTTTATAGTTCCGTCTGTAAAGGTCTTTCACATTCTTTGTTAGTTATATTCCAAGATATTTCATATTCTTTAAATCTACTGTGAAGGCAATTGTGTCATTGATTCAATTCTCAGCTTGACTTTTGTTGGTGTAAATGGGACAAGATCAAAAGCTTTTGCACAGCTAAGGACACAACAAACAAAGCAAATAGACAACCTTCAGCATGAGAGAAGATACTTGCATGTTACAAATCTGACAAGGGACTAATAACCAGAATCTACAGAGCTCAAGCAAATCAACAAGATAAAATACCCAAGCAATCATGGAGCAACAAAAATAAGCAGAACATTCTCCCAAGACAGAAGAATGGTCAAAAAACATATTAAAAAATTATAATCATCCCTAAGTATCAAAGAAATGAAAATCAAAACCGCTTTGAGAGATCACCCAAACCCAGTGAGACGAGCCCACATCACAAAGTCCCAAAGCTGCAGATGCTGGCATAGTTGTGGACAGAAGGGAAGGCTTTTACACTGTTGGTGGGATCGCAAACTAATACAGCCTTTTGGGAAAGAAGTATAGTGGATCATTACAGAACTAAAAGGATATCTTGCATTTGATTCCACAATCTCATTACTAGTTATCAACCCAGAAGAAAAAATGTAATTTTCCAGAAGGACATTTGATCTAGAATGTTTATCAAAACTCAATTCACAATCACAAAGATGTAGAAACAACCCAAGTGCCCATGAGCCCACGATTACATTAATAACCTGTGGTCCAAAGGAGTAGGGCACTGGCTCCATATGCCAGAGTGGCAGGTTCAAACCCGGCTGTGGCCAAAAACGGCAAAAATAATAATAATAATAAAATAAATAATAAACCTTGGTATGGGTATACCATAGAATACTCTTCAGCTGTAAAAAGATGGAGACTTTACATATTTTGTATTTACCTGCATGGAATTGAAGAACATTATCTTTAGTAAAGTATCTGAAGAATGAAAAATACAAGTATCCCATGTACTCGAAACTAATTTGAAAGTAGTAGATAAACAACTATTGGTCCACATGAGTAGAAAATATAAATTCAAGAAGTAGGGAGGGAAGAAAGGGGAAAGGGACTCAGTAAGCTCCCACCAGGAGATATAATGTGGGCTCATATGGCACACCTTCTGGGTGAAGGACTCAAATACAGCTTGGATTTTTCTTTTCTTTCTTTCTTTCTTTTTTTTTTTTTTTTTTTTAGACAGGGTCTCACTATGTCACCCTCAGTAGAGTGCTGTGGCATCATAGCTCACAGCAACCTCAAAATCTTGGGCTTAAGCGATTCTCTTGCCTCAGCCTCCCAAGTAGCTTATAGGCACTGGCCACAACGCCAGCCTATTTTTTATTGCAGTTGTCACTGTTGTTTAGCTGGCCCCACAGGGTAGGGCAGGCACTGAGCCAACTTGTACTTTTCTTAAATGCTACCAGTGTAACCTTATATTAATCTAAAGAAAAAAAAAAAAAACGAGAAATAGAAAATAGAAAAGAAGTAGCAGGTCCTAAGCCAATCCAAAGATACATTTCATGAAATTCCTAAGTCTTGAGAATAATCCCTTTTTGCCTGATGCTCTGCCCTCCGGGGCCACCGGGATGGAGGTCCTACCTTCTGTGCAGACAGTGGAGGTCTGTCCTTCCACACCCACTGGGTTGGATCCAAAGTTTTTCCAAACAGAGGTTGGGCTCCCAAAGCTCTAGGCGGCACTAATCGCATTGTTTTGGTGGTTCCGCCCCATGGCTCTCAGCTGGGCCCTACCCTCATGGTTCCCTACGAAGTTTGGTTCCTCCCTTCTGAATCTAGGTGGAAGCAAGCATGCTGCCAGAACTCACGCCCAGGTTTTCAGCATCACAGGGACCTTGCCAAGGTCACTGCCTATGTCCTCCAGAGGGGCCAGCTCTGTGAACTCTGCCATATTTGGGCCTACGAGAGCTGCAGCAAGGGCATACAAGAAGTGCAACATTGGCGAGTGGGGAGTGTGGATCCTAATATGCGGCACGCAACCCGGTCCTGAGGTCATGGCTGGCCCCTTTTTTCATTCTTGTTTTTGAACAATAACTCCTGGCTTTTGTTCAGACAACTAGTCCATGTTAATCTCCCTATGACCTTAATGAAGATCTCCATGCTTCTGTTGTGAAGGCTGAATCATCTCCTTTTCAAGTGATGGTTCAGCCAGACTCATAGTGTTCTCTCCCAAACAGACTTTCTTATTCTTTGCAATATGGTTCGGATGAGAATTTTTTCAACAAGTTCTGCTTCCTCTCTCATTGGCAATTCCATCTTTTCATTTCTTCTATTTGCATTTTGGTATGCACAGTATGAGGAGCCAGGCCATTCTTTCAACACTTTGCTTAAAAATTTCTTCAGCCAAATATCTAATGTCATCACCCACTGGTTTTTATTTTCCAAAAAATGCTAGAATGTGAACACAATTTAGCCAAGTTTTTTGCAGCTGTATGACAAGCTCAGCCTTTCCTCTTTTTTTTTTTTTTTTTTTTTGTAGAGACAGAGTCTCACTTTATGGCCCTCGGTAGAGTGCCGTGGCCTCACACAGCTCACAGCAACCTCCAACTCCTGGGCTTAAGCGATTCTCTTGCCTCAGCCTCCCGAGTAGTTGGGACTACAGGCGCCCACCACAACGCCTGGCTATTTTTTGGTTGCAGTTTGGCTGGGGCCGGGTTTGAACCCGCCACCCTCGGTATATGGGGCCGGCGCCCTACCGACTGAGCCACAGGCGCCGCCCTCGGTCTTTCCTCTTGCTTCCAATAGCATGTTTCTCATTTTTCACTGAGACTTCATTAGAGTGGCCTTTATCATCCATATTTCCACCAACATTCCATTTAAAAGTAATTGTAAATTCTCTAATAATATTCAGGTATTCTTTGTATCATTCCTCTTTTCTTTCTCAGCCCTCAACAGAAGAGCAATTTGTCTGTTCAAGGTGATGTAGGCTTTTTTCTATCATGCACCTCAAAATCATTGCAGTTTCTACAAATTACCCAGTTTCAAAGCTACTTCAACATATTTTATTATTTGTTAAAGCAACACTCTACATCTCAGTACCCCTTTCCCATTGGTAGGACATGAGTTTTGCTGTGAGCCAAATCAATCATTCCTTTTTTTCTTTTTCTTTTTTTAGAGACAGAGTCTCACTTTATCGCCCTCACTAAAGTGCTGTGGAATCACAGCACACAGCAACCTCCAGCTCTTGGGCCTAGGCTATTCGCTTCCAATTCGCTTTCCCAAGTAGTTGGGACCACAGGCACCAGCCACAGTGCCCGGCTCATTCCTATTTTTGACTATGTGATTTAGGTATAATTCACCTACACAAGAGATGAGCCACTGACTTAAGCAAGATTCCCAAGGATTACATCATTTTATATTGCCTTCAGTTACATCTCAATTTAACCCAATAAGATTAAGGCAACCCACTTGATTGTTAGTGGTTGGAAATCATGATAATATATTTATTTTTTTTGCTTGTTTTCTTTCAATAAAGAAAGAAGCATTACTGACCATGTTTTTCCCTCTTGAAAAGCAGAGTGGAGAGCATCATCTGTATACAGAGTACTCATTCTGAGGATACCATTGGCCTTTGAAACACTTTGTTTGAAGTCAATTTTCCTCTATACTCTGTAAGATCTAAAATTTCCTTTTAGAGTTTTGATTTATTTGAAACATTTTGTACCTTTCCTTATCATTTTTTTCTAGTTTGAATGAGATTCTCTAATTACTGTTGATGGTAAGCAGAAAATAGCCTTAAAGATATCATGTCTTAATTAGTGGAACCTGTAAATATTACTTAATAAGGGGGGGGGGAAATGCAGATATGATTAAATTAACAAACTGGAATCTTGCAGATACACTTAAATAAATGAGTCAAGGAGATTATTCTAGATTATCTAAATAGGCTCTAAATGCAACTACAAGTGCCTTACAAAAGAGAGGCAAAAGTATATTAAATAGACACAAGAGGACAAGGTGATATAAAGACAGAGACAGAGACTGGAATGACTCAGCCAGAAGCCAAGGATCACTTCAGCAAAGAGAAGCTGAAAAAGAAAAGGAATAGATTCTCCCAAAGAGCCCTCAGAGGGAGTATGGCCTTGCTCAAGTTTTCATTATATCCTAGCTGTTAAGATCTGGTGGAGGGTAAACAGGTTGCAAGGAAGTGACTAAGGACAGAGAAGGGGTACCAAATTGTAGCTAGGAACCAAAATGTGGCTAGCCACTATTCCCTGGTGGGAACATACACAATAGGGAGCACCTGGTTACCTTACTGACCTAGGGCTCAATACCATCTAGTTAGCCTAGGATGGGTAGAGTTTTCATGAAGGATTTTAGAAGGACACATTCCTAGTAAGGAAACTGGTTTTTTTTGTTTTGGTTTTTTTTTCTGTTCAACATTTAACTTTAATCTAATCAAGTCTTTAGACCTAACTTACAGTTTCCCCAAAACATAACACATAAAGGGACAAGCTGACTAAGATCACAAGGAATCACAAATACAGAAGGTGAGTTGTTCTACGAGATAAGTCAGTGTTATGAGAAAAAGGGACTATTGTATATATATATATATATATATATATATATATTTTTTTTTTTTTTATTGTTGGGGATTCATTAAGGGTACAATAAGCCAGGTTACACTGATTGCAATTGTTAGGTAAAGTCCCTCTTGCAATCATGTCTTGCCCCCAATCTGTTATACATACAGCCTCATCCTGTCAATCATCCCAAAGATAGAAAAACAGCAAGCAATCCTAGCAGGAGAAAGGCACAGCAAACTAATGAAATATAATAGATTGTAGTGTGTGCTCAAACATCAGGGTTTTTCTCCATTTGTGGAGAATGATCCACTCTCTCTCTGAGATGTACTTTTGCTTTGCAATAAATGTGTGTGAATGCTTGTATCTGCAATCACTCCATCTCAGCTTGACTTAGTACCAGTACTAATTCTCCATACTAGGAACTGGGGGACCAGGGAACCTCTCCACCGACCTAACATAGTGATAAAAATTTTAGATGTATAGCTTCTAAAACAATATATTTAAAATGTATATATTTTTGGCACACTGTATATTTGTGTACATACATACATATATACACATTCTTCTCCTTTCTTTCTCTTTAGAGAGATAGATACTTAGCTAGATACAGAATTTTCATGCATTTTTTTTCAGAAATTCCTATGTTTTGAAGAGCTTTCATTATTTCTTTTTTTATTATTAGAGAAGTATCTGCATATGCTTTATGTTAAATTGCTTTTATCAGCAAGATCTTGTGATGTTGTACTGTTATTATGGCAGTGTCCCTTTAAATTTTTAATCTTTTGTTTTATTTCATCCCATTTATGTTTCTCAATGCTCAAATTATTCTTCTGACTTGCCTCATAATTTCCTGCTCTTCAGATCTCGTGAAGAGGGATCTTAAGAGCAATGTGTGTTTACATCTCAATATCAGTCTCTCCCAGAGACCATTCATGATCTTCTGCATATGGTTGAAACACACTTCAGATTCTGCAGTACAAGTATGAATTAGAATACATTTACATTAAAATAAAGTTGAAATTCAGGACCACTGTATTTCATCAAAATACAAACTAATTTTTGATGAATTTTTATTAGAATTTTCAGCACTTCTAATTAATTATCATTTTATAGAAAAAAAGATAGACACCCAACATAGTAACTCTGTATAAAGTTTTTTCCATCTAAAAATGTATCACATAAGAATGCAGTGAAAAATACATTACAATATCTCTTATTTAATTTTGGAGAAAATAAAAATACCAAATTTCCGAAACTAAAAATTGTGGTTAAAATAAGCTAAGTGTTTTATGTTCTTGTGACCTATTTTAATTTTACAGAAATAAAATGTGTGGTATTGTTCATCAGTTATGATATTTTTACATTTTGGATATAATCTCTAAACGAAAAATTAGAGGTCATGTAAGCCACAATGGCCTTTTTCAAACTTCTGTTTTTTGAATACTCTTAACATATCCTCCTTAGAACCACTGAAATTGCTGTTTTCTTTAACCGAACCATCTTCCCCAAGCTGGCCTTTCATTCCCTTCCTCACTTATTTTAAATGTCATTTAACCAACAATTTTATTTCCTCCAATTGTAATACTCTTCATACACAGAATCTTCCTATTTGGGTTTTATATTTTCTTTACACTAACTTCATAACATAATATACATTTGGGGCTTTTAAAAGTCTCACTCTCTCCTCCACACATTATCCCCCCTCCTAACGATGCATGTTAGTGTACAGGGCAAACGCCGGCTGTTTTATACACTGCTAAGTTTCCAGAAGTTAAGATGTAATGGGGGCCAAGTGAGGGCTCAATATTTTTTGTCAAATTAATAAAATGATGGCTTCCTTTAAAATGCATTTTTATTTAACAAATATTTTAACGTGAATATATACAAATATGTATAAATATCAAGATATTGAAAACTTACTCATAACCACTGGCTTTATTATATCTTTGTATCATTTATTACAGATGGTGATGAAATCCACTGGGTACCCCCGCCCAGTTCCACATACATTCATCACTTCTCAGTTGATAAATAGTACCATTAATTTTATATTTATATTTTACATGTAAGACTAATTTCTGCATCCATGCTATGCACACTACTGTGGTGCATGTTTTCACTTTTATAGAAATAGCATTATGGTGCATAGGACATGTTTCTCCAATCTACTTGCCTTTTACCTTCAACACTGCTAGATTTTTATCAGATATTTTTGAAGGTATATGTGCTAATATCTAGCACTATAATTTCTTTCGTTTCTTATTTTCTTTTCTTTATTATTAAATCATAGCTGGATACATTAATGTGATCATGGGGCACCATGCACTGGTTTTATAGAACATTTGACACATTTTCATCACACTGGTTAACATAGCCTTTCTGGCATTTTTTATTTATTGTGTTAAGACATTTACATTCTACATTTACTAAGTTTCACATGTACCCTTGTAAGATGCACCAGAGGTGTAATCCCACCAATCACCCTCCCTCTGCCCATCTCCTCCCTCCTCTCTCTTTCCCCCTTCCTCCTATTCTTAGATTATAACTGGGTTATAGCTTTCATGTGAAAGCCATAAATTAGTTTCATAGTAGGGCTGAGTACATTGGATACTTTTTCTTCCACTCTTGAGATACTTTACTAAGAAGAATATGTTCCAGCTCCATCCATGTAAACATGAAAGAGGTAAAGTCTCCATCTTTCTTTAAGGCTGCATAATATTCCATGGTGTACACATACCACAATTTATTAATCCATTCTTGGATCGATGGGCACTTGGGCTTTTTCCATGACTTAGCAATTATGAATTGGGCTGCAATAAATATTCTGGTACAAATATCTTTTTTATAATGTGACTTTTGGTCTTCTGGGTATAGACCTAGTAGAGGAATTATAGGATTGAATGACAGATCTATTTTTAGATCTCCAAATATCTTTCCAAAAAGAATGTATTAATTTGCATTCCCACCAGCAGTGTAGAAGTGTTCCCTTTTCTCCACATCCACGCCAACATCTCTGGTCTTGGGATTTTGTGACATGGGCTCATCTTACTGGAGTTAGATGATATCTCAAAGTAGTTTTGATTTGCATTTCTCTGATGCATGTTTAAAGATGATGAGCATTTTTTCATATGCCTGTAAGCTGTGCACCTGTCTTCTTCAGAGAAGTTTCTCTTCAAGTCCCTTGCCCAGCCTACGATGGGATCACTTCTTCTTTTCTTGCTTATACGTTTGAGTTATCTGTGGATTCTGGTTATTAAACCTTTGTCAGAGACATAACCTGCAAATATCTTCTCCCATTCTGAGGGCTGTTTGCTTGCTTTACTTCCTGTGTTCTGGCTGTACAGAACCTTTTTAGTTTGATGAAGTCCCAGTAGTGTATTTTTGAAACTGCTTCAATTGCGCAGGGGGTCCTCCTCATAAAATACTCACCCAGACCAATTTTTTCAAGGGTTTCCCTGCACTGTCTTCTAGTATTTTTATAGTTTAGTACCGTAAGTTTAAATGTTTAATCCAGTCAGAATCTATCCTAGTTAATGGTGAAAGGTGTGGGTCCAGTTTCAGTCTTCTACAGGTTGCCAGCCAGTTCACCCAGCACCATTTGTTAAATAGGGAATCTTCCCCACTGAATGTTTTTAATTGGCTTGTCAAAGATCAAATAACGGTAAGTAGCTGGGTTCAGCATTCTGTTCCAGACATCTATTTCTCTGTTTTTGTACCAGTACCATGCTGTTTTGATCACTACAGATTTATAGTATAGTCTGAGATCTGGTAGCGTGATTTCTCCTACTTTGTATTTATTTCTGAGTAATTTATTGGCTATTCGAGTTTTTTTCTGATTCCATATAAAATGAAGCATTATTTTTTCAAGATCTTTAAAATATGACAGTGGAGCTTTCATAGGGATTGCATTAAAATTGTATATTGCTTTGGGTAGTATGGACGTTTTAACAATGTTGATTCTTCCCAGCCATAAGCATAGTATGTTTTTCCATTTGTTAACATCTTCAGCTATTTCTTTTCTTAGAGTTTCATATTTCTCTTTATAGAGATCTTTCACGTCTTTTGTTAGACAAACTCCCAAATAATTCATCTTTTTTGGCACTACTGTGAATGGAATAGAGTCCTTAACTGTTTTTTCAGCTTGACTATTGCTGGTATATGTAAAGGCTACCGATTTATGAATGTTGATTTTGTAACCTGAGATGCTGCTTTATCACTTCTAAGAGTTTTGTAGTAGAATCTCTGGTGTTTTCCAGATATACAATCATATCATATGCGAAGAGTGAAAGTTTGATCTCTTCTGATCCTATATGGATACCCTTGATGGCCTTTTCTTCCCTAATTGCATTGCTATGACTTCCATTACAATGTTAAAAAGCACTGGAGACAATGGGCAGCCTTGTCTGGTTCCTGATCTGAGTGGAAATGATTCCAATTTAACTCCATTCAATACGATATTGGCTGTGGGTTTGCTGTAGATGGCCTCTATCAGTTTAAGAAATGTCCCTTCTATACCAATTTTCTTAAGTGTTCTGATCATGAAGGGATGCTGAATATTATCAAAAGCTTTTTCTGCATCAATTGAAATAATCATATGTTCTTTGATTTTTAATTTGTTTATGTGCTGATTTATACTTATAGATTTACGTATATTGAACCAGCCTTGAGACCCTGGGATAAAACCGACTTGGTCATGATGTATAATTTGTTTGATGTGTTGCTGGATTCTGTTTGTTAGGATCTTGTTGAATATTTTTGCATCTATATTCATTAGTGATATTGGTCTATAATTTTCTTTTCTTGTTGGGTCTTTTCCTGGTTTGGGGATCAGGATAATGTTTGCTTCATAGAACATTTTGGGTAGTCTTCCTTCTTTTTTCTACATTTTGGAACAGGTTGAGTAATATAGGTACTAGTTCCTCTTTGAAGGTTTGGTAGAATTCTGAAGTGAAGCCATCTGGTACCGGACTTTTCTTTTTCAGGAGATTTTGTATGGTTGATGCTATTTCAGAACTTGATATTGGCCTGTTCAACATTTCAACTTGATTCTGGCTAAGTCTTGGAAGGTGACGTGCTTCCAAGTATTGGTCAGTTTCCTTCATATTTTCATATTTCTGAGAATAAAGTTTCTTGTAATATTCATTAAGGATTTTTTGAATTTCTTAGGAGTCTGTTGTTATTTCATCTTTGTTGTTTCTGATTGATGAGATTCGAGATTTTACTCCTTTTTTCCTGGTTAGGTTTGCCAAAGGTTTATCTATTTTATTGACCTTTTCGAAAAACCAACTTTTTGAGTTATTGATCTGTTGTATTATTCTTTTGTTTTCAATTTCATTTAATTCTGCTCTAATTTTGTTTATTTCTTTTCTTTTAGTGGGTTTGGGGTTGGAGTGTTCTTCTTTTCCAGTTGCTGAGATGTCCCATTTAGTTGTTAACCCTCTCTTTCCATTCTCTGGAGGAAGGGTTGCAGTGCTATAAATTTCCCTCTTAGGACTGCCTTTCTGGTATCCCAGAGGTTCTGATAATTCATGTCTTTACTCTCGTTTTGTTCCAAAAATTTGGAAATTTCCTTCTTAATCTCATGTGACCCAGCTATCATTCAGCATAAGGTTATTTAACTTCCATGTTTTTGTATGAGTATGCAGATTCCTGTTATTACTGAGTTCAACTTTAATTCACTTTTGGTCCGAGAAGATGCAAGGAAAAATTTCTATACCGTTTAATTTACTGAAGTTAGACTTGTGACCTAAGATATGATGTATTTTGGAGTATGTTCCATGCGCTGATGAGAAGTATGTGTATTCAGTTTTGTTGGGATGAAATGTTCTGTAGATGTTTGCTAAATCCAAATGTTGGATGGTTAGGTTTAAGTCTAAAAATTTCTTGGCTCAGCTTCTTATTGGAAGATCTATTTAACACTGCCAAAGGAGTGTTGAAATCTCCAAGTATTACGGAGCTGGAAGAAATCAAGTTGCTCATGTCTGTTAGAGTTTCTCTTATAAATTGAGGTGCATTCTGGTTGGGTGCATAAATATTAATAATTGAAATCTCATCATATTAAGTATTACTTTTAACAAATATGAAGTGTCCATCCTTATCCTTCCTTATTTTGGTTGGTTTAAAGCCTATTGTATCTGCAAATAGGATTGCAACGCCTGCTTTTTTCTGCTTTCCATTTGACTGGTGTATAGATGACCATCCCTTCACCTTTTGTCTATATTTGTCTTTTAAGGTAAGGTGTGACTCTTGTATGCAGCAAATATCTGGCCTGAGTTTTTGTATCCAGTCAGCTAACCTATGTCGCTTTAAAGGACAGTTTAAGCCTTTCACATTAATGGAGAGTATTGATAAGTCTGGTGAAGTTTTGGGTATCGAGTTTTTCAAAAGTCCAGTGCACATTTTTAATCCTTTTGCCACTGTGGAAGTTGGAGTTTGAGCCGAAGTTTCTGAGTGAGTTTACTTTTGTGGTAGAGGATTGGGCTGGTCATTATGGAGGCTAGGTCTGAGAATATCCCGAAGAGCTGGTTTGGTTTTGTCAAATTTCTTCAACATATGAATGTCATTAAAGTATTTAATTTCTCCATCATAGATGAAACTCAGTTTAGCTGGATACAAGATCCGGGGTTGAAAGTTATTTTGGTTTAGGAGATTAAAAGTCTATGACCACCCTCTTCTGGCTTGAAAAGTTTCAGCAGAGAGATCTGCAGTCATTCTAATATTCTTCCCTTTGTAGGTAATGGATTTCTTATGTCTGGCTGCTTTCAGAATTATCTCCTTCATATTAACTTTAGTGAAGTTAATTATGATATGCCTGGGGGATGTCTTATTCAGATTGAGTCCTGCTGGGGTTCTGAAACTGTCTGCTATCTGCATTTCAGAATATCTTAGCATGTCTGGAAAATTCTCTTTCATAATTTCATGGAGTAGGGCCTCTGTGCCTTGAAAGGCCTCTTCATCACTTTCAGAGATTCCAATGAGGCAAATATTAGCCTTCTTCGAATTATCCCAGAGCTATATGAGAGAATGATCCATTTTTGCTCTCCATTTCTCTTCCTCTTTTTAGTTTGGGAGCGTTCAAAGGTTTTGTCTTCAATGTCATAAATCCTTTCTTCTCCTTGCTCCACTCTGTACATAATGAGGGATTCTACTGTATTTTTCAAATCTTTGAGGGCTGCAAATCCTTGCTTCAGTGCATCAAGATCTTTGGTGGTTTTGTCTTTAAATTAGTTAAATTCTTGAGACAACTTTTGAGTTGCTCCTTGAATTTCTAATTCCGACTTTTGAATTGTTCCTTGAATTTCTAATTCCAAATTAATTCCATTCTATTAATCTTGTTTGCAGTCCTAATTCTTAATTTGATTTCTGACATGTCGGCCAGCTGTTTATAAATAGGATCTTCAGTTACATCTGCCATATCTTTCCTTGGGGGGTTGATCTATTTTGGTTATTCATGTTACCAGAGTTTTTCTGCTGATTCCGCCCCATGATTATTTTACACCATTTGATTTTTCCCCTGGAGCTTTGTCGAGGACCTGTACAGTGCTATGGCCTGAGAAATGGGGGACCTGTTTGGTGTGGTGGGGCTAACTGGTTCTGTCTTGTTTTCTGCTGGTTTCTGTCCAACCCTAGTGAAACAGTTACTTTGGGTCGAAGTCTCAGCTGTGGAGAAATACCAGCAATTAAGTCACCCCACCCCCACAGGTAACAATTGGAAAAAGAAAATCAAACCTTTCTACAACCACACACCCAGGGCACCACCTGAATAGTCCTCGGGTGATTGGCTCAGTTCAAAAGGTCCAAATCAATTGTCTCAGTCAGCACCTGTCTCAGGTGGGAGAGTTTAAAAGGTCTCTGGGAACTGGATTTCAGGGGTCTGGTGACAACTCAGATATGGCTTGCTCTGGTGCTCTGTGAAGTTAGAAGGACCCACCCAACAAATAGATTAGTCTGGCAAGGTTGATGCCTCCTTCCCCACCTTGTGTCTCGTCTCACCCAGTCACTGATAGCCTTGCAGGGCTGTGACTCAGTTGCCTGTAGTGAACAGATACGAGGGGTTTGCACCTGCCTGAATCACAAGGAAATCTATATCTGCTCAGGCAGGCTGCTGCACTTTGCTTCTCTCTTTGCACCCAGCAGAGATAGGTGAGGCCTGACAACCTCGAGCACTTGATGAAGGCTGGGTGGTGTTCACTCAGTTCCAGCCCCGCCCCCGATTGATGTTATTAACAGAACAGAACAGAACAACTTTGCAGGAATTTGTTTCTGTCCCTGCTAAATTTCCCTGCAGAAGAGCTGCTGTTTTGAGTTCCCAGGGCCTGAGCCTCAGGCCCTGTCTTTGTTACTGCATATTTGTATTCAGTTAGCTGGCAGTTCTAGTCTCCTGCCTTCCTTTGTCTGATTATCCCCTGAGGGCCGGGTGCATCTTAGGCTCAGTAAAGCTGTCCTCTGGGTCAGCCCTGCCCTGGGAATTTCCTGGCTCTGCACATGCGTTTTCTAGTCCCCGCTCTCCACCCAGGCTGCTACCACCTCAGGCAAACCCTTTACTCATGGGGCCTGCATTTCCATCCCAGATTTGTTCCACCGTGGTTGCCACCTGAGACGATGCCCAGCCTCCTCTGGTTGTCCAGAGAGACGGGGTGTGGCTTCAGAATATCCAGGAGTGAGCCTTATTGTTGCAAAAAAATGGCTGCTGTTCTGTGCTTCAGGCACCGCCGCTCCAGTGTGGTTCCCTCTCAGCTGACCGTCCTCTCCTCACTCCCATGCTGCATAATCAGCACTGACCTGCTGCAGTCTAGGCCCTGTCCACACCCCTCAAGAAATCATCCAAGAATCTGGACTCCTGTGGGACAGGGCTCCAGACCTCAGAGTGAGAGTGGAGGGGAGTGCTGGGAGCTCAGAATTGCAGGTGGAGAATATATACAGTTTTATACAATTTTATGCCTGGCAGGAGAATGCCGTGGCACCCTAGTAGGGGAGGTAGGTCCAGTTTTTAGAGGGTCTCTCCTGTGGAGTGTAGTGGGAGGACCTTTGAACTCTGATCATTTGTTTGTGTGGCACTCTGAGCTGTTCTCATAGGGGAGGGGACTCCTGTCTGCTTGGTGATGTATTTTGTACCTTTTGTTTGTATCCTTGGGGTCGCAGCTCACCTCAGCAGGGTTGATGTGCATTCTTCGACCTTCTCTCTTGGTGTAGCTCTAATCCAGCAGGTTAATTGCTTAATTTCTGTCCTTTAACTCTCCTTCTGGATGGGAGCCTCTGTGAAAAGCTGGCTTCAGTGAGCCATCTTGTCTCTGCCCCTCTTTTTCTTATTTTCTTGTTTTTTGATATTTTAATTTTGTCTATATAATAGACATTAAATAGCTATTTTTTGCTTTTTAAATTTATATCACCCTAATTATGGGTGAGGTAAATCTTCATATTTATGTTGTATTTACATTGTATTTCTTCTTCTGAGATATAGCTCTGAATTGCAATATGCTTTGTTCATTTATTACTTTGTCTTTTTTTGTAAGAAATCTTTAATATTCTGGGTAAAATTTCTTTGTTGGTAGCAATCACTGAAAACCGATGCACTGAAACTGTGTCTTAATTTATAATTTTACTTATGATACCTTTGTTACACAGAATAATTTAAGTTTTAAATAGACTCATATCTTTTCAAAATTAGCATTCTTTCTAATGTGCCCAAAAAATCCTTGCCTATCACATAGTCAAAAATTAAACTTGTATTTTTTCTTCTAATTTTACAGAATGTCCCAAAGGTCACCTATAAGTCACTAGCCATAGGGAAAATGTTAAATTGTAGCTAAATGTATCTTTATTTATAAAATATTTATTACACAATTTCACAAAGAGGTAGCCAACATGTAGAGAATATTTTTTAAATATTTTGTGAAATTATATGGTGACTTTTTTTTTGACGCTCTCTTGTTTTTTCTTTTTATATTTAATTTTTTTAAACTTCCAGTTCTTGAAATTTATAGTTGAATCTGGTGTAAAGTGAGAATTTCACTTAAGTTTTTAATATGGATAACCAGTTGCTTCAGCAATCTTGAATGATTTAATGAACAGAATACTCAAAACCTGTCCACTGATTTGTCATTAGTAATGCTAATTTTTAAATGAATTAAGTTTCCACATATGTGTAAATCTTTTTCAGGGTATGCATTTTTTTTTTCACTATTTGAAGTGTGTATTCTTGAGTTAGTATTATTAGGCTTAAATGCTATAATTTTATAGTCATCTTCATGGATCAAGTTTCAGTGCCTTTTTCTCCACCTTGAAGACTATCTGCACTGTTTTATTTCATAATTCTTTCATATGGCTTTTAAACATTGCATGAAATGCCATTTAATTTGAATTCTTTGCTTAGGCCATTATAGTGAAGAGGTATTCTTTACATTTGTTTTAGATTTCTTTTGGTTTCATGACCTACATTTAACACTTTTATACACTTTGAAATAATTTTTGCATGTGGCCATCCAATTTTCCCAGTCCCATTCATAAACTAGAGATTCTTTCATATTACCACACTTCAAAGTGTATTACAGGGCTATACTATGTAGTATCCAAAACAGCATGGTGCAATAATAGAGACATAGACTAATGGAATAGAACAGAGAACCCAGACATAAAACTATGCACATACCTCCAAATTTTTGTTGGTTTTCTATCTGAATAATATCACCATTGCTGTTAATGAGATCTTGAAATCCTTGGTATTATTATACTATAGTTTTTCTGTCCCTTTAAGTCTATCAATATTTATTTTACATCTTCAGATGCTATGGGATTAATTACATACATATTTTCAATTGCTATATCTTCCTTCTGCATTGACCCTTTTATCCATATGTCATGGTTTTTTTGTCTTTTTTTTAAGAATTTTTAATTTAAAGTTGATTATACATTATATAAGAATAACCTTTTGTGCACTTTTATGGTCTGCATTTGTATAGAATATTTTTTCTCCTTACTTCATTTATAGTCTGTGTATGTCTTTATAGGTGAAATTATTTTCTTGCCAGCAAGATATAGCTGGAAGTTTATTTTTTTATACATTCATTCATTACATTTCTTTTTTTAATTTCAAAATATTGGGGCGTTACAAATGTTTTGTTATATTGTTTGAGTCAGAACTATAATTGCACCCATCATTCAGATAGTGTTCATTGTACCATTTAGGTTGGTTCTTGCCCCTTCCCTCATTGATCCTGCTACTTGCTATCTGATGACTTTTACTCCCTCTGTGTACTTGTGTTAGTTCCCAATTTATGAAAGACTACATGTGGTGTTTGTTTCTCCATTCTCAAGATACTTAGATATTGGTCTCCGTTGTTTTCCAAATTGCTGCGAAAACCATTAATTCATCTTTATTTATGTCTTGGGTAGTACTCTACCTTTTGTTAATCCACACATGAATTGATGGACACTCGTATTTGTTCTACATGTTTCCAATTTTTAATTGTGATGCTATATACACTCAAGTGCAAGAGTCTTTTTGATAAAATTACTTCTTTTCCCTGAGGTACATACCCAGTAGTGGGATTGTTGGATCGAATTATAGATTGACTTTTAGTTTGTTGAGAAATATCCCTACTGTTTTCCATAGTGGTTTTACTACAACAGTTTATAAGTGTTCCTTTCTCTCTGCATTCATGACAGTATGTATTGCTTTTGAACTTTAATAAATGTCCTTTAGCATGAATGAGGTGATATCTCATTGTAGTCTTACATTTCCCTGATGATTAGTGGTTTTTTTTTTCACATTTTTTTTCACATTTTTTTCTGCCGTTTGTTTATCTTCTTTTGAAACATTTCTGTTTGTATTTTGCACACTTTTCTAATTTTTTTCCCTGATGATTTGTTTGAGCTTTTTGCAGATTCCAGGTATTAGCTTTTTATCACAACCTACTGTATATTTCTTTAATTGGAGAATTTAGTCCATTTACATTCAAGGTAATTTTTGGTAAAGACTTACAATTGATATTTTGATTCTTGTTTTCTAGTTGTTTTGTAAATCTCTTCTTTCTTCTTCTTCTCTTACTGTCTTCCTTTGTGCTTGAGTGATTTTCTGTAGTAGTATATTTTGATTTTTTAATTTTTAAACTAATGATACCTTAAATTTGGTCACACACAGAAAATATAAACACAAATAAAAATATACACTTTAATTCTATTCTCCTGAAAAACACCTATATGAATTCACACATATGTGAAACTTTTATCTTTCTGCATTGTACATTTCTTAATAATTTGTTATAGTTATTGTTTTTATCTTCTAGTCCTCATACTAAAAGTATGAGAGATTTATACTTCATAATTATTGTATTAGGGTATTCTGAATTTGTATGTGTACTTACTTTTATTAGTCAATTTTATAAATTCAAATCCTTTCTAACACATTGGCATTCTTTTCCTCTGTATTTAAGAACTCCGAATAGCATTTCCTGTAATACTGATCTTGTGGTAACGAATTCCCACAGATTTTTTTTTTCCTGAAAATGTCATTATCTCTTCTTCATGTATTAAAAGAGCTTTGCTGAGTACTGTATTCTTGATTGGTAGTTTTGTTTGTTTGTTTGTTTGTTTGTTTCCTTTAGCATTGTAATACTTTGTCTCACTCCTTGTCCTGTAAGATTTCCACTGTCTCCTGCCAGGTGTACAAGAATGGCCTCCATGTCCATATGGCATTTTCAATTTTTCTCTTGTTGCTGAAGTTGCTCAGGAAATTTCACCCCAAAAGACTCTTTAGGATAAACAATATTTTGAATTAAAAGCCCTTAGAGATCAACAGGGTAGAAAGAGCCTTCCTTCTATCTTCATAAAACCTGATCAATCAAACAGAACAGTTGACATGTCTTCTCCTCCCTGTATTCTTAATATATTGCAGGAGTGAGGATCAATAATGCAACTAGACCTGGCCCAAACCACTTTAAGGTAATCCCTATACCTCAGGTTAATTTAGTTTCCAATGAGGATCTTGTATGAGTTAGTCCATTTCCCCCCCCATCCATTTATTCTCTCAAGTCTCTATTCATCCTCCCTAGTAACCATTCATTGCCCCTAAACAGAATTACTTATTTTTCTCATCTTTCCCTCCCTTTTAAAATGAGGGTATATAATCTTCTTAACCATATTTGGAAATTTGGTAATACTTTGTAGTTCCTTCTGTGCACACAATAAGTAAATCTCTTTCTTTTAAGTATCTACTTTGTTGTGAGTTTATCTTTCAACCAATCTTTGAGGGTGAAGTGGAAATTTCCCGTTACCCTCATTTTGCTTTTAGAATTTTATCCTTGTCCTTGACCTTTGAGAACCTGAATATTCTATAACTCATGATAGTCTTATATTGGTTGAATCTGATTGATGGTCTTTAATCTTCCTGTATCTAAGAATTTACATGTATTTCCAGGTTTATAAAGTTTGCCTTTTTTTACCATAATTAACAGTCAATTTATTATTAGCACTGTCATTTCAACACATAGTTAGAACAAAGTTAGAATATGGTATATTAAACAATAGCAATTGAGCTCTGGTGATGAAACAAGTATAATGCTGTTCTTCATAGCAGATATGAAGCTACTGGTCCAGGATCAGTGAGGCAGTTTTGCTACTTGCTGTCTGTGTCACCTTGTGCAAAGTCATAGCACTTAACACAGTGTCTGCACATGGACAGCACTCAGTAAGTTTTCTTTTATTATTTTTAAATAAACTTTCTATGTCTTTCTCATTCTTGACTTCCCCTAGAATCGCAATAACACTTACATTTACTCTTTTTATGTTATTCCATAGATTTCATAATCTATCTTTACATTTTATCATTCTTTTTTCTTTCTGCATATTTCCAAATAGTCTTCAAACATATTGACTCTTCTGCTCAATTAATTCTGCTGTTGAGATCTTCTAATATATTTTTAAGTCCATTCATTTTATTTTTAGCTCTAGAATTTCTCTTTGATTTTTTATTGTTATATTAATATTTTTCTTAAATTTCTCTGATAAATTTCTAAATTGTTTCTTTATGTTTTCATGAAGTCTTGAACTTCCTCAAGACAACTATATGGAATTCACTGTCTCAGAGATTACAAATATACATTTCTCCATGGTTAGTTACTTGAACATTAGTCCATTTGATGATGCTATATTTTCCTGAATATTTTTATATCTGTGGATGTATTTCAATGTCTAGGCATTACAAAAATTAGATATTTATTACAGTTTACACAGTCTGGCTTTATTTGCACCTGCTCTTCTTCAGAGGACTTTTCAAAAATTTTAAAGGAGTCTTACTATTGTGTTTCTTAAGCCTTGTCAGCAGTAGAGAGTGCCTAAATATCAGTTTTAGGCAACTGTCTCATAGACTCTGTAGTTTCCAGTTGCACCTGAAGCTTATAGGGTTCTAGTCAAGTGTAGCAGGGCACATCCATAACCTGTAGTTGCTATGGTCTTGCTACTTCTGAAAGTTATTCAAGGACTAAGGCCACTTTAGTCAACTGGTAATGATGCAGTATTCTGTGGGAGAGAGTGAAGCTAGCATTTCTCTACACTGCTATGTTGGAATAATATGACTTATTTCTATGTATATGTTCTTGTAGCTCACTAAACTTCAATAAGAGTTTTCTAAATTATATGGCAGTCCTTTAGTATATCTATACTTTCTTACTGTTTGCTATTGCATATTCATAGTTTCTTATGGTGTTCTCATATTTTTCTGCTTCTTCCTAACCCTTGCACCCTTGTGTTAGTGTTTCTGCATTTGAGGAAAGAGCCAACTCCTCTGGCCTTTAAGCTGTCCTCTGCCAGAGAGAGAGAGAGAGACCTTCTTTAGTTAATCTAAGCTGGGTTTCTGGGTAGACCAGATAGTAACAGCCATGGACAGGCAGTTTGTCAGGTAATGTACTTGGGCCACAGCTTTTGTTCTCAGGTTCAATGGGGCTGCTGGTTGGTCACTATAATGGTCCCTGATCAGGTTGGGTTGCAGCTTACATCTTAGGCAGTTATGCAATTAGAAGATGTATAACTCAGGCTCCAAAGTTAGGAGTTGACTTATGGCAGGTGAATCCAGAGGCCATGTTCCATGGAAATACATAGTTGATACTTGTGTCCTTGCCTGGGAAGAGGATGGGTTGAGGCTCTGAGGCTGGGTGGCTGACTGGATAGAGATTCAAACAAATGGAACTTATAACTGGATTTCTGGATGTGACCATCTCAGCTTGTGGATGTCCTTATAGTTATACTGATATCTCTTATTGGGCACCATTACTGGAAGGAAAAGAGCTACCACCAAGATCTACTCAGTGGTCACACTCAGCCCCACCCCCTTTCTTTTTTTGTTTTGTTTGTTAACCTGACTGTAGGCAGTCTAACTTTGCAGTTACCCCTAGTAATTCCCATGGATTGAAATAGTACTGGGCCCACTGAGAAATGTCCTACTATTTTGGAAAAGCCGAATGTCCTTAGGTTCTCTTTTCCAACTTGTGAGGTTATGGCTGTTTGAAATCTGCAGTTAGAGCAGATGGAAACTATGGTCTTAGAGGAAACCTGTCAATGTGACACTGATTATTTGGATGAAGGGAGATGAGGGCAAAGCAGGACAATTCCTTGTACCATTCTAATGTTTTAAGTTGTGGTTTAATGGTCCATATTGGTGTGTGGGTTTCATTTCCAAATTTTAGGATTTTCACAAAGGTGTTCTTATTGGTGAATACTTGCTATTAAATGTTCTCTCTGAGGAAATGAAGTTGGGACTTCCGTTTTGTCATTTTGCTGATGTCCAAAGGAGAGATGTTATGAATGAAGATGGGCTTGGCCTTGCATGTACGCTTCTAACTGAAGGTAAGTAGGCAACACTGGTTCAGTAGAAAACAAGATGGTTTGGCTCCACATTTCCCTCATTCTCTTGGAACAATGAGTCTACAAGGGGAATACTCTTTAGGTTTCAGAATATACAATAAAGGCAAGCAGAAAACGCAGGCCTCCTTAAAGCTACATCAGAACTGGCACATTATCATTTCTGTCCATTTGTTATTGACTACAGCAAGTCACATTGCTTAGCATAAAGACAAGGAAAGGGACGCACATTGCTTCTATGATGAAGAGATAGGATAGGTATTAGTTCCGAGCAGGACTACTAAAGCAATTTACGACAAAAGCCTTCACATTGCATGACTCATGTATGGTCAAAGACAAGCAAGCTAAATTCCATCATCAAGGAAAAATGAAAGATGAGATATATAAGTAGAGGCAAAACACAAGGATAACACTAGAAATAAGCATGGAATGAAATTAAGCAGGCCCTAGAATGGTTACTGTGAAAGCATTTGTATGGTAGAAATGCAAGTTGGATATTCATATATTAGAGAAGGATTCATATATTAGAGGATTAATGGAACTAGATTGTGGAAGGATGGAAATGCACTCAGTTAGGAGCTATCTCTGGTTTCTGGTTTCATCTGTAATGTACATAAGGAATAACACAATGCTATGTTGTTGACAGATTGCTTTCGATCACTTCTGTTTTAGATTATTTTACAAAATTAAAAATTCAAAGGGTATATTTATTTTACATTAAAGAAAAGTAGCTACAATTAAGCCTTTTTGGAATCATGCATATCTCTAATCTTTATGAATTAGGTGACATTGAACATTTGCATAAGACTATATTTATGATGCATCTGTATGCCTCTGTTTGTTTTTCATTAATTATGTAAGATCCCCTAAAACCAACTAAATCCCAATGTGTTGCAGGTTGCATTCCAAAATTTTATTTTTATGCATAAGGTACACAATTGGGAAGGCTGATCCTGAGGGAAGTATTTAATTCAGTTGTTAGTGAATCAGAGAACACTATTCCTCCAAATCTCTTCTGCCTTCACTATTACTGAAATCTCATTATAATTGTCTCCAAATTCAGTGTTAATTACACTTTACTAGTATACATAAAGCATTAGTACTTGTCAGAGTCCAAAACCACTTTGAGAACATGGTAGCCTAAATTTTAAAACCAATTTTTTAAAGGCTATTATTTTTGCATGTTTTAGGAGAAGGTATAGGTATATGGTAATTATTCTAACTTTACTCTTTATTGTCTTTAGGTTTCTTTAATTAAGCAGGATTCTAAGTGTATAACATATACATTATTTTATATTTACTTTAAAAATTTATATGGAAGGTTAAATAGGCTAAGGTTCAACTAAGTCAGTACACTGGTCCCTATTCAATGTTACTAGTGTTCTCATAAGAAGAAAAAAAAAATCAGACACAGTTATACATACATTCAGAGGAAGAACACAAATAGATGATAATCTGCAAGCCAAGGAGAAAGATCTCAAAAAAGCGAAACAAACAAGCAAACAAAACACAGCCCTGCCAGCACCTTGATCCTGGATGTTTAGCTTATAAAACTGTGAACAAAAAATAATAATAATAAAAAAAAACTGTCTCCCATTTGTGTCCCCAAGCCTGTAGTACATTTTAATAGCAGTCCTAAAATTTTTTACAGACAGTAAAATCATAATAATAGAAATCAGAAAAACTGTCTTCAGGATCCATCCATCCACCATGCTGGAATAACCTAAAGAAACCTAGAAACATAAAAATATATATGTGTGTGTATATATATATATATATTATGATCATATTTGTATTTCCTAATTAAGGAAAGCTCCCTAAGTGGACATGCTCTGTAAAAGGTACCCTAAAGCCTGGTCAGCATCCTGTGATGTAATGAGGCAGAAATTTTCACACAATCTGGGATAATGCTAACTATTTCAGTTTTTATCTTGGTTATTCAGAATTATGAGTGAAAGTAGTTTACCAGTCAGTTGATAGGGACATTTTGAGTCAAAGAGATGCTCTAAAATATCAAGTGGCAATAGCAGGAAGGGCTGTGTATGAAAGGCAGTTAAGAACAATTGAACATTGTAAGGTAATTGAAACCAGGAAGAAGAAAGACCAAAGGGAAACTGCAGGGGATGAAGGTAGTTGGTGATGACCAAAGAACAAAAGGGTGAGGGGCAGGAGAAAATGTTGAGTTGGTAAATTTAAGGCATCATAGTTATAGTAGATCAGTGAAATTCTTCTGCTAGAGAGACAATACAATATTCTAGTGACTGAGGCCTGGCCCCTGGAATTGCTGATTTTTCTACCACCTAAACCGTTGCTGTTGTTGAAAGAGGCAACTGAATGTCTATTCCAAGGTACATATGAAATTTTAGATGTCCTTCTTTCTTTTAATAAAACCCATTTCTTTAAGTAGTTTGGACATAACTCAATGGGTTCACAGAATTATAACAAATGATCAGCCTTGACCATAGGGGCATAGGTTCTCTGTCTTCATTTTTTGAATTATCATGAAAGAATAGAAATAAATTTAGAAAATAAAATATTCTAGGTATAAACAAACTAATATACATAGTATCAGCATTACGCTGTGCTGATATTACATGGTATAACTTGCACTTTAAAAGTTGATTTCCCTCCCACTCACTAGGATTGCTATCATAAAAAATAAATAGCAAGTGTTGCCTAAGATGTGGACAAATTGAAACCATGTGTACTGTTGGAGGGAATGTAAAATGATATAGGCATTCTTAAAATAGTACAGCAGTTCCTGAACAAAATAAAAATAAAATTAACAAAATTATTATATGGACCAACAATTCAATTTCTTGGATATATATACCGAGAAATTGAATGTAAAGGGTTGGAGAGATATTTATACACCTGTATTTACAGTAATGTTTTTCACAACAGTCAACTCACAAGCACCCCAAGCATATACCAGCAGATGGCTGAATAAACAAAACAGTTAAACACAAAAAATAAAATGAAATATTATCTAATTTATAAATGGAAGAAAATATGACCCATGCCTACGTTGGACATTGAAGACAGTGCATTAAATGAAAAAAGGACAAATGTTGCCTGATTTCACTTACATGTGAGACCTGCAATCGAATCCATAGAGAAAAGTATGGTGGTTTCTGAGAACTATGGGGAGGAGAAAATGAAGAGTTATTGTTTACAATGCAGACAGTTTTGGTTTCTCTAGAAGAAAAGGGTTGTGGAGGCATGTGGTGATTATAATCATACAACAATATAAACTTAATGCTACTGAGCCATTCACTCTAAAATAGATGGTAAATTGCGTATTGTACCACAATTTTTTTGAAAAGTGAGTTTCAAAGAGGTCATATAGACTTCCCAAGCTTGCAGAGCTATTCACTACCAGAGTGTGGGTACAAATCCAATTTCTCTGATTCTAATTCTTAGGTTCTTATAAAATCTATTTAATAAGTATGATATTTGCAGTGAAGAGCAAATGTGTCATGAAACTGTGAAAGGTGCTTTATGACTTGGAATTATATTGTGTTATCCATGATTATATTTTGAAATAATCAAGTGTTAAGTGAATTTAAGGAGAGTCAAAGCAAATACAGATGCATCAACAACAACCAATGGACAGAGTCATCTTGTCCTTTTTTCATGGACACTTTTCTTTTTCGTGTAAACAATGCATAGATGTTAAGGATCATCACCTACTTATAGTCTGTAAATCCAGATGCAGGGACAGAGTTGTCACTTTGATCTTAACAGAAGGCAGAAATGTCATGCTGTTCAGCATCTAACTCCTCATTGGCTAAAATGTCACTTCATCTATGGAGGCAATCTATTTATTGCCTCTATAATCCAGCGATTATATGGAACCTAAAATTGTCCTTGAGCTGATATATTTAAATGCTTACTTAGAAATACATCATATAAATTTATGATGCTAATAATCATTTCTTTTTTAATGTGCAACTTTTAGCACCTGAAGCATTTAAAGGAAGAATAATTTCTTTACACATCATTCAAGAATTTTCAGTTTTTTCACTCAGTTTAATAAATGTTGGTGTTTTGACATAAAATGTTTTTCTTTTTCCAAGAGGGAATTGGAAAAGTATGTATTGGTATGGATTACATAATGAGTAGATATATCTAATTAGCATCAAATTAGACTATGATTTCAGGGTTAGCCATTTATCTGTCTGAAATTTAATTGGCTATGACTAAAGAATTTATTCACCAAACATACTATGCAATATACACAACATTCTGCAAAAGCTAAAGGCTTGAAAATACTAATCCCAGAAATCAGGATTTATCCTCAAATTGGAAATTGCTTTGATTCAATATGGTTGTATTGAACTGGGCACAATATGCTGTGTTGGGCTTTTAAGAAGCATAAATGCATATGGTAGATATTTTGTGTTGTTTCTGTAATTCCTCATTCCATTTTGCTATTAGGACTCTGACTTTGCATGGCCTCGTAAGCCAATCATGATATTGTTGTCCCTTTGTTATATTGGTAACTTTCTGACTCCATCTTTTGACCACAGATGTCTGAGTGTGCTCTAACCAACAAATTGTAAATGTTGCTATGCTTGTGTGTTTCAGAGGATGAAAATTTCTTCCCATTAAAATGTGGGCGGCAAGAGAAGAGAAATTTCTATTCATGTACTCTTCTTTTCCTTCTTTGAAAGGTTATCTTAACAAGTTTCATGGAACTATAGTTCTTAAACACTGGAATCCCAAAACAGGGACTACAGAATGATTTCATTGAGCATGAGTGAAAATTAAGTAGGAAACCACATGGATTTGGACAGGGTATTTAATCCAGGTTTTCCATATATGGTTAATGAACCTCAAACAATGAATGCTCTGAGAAGAAATCAAGTAGTGTATGAAAAATAAAGATTGCTAGCTAATAGCTTATTATATGGATAAACTGTTTATTTTACACAAAACAGTAGATATTTCATTGATATCTACACAAACATCTAGGGCTACTTTGAATTTGAAATACATGTATGCATAATTTAAACTGTATGTATTTATGAAAAATGTGCTGTAATTTAAGTAGAACTACATACTTGTAAGAACACCAAAAAATGAAATATGTCTAAATGTTGAGAAAGCTTTATGAAGATACTTAACAAAATAAACAAGAAGATTAAATGAGTCAAAATGCTCTAATGGTGAGAGTTATAATTTACCTGTAAATGATTTTCCATTTTCCAGGTGATTGAAGATAAAATATTAAACATTATTTTTAGCTTAACTTTACCTAGCATAAAAATAAATACATGAGCATAAAAATAAATGCACTCCTTTAACTTGAAGAAGAGTCTTAAAATATTATCCTAATGTGGCCTTAACCCAATCAATGGCTCTTTCTAAAATTTACAGTCCTTCCCATGTGAGCAAAATGACTCTAACCAACCTCTTACTTTCTGACTAGATTTCTTAATTATTTCTACAACAAATGTTTGCTCTCATTGAGCTAAGATTGAAAATCTTGTTTTGAAAATCACGTCTCATTTATCTTTGTCCTAAGTTTGTATTTTCTTTAGGTAGGATTTGACAATTTGATTGCATTGATATAAAATGGATACTGTTCTTGAGTTGTGTGTTAGATGGAATGATTCAAATTAGAAAAAAAATTAAAAACAAAAATTTAGATATGCCCTTTCTTCTGTAAATATGCCAACAATGTAGGTGTTAATTTCTAATATTAATCAATTTCAAAGCACTTTGCTTAGCATTTATTTTAGGTTGTTTTACACATATAGCCATAATTTGAATTTATATCTATGGCATCAGACTCTCCAAAATAATCACAGAGAAAGGTGAATAAAAAGGAAATCAATAAAGAAATTTAGATTATTAGAATTTCTTCCAAATCCTTATCTGGACTCCCTTCTCAGCAAATAAAATTAGGTCAACTGAGAGCTGCCAGGACTTGTTTTGGTCTTTTAACATTTTTTTTTTTTAAAGTGATAACGTTGAATTTCATTCTCAGCTATAAAAGCAATACAAGTTCCTTGCAACAAACCAAATAGAAACAGCAGTTCTGTTCCCCAATGTATATATCTTTCATATCCCACCCACCTCCCAGCCCTGTTAATAGTTTGGTGTATATCCTTCCACACTTTTCTCTATACCTGTACAAACACATACATACATCGTACAACACATACATAAAAAATACAAGAATTTGTTTTCTTTGTTTGCTTTTTTTTGACAGAGTCTCACTAGATCACCCTCCATAGAGACCCGTGGAGCCACAGCTCACAACAACCTCAAACTCTTGGGCTCAAGCAATTCTCTTGCCTCAGCCTCTCAAGCAGTTGGGACCATAGATAGGCACCCATCACAACACCCAGCTATTTTTTTTTTTTTTTTTGTAGTGACAGAGTCTCACTTTATGGCCCTTGGTAGAGTGCCATGGCGTCACACAGCTCACAGCAACCTCCAACTCCTGGGCTTAAGCAATTCTCTTGCCTTAGCCTCCTGACTAGCTGGGACTACAGGCGCCTGCCACAATGCCTGGCTATTTTTTGGTTGCAGTTCAGCTGGGGCCAGGTTTGAACCCGCCACCCTCTGTCTAAGTAAGACTCCATTTCAAAAAAAAAAAGTATAGTTACTACTTTTTTATTGTTGGGGATTCATTGAGTGTACAGTAAACAAGATTACATTGATTGCTTTTGTTAGGCAAAGTCCCTCTTGCGATTGTGTCTTGCCCCCAAAAGGTGTGGCAACACTAAGGTCGCGCCCCCTCCTCCATCCCTCCCTCTACTCTTCCTTTTCCTACCCCTCCCTTCTTCTTTCTCTCTCTGCTCTCCACCCCACCCCTACCGTGTCCTTAATTGTTATTAATTGTCCTCATATCAAAATTGAGTGCATAGGATTCATGCTTCTCCATTCTTGTGAGGCTTTACTGAGAATAATGTCTTCCACTTCCATCCAGGTTAGTACAAAGGATGTAAAGTCTCTATTTTTTTTTTTTAGTGGCTGAATAGTATTCCATGGTGTACATATACCATAGCTTGTTAATCCATTCCTGGTTTGGTGGGCATTTAGGCTGTTTCCACATTTTGGTGATTGTAAATTGAGCTGCAAAAAACAGTCTAGTGCAAGTGTCCTTATGATAAAAAGATTTTTTTTTTCCTTCTGGGTAAATGCCCAGTAATGGGATTGCAGGATCAAATGGGAGGTCTAGCTTGAGTGCTTTGAGGTTTCTCCATACTTCCTTCCAAAAAGGTTGTACTAGTTTGCAGTCCCACCAGCAGTGTAAAAGTGTTCCCTTCTCTCCACATCCATGCCAGCATCTACAGTTTTGAGATTTTTGTGATGTGGGCCATTCTCGTTGGGGTTAGATGGTATCTCAGGGTGGTTTTGATTTGCTTTTCTCTGATAGGGATGATGAATGTTTTTTCATATGTTTGTTAGCCATTCATCTGTCTTCTTTAGAGAAGTTTCTGTTCATGTCTCTTGACCATTGATATATAGGATTGTTGGCTTTTTTCATGTGGATTAATTTTAGTTCTCAATAGATCCTAGTTATTAAGCTTTTGTCTGATTCAAAATATGCAAATATCCTTTCCCATTGTGTAGATTGTCTATTTGCTTTGGTTGTTGTTCTTTAGCTGTAAAGAGCTTTTCAGTTTAATGAAGTCCCATTTGTTTATTTTTGTCATTGCAATTGCCATGGCAGTCTTCTTCATGAAGTCTTTCCCCAGGCCAATATCTTCCAGTGTTTTTCCTATGCTTTCTATGAGGATTTTTATTGTTTCATGCCTTAAATTTAAGTCCTTTATCCATCTTGAGTCAATTTTTGTGAGTGGAAAAAGGTGTAGGTCCAGTTTCAGTCTTTTACATATGGATATCTAGTTCTCCCAACACCATTATTGAACAGGAAGTCTTTCCCACAAGGTATGTTCTTGTTTGGTTTATCAAAGAGTAGGTGGTTGCAAGATGTTAGTTTCATTTCCTGGTTTTCTGTTTGATTCCAAGTGTCTATGTCTCTATTTTTGTGCCAGTACCATGTTGTCTTGACCACTGTGGCTTTGTAGTGCAGCCTAAAATCTGGTATGGTGATGCCCCAGCTTTATTTTTATTATTAAGAACTGCCTTAGCTATGTGGGTTTTTTTCTGGTTCCATACAAAATGCAGAATCATTTTTTCCAAATCTTGAATGTACGATGTTGGTATTTTAATAGGAATGGCATTGAATAGATAGATTGCTTTGGGAATTATAGACATTTTAACAATGTAGATTCTTCCCAGCCATGAGCATGGCATGTTCTTCCATTTATTAATATCCTCTGTTATTTCCTTTATGAGAATTTCTTAATTTTCTTTATAGAGGTCTTTCACCTCCTAGGTATTACATTTTCTTTGAAACTATGGTGAAGGGAGTTGTGTCTTTAATTAGCATCTCATCTTGACTATTATTGGCGTATACAAAGGCTACTGACTTGTGGACATTGATTTTATATCCTGAGACATTACTGTATTTTTTTATGACTTCCAAGAGTCTTGTGGTTGAGTCTTTGGGATTATGTAAGTGTAAGATCATGTCAGCAAAGATGGAGAGTTTGACCTCCTCTTTTCCCATTTGGATTCCCTTTATTTCCTTGTCTTGCCTAATTGTATTGGCTAGAACTTCCAGCACTATGTTGAATAGTGAAGGTGACAGAGGACAACCTTGTCCGGTTCCAGTTCTAAGTGGAAAAGCTTTCAGTTTTACTCCATTCAGTAAAATATTAGCTGTGGGTTAGTCATAGATAGCTTCAATCAGTTTCAGAAATGTGCCGCCTATGCCTATACTCTTCAGCGTTCTAGTTAGAAAATGATGCTGAATTTTATCAAATGGTTTTTCTGCATCTATTGAGAGGATCGTATGGTCATATTTTTTCCTCTGTTAATATGGTGGATAACGTTTATGGACTTGCATATGTTAAACCAGCCTTGCATCCCTGGGATGAAACTTGGTCCTTTAATCTTAAGTTTCAAAGATGATTCCTTTTCCCTAGGCAACCTTTTCAATATGCCAGGAAAAAAATACTTACTTCATTTATTTATTGTTTATTTTTCATTATAAAAGCTTCATGTCATTTTGGAAAACTATGACTCTGAGAATATTATTATACAATTGTTCACTGTATTTTCTCCCCTTCCAGCATGTAGCATTGGGAATCTCTAAAGCGTAATGTTACAAGTATGTTAGAGTTTGTAAGATATGAGCTAAGGTATTTATTTTGGGAATTAAAAGCTTAATTTTTCAAAAATTAAAGATAATATAATAGAAGACATTGTGGTCAAAATAGTTAAACTTATTAACCTTTTAAAACTGCATGGAAAATTTGAAAGATGGACTCCACCTAAAAAATTTAAATATTGTGACTTGGTTGTTTGTACCCTGACATTAACCTGAAATTAAAAAAAGAAAAAAAAACAAAAAACAGTATAATGGGTTTATTAATTCCTGCACAGTCACACATGGTTTTAATTACTACAGTGCTGAATGTGTGTTGAGATGTGCTAGGACACTCAGCAGGTGGTAGAAGATGGATGTGCTACCATCTTCCTCCCTGGGGTCATGCACTAGGTCTGCTATCCTCAGCACTAGGAGAAAATGTGAGTTTTGGGCAGGTACTTAATTCTTCCAGGATTCAAGGATATCACTTAGTATGTGAATAAGGTGACCTTTACTCCAAGTGATCTTTGAACATTTTTGTTCTAGGTTAATCTAGAAAGGAATTGAGTACAACATATGCAGTATCCACAATGTATCATGTTTTTAAATTGACCTAAATTTATTTTAATAATCATAGCTGGCAGATTACATCATTCTCAGTGTGTAAAAGATAAAAAATTAAAATAAAATTATAGTATCACTTTCTAAAATGTGTACAATAAAATTGTAATACTTATCTGAAATCTACCCATCATCTGTTTTAAAATAATATGAATAAGCTCTTCAGAGGATTTGGGAAATTTTGCACATTCTATTTTATAACGTATAAGAAAACACAGATCTTATTCTACAAGTACTTTCCAACTTTTTAGTTTTTTTTTTTTTTGTTTGTTTGTTTTAATTTTTTGGGATTCATTGAGGGTACAATAAGCCAGGTTACACTGATTGCAATTGTTAGGTAAAGTCCCTCTTGCAATCATGTCTTGCCCCCATAAAGTGTAACACATACCAAGGTCCCACCCCCCTCCCTCAGTCCCTCTTTCTGCTTTTCCTCCCCACCCCCATAACCTTAATTGTCATTAATGGTCCTCATATCAAAATTGAGTACATAGGATTCATACATCTCCATTCTTGTGATGCTTTACTAAGAATAATGTCTTCCACTTCCATCCAGGTTAATACGAAGGATATAAAGTCTCCATTTTTTTTAATAGCTGAATAGTATTCCATGGTATACATATACCACAGCTTGTTAATCCATTCCTGGGTTGGTGGGCATTTAGGCTGTTTCCACATTTTGGTGATTATAAATTGAGCTGCAATAAACAGTCTAGTACAAGTGTCCTTATGATAAAAGGATTTTTTTCCTTCTGGGTAGATGCCCAGTAATGGGATTGCAGGATCAAATGGGAGGTCTAGCTTGAGTGCTTTGAGGTTTCTCCATACTTCCTTCCAGAAAGGTTGTACTAGTTTGCAGTCCCACCAGCAGTGTAAAAGTGTTCCATTTTCTCCACATCCACGCCAGCATCTGCAGTTTTGAGATTTTGTGATGTGGGCCATTCTCACTGGGGTTAGATGATATCTCAGGGTTGTTTTGATTTGCATTTCTCTAATATAAAGAGATGATGAACATTTTTCATATGTTTGTCAGCCATTCGTCTGTCATCTTTAGAGAAGGTTCTATTCATGTCTCTTGCCCATTGATATATGGGATTGTTAGCTTTTTTCATGAGGATTAATTTGAGTTCTCTATATAGATCCGAGTTATCAAGCTTTTGTCTGATTGAAAATATGCAAATATCCTTTCCCATTGTGTAGGTTGTCTCTTTGCTTTGGTTATTGTCTCCTTAGCTGTACAGAAGCTTTTCAGTTTAATGAAGTCCCATTTGTTCATTTTTGTTGTTGTTGCAATTGCCATGGCAGTCTTCTTCATGAAGTCTTTCCCCAGGCCAATATCTTCCAGTGTTTTTCCTATGCTTTCTTGGAGGATTTTTATTGTTTTATGCCTTAAGTTTAAGTCCTTTATCCATCTTGAATCAATTTTTGTGAGTGGGGAAAGGTGTGGGTCCAGTTTTAGTCTTTTACATGTAGACATTCAGTTCTCCCAACACCATTTATTGAATAGGGAGTCTTTCCCCCAAGGTATGTTCTTGTTTGGTTTATCGAATATTAGGTGGTTGTAAGATGTTAGTTTCATTTCTTGGTTTTCAATTCGATTCCAAGTGTCTATGTCTCTGTTTTTGTGCCAGTACCATGCTCTCTTGAGCACTATGGCTTTGTAGTACAGACTAAAATCTGGTATGTTGATGCCCCCAGCTTTATTTTTATTACTAAGAACTGCCTTAGCTTTGCGGGGTTTTTTCTGGTTCCATACAAGTCACAGAATCATTTTCTCCAAATCTTGAAAGTATCATGTTGGTATTTTGATAGGAATGGCATTGAATAGGTAGATTGCTTTGGGAAGTATAGACATTTTAACAATGTTGATTCTTCCCATCCATGAGCATGGTATGTTCTTCCATTTGTTAATATCCTCTGCTATTTCCTTTCTGAGGATTTCATAATTTTCTTTATAGAGGTCCTTCACCTCCTTCGTTAGGTATATTCCTAGGTATTTCATTTTCTTTGAAACTATGGTGAAGGGAGTTGTGTCCTTAATTAGCTTCTCATCTTGACTGTTGTTGATGTATACAAAGGCTACTGACTTGTGGACATTGATTTTATATCCTGAAACATTACTGTATTTTTTGATGACTTCTAGGAGTCTTGTGGTTGAGTCTTTGGGGTTCTCTAAATATAAGATCATGTCATCAGCAAAGATGGAGGGTTTGACCTCCTCTGCTCCCATTTGGATTCCCTTTATTTCCTTCTCTTGCCGAATTGTATTGGCTAGAACTTCCAGCACTACGTTGAATAGTAAAGGTGACAACCTTGTCTGGTTCCAGTTCTAAGAGGAAAAGCTTTCAGTTTTACTCCATTCAGTAAAATATTAGCTGTGGGTTTGTCATAGATAGCTTCAATCAGTTTTAGAAATGTGCCATCTATGCCTATACTCTTCAGTGTTCTAATTAGAAAAGAATGCTGGATTTTATCAAATGCTTTTTCTGCATCTATTGAGAGGATCATGTGATCTTTATTTTTGCCTCTGTTAATACGGTGGATAACATTTATGGAGTTGCATGTGTTAAACCAGCCTTGTATCCCTGGGATGAAGCCTACTTGTTCATGACGAATGACTTTTTTGATGATAAGCTGTAATCTATTGGCTAGGATTTTGTTGAGAATTTTTGCATCTATATTCATGAGTGAGATTGGTCTGAAATTCTCCTTTTTGTTTGGGTCTTTTCCTGGATTTGGTATCAGGGTGATGTTTGGTTCATAGAATGTGTTGGGGAGGATTCCTTCTTCCTCAATTTTTTGGAATAATTTCTACAGTACAGGAATAAGCTCTTCCTTGAAGGTTTGATAGAATTCTGGTGTGAAGCCATCTGGACCAGGGCATTTTTTGGTTGGAAGATTTTGTATTGTTTCTTTGATCTCAGTGCTTGAAATTGGTCCTTTCAGGAGCTCTATTTCTTCCTGGGTAAGTCTAGGGAGAGGGTGTGATCCCAAATATTGATCCATTTCCTTCACATTGTCAAATTTCTGGGCATAGAGTTTCTGGTAGTATTCAGAGATGATCTGTTGTATATCTGTGGGATCAGTTGTTATTTCCCCTTTATCATTTCTGATTGAGGTTACTAGAGATTTTACTTTTCTATTCCTCGTTAGTCTGGCCAATAGTTTATCTATTTTATTTATTTTTTCAAAAAACCAACTCCTTGTTTCATTAATTTTCTGAATGATTCTTTTGTTTTCAATTTCATTGATCTCTGATTTGATTTTGGATATTTCTTTTCTTCTACTGAGTTTAGGCTTAGATTATTCTCCTTTTTCCAATTCTATAAGATGGCTTGTGAGATTGTTGATGTGCTCTCCTTCTGTTTTTCAAATGTAGGCATCTAAAGCGATGAATTTTCCTCTCAAAGCTGCTTTTGCAGTATCCCACAGGTTTTGGTAGCTTGTGTCTTCATTGTTGTTACGCTCAAGGAAGTTAATGATTTCCTGTTTCATTTCTTCCTGCACCCATCTGTTATTCAACAGAAGATTGTTTAATTTCCATGCCTTTGGGTGGGGTCCAGCATTTTTGTTAGAGTTGAGTTCCACCTTTAGTGCCTTATGGTCTGAGAAGATACAAGGTAAAATTTCAATTCTTTTGATTCTGTTGATATTTGTTTTGTGTCCCAGGATATGATCAATTTTGGAGAATGTTCCATGGGGTGATGAGAAGAATGTATATTCTTTATCTTTGAGATGCAGTGTTCTATATGCATCTATCAAGCACATTTGTTGTAGGGTCTCATTTAAATCTCTTATATCTTTGTTTAATTTCTGTTTAGAGGATCTGTCCAGCTCTGTAAGAGGACTGTTAAAGTCCCCTGTTATTATGGTATTATCAGATATCATATTGCTCAGTCTGAGTAAGGTCTGTTTCAAGAATCTGGGAGCATTTAAATTGGGTGCATAAATATTTAGAATTGAAACATCTTCTTGTTGTATTTTTCCCTTGACCAATATAAAGTGAGCATCTTTGTCTTTTTTGACTTTAGTTGCTTTAAATCCACATGAATCTGAAAATAAGATTGCAACTCCTCTTTTCTTCTGAATGCCATTTGCCTGAAAAATTGTCTTCCATCCCTTGACTCATAGCTTTAATTTGTCTTTTGAAGCCAGGTGTGTTTCTTGCAGACAGCAAATGGATGGCTTGTGTTTTTTAATCCAGTCAGCCAATCTATGTCTCTTCAGTGGAGAATTCGAGCCATTAACATTTATTGAGATAATTGATAAGTCTGGTAGTATTCTATTCATCTTATTTTGTGAGAGTGCATTGCTTAGTTTTATCTTTTGCATCAGTGTGGAGGTTAGGTTCTGTTCTTTAATTTCTGAGTTCTTACTTTGCTGCTGATGCATTGTGGTCAACAGTGTGCAGAACAGGTTGAAGTATTTCCTGTAGAGCTGGTCTTGTTGTGGTGAATTTCCTCAATGTTTGTATATCCGTAAATGATTTGATTTCTCCGTCAATTTATAAGCTTAGCTTAGCAGGGTACAAAATTCTTGGCTGGTAATTGTTCTGTTTAAGTAGATTAAAGGTAGATGACCATTGTCTTCTTGCTTGGAAAGTTTCATTAGAGAAGTCTGCGGTCACTCTGATGGATTTGCCCCTGTAGGTCAACTGGCGCCTACTCCTGGCAGCTTGCAGAATCTTTTCTTTTTTCTTGACTTTGGACAGGTTCATCACAATGTGTCTTGGAGATGTTCGGTTAGAATTGAGCCGACCTGGGATCCGATATCCCTCTGAAAGCAGTGTGTCAGAATCTTTGGTGATATTTGGGAAATTTTCTTTTATAATATTCTCTAGCATGGCTTCCATTCCTCTGGGGCATTCTTCTTTCCCTTCTGGAATTCCTATAACTCGTATGTTGGAACGCTTCATAAAGTCCCATAATTCTGACAGTGAACGTTCTGCTTTCCCTCTCTTCTTTTCTGCCTCTTTTACTATCTGAGTTATCTCAAGAACTTTGTCTTCTACCTCTGAAATTCTTTCTTCTGCATGGTCTAACCTGTTGCTGATACTTTCCATTGCGTCTTTATGTTCCCTAATTGACTGTTTCAGTTCCTTCAGCTCTGCTATATCCTTTTTATATTCTTCATATCGTTTATCTCTTATTTGATTCTGTTTTTGGATTTCCTTTTGGTTATTTTCCGCTTTATTAGCACTTTCCTTCATTTTTTTCCATCATTTCTTTCATTGTTTTCATCATGTGTATTGTAAATTCCCTTTCTGTCATTCCTAACATTTCTTTATAGGTGGAATCCTCTGCAGTAGCTACCTCATGGTCCCTTGGCAGGGTTGTTCTGGACTGGTTCTTCATGTTGCCTGGAGTTTTCTGCTGATTCTTCGTCATGAGTGATTTCTTTTATCTGTTTCCTTGCCCTAATTTTCCTTTCACTTCCTCTTGCTCTTTAAGTTCTCATGCCTGTGGACTAAGGGTTAGATGAGTCCTTTTGGTAGAGGACCAGAAGGGTGAGAAGGTTGAAGAGCAAGAAAGGGATGAAAGAAAGGAGGACCAAGTGAAAAGAAAAAAAATAGAGAAAGGAGAGGGGGTGGGTAAAAGGAATATTGACAAAAGAAGAGAGGCACAGAAAGAGGGAGACAGAAATATAGGTGTATAGTAGGGTACTTTAACACAACCTTTAAAAAAAAACCCTTCTGGGGGTGCCCAGTTGTGTGGTTACCTTGAGGTCAGCAGCTCTTTGCTAACCTGATCAGACACAGTACCTCATCTCCACCAAGCAGAGAGGAAAGACAAAAATGTTATAAATCTAACCAAAACAAGCAAACAGAAAACTTTATGGGATAAAATTGGGTGAAAAACCAAATAATAGCAGTAGAAACACTAGCAAAAATGATGTTCTAGTTATTTAAAAAGGCAGCAATGGGAAATTATAATTAAAGTAGAAAATTTGAGAAAGAAAAAAGATCTGTATGGAAAAGGTTGAAATTAAAAAACAAAACAACATCAACAACATCAAAATAAACAAAAAAACAACCAAACCAAAAACAAAAACAAAAACAAAAAAACAGAAAAAACAAAACACAGCCAAAAACAAAGAAGTATGTATATGTCGTTGAATATTGTCTGGGCAACACGTGGTCTTCTGGGGTATGAGATGTTAATCACAGTTCTGATATGACTGGAGGCTGCTGATTTCTCAAACCCCAGTAGGTAGACACCCTAAATCTCTCTTCAGCCCACTTAAAAGGCACTTTGAACTTATAAATTTGCTGAGCAGAAGCCTTCCCAGGAAAGTGCTTGTCGCTGGAATCACTGCTGAAGTGGCTATCCACTTACCCAGTGTGCCATAAGCGGTCTCACTCTGCCCCTGAGGGTTAGGGCTGCAAGGCGGCTCAGACCCCACCCTTAGGCTACTCAGTCGCTGGGTTACCAGCTCCCACCCGATACTAGCTCTGGGACCCTGAGGGCATAGCTTTCCATGGCAGATCGCTCACAATGGCTCCCTGTGGCCCACAGCCAAACACTATTAGCTCCATCTGGCTCAGCGGCTCAGACTGGGGCCCTAGACAACGGCCAGAGTTCTCTGCACTCCCGCTCAGGTTCTCCCCAAGGCAGTTCAACTGAGTGCCAAGTCCAAAGACACCAAAACAGTTCACAGGTAAGGCCTTTCTGGTTTGTAGTCTCGTTGCTACTGAACTTACAGTTGCGGGCGGGTTTAGACCTATTGAACACACGTGACCACTTGCCGGTTTTCCACTGTTTTAGTCCTCCTCTTGGGGTCCAGAAGTCTCTCGCTGACTCCCTGTACCCTCACAGGGGTGATGATAGGCAGATCCCACCAGCCAGAGATGCCTGGAGTCCTATCTCCCCAGACTCACATTGCCCAGATGCAAGGAAGCTGTTACTTGGCCGCCATCTTGCTCTCCTCTCCCTAGTTGTTTGTTTTGAAACATTTCTTCTGTGCTGGGATTTTTACATCTAAACTTGTTCATGTATGCGTATGCGTGTGTGTGTGTACAATTTAGACGATGGATGGGGAGTTCAGACAATATGCTCCAGATCCCTTATAGCTTTTAAAATATATTATTGCTTTGTCTTTCAAATCAAAGGCAATTTGCCTTCAAAGAAAATACAAGGATCACACTCTTTTGCTTCAAAATTTCAATTCTCCACTAAATCTATCACTTTAAATTTGGTGGCCAGACTATTTGCATATTTGTGTATTTGGAATTTATTTTTTTTCCTCTCTCTCATTTATATGAGTTTTCTTCCTGAAGACCTGTGAAATGCTTTATTTTGTTTTGACCTTGGCATTCTGATCAATACTTATTTCAAAGTCTACCTTTCATTGATGATTTTGTATCCTAGAATAAATTATGCCACTCTAATTATAGATTTAGTTTATTTTTCATTCAAGAAAGCTCACATATCTATTTTTTGTTCAGAGAATCTCAAAATAATAAATCTTATTTTCTATTATATTTTGCATTTAATTTCTACTTAATCTATTCTATTTTCTACTTTTTGATATGATATAGGCAGATTTCATAATTTATTTACATTATCACATTTTCTATATCATACTATTTCTTAAATCTCAAATGTTCACAAGCACCTGAAACTCATGTGCCTTAAATTCTTAATGTAAGAAAATAAATTTAAGGTATTTTTAAAATAAAATTTAAGAATGTAAGTGTGTCAAATAACTTTTAGTGTTTTATATTTATTATTGTTATTTTTTGCTTAATAAGTATTACCATTACTCAATGATCAATGAATTGTTTGCCATAGCATTTTTATGCTATAGAGGATTTTTTTTATGACAGCAGTTATGAATTTGAATTTTAAAGTATACGGAGTTGTTTTCAAGAGTTGGAAACAAATTTTTATTTTGAATGTTCCAGGTGGCTTGTACAATTTATGTATAAATGGTAGAATGTGATAATTATTCAATCCTGGAAAATTAATTCATTTACCTGCATGAGAAAGAATTGTAATTTTTATTACAACTTTGCTTGAAAAAATATAAAAGAAAAATTCCTCTAAAAAGGAAATATAAACAGTGATATCTTGATTTAAGTGCACAAAATCCAAAGCACATAGCAGTTACAGTCCTTGAGATACCTTAAGCTTACGTATTGATTTTGTTCTAGAAATTCAGTGTATCCTGGCTAACGATAAAGCTCAGTTTCTGTGAAGCTCTATGAAGAGATTTCTCTAATAATACTTTGCCAGCTTCCTGGAGAGAGACAAGCTGGAGGGTGACAACAAATGCCAACACACCATAGCCTGAGGTAGAGTTTACTTTGATCTTGGCATTTCATTTTTCAACAGTCAGAGGAGCAGTGATCTCAACATCATTCAGTTGGATATAGTGTGACTTAATGGAAGGTAGCAAATTCATTAAAAATCTTGATAGTGGTTCTAGAAGCTTTTTTTTTATTTAGGTGAGATAAAAGGCCTTATAACAATGAGCTCACAAAGTAAGCTGGATATGTGAGAGTGATGAAAACATATTGAGGGGATGACTGATGAGGTGGCTTAGAGTGTTATCCTCGGGAAACTAAGTGTAGAGTGGACAAGTCACCAGCCCGAGCCTCAAGTGTACCAGTGAAAGTAGCTAACTCCTCTGCCTCTAGCAATACAAGACTGCTGCAAAATTCAAATGTTGGTGAGCGTTTTGTCAAACAGGGATAATTGCAGTTATAGCTTTTCAAAAATATAAAATCACCAGGTAAATTGATTGTTAGAGCAACACATTATTCTGAGTTCTATATTTTCTATAAAATATAATCTTCAAAAATTGCATTTTATTTTTACTTTGATTTTATTTTGCTGTAATGTTTCAGTGTTTTATTTTAAAGAAAGGACAAAAATACAATGGACTGAAAGAGCAAAATAATAACATACTATTGTTGCATAATTAGAGTCAAATTCTATTCCAGGCATATATTTCCTAGAATGTAGGATTGTAAAAATTCGCATACTTAAAAGTCAAGGAAATTTTCACCTGTTCCATGATCTAAATGTTCATGGGCAGGTTGACAGCAATGGAAAGATATGTTACAATTTGATTAGCAAACTAAAGATTCAGTGATCTCTAACCTGTGTGCCTGTGTACTGTGTGGTATTTGGCCTACCCTCTTCTATAGTTACTAAGGTCATTGGAGTAGGCGATGTCCCTTCTGTTGTTTCTGTAAGTGATAAACTCAACTTTATCTACAGGTCATTTGGGTGGTATTTATGACTCATCAATTAAAGGAAAGCTTAATGAATATCATAAAAATGAAACATTTCTTCATTCACATCTCAAAAAAATATTCATCAAGGGCTCATATATTCACAATTAAATTTAAACAGTTATATTTGATAGGAATTTTCAAAGCTGTTTGGGGGCAAATATCTGCTATGAATTGCCAAATGGGAGCAAGAACATTCAATAATTTGCCTTTTACCAAAAGGCATTTCTAACAACCAACATTAATATTTTTCATACAAAGATTTGGGAAAGATTTTAGATAAATCAATCTTTATGATACATCTAAGAAGAAAGTTGCATCATTATCCCATCATTTTGATGAAATAATTACTTTATGGAGTGATGAACCTGACCAACTTCATTCATGCATTAGTAAGTAACAGAACTGGGACTTGTACCCTGGCCTTCCAACCTTACATCTGATGTACAACTCATTACACAGTAATACTATCCAAAGTTAGAACTTTTCTATGGCATTGAGATAGCTATGAGAGTGGAGACTATCTAAATTCAACTTAAAATAGTTGTAACTGGCATAGCAAGATTTCCACTGTTTCTAAACATTTGAATGTTTATAGCAATGCTTGATGCTTTAAGATCAATTTCTCCCTTATATTTACGCATGCATTTAATAGCAGCTGAGGGTGGCACTTTCTATGATTACTCTCCACGTAATCTGCTCTTTAGTCTGTTATTCTCTTTATGATGTATAGTGTTAGCCAAAGATTTAGATCTAAATCCTCCTGGTTTAGTGACCAATAAATCAAAGGACAAATATATTCAATCTAGCCATTCTTCATCCTCAAGTACAAGGTAACAGCAACAACAACAACTCAATTTTGAAAAGGAAGGAAAGGGCACATGGTGTAGTCATAGGTCACTTACAAAATCAACCTGGATAGATACTAAGAGGCCACCCTTTCTCAATGTTAGAGTCACTACTTTTTTTTTTTTTTCTGTACCTCACCCTACTTTATTTTTTTTTATTTTTATTTTTTTAATTTTTTTTATTAAATCATAACTGTATACAATGATATGATTATGGGGCATCATACACTCACTTCATAAACCATTTGACACATTTTTATCACAGTGGTTAACATAGCCTTTCCGGCGTTATCTCAGTTACTGTGCCAAAACATTTACCAAGTTTCGCAAATACCCCTATAATATGCACCACAGGTGTGATCCCACCGATTCCCCTCCCTCTACCCACCCCCCCTTTCCCACTTCCCCCTATTGTTAAGTTGTAGCTGGGTTATAGCTTTCATGTGAGAGTCCCAAATTAGTTTCATAATAGGGCTGTGTACACTGGGTATTTTTTCTTCCATTCTTGGGATACTTTACTAAGAAGAATATGTTCCAGCTCCATCCATGTAAACATGAAAGAGGTAAAGTCTCCATCTTTCTTTAAGGCTGCATAGTATTCCATGGTATACATATACCACAATTTATTAATCCATTCATGGATCGATGGACACTTGGGCTTTTTCCATGACTTAGCTATTATGAATTGGGCTGCAATAAACATTCTGGTACAAATATCTTTGTTATGTTGTGATTTTTGGTCTTCTGGGTATATGCCCAGCAGAGGAATTACAGGATTGAATGGCAGATCTATTTTTAGATCTCTGAGTGTTCTCCATATATCTTTCCAAAAGGAATGTATTAATTTGCATTCCCACCAGCAGTGCAGAAGTGTTCCCTTTTCTCCGCATCCACGCCAGCATCTCTGGTCTTGAGATTTTGTGATATAGGCTAGTCTCATTGGAGTTAGATGATATCTCAAAGTAGTTTTGATTTGCATTTCTCTGATGATTAAAGATGATGAGCATTTTTTCATATGTCTGAAGGCCTTGCGCCTGTCTTCTTCAGAGAAGTTTCTCTTCAAATCCCTTGCCCAGCCTGCGATGGGATCCCTTGTTTTTTTCTTGCTGATGCGTTTGAGTTCTCTGTGGATTCTGGTTATTAAACCTTTGTCAGAGTTATACCCTGCAAATATCTTCTCCCATTCTGAGGGCTGTCTGCTTGCTCTGCTTACTGTGTTCTTAGCTGTGCAGAAGCTTTTTAGTTTGATCAAGTCCCACTACTTTTTTATAAGAACCTGGCTCCAGTCCCTTTTAGGACCTCTCTTTTCCACTATGCCCATATATAAAATAAAGAGTGGGAAATGTGCGTTCCTTGGTACTGTAGACTTTTAATGCCAACTTCAATTGGTTAAGGGTTTTCTTTCTTTCTTTCTTTCTTTTTTTTTTTTTTCTTTTGGTGCTTAGGTTTGCCTGAGGATTAAACAGCAACAGTTTGAGAGGCTAAGGATTTCTGGGTAATGCAATTTCTCAAAACTCAGATTTCTGATTTATTTCTTTCCACGCTGTTCCATTTGAAATAAAGGATAAGACAATCAAGTATCTACCTGCACTAGTTCTTCAGCCTGGATGACTCTTATTTACTAGACTCATTGAATAACAACTACCTCAAGGCTACCTGAAATCATAGACTAGATGAACAGACAATATACACAATTTGGTCTTTGCAGCTGAATTGGTTAGAATTTTATGTCTAAACCTATTGATATGTAGGCTCCATAATCTCATCCACTGTTTTCCAGAGGACAGAAGTAGTTGGCATTTATAACCCTGCAAGTCTGCAGGTTAGTGAGTCCACAGTAAATTTAGACTGCCCCATCAGTCAGAGAAAATCTCTCTAGTGAAGGGGTATACTCTTCATCTCTGTTCTGGCTTGTAAATCTGGCCTGTACTACCTTGCTCAAGTAAGAAGAATTTAAAAAGAAATACCAACATTTAGGCTTTTCTAGCAGGGTTTGTACTGTCTTGTCAGCCTCCCCTGTTATCTCAAGGAAATCATTGTCCTGGAGGCAAAATATGTCCCATAATAGTTTATGTCCAATCCCAATTATGATTATTAGTTAAGATATGATGTTATAAAAAGAGGCATTTAGTGGTGCAAATAATATAGACATCGTTCTTTCTGCCAAAACCCTCACAATATAGATGGCTAGTCCAGGAAGAAAGGTTTTTCTCTTCCATGAGGGTAACCATGGATCCTGACTTTTTTTTTTAACTTGGGACTTCATAATCTCATAGGGCTTTCTTTTGTACATATTTGAATATGTGAAGGTAGGTCTTTAGCATGATAATTTTATAATAACTGATAACTTTAGTTCTAGGGAAAATTAAAACAAAAAAACCAAGGGTCTTCAATTTCAAATAATTGACTCATAAATTGCAAGTGCTACTTCCAAACACATATACCCATGTTGAGCTCCCTCAGTTTCATTACTATACATATATACAGGAATGATTGGGTCTCCAGATCCATAATCGTGATTCCACTAAGATGCTGACTTTGGTGGTTCTCCACCTTAACCAAGTGATCAAGGTTAATATCACTAGTGAAAAATCATGCTAATATCATGATTTGCCTGATACGATGTTAAGAAGGCGACTTTATGTAGCATTATCTTTAAATTCACTTTATATGAATACATTTATGTCTTATTGTCTGCCAAAACTAATTTTGACAGAGAAACTCCACTATAAATCCGAGCTGTTATTTTTAAAGACATTAAGACATTAGAAGATAAGGTCTGACCTAGACCAAAAAAAAAAAAAAAAAAATGGTCACAGGTTGAGTTATACTACAGACACATGATGGCTAATTGCAATGTGGACTGGACTTCTGAACAGTAAGAAGAAAGGGGAAATAATGAAGAAACTTGTATTTATCAAAACATCTGTAGTTTAATTAATAACAATAAAAAAATTAGTAGTGATATATGGAGTGTGTATTAATATCTTTATGTAATGTGTTAATATTAGGGGAAACCATGTAAAGGGTATATTACAACTCTCTGTAGTACATTTGTAACTTTTCTGTAAATCTAAATATATCCTATAGTTAAAAGTTATTACTTTGTTTAATTGTCAAATAAGAAAAATAAATATTAATACATTAATTTATTTAAAGTAATAATGTGATATATTATGAAAATCATAACTTCTCAATGAAGAAAAATAATCCAGACATAGATTCAGATTATGAAATGTAGCCCCTTTAATTTTCTCAGATTAACTAATTTCTGGAAAATTGATATTGCTACATCGTCTTAAGTATTCCATTAGTAACAAAATAGAAAACTGAAGAGAAAAAGATAGTTTCTTTTGAGTGGAGGAAAGAAAATAGAAATTCAGGGATACAAAGCAATATTTTAGACTCAGAAACTAGCTTCATGTTTATCCAATTCTTACCATATTTTGGAGATTTAAAAAATGCATAACAGACTCTATAATTTCAATGTGTTACCTATGCTTATAAAAGCAATAATATTTGTGATTTTACTTAAATATTTGCCAGCTACACTCTGTAAGGCATACATACATACGTTACTATTGTATATTTAGGAGTATCTTAATAATATAGACATAAGTAAATAAATGGCTTGACAGAATTGACAAATTATGCTTATATATTATAACTATACTAAGCAAAATGTTATAGAAAAAATCTGAGCAAAATATTCACAAATAGCTATATAGATATAGTGTATATCATTTGAATAATTAATATTTAGTATGTATTAATATGGATAACATTAAATTTAAGCAGTTATATTAGATATTTTGTGTTCAATTACATATTAGTATGTTTATGAGAAAAAGCTCTTAAGAATTGGTAAACAGAAAATCTGATAACTGAAGTAAATTACTAATGGAGGAAGTGAAACAAATTGCCAAGTGTGCTTTTTGTTAATAATGTGGGCTATCTTCTGGACTAAACGTCTCTTTCTCGAATAGATCATGAAACTAAAAATTATGAATAAAACAAATTGTGATGAAAATCAGTGAGAATCTTTTTGCTACAGGTAGGCTTATAGAAACTCAGAAGTTCGAGGGAATCCAATAAATGATATAACTGATTTTTTCATCTAAGTTATAAATTAACTAAATGAAAGTTCAAAACAATTCCCATTACATATTAAAATATAAATGTTATTATTAGAATTCTCAAATATTTGCAAATGTGACTTAGATATATGAAAACAAAGGGCTTTCCTAATAGTGGATCCTAGAATTATTAGCAAATATCTACATTTTCATAAGTTTGGAGGAGTGGTAACCAAGTTGACTTCTAAGTGGAAAAAAGAGAGAAGAAGTTATACTATGTATATCCAAATTCTTATCCTAAGAAGTAAGGGGTCTCATTTTACTATATCATAGAAGAGTAAGAAGTGAAATAAGATGCAAAAAAACCTTCTTCTTAAAACTACATGAATGAATGAAAATTGAATTTTTTAAGTCCTTTAAGTCTATTTTTTCTGAAGACTTTATCTTTCACCAAGCAAATTGGCATATTATGTATGAATCAATTTTTTTCAGTATAGGCACTGCAGAGTTCAGCATATCAAGTCCTTCTAACTCTTCTTAGGTTTTTGTAATTCAAATGAAAATTATGAGAGATTTATTCATAGCATTCAGCTTACATTACATATTTATTTTAAAAACTAAAAAAAAAAAAAAAGATTGCTTCAAAATTCACTGAATTTGAATTTTCCAAATATGAGTACAGAGCTTAGTATGGCGGTTCACCAGGTCAGACAATTACGTTTTTGAGCTCATCTTGGAAAAAGTGCTTCATACTTCATTGCTGAATATCACTATGGTCACCATATGGCTGAGGGGAGCACTTTGAAAGTGACCCTAGTCTTATTTAGCAATGGAGTACATAGCATTATTCCTAGGATGAGTTTGTGACTTTAACTGCTAAACCTTGTATGATGACAGCTCTGATGGCCATAGCGGAAAGAGTTCCAAATGACTTTGAGGGGTGGAATAGACACTGGCATCAATGCACAGCTGCACAAGGCGGGTACTCAAAGGTGACTGTCATAATATTCAGCAATGAGGCATGTAGTACTTTTTCTAGGATGAGTTCCTGAACTTTATTGTCAGACCTCATACACCTATAATCCCAGCTACTTCAGAGGCTGAGGCAGGAACATCCTTTGAACCTAGGAATTTGAGATTCCAGTGAGCAATAATTGCATCACTGCACTCCTGTCTGAACAACAGAATGAAACCTCCCTTCAAAGAAAAAAAAAAAAAAAGTATAGCTGCTACGGCTAGAAAACTGTTAGTTGTTTAACTAGAAGTTATGGAAGTTAGACCAATTATTTCCTTTCTGTTTGCTCATTTATCTTCAATAAATACTATAAAATAATTAAAATTTTTTGATTTGCATTTCTAAAGTTTTCATTCTAAGTAATTCTCAAAGCGGTTATAAAACAAAAATTATATAAACATTCTATATATTTCAAATGTATATACAGTATTAAATAATAAACATATATAATACCATATTGAATAAATCCTCTATAATTGGGAATTAAATATATTTATAGACATATTTCTAATATTCTGTATTATCAATATCATAGTGATGTATATCCTGTCTAAGAATGAATATATATATATTGTATATATATATATATCTGTGGGTAAATTTTCAGAAGTGGCATGTTGAAGGAATATATTTTAAGATTTTAATTTTTACAGTCATTTCCAATAAATGAATCATTTTTCCCACTACTGTAAGTAGTTTGAAGAACAAGATCCAACTTATATTCAATGATACCATTCTTTGAAAATATTATTTGATTATTCACACCTGTGTCATAATTATCAGGGAATTAAATATTCAGTTAGAAAATTCTTCTAATAACTAATCCATTGTTTTTTGCCTCTTATTCTGCGATGATCATGCTTTTTACCCTCTTTTCAGATTTTTACTTATTGAATCATCACTAGATTTTGAAAATACTAATAATTTTTAACTTGCCAAGCTGTCAATTTCTGGCAAATATTGCTCAGCAATAACTAAGTTTTTTTTTTTTTTTGAGACAGAGTCTCAAAAAAGTTTTTGGGCGAGAGTGCTGGAGCATCACAGCTCACAGAAACCTCAAACTCTTGGGCTTAAGCAATTCTCTTGCCTCAGCCTCCCAGGTGGCTGGGACTACAGGCACCTACCACAATGCTTGGCTATTTTTTGGTTGTAGTTGCCATTGTTTTTTGGCTGGCCTGGGCTAGATTCCAACCCGCCAGCTCCAGTGTATGTGGCTGGTGCTGAGCTACAGGCACCGAGCCAACTGTCTTAAGTTTTTAGCATCCTTCATTTCTGACTCCAAATTTCTGTAATATCAACAAGACTTTTCAATCTTCCTTTTCATATAGGTAAGCTATCTTAGTCTTCTTTGTTGTAATTGCACTCACCTGGAAAAATAGTAGCATTGGTTAATCTAAATCCTTTCCTACAACCCATTCTGTGCCATTGAGTTGATCATGGCTGAAAAATGCCAACATGCTCCAGGTCTCATTTGAAAGTCATGACTACTGGGCGGCGCCTGTGGCTCAGTCGGTAAGGCGCCGGCCCCATATACCGAGGGTGGCGGGTTCAAACCCGGCCTCGGCCGAACTGCAACCAAAAAATAGCCGGGCGTTGTGGCGGGCGCCTGTAGTCCCAGCTACTCGGGAGGCTGAGGCAAGAGAATCGCTTAAGCCCAGGAGTTGGAGGTTGCTGTGAGCTGTGTGAGGCCACGGCACTCTACCGAGGGCCATAAAGTGAGACTCTGTCTCTACAAAAAAAAAAAAAAAAAAAAAAAGAAAGTAATGACTACTAATTTTAAGCTGCTTTTTCTCGATGCCTAGAGAGTCAGCTCATTTCCCTATTTCATTCCCCTTTTTCATGCTCCTGGACAATTATTTCATATCTCATCGCTACATTCAAACTTCTTACACTTCCCCCACTTATTCATTCTTAGCTGATTTTTTAGTATTTACCTACAAGTACTGTCCATATAGGAACCGCTGTCCTGCATGTCATACTTGATGAACTGTCTTTGCTCACCCTTTGTTTTTGTTTTGTTTTTTTTTTTTCCGTAGAGACAGAGTCTCACTGTACCGCCCTCAGGTAGAGTGCCGTGGCGTCACACGGCTCACAGCAACCTCTAACTCTTGGGCTTACGTGATTCTCTTGCCTCAGCCTCCCAAGTAGCTGGGACTACAGGCGCCCGCCTCAACGCCCGGCTATTTTTTTGTTGCAGTTTGGCTGGGGCTGGGTTTGAACCCGCCACCCTCGGCATATGGGGCTGGCGCCCTACTCACTGAGCCACAGGCGCCGCCTTTGCTCACCCTTTGACTTAAGTCTCTCCTTTTGTGAACTAGATCTCATTGTCTCCGGATCACTTAAGTCTTTATTCAATCTATTATTTCCATTGATAGCTTTCCTCTCTATTGACTATTTCCATCAGCATAAAGTATTCTAATATTTCTCTTTTAAAGAATCTCTTTAATTCATATAAACAACTGCAGCTACTGTTTTCATTTTTCTGAGTTCATGTCACAAACCAACTTTTAATTATTGTCTCTTCTCAGTATCTCCAATCCCTATTTAGATGACACCAATATTACCCAGGATTTTTATCTCACACCTCTACCACAAAGCTTTCATTAGCTCAATGTGAGGTTTATGTTGTTAAATTCGGTTGTTAATCTTTATCTTTTTTAATTCATCAGCAAGCACATTTTCTCACACTACATCTCTTGTTCTTTCTTAGAAGAATTTTCACTTGGATTTGCAAATACCATAATTGTTTATTTATTTTCTCTCTGCTAGACATTTCTTTTGCAACAATGCCTTTGCTGGTTCCACTTTTGTTTCCCTAATCTCTAAATATCAGCATCTTCAGAGTTTGCTATTGAAACCTCTTCTCTATACTAAATCTCCTATTTTCTCCTGCAAACTCATCTATATGCTAAGGGTCCTAGACTTCTCACAAGCATTTCCAATTCATTTATCTAATGCAGACTTGACACAATTTTTTTTTTTATTTATAGGCATAACAAAATTAATATGGCCAAAAGAGTACTACTGACATTATCATCCAGAGGCTTTATTTCATTACAGGGCAAATCCACATTACCAGGGGCTCAAAAAAAAAAAAAAAAGTATAATTATTCTATCAGCGGTGCCTGTGGCTCAAAGAAGTAGGGCGCTGGCCCCATATGCCAGAGGTGGTGGATTCAAACCCAGCCCCGGCCAAAAACTGCAAAAAAAACCCGCAAACTGAAAATACCAAGAGTTGAAGGACATGTTGAACATGTCCTCCACACTACTGTTGGTAGGAGCCTGAATTGTTACCACTTCTTTAGAAAGTTGATTAGCAGTATCTTCCAAAGTGGAAAATGGATATATACGCTTTAGGTCCAAGTGATTAGAGTCCAAGGTTACTTTTTAATTTTAGTACTTATATACATGTAAACTAATAAAGTGGAAAACGACAAAACTCTCAGTAAAGAAATCAAGAAAGAGCTAAATAAATGGAGAGCTATTTATTTTATGGATTGGAGAACTCAACAGTGTTAAGATGTCAATCCTTTCCAATATGATCTAAATATTAAAAATGATCACATTACCAGTTTGATCAGGCTATTTGGTAGATATCAATAAATTATTTCTAAAGTTTAAGTGGAAACACAAAAGATCTAGAATTGCCTGCATAAAAGAAGAATAAAGTTAGAGGACTGATATACCCAAATGCAGGACTTACTATTAATATACTTAAATCCATATACTATGGTACTAATCTGTTTTGGAAAGAAACATATAAATCAATACAACAAAATAGAGAACCTAGAATTACTCTCTCAAAAATAATCACCGAAAAAGCAACAAAAACAATTCAATAGAGACAATATAATCTTTATAATAAATGGTGCTAGAAAAATTGGAGGTTTATTTGGAAAAGAATTAATGTAGGCATAAACCTTACGTATTATACGGAAAGTAACTCAAAAGAGATCATATATGTAAGTAGAAAACAACACTAAATTTAGTAGAAGAAATAGTAGAAAATTTTTATGATTTGGTATATGGCAGTATGTTTTTAGATACAAAAGCACAATCCATTTTAAAAGTTAATAAATTTGGGGTGTATTAAAAGGAACATCTTCTGCTCTATAAAGACACAGACAGGAGAGTCAAAAAAGAAGCCAGACTCAGAGAAAATAGTTACACAACACCTATCTAATAAATGCTATTATCCAGTGATAATTATCATTCAACAATAAGAAAATGACCTGAATCATATCAAGAAGATACATGGATGGCAAACAACAAGATACCACCACACCTGGGTTGGAAAGACTAAAATCCTTAAAAATTGGCAAACGAAATGATGGTGAGGTTGGGAAGCAACAGGAACTTTTATTCACTGCGGATGAAAATGCAAAATGATACAGCCAGTTTGGGAGACACTGTGTCAGATTGTGAGGAGGCAAAACATAGCTATACCATTCTTGGTCCTAAGCATTTATCCAATTGATTTAAAAACTATGTCCTCATAGAAACCTGCAAGAAAAAATTTTTAAAAGGTTTATTCATAATTGCCAAAAATGCAGCTGAGATAACCTTTACTAGGTGAATGAACAACAAATATTGTGATAAATATATACAATGGGATATTATCTAGTAATACAAAGAAATGGGTCATTTAACAACAATAACAACAAAAATAGATAAACCTAAAAATACCTGCTTGATAAGTGAAAGATACCAGTCAGAAAACATGCATAGTGTACGGTTCCAGTTGTAAGGCATTTTAGAAAAGTCAAAACTAGAGAAAGTAAAAATACCAATGACTGCTAGAGATGTGAGGATATAGGGGAAGGGGACCAGGAGAAATAGATGATGAACAGAGTATTATTACTGGAGTGAGTCTATTTTGTATGATACTGTAATGGTGGTGAACATGACATTAAATGTTTGATAAACGCCATAGACAAATATTTCACAGAGTAAATATTAATGCATACAAATGAAAAAAGAAATTACTTAGGAGGCTGGCATTCCCAGGAAGCACTGAAGACTTTGACATAATTAACAAATGTATAAAAATAACCTTACTGAGAAGGGGGTGGGTGGGTGTTGAACTCACTAGCTTTGGTAATGAGGGGCCTATGTAAGACTAAAGGCAAAAGGAACATCACAAAAGCAAGGCACTCAGACTAGTTAAGTTTTTCACTTGGAGGCTCTGGTTAACAATCTCGGTACTTATATACATGTAAACTGAAATTAAAGACTGAAGTTTGTGGATGGCAAATGGTAAAACATTTCTCTCTGTCAGAGTGGGAATTTACATAAAAGCAAAGGCAGGAAGCTGGAATGATTCATGTGGTAACGGATTAGAGTTGAGACATTCTTAAGAGGCATCAATCAGCAGAACATAAATTTTAGAACTGGAAACCCAAGGTCATAACCTTAAGCTAGATACAGATTATTTCATATAGAAATATGACATGCATTTCATTGACAGGTTGCTAAATGGTCCTAAAGGAAAGTCTCAGTAGAACCTGCACAATTAACATTCAAGCCTTGTTTTCTAATGCTTTATTCCAATAAAAGGAACCAGAGCTCCTTGCATAAATGACTGATTCTACAACAAGGCCTAGAAATGTACAAGATGAGTTTGCGGTGTCAGGAAACGAGGAAGTGTTCAAAGCAGAAAAATACCCCTGCCTACATATACTTATGGATGTATATCAGGGGCACAAGACCCAACGTAAAGAGCTCTCCATGGTCAAGGCTGAAACAATTTGAACAGGGAAATAAGTTAGTATTAAATTATAAACAAAACACATATCCATGAGTACATACTTATAAGTAAATTATTCTATATAAATAAATGGAGAAGGAACAGATCTATGAAGAAGAATTACAAATGATTTAGATAGATTCTCCATTATGAAAGAGGAAGAGTATTAATAACCAACTTCTTAAGTCGGTCCAGAGTCCAGTACACGAAACATGGGGAAACAGTGTTCAGCTTTGAGGAGGAAGGATCACTTTAGGTCATCCTTTGAGGTCAGAATTTGAGGCTAGACTGGGTAACACAGCTGGAACCCATCTCTAACAAAAGAAAAAAAAAAAAGAGTGAGGAGGGGGGAGAAGAGTAATTTTAGAGTGGAAAAACCTGAGAAAACCCTGTCTACTAGCTGACAGCAAGAGTTATTAATCATACTGATTGTATGATCCCTTCAAATGATGTGACCCTTCCCTCCCCAAATACATAACCTTTAATCATAAGAAAACAATGAAATGAATTCAAGTAGCAGTGCATGCTATGAAATACCTGACCAAAAGTTCTCAAAACTTTCAATGTTGTCAAAGATGTCTATGAAACTGACAAAGTCAACAAGAGAAATGGCATCAAAATGTAATGCAGTATTCTGGATGGACTAGTGAAACTGAGAAAGAACATTAGATGAAACTAAGAAAATCTGAATAGATAATGAACTGTTGTTAAGAATAACATAGCTGGGGCGGCACCTGTGGCTCAAAGGAGTAAGGTGCCGCCCCCATATGCTGGAGGTGGCGGGTTCAAACCCAGCCCCAGCCAGAAACTGCACAAAAAAATAAAACAAAACAAAACAAAACAAAACAAAAGAATAACATATCTGGCTTGGAGCCTTTAGCTCAGCGACTAGGGCACTGGCCACATACACCAGGGCTGGCAGGTTTGAACCCAGCCAGGCCTGCCAAACAACAATGACAACTATAACAAAAAAATAGCTGGGTATTGTGGCAGGCTCCTGTAATCCCAGCTACTTGCGAGGCTGAGGCAAGAGAATTGCTTAAGTTCAAGAGTTTGAAGTTGCTGTGAGCTGTGAAGCCACATACTCTACTGAGGGTGATATAGTGAGACTTTGTATCAAAAAACAAAGGGATAACATATAAATACCAGTTTAATAATTATAATAAATATACTCTATTATGCAAGATGTTAATAAGAGTGGAAACTAGGTTTTGGGTATATTGGAACTGTCTATAAAATCTTTTTAATTGTTCTATAACTCTAAAACTTTTCGAAACTATAAATGTGTAAAAAAGAATAAAATAATAATAGCCTTAAAATGGTCTAGAATGTCTCTATGATACAGACCCAATGCTACTTTTCTAATGGTATCTTACTGCCTGCCTGTTTCTCAGTCCAGCCCAGTCTCACTGGCCTCCACACTGATCCTCCAGGACTATCTGATCCCACCCCTGTGATCTCAATCACAGTGGTTGACCCTTTGTGACTTTGACCAGCAACCTCTACTGACATTGGCTTAGCTCAAATCCTTAGTTGTTTAGGACTTTGCTCAAAAATGTCCTCATAAGAGAAAATATCTCAGGACATTACATAAAGATAAATTCTATCCCCTATTCCATCTCAGGAATCCCTATGCTTCTTTGTCAGTTTTCCTATTCATCAGTTATATAAATTCATGAATTTATCAATATATAAACAGCTTATTTATTTATTGAAGTTCTATCTCCTCCCACTCATTGGCATGTAAGAGCATGTAGGGAGGAATTTGACTGCTTTATTCAACAGGATATGCCCAGAATTTGATACGAGTATATGGTCTGTGGTGAACATTGAAGAAATGAATGAATGAAGGATGCAGTATGCAGATGATGTGTACAGCCTCTCTATAAATATGCGTTAGCATAGGATGCCTAATATATATACGTAGCAAGCATTGGGAGTATCTTATAGCAAGAGTTTTAATGTTAATCTTCTCCTTGCTTATCCTTAATTTCTGGGACTTTTGGAGAGTTTAAGTTTACATTTTATATCTTTATTATACTTCCATTATGACAGCTGCACTAGGCATAATGCTGTTAGCAACAGAGTGTGGATCACAATCTGGAATACATAATGTTTAAACCTGTGACTGAACTGGAATATATAGTTTTGCAATGTAGTAAAAAATATGCAAGAGCTTGGCATTAAAAATGACAATAAAATATTATTGCCAAAAAGACTTTTAGAATACTTCTTGGAGACTTCTTGAAAGTGTACTAGAAAGGAAATGCTTTGCCAATACTCAGTTCATGAACTCGACTACAGAAGAAAATGACAGCTAGATTACATAGTGGTATCACGATTTGGATGTAATATAAAAAAACCTGGAGGATATGAGATATGAGAAATAAAATAATATGTTTCCTACTGAGTATTCAAATCTGTTTTAAACACAAAATGAACCCATAAAATTCCATTTTAATTTTCTTCTAACTGTATAAGCTGAAGAAAAGCTGTGCTGGAGATTGAATCTGCTGAAATTAGTCACGGCACATACTAAGATGTAAAACAAGTGATCTGGAAACACCCATTATTGAGAGACAGCTTTAAACAATGAAAAGTAAGCTACGCGTGATGTTTCAAGTATTTTCACTCACATTGACTTCTCACAGCTAAGATATTCAGAGCTCAGAGAAGAAAACAAAACAGAAGCAGAACAAAAGAACTCTCATGATGGTGAAATGCCATTAACGTGTTCTTCATCTACACCACAACGATCCAATATTTCTAGCATCATATATTTGTCATTAATGTCTTTCAGTGCATTAAGGTTTCGGCAGAAGGTAAAGACTTTGGGTTTGGGAAAATCTAGGTGCTCTACATGATTTAATGTAGCTGAAATAATGTATAAAGCCTTTATTATAAAATAACGAATTGATCATTGGCTAAATTTAGTATGATTCACGAAATATTGGTGGACAATACACTATACTTTTAAAGAAATAATAAGAAATATATCTAGTGTACCTATTTTATCAAATTTTGAAAATTACAGGCAAAGTAAATTTCCTAAATATTTATATTGCAAGTAAGAATATTATAAGGATTGTATCACTATGTTTATATATTGATCAAAAAGTTTGAAGTACAGTTGCACACAAGATAGTCCTCATAGATTCTTGGCAGCCTTTCCTAAACCCATGGTAAAGATGCCACTGAAAGAAAGAAAGAATTCTATGGCTCTAAACCTGCAGTAAACATTCAAAAGTTGATGGCCTGAGAAAACTCGGACAACAGACAAGATGGTAAAAGGCCAGTGAGGAGGAAGATCAAGATCAGTGGGAATGGGTTGGAAAAGAACTTCTGCGTTCTCTTCTGTTTTGTTTCTCCTGTATCAATCCGGGTATGTAAGTACCCGCTATAAATTAATTATTGTTATTGTTTGAAAACATATCCACTATTCCTTTGATATTTCTACCTTCAAGAGGCAGAGACTAATTCTTCTCATCTTGTGTATGGCTTAGTCATTGATTTTGAATAAATATAGCCATGTGGAAGTGATCGTGTGTGACATCAGAGACGAGGTCACCAAAAGAAATGGTACCAAAAATACCATCTTGAATTGTTCACTGAGGGGAAATTAGTTGTTCTGTCATCAGACAGATTAAGTAGCTTATGGATAGGCTCAATTAGCAAGGAACTGAGGCACCTGCAAATAGCTAGTGAGAATCCGAGGCCTTTGACCATAATCATGTGAGTCATCTTGAAAGCAGATCTTTCCACCCCTCCTGTCATCCTGAACCAAACTATCTTTCTAAGATGTTTCTAGAATCCTTAGCCATAGAAACTCTAAATATTATAACTTAAGCCATTATGTGATAGGGTAACAGTATATATCACAGTAGATCACTACTATAGTTCTGCTTTTTCTCACTGAATTTAGAGTTCTGCTTAATGGGATACACATATGACTAAACCCTGTTAGTACGATGCACAGATATTATTCCAATTTATTTTATTTGGACTCCATTTAATATAGCTGCTATCAAAAATAAACTTCTCAAAAGTTTAATTTATTTAATACTTGTATCTTTTAAATTTTTTTAATACTTGTATCTTTTAAAGTGTCTATGTATTGTCTTGGATATAATACAGCAGAATTAAATGGAATAGAATAGGACAGGTGAAAAGCAAAAGTTAAAAAGTTACAAGTTGTGATTTAGCATAATCTAACAGAGTTAGATGTAAAGTTTTTATATTTTGGACGTGGCTAGAAAGTATTGAAGAAAGGGACTTTTTAGAAACTTTTTTTATGCCAATAAAAAAGATGGACACTATCACCATTGGGTGACTGTTTGCTTTCTTCTCTCAAATGAACAATTTTGTTCATATCAAAATTTCCCTAAAGTTGTGACTGTAATTCTAAATTATCTTTGGTAAATACATGCAATTTAGAAAGATAAACACATAAATTTGAGTTATAATGTTAGTAGATAAAAGAAGCAGGTGTCTGACCCAGATAACTTAGGCTAGGAGGAAACCATAAACATCTGATGGTGTTCAAGGAATGAGTTGCATATATACAATCTAATCCTTTGCGTTTCTGAATTATAGATGCAAAAAATTTTCCATTCTTAGTGAAAAGGATTAGAAAAGAAATCTATTTCTGAAGAAGTAGGTTATCTGGAACAAAACAAACATGACTAAGGAAAGTTTTCACAGATTTATATTTTTAATGTTTATTTAGGTTTTAGAAATCTGAGATGGATAATTAATTTCTTTTTATTTCAAAATATCACATATAACCCTCAATTTTCTGTGCTCAAATTTGTACACTCAAATTTTTGAAAAGAATAAGGGGAAAAAATAGATTTTGGGGGAGTTTTTTTGTTTGTTTTTTCAACACAAAGTCTGCTCTGTCACCCTGGGTAGACCACAAGTGGCATTATTATTGATCACTGTAGCCTAAAACTCCTGGACTCAAGGGATCCTCCTACTTCAGCCTCCTGAGTAGCTGGGACTATAGGCATCCGCCACCAGGCCCAGCTATTTTCTTTTTGTTTTCCATTTTTGGTGGAGACAAGGTCTTGCTCTTGCTGAGGTTAATCTTGAACTCCTGACCTCCAGGTATCTTCCCACCCCGACCATCAGAGTGCTAGTAGTAGAGGTGTGAGCCACTGTACCCAGCCCCATTTCTCTGTGTGCCTTCTTAAATGTCATTGTCTGAGAATGTCAAGAATTTCTCTCATGGTAAATCATATATATCTGCAGGCTTCTTGAAATAGAACATTTCTATCTACAACATCAGGCATTTTTCTTTCTTTATTATAATTAATTTTCATTGAAATTTGATAGAAGCACATATATTTTTTTCTCCAGTTTACTTTCCAGAATACATACATACACTTCTTCAAAGGTTATCTGAAAATCACTGAGTAAGCTATTTAGATCAGGCCAGAGTGACATTATTAATAACTTCTAGAACGTATAAAACTAAATGTTGAAATGGTTGAATTTAGGCCATATGATATATATATATTTCTTTTCTTTTTCTTTCTTTCTTTTTTTTATTTTTGGTGGTCAAGTTCTTAGGCTCTATGACAAAAGAATAAATTCTCCCTGCCAAGGGTCTATTAATAGAATGATATAAAGGAAAATCAACTACAGTTTTACGCATTTATCTATTCACAAGGCTCACATTTGAGTTCTGCACATTCTCCTGACACACATTATTTTATTTTCATGCTTGAGTGGCTGAATTTCATCAATGGCTCTCAGGGGCAATCCATGGCCAGCCAAGTCAGAGGCATAAATGAACACATGTGGGGGTGTTATTGGTGAAGGAGCCAAAAAAGCTATGGGTTATGCCAAGCCACAAGTTATCAGTCTAGTAAGAAGTTCAGAGCAGGTACCAATAACACTAGATGGATGGAAATAGCAAAGTGGAAAATTAACTAAATGCAAATACATTTATACAAATAATTCTAAATAAATAATAAAACACAGTAGTAAAATACAAAAATAACTTGAGTTATACTTCTGAACTGTTTAAAGCTTTTCTTAAAAGCCGCCTATGAAGGACGACGCCTGTAGCTCAGTGGGTGGGGCACCAGCCATATACACTAAGGCTGGCGGGTTCAAACCCGGCCCAAGCCAGCTAGAACAACAATGACAACCGCAACAACAACAAAAGGAAAAATAGCTGGTGTTGTGGTCCCAGGTATTTGGGAGGCTGAGGCAAGAGGATTGCTTACACCCAAGAGTGTGAGGTTGCTGTGAGCTGTGATGCCACAGCACTCTACTTAGGGTGACAGCCTGGGACTCTGCCTCAAAAAAAAGAAAAAGAAAAAGAAAAGAAAAGAAAAAAAGAAAGAAAGAAAAAGAAAGCAGACTAGGGGAATTTTGATTGGATAATAATGTTCTTCCAACTTCCCAAAACTGCTAAAAGACCCCAAACCAACACCAGGCGATTGTCATCTCAACTACATGTTCTTTACAAAGGTGTTTTCATTTCTCAGGAATTTTCTTATTTGGTTTGCTCTTTTAAAAAAAATCACCCACATTCAGTACCAGCTCTGAGAAGTTCCTAACGTCTGAAAAACTGTTTTTTTTTTTTTAAACTGTTTTTTTTTTTATGTGTAACTGAGGTTTCATTTGGAGCTACTCAGTATAAACCATCCTACTGATTTATTAATCTTCTTGTTCTTCTACAATAGACTTTTTAAACAAACCTGAAAAGTAGTCTGGTAATAGTTAAAGCCACATAACCTAAGTTGATTGCCTAGGTAGAAAAAAAAAGTCAGTTAATGTAAATGGGGAATTATTTTCAAAATGAGCTTTTATAAAACCTTTTTTTTTTTTTTGCAGTTTTTGACCGGGGCTGGGTTTAACCCGCTGCCTCCAGTATATGGGGCTGGCACCCTACTCCTTTGAGCCATAGGCGCCTCCCTGTAAAGTTATTTTTAAGTTCATGGCACAGATAGTCTTTAGGAACTGAGCCCCAAATGCAGGTTTCTGTCAGGGCCCAAACCTGTATTAGACTGTGGGATGAGGAACTGCAAGACTTCTATCAAAAGTTTTCATAATAGGTTTCCCAATTATGGCTGGCTCAAGAGATGACATGTCAGACACTACTCCTGCCTGTTTCCTTAGAGATTTCAACTTAGCATCACATCAAAAATTGAAAAGTACAGATAGAGAAACAAATAGTTGCTGCAGTAGGAAGTAGGAGCCAATATTTTGATGTTAGACTTTTGACAGCTTCTAAGGCTCAACCCTCCTACTTCTTTTTTTTCCTCTGCATTCCATCTTTGGCACCAGTGGGAGTTTTAAACCACACAAGCCCTTGCCCACAGACAGGAACTACTTTCCAAGGCTCACATCCTAAGCACATCAGAACCTCAAGTCAGTCTCCTTTCCTTGATCTCTCAAGCAATTACTGGACCAGCCAGCGACAGCTGAATTTTTTTTGCCCTAGAAAGCTTCATTATACAAGTACTAGACTTTTCTTACCATCTTGATGAAATAAAACAATTAAATTGTGCTATCTTAAATTGAGTTTTATAATTTAATCACACTCTCATAGGTTGTGAAAAGTTAGAAAATGTCTTGTAAGATAGAAGTGCTTCTGTATTTTCTTCTTTAAAAAAATACTATAACCTTTAAATGGCAAAGTTTTATCTGTCAAAATATACACTGAGATGTTGGTGCCCTATAAACCCAGAATGGAAATAATTGCCATTGGCTCAAGAGGAACAGCAGGAAGTATGGGTCACCCTTATAGCACCTTTGACTTTCTACAGTAAAGCAAGAGGCAAAAAGCCTCTGTGGGCTTTAAATGTGAAAATGACTATATTATTGATGTTTCACTCTTAAAAGAAACAGAAAAGAACTTTAAAAGTACATTTATAAAAGAATTTTTAAAAAACTTTAAACAAAGCGATTCTTTAGTATTTTTAACTCACAATAACAATGTATTAGCATTTTCATGACAAATTTGATTAAAATAATTCAACCATGGACTAATTTTAATAGAAAATATATACGTAACATACTGAAGGAAATTATCGTCACCTTTCACAGGTCAGGAATATGCATTTGAATCAATTAGCAGAACTTATTAATTGATTTTTGATTAATTGATTATTTTTACATTCATATTATTTTATAAGCAAATACCTTATCAGCAAATGCCTGCAAATACTTGGAATTATTCATACAATATTTATGCAATAGTAGATGAGTGCTTTAATTGACTTAGTTATGTACAATTAACCAGTTGGTGATTTTAAAACGCAAATGTTTAATTGACTTGGTTATGTAGGTTTAACCAGTCCATGGATTTAAAATACAAATGTTAAGGCCAGGTACAGTGGCTCATGCCTGTAATCCTAGCACTCTCTGTGAGGCTGAGGCAGGTGGATTGCTTGAGCTTGCAAGCTCTAGACCAGCCTGAGCTAGAGCCAGACCTTATCTCTAAAAAAATAGATAGGCATTGTGGTGGGCACCTATAGTCCCAGCTACTTGGGAGGCTGAGGCAGGATGATCGACTTACCCCAAGAGTGTGCAATTGCTGTGAGCTAAAGATGCCATGACACTCTACTAAGGGTGACCAAGTGAAACTCTGCCTCGAATAAAAAAGCAAACAAGAACAACAACAACCACAACAAAAAAACAACACAAATGTTAACTCAATTATTTTATTCTTCCAGTAATAGTAATCTTAATTCTATTAAATGGTTCAGCCTTTGGAACATAAATAATGAATAGTTATATATGAGAAAATTCTTACCAATTGCAAATTTTAATACAAATATGATACAAATTTAATATAGATCATAATACAAATTATGATTTCTAGATTTTAGTGATAATAACTTCAGTAATCTGTTGTTAATTTTGAAAATGTTGGTAAATATATTGATAAATGCACAAAAGCCTATGATATGCTTTTCATTTAGTCCCATGGTTATCATCCTTCCAAACCTGTAAACTGTCAGAGATACACGTATTTTTATGTTTTTGGAACTGAGGATAATCCCTGAAATAGTAGGTTTTCAATAAATAGTTGTTGTATTAAAGAAAAATAGAAAAGGCACATGGGAAATGTTCAGTTTCATCTGTGATATGATTTTTTTTCTTTTTTTTTTTTTTTGACAGTTTTTGGCCAGAGCTGTGTTTGAACCCACCACCTCTGGCATATGGGACCGGCACCCTACTCCTTTGAGCCACAGGTGCCGTCCCCATTTGTAATATAATTTTATAAGATAAAAAATAATAATTGGGTTTTTAAATCAATTGATTTTTAGTAAAGGTGAAACTGTCTCTGAACTAAGGATTGCAATATGAATGCGTATAATCATTTCAGGAATTGTAGTTAAATTTGTTAATAGGGAATATTAATCAATTAGTACCGGAAGGAATGCTCTAGTTACAAAGTCAATGGAGAGAATGGCTAAAGAAAATGTGGTGTGTATGAATGGTAAAATATGTGGTAGATGCATAATGGAATATTGGAAGGAGGAAGTTGTGCCACGTGCAAACAACATTGAGGCATGGATGACATTATGCAAAATAAAGTAATATATGTATATGTATGTTATTTTTTAAATATAATTATACATTTTGCTGTGACAGGGTGTCCTGGTTAGAATTCATCATAGGTCAACTGCAACCTCAAACTCTTGGGCTCAAGGGAGCCTCCTGCTACAGCCACCCACATAGCTGGGACTATAGGCATGTGCTATCATACCTGGCTAATTTTTTTTTTTTTTTTGTAGATTATATCTCACACTCACTCAGACTGATCTCAAACTCTCAGATCTCAAGTGATCCTGTTGCCTTAGCCTCCCAAAGTGCTTCAATTACAGGTATGAGGCACTGCGCCTGGCCAATGTTAAATAATATTGTATTGTATACTTTCCAAAAGAGTTTATTCAAAATATTTTCACTACACAAAAATTATAACTATTTTAGGTGATATCTTACTTAGCTTAATTTTGGTATTTATTTCACAGTGTATATATATCAAAACATCACATTATACACCTTAAATCTATACAACATTAGTTTGTCAAATATATTTCAATAATCTTGGGAAAGAAATAATTCAGTGGACTGAAATTTAGGACAGAAAATAAAGACGATCCAATGTGGAAAATAGCTTAGGACTGTAGGGGAATGGACACCATGCTTGCAAAGGACAGTTACTGATTCTTATCATAGTAAAAGGAAACGCTGATAACAGGACAGTCTCCTGGCAAGCCTAGAGATGTCTTGTGACTTAGGGGCAATCCCCCAAGTAACTCAGTGTTCTGGAATGAGATAAGATTGGTCACTCACTAGTAAGCATGTGTTAAACATCCATGCTTAGTAGTTCTTCATGAGGGTTGTGGGGAGAGACACGTGGGGAAAGAACACATGAGGAGAGCAATCCTTACACATGCAGCCCTCATATGTAATTACTTTAACTCTCCACACCTGTTGTGTATGTCAATTACCTTAACTCTCCACACCTGTTGTGTATAACCTTAATAAATAGCCATTGTGAAGGGGGCTCGGGGCTACCCTGCAACTAAGGTTAGCCCACCTCCAGCAAGCTTATACTTCTAATCCGTGTCACACCTGGTTCCTTCCTGTGGCGACCAAGATCAGTGCCATAGGGGCTGTGACACCGGACTCCATTTTTTTTAGTCTATTCTTATTTAACATCAAAGTATTAACTATGCCCAGGGAGTCGATACACCCACAAATGTAGGTTCTTAGAAGAACAGGGGAGGAAAATGATCTAAGTTCCTTGAATGCTCTTGTTTTTTCTTTGTTTTGTTTAAATGTAATTATGTAAGAAGTGATTTTGTGTCTGACTTCTTAGCATATTTTCAAAGTTCATCTGTTTTGCTACATGTATCAATACTTCATTCTTTTTATTAATGAATGATAATATATTATATAGATATGCTATATAATATAAAACTATAAATATTTGAGTTTTTTCTCCCTTTTGACTATTAAGAAAAATACTGCTATGAATGTTAGTGTACAAGTTGTCCATGAGAATATTTTGAATTTTTCTTGGGTAGTTACCTAATAGTGGAACTGCTGGATCACATAAAAGTCAGTCAATTGCAGTGAGTACACCAACCGACTGTAACTATCATATATTTCTTGTAACTATAATATGCTACAAATACTTGGGAAAGCATTTTTGTATATTCTTAGAAGTATATACCCACATATGAGCCAACAAAAGTATATACCCACAAATGAAAACATATGTTGACACAAAGATTTTTAAAAAGTTCATAGCAACACCATGTATAATAGCCCCAAATTGATATATTATGGACTGAGTGTATGTCCCCTCAAAAGCTGTGTGTTGAAACTCTAGCCTTCAATATGATAGTATTAAGAGGTAAGGCCTTTGGGAGGTGATGGTTATGAGCATGGAGCCCTTATCCAAGATCTTGAGCATTGTCCTTTTATAAACGAGATCCAGGAAAGATTTCTTACCCCTTCCATCATGAGAAGTTACAGCAAAAAAGATAGTCATCTGTAAAATGGACTCTCATCAATGACCACAATGCCTTGAAATTATATTTCCCAGTTCCAGAACTGTGAGAAATAAATTTCTGCTTTTAACCCACTCAGTTTATGTTACCATTGTTCTAGAATCCCAAATGGACAAAGACAGGAAGCTAAACTAAATTGTTTAGTTTAGCAAACCACATCCATTAATAGCGAATGTATAAGCAAATTGTGCTATATCCACAAACTAAATTACTCATTAGGACAAATGACAAAAATAATAATAATAATAATAAAATGCAAAAACATAAATGACTTGCAAAAACATAATGAATCAAAGAAACTAGTAACAAAGAATCCTTACTTTCTGATTCCAGGTATACATAAAATTCTATGTAATGCAAACTAATATACCATTAAAAAATAAATACATCAATATTTCATGGAATTGGGGAGAAATAGGAATTGCATTTAAAAGGTCATTGAAGAAACACTTTGGAATGAAAAAAAATTCTAAATTTGATAGTGTTAGAGGTTAAATGGGAGCATATATAGAAAAAATTCTTTTAATGTATGCAGAAAATTTTATTGTATTTTACATTTCATTTTACTCTTCACTAAATTATATAAAATTGATTAAAAACATCAACTGATAATAGCAAAAGAAAACTAAAAAAAGATTTTATTTAAATATATTCAGAAAGGATATTTGATAAAAAATTAAGATTATTTTAATATAAAATAAGTGGATAAAATTGATGCTAGAAATTAAAAACATACACAAATTATTTGACAAGATTTAAGATAATTTAAGGTAAAAATTTCTAGTAAACTGCAAGTATTCGCTTTATTTTATTGTTAGCTTAAACTAACAATTATGTACAAAAATATGGAAGACATTATGCTTATAAAATATTGAAAATGTTCCCTCTAAGATTTAGAGAAAGTCAAAAATGCCTCCACTGTATTGAAATACCTCAACCTCTATTCAAGACAAAGAAATATAAATAAGTATAAAACTGGGACATTAAGAAGATACAGACTGTCATTTTCACTGATATAATCATATTTGTAAGAAATGTCAAAGGCATTCATGAAAACTCTATTAGAAATTAAAAGATCAGTTTAGCAGGGTATCTGGGCAACAGATCAATTTACAACAATGAATTGCACTACTGTATATTATCAACAAAAATCAAAAATAAATCATGGATATTTTGAAACCACAGAAATCATTATTCTCAATATAGACTTTTTAATCTAGGAATAAACTTAACAAACCATATACAAGATCACTAGATCAACTCACAGGTATTAATAAGAGAAATTTTTAAAAGCCAAACAGGAAGAGCTATAATATATTTTACAATTGGCAAATAGTCGTAAATTGATACATAGATTCAATGCAATTCCAGTCATGATGGAACGCCTAGATATCCTGAGACTGGGACACCCAAATGTCCATCAATAGTAAAGTACATAAGTGAATTTTAGAATATTTGTGTGTGTGTGTGTAATGCAAACTGATAAAACTGAAGAAAAAATTAAAGATGTAAACAAAGTTTGAAGAATTACACTTGCCAATCCCAAGTCTTTTATTGCTATGATAATTTAAATGCTATGATATTGATAGAAAGATAACTATTTAAATGGACCCATGGCAAATAATGTTATATGAAAACACATGAGCCTCTCTTTCTCTCTGCCTTTAAAAATATATATAATATAAATATATGTTTATAAAAATCACCTGGTTTGTGCAGAAAGAGCCATTGCAATTCAGAGAAAATGGAATAACCATTTCAACAAAAGCTATTGGCAAGCTGATTCTATGCAAAGAGAAAAATTAATCTCATTATTAGAGTCTTACCTTGCATGCATAAAAATCAATTCCAGATGAATTATAGACTTAACGTAAAAAATAAAGTAACGGATATTCTAGAAGCTAATACAGAAAAATACCTTCATGAACTTTATACAGGCGAGCATTTCTTAAACAGGACACACCAAACACTGACCCTAAACTAAAATAAACATTGATGAATTTCACTTCATTAAATTAAGGGCCTTTGTTCATCAGTAAGCCTTACTAAGAGAAGAAAAGGAAAAGCCAGAGAATTGTAGATGATAGTCTCCTTGCATAAAACAACAAAGACTAGTATCCAGAATCTATAATGAAGTATAAAAATCCCTGTAAGACTCAAAGAGTGAAAATCAACTTGGACTGAAATTAGAAAAAGCAGCTCTGCCATTAATCACAATGGGAGTACAGACATAGATAAAGCCAGCTGCAAAATTAACTCCAAGTGCTATTTGTCCCAAAGTCATGCAGCAGCTGTGAAATGCCATTATAGCCCTTTCTTTTAATGACTACTTTTTTTTTTTTTTTAAATCAATGACACCCTAGAGCCACGGTGCCAGTCCCATCTATTACTGGTGATGACTAATCACTAAACTGCTTTTGCCTCATGACAGGGACCAATCCTTAGTTAATTCTCTTTCTTCTAAGCCCACCTCAGAGACTGGCACCAAACGTGACTACTACTTTCCTTAGACCCTCCTAAGAATCATTTGATTAGAAACCAAACTTTACAGTCTAATCTCTGTAGATTACATGCTCGTCTAATCTCTCTTATGCAGTGCCATTTTATGGTTCCTCTGAATTTCCAATTTTTACTGTATCGATTCGGTAAATATGACGTTTTCGGACGAGGTGCATGTTCCCACTGGACTTTGATTTATTATGGTTTTTCCAATAATCATAAAAATCAGTAATAAAAAGTGCAGGCAACAAAGGACATATCCATTATTCATTAGTAAAGTATAAATTAAGTTCACAATAAGATACATTTAAACACTCGTAGAATGGCTAAAATTTAAAAATTGAAAATACCTGGGACAGCACCTGTGGCTCAAGGAGTAGGGCGCCAGCCCCATATGCCGGAGGTGGCGGATTCAAACGCAGCCCCGGCCAAAAACTGCAAAAAAAAAAAAAAAAACCCAAAACTGAAAATACCAAGAGTTGAAGGACATGTTGAACATGTCCTCCACATCACTGTTGGTAAGAGTCTGAATTGTTACCACTCCTTTAAAAAGTTGATTAGCAGGGTGGCGCCTGTGGCTCAGTCGATAAGGCGCCGGCCCCATATACCAAGGGTGGCGGGTTCAAACCCGGCCCCGGCCAAACTGCAACCAAAAAATAGCCGGGCGTTGTGGCGGGCGCCTATAGTCCCAGCTACTCAGGAGGCTGAGACAAGAGAATCGCTTAAGCCCAAGAGTTGGAGGTTGCTGTGAGCTGTGTGAGGCCACGGCACTCTACCGAGGGTGGTACAGTGAGACTCTGTCTCTACAAAAAAAAAAAAAAAAAAAAAAAAAGTTGATTAGCAGTATCTTCCAAAGTGGAAAATGGGTAGAAAATGGAAAATGGTACACTTCAGGTCCAAGTGATTAGAGTCCAAGATTACTTTTAATAGAAATCTAATAAGGTGCAAAAATACATTCATTTTAAACCTTACTTCTAAGAGCATTATTAATAACAGCCGTACACTGGGACACCGAAATATCCATTGATAGCAAAATACATAACTACATTTTAGAATGTTTATATAAATGACCAATGAAGATCAATGAACTGCTATTACTTTCAGTGACCTTGACTGATGACCCAGGTACTTTACTGAGTAAAAGAACACGGAACTAATGATACCCAATGTATCGTTCCATTTATATAAACATTGATAACAGCTGAAGCATATTTGGGGTGATAAATATTGGTTTAATAATTATTCTGAGGCACAAACATGTTGATTTTAATTTCTAATGATTTAGGGAATTATAAAATGATGTGTTAATTTACTTAGTGATAATTTTTTATGTTATACATTGAAAGTGTATGGCTTTTAGATATTTGTGTTATATATTGTGTTAAACAGGATGGAAGTGGAACACATTATTCTTAGTAAAGCATTCCAAGAATGGAAAAGCAAGAATCCTATGTACTAAATTCTAATATGAGGACAATTGATGACCTAGTACATGATAGGACATATGAGCCTATGAGTAGGACATATGAGTAGGGGCTGGGGGAAGGAGGTACAGGGAGAGGGCAGGGGTGTGGGGAGTCATGCATCGTGACACACCCCTTGAGAATGGGACACAATTATAATCAGTGTAACCAGGGACTCTGTACCCTCAATGAGTCCCCAACAACAACAAAAAAAAAGTAAGGCGAAAAAGACTTAAAAATCATTAGATAATGGGTTAGATGGTAGCTGGTAAATAAAGTGTTTGGAGTTTCATAAAGGTTGCAAATTTTATTTTTTATTCAAAAGTCTCACCTACTATTTAATATAATATGTCAGGTATTTAACATTGCTATGCATAACACATTTAAAATTAGAGGTCATCATAAAGTTCTCATAACTTTTACCTATAAAGCAATTGGATGTTATTTTTAAAGGCTCTTATAATAAATTATGTAATAGTGTTAAAGAAAAGTGCAATTTATGGAAATTTTCTATAAATTACTGCATCAGGGAATTACAAGAAATCTGAAGCATCTAACTTGATCCTTATTGCCATTAAATGTTTAAAATCTGAAATTCAACTTCAAAATAACAAAATGTGTATGCACATTTACTTTTATCCAAGTGAAAGTAACCAAACTCAATAAGATTAAGAGTATATAAAATAAACTATTCAAAATAATGCAATGTCTTATCACTTTTTGGTGATAATATGAAAGCAATTTATTTGTATATTCTACAATACTGAAAAGCCATCATAATGCCTTTCTCTTTCATTTTTTTCCAAAAGCTTTTATAATGCCAGCTAACATTTTCTGGGGAAACATGTTCTATACCAATCTTTTTCTTTAACAACTTTGATCTCATTACTTTACTTAAACAGCAGTACTACAATATATGTTCTTATTTTGCCATTTTAACAGATGAGAAACTTTGAGCATGTGGGATAATAGCAAAAGCATTATACTAGTTCTTATTCTCAGTAATTGTGGCAGAAGAATTTTTATCTGAGCAGCATAATTTCAAAACCTGTGCATATAACTGGTATCTTATGCTGGCTTTTTTCCTCAAAAATTTTTTTCAAATTTTTCTAAAAATTAATCAAATGCAAAATAACTGCCAATTTAGTAATAAATTCCCATGTCAGAAACACCACTTATCACTATATCGTTTCCTGAATAATAAAAAGTTAAATTTAATGTCTTCGATACCATTTAATCATTATCAAATAAAATTACACAGGAATAAGTATTGCTTTAGGCAGTAAATGTTCTTTCTCTTTCTGTTCATGATAGCATTTACAGTATATTTTCAGCATCATTGCTCAACCTAGATACTTATTTCACTTGCTTTTATAAAGACAATTTCTAAATTTAATATTAACTATATTTAAATTAGAAATTTTAAAAATAAAATCAAATTTAGTGATTTTGAAGATTTAAAAACTTGTTTCAATTTTAATTTCTAAATTTTAATGTAATCTAATTTTGATAAATGCCTTTAAAACTTTTATAATTTTTTAAACAGATGTTTTGAAAACACATTTTATGAACAAACTTAATAGTTAACATCATAAAAATATAGTTTCCATTATACTGAAATTTGTCATCTTTTATACAGATAGCTCAAAATATATTTTGCATGTCAGTTATAAAAAACACAATGTTAAGTTTAGAAAATTGGAGATTTAGTACCCAAGTCATTAACTTTTATGTGACCTTGGAAATTTACATACGCTTCTTAAGCCTCAGTATCCTTATTTCCCTAATGAATATTATGTATATTATACATAATATAGTATATATTTTAATATTATATAATTTATATACTAAAATTAGCCTATTTTAGAGCATACTATTTAAACTCTTTATGTTTATCACTTTATTTAATTGTTGCAAGCAGCTGAGACATTTAAACTACCAAAATCATAAGTAACCTGCCTGTGAAAGATAAATGTTAATGTCCCTGAAGCCATCTCCCTAGGAAAGGAATTGGCGTTCTACAAGTACAACGAAAATTAAATGAACATTAAGTCTAAAAATGATTATTCCTGGTCAACTACAAGGATTGACTTCATCACGTTCCCATAACTCATTCCTGCTAAGGTATTGAGCTGGTGTCTCCAGGAATTCCAGAGTGTCCAATCTTGTCAGTAGTTTGCTATATTATAAAAGTAAAACTGCAGTTGCAAGGCTTGGTTCCAGTTGTCATGTTGGAAGAGCCTGTTTAATCATGGTAGGATAAGCTGGAACTCTGGAATAAGAATGGATGCTTCCCTAAGTCATTCAGCTTACGTTACCAACAATATAAGAGTTGATATTCTACTTCTGAAACAGAAGACTGTGAGTAATAAGATTCCTCAGCTTTTATTAACAGCTTTGGAAAAAGTAACCATGAGTAATCAGGAGTGACTAGTGAGGGACAGACTCTTCTGACGGGCATTATTCATGATAGAATGTCATTTATTTTTCCATAATGAATTAAAATTTATTTTCAAAGGTAAAGTTTTATGCAACTTTTTAAAAAGTGAAAATTCAAGTCTTAGAATTAAGCAATAAGTCTTTGATATCGTAAAGCTGTTAATGATAGCAATTAAAGTAGTGGTAACATTTTACTCTTGTAAAAATGTCACAGAATTCAAATCACAACTTGGATCTTCAATGATTCAAGTGTTTTATATTATAAGGGTTTAGCCAGTTTGAAGGTAAAATTCCCCAGATACGCTATCCTTAAGTCCTTCCTCCTCACTGGCCATCGGCTCACACAATGGGATAGGTGGCTGCATGATAAACTGTTATGTCAAAAGAAGAGAAATAATGTAGCATCCACCCCTTTACAACTGAAGAATTTGCCCCATCCTACTGTCCTAAAAATAAAAATAGAAAGATTAACAACAAGGGCAAAGGGCAGTCATAAGAAGAAAGTAACAAGAACCTCAAAATAGTTAGTATTCCCCTCTGTTATGTGTTTGGAATAATAGAAGTGTATTGAGTTAGGTAGTCCCTGGGGGCTTGTTAGTTGAATATCCTCTGAAATCACAAAGTTACATGATGAGTCAAATAGCATACTCAAAGTGCATTCAATCTTACATTGAAACGCCCTTGACAGCTCAGTAGTCAACATCAGGCTCTCTTGTGCAAGTTGTAATAGGAATCCAATGTCCTGTCTACCTCAGCAATCCTGCTGTGTTTCTGCAACAATGTCAGTGACCAGAATCACAGCAAATAAAGGCTGAAAGGGTACAAGTTGATGAAGGTGCAGTGTATGATGTTTATTTGTCACATTTGGGCATGAGGTGTGTGAAATGAGAAGTGAATATCAATTTGTCCAAGATTGATTCCTTGCAATCTGGTCTTCTAGAAAAGGGCAAGGCCTTCTGTAATGATCAATGTAAAATTTCTATGACACAACACTCAGGATGATGAATCTTGGTCATATTTAAGGTCTCTATCCCAGGGCCTCTGTAATTCAACAGAATAGCTAGAGCTTCTCTTATGATAAATACTGTTATGGAGAATGCTCCATAACATTGTTATGTCATGTATACAAGGTTTAGTCTCCAGCTATCAGATCATGCCAGTGGAGAAAGTAAGGATAACTTAAATAATAAATATGGAGAGGGAAGGATATTCTTGGAGACTTGGTTTTGCCACTTGCATTGTAATTGTATCTTAACTACAGGCCGTTAATCATTCAGCTTAAAATCCCCATGCTGGATATTTGGCCCTGCTCTATCTGTTGTGGTTCTTCTTCTTTTTTTTTTTTAAATTTTTTTTTATTAAATCATAGCTGTGTACATTAATGCACCATATACTGGTTTTATAAACAGTTTGATACATTTTCATCACACTGGTTAATATAGCCTTCCTGGAATTTTCTTAGTTATTGCGTTAAGACATTTATATTCTACATTTACTAAGTTTCACATGTACCCTTGTAAGATGCACCGCAGGTGTAATCCCACCAATCACCCTGCCTCCACCCATCCTCCCCCCTCCCATTCCTCCCTTTCCCCCTTCCCCATATTCTTAGGTTATAACTGGGTTATAGCTTTCATATGAAAGCCATAAATTAGTTTCATAGTAGGGCTGAGTACATTGGATACTTCTTCTTCCAGTCTTGAGATACTTTACTAAGAAGAATATGTTCCAGCTCCACCCATGTAAACACGAAAGAGGTAAAGTCTCCATCTTTCTTTAAGGCTGCATAATATTCCATGGTGTACATATACCACAATTTATTAATCCATTCGTGGATCAGTGGGCACTTGGGGTTTTTCCATGACTTAGCAATTATGAATTGGGCTGCAATAAACATTCTGGTGCAAATATCTTTGTTATAATGGACTTTTGGTCTTCTGGGTATATACCTAGTAGAGAAATTATAGAATTGAATGGCAGATCTATTTTTAAATCTCTAAGTGTTCTCCAAACATCTTTCCAAAAGGAATGTATTAATTTGCATTCCCACTGGCAGTGTAGAAGTGTTCCCTTTTCTCCACATCCATGCCAACATCTCTGGTCTTGGGATTTTGTGATATGGGCTAACTTACTGTGCTTCTTAAGAGTGAACTGTAAGTGGCCTTACATGCCTGCTACTGATTTTGTCATCAGGATATATCTGGAGAGAAGAGCAGAATTGATATGAGTAATATAGATTGCTTTCTGTTTGTTTTTATTATTTAAAGTCACCTACAGGGTGACTGTGACAGAGATACTAAGTTGCCTACACAATCTTCATTTCCCCTTTTTCTTTATAAAGAGAACTTTCACTGTCTAGTGGGGGACAGAAAATGTGTACAACAAAATTTCGTCACTATATTACTCATCTGACAGCTGAGATCACCACATACCATAGGTCTGGCCAGTGAAATGTATTTACTGGGTAAGACTCTGGGAGGTAGATGCCAGGCTGTGTGTATTCTGTGCTCTGCTCATCCCCTTTCTTGCTGCCTGGATATGGCTGTGCTCAAATGATCTCTTCCAGGCATCCCTAAAAGCACAGCACAAGGTTATATTCTAGTAGTGGACTGGGAATCTAGTTCACTATATATATGATGGGAACACCTTGGACTTTAGAGTTTTTTTAAACACAAATAGAGAAGTTTAAATATGTTCTTGTTTGATTCATGATTTTCTTGACTTTCTGGCATATCCAGCTGAACTCGATCTGAATATACAGTGTAATGAAGGCAAGATGTATTTTTAATCACTAGGTTATATTTCTACAAGAGTTATTCTGACATTAAAATAAGAAATACATATGAAATATTAAAATATTATGTAAATGTACATTAACTTTTTCATATATAAGCTATAAAATAAATAATAAGACACCCAAATTCACTACAATAAAGCTTCCATTTTGCCTTTAAATCACTATGTATATTATACAAAGTAATGTATATTATATTGAAATGTTAATGAAGTATCATAGAAAATAAACCAGGGTCTTAATTTTATGTCTCATAAATAGATTACTAGATATCTTCATAACCTCACTTCATCTAGTCACTGTAGATCTGACCTATCGTTATAGATGAAATGATGAAATTAAATAAAAAAACTCTAGTTAAATCATAATACATGTAATTATAAATTTTCCTAATGCTTTTTAACTTTGCTAATTTCCTTAATACAATATTATAAAAACTCATGACTAATAAATCATAAGCAATATTTAGTCAACATAAAATACATGGTTCATATTCTCAAGTGTACCTTATGTGAGAGTGAAAAGAGAAAATAACGTTGGATTAGATTACACCAGTCTCTCATTTGCAAAATAAAGATAAACCCTACAATAGGTGAAGAATAGAGATAATGTATATAATTTAGCTTCCAAAAATCAATGCTGAGTATATATTAAATAAGTAAATTCTAGCAGTTATTATTCACAAATATAGTATTATTGGATGAATGTATCTGACGAAAAATGAAAGCAAGTATCAATATCTCAAATAATTCATTATTTCAAATAAAAGTCAACCAGAAGTAGATGGGATTTGTAGTTTCTGACTCAGTCACATGTTTTAACATGAAAAATAACTTCTCAAATATTTCAGTATGATATTTCAGTTAATGGAATGGAAAGTTAATTTAACACGTAATTTCAAATCTAATCTCGAATATGAGTTTTAAAGAATAATTAATGAGGTAGAATATCTAATATGATTGAATTGGTGAAATAGCCCACTCATTTAACTCTTATAGTACATCAGTGATTTAAAAGGAACATTCTCACCTTAGGTATTTGATTTACAATTAACAATAATTATTTGTACCGTCATTCAATCATTTTCCAGAGCATATTATTCATACCAAGTCATTTCATATTTTTTCTATTGTCATGTTGGTTTAAGAATTTATTATGGCACGGCACCTGTGGCTCAAGCGGCTAAAGCTCCAACCACATACACCTGAGCTAGCAGGTTCGAATCCAGCTCAGGCCTGCCAAACAATGAGGGCTGCAAGCAAAGAATAGCCAGGCATTGTGGTGGGCACCTGTAGTCCCAGGTACTTGGGAGGCAGAGGCAGGAGAATAGCTTGAACCCAGGAGTTGGAGGTTTCTGTGAGCTGTGATACCACACCACTCTATCCAGGGTGACAGCTTGAGGCTCTGTCTCAAAAAAAAAAAAAAAACCTTATTATTCTAATATTAATCCTCAATGATAGAAAACATATCATTTATTATTATATTATTGCTAACTGCTAAAGTGCCTGATACATAGTCAGTCTTTAATATTTTTTTGAATTTTATGAAGTATTGGTAAGAAGTTGATACATCATCTCATTAGAATTTTATAGTGAAATAGATAACTTATTGGTATCATGTTTTTCTGTGTCTTCATTTCTAATACAATTAAATGCTACTGTTGTTATAGATAAAAACGTTATAACAACTTTAAAATCACATAAATGTTTAACTTCATAGTAATAATATGGCTAAGACTATCTTATTTATTAAATTACATAACTAAAACATGTAATATTCTATCATCTACATGTTCAATATATTTTAAAATTAATTAGCATATGATTAAAACTAGCCTTCCTAAATTATTTGCTTTTCTTCTTGGGGGTTAAAAGCTAATTTTATATTCAAACTCATTACTTATGTCTATAATCCTAGCAGTCTGGGAGGGCAAAGCAGGAAATTGAGCTCAGGAAATTGAGACCAGCCTGAACAAGAACAAGACCCCCATATCTACTAAAAATAGAAAAACTGAGGCAAGAGGATTGCTTAAGCCAAAGAGTTTGAGGGTGCCATGAACTATCATGATGCCATGGAACTCTACCCAGGCCCACAGAGTGAGATTCTGTCTCAAAAAAAGAAAATATCCAATTATTTACTACATACCATAAGGCATATATCATTTGAAGAAAAGGAAAGTTCTATTTAGTGTTTTTAAATCTAGAAAAGGATTACAATTTTTTTTTTTTAAGGAGAGTCTGATTATTTTATTAAATCCTGCACATCAGGTGTTTTAGTGCATATATTTTGATTTTATTACAGAAATTCTATTGTATTTTATATCTTTACAAAATAGATTTAAAACAGTTATTTACTTTAAAAAATGTCCTTTGAAGTTAAGCATTTCAGAACAATATTTGTAATAACCTATATGCCATAAATACTGTGTACCATTGGCATTAGCGTTCTTTGTTGGAGTGGCATTCTGCAAAGAAAATGATTAAATGAACTATATGACAGAAAAGAGGGGGAAGATTGAATTATAATAATAACCATAGCCATGCATAAAAACTTATTATTTTATATAGTTATACCAGTGATTCAAAATTTCTCTAAAATTGTTCCACTATTGTTGCCCAAATCTTTTCATTTATTTATTTTTTTTTTAGGTGCACAAAGCTTTATTTCCATTTGGTCCAAGGCTTGGAAAAAGACTGCAAGAGCTAATAATACCTATTCTGCAAGTTCTTCTGCAGGACCTCTTGATATAATTAGATGTTTTCTATGGGATATTTCAGAATAAAAAAAGTTACAATTAAATTAAACAAACGTGGTAACAATAATCCACAAAATGAAATTGAAGTAATAGCAGTATAAAAAGGTTAAAAAAGTATACAAACAGATAAAAATTTCATCATTGCCACATGAATAGTGAAGTATTTTCACACATTTCCATGAAAAATTTGTCTTAGACTCCCCGATATGTTGCATGTTAGGAACAACGTCTGTGGTCAAAGTATTTTTGTTTGTTTTTATAAAGTGTGTATTAATCAATGTAATCTACCTAATTTGTTACACAATGCCTCATATCTTTCCATATGTTAATTCATATTGCAAATTTGCAAGAGAGGAATTAATTTTGTTGCGTTTCACAAATTTGCTTGTCTGACAATTTCTGTTCACTCTCCCTCAACCTACTTTGTTTTACTGGAATTATTTTTTAGTTGCCATTTTTAGAGGATTAAAGGAAAAAAATCACCATTTCTTCATTTCTCAAGCCACATAGACTCTCAAGATACTAGTAGTAGTAGATAGGAATAAGGATCGAAAGGGAACTCTTCCCAAAGTCTTTCAATCCTTTTCCTAGAAAATATTCACTACTTCTCAGAGATCTTCCTCCTCTCATTTAAAAATAATTTTTAAAGAACTTCTGAGATACCATTTAACCCCAGCAAAAATGTCCCACATCACAAAATCTCAAAACTACAGATGCTGGTGTGGATGTGGAGAGAAGGGAACACTTTTACACTGCTGGTGGGACTGCAAACTAGTACAACGTTTTTGGAAGGAAGTATGGAGAAACCTCAAAGCACTCAAGCTAGACCTCCCATTTGATCCTGCAATCCCATTCCTGGGCATCTACCCAGAAGGAAAAAAAATCCTTTAATCATAAGGACACTCGTACTAGACTGTTTATCACAGCTCAATTTACAATCGCCAAAATGTGGAAACAGCCTAAATGCCCACCAACCCAGCAATGGATTAACAAGCTGTGGTGTATGTATACCATGGAATACTATTCAGCCATTAAAAAAATGGAGACTTTACATCCTTCGTATTAACCTGGATGGAAGTTGAAGACATTATTGTTAGTAAAGCATCACAAGAATGGAGAAGCATGAATCCTATGTACTCAATTTTGATATGAGGACAATTAATGACAAGGTCATGGTGGGGGTGGGGGAAGGGGAGAGCAGAGAGAGAAAGAAGGAGGGAGGGGTGGGGAAAGGAAGAGCAGAGAGAGGGAAGGAGAGGGGGGTGGGGCTTTGGTGTGTGCCACACCTTTTGGGGGCAAGACATGATTGTAAGAGTGACTTTACCTAACAAATGCAATCAGTGTAACCTGGCTTACTGTACACTCAATGAATCCCCAACAATAAAAAAAAAAAAAAAGAACTTCTCTCAAGTGATAATTTAAGAGTAGAGAACTCATGACAGACCAGGGTAGAGAAAGATTTCTCATTCAAGAGTAGGATCTAATGAAGAAAAATTTTATTTTACTGTCTCGCAGAGAAAAAGTTGGGGACAGGAGAGAGAAATGGCAGAAAGATGGCATATAACCCAAAAGGATAAACAGGAGAGTCCCCACCCTGAGCCATAGAGGCTGGGGGCTTTTATAGGGAATTGTAAGGGGTAAATAAAGGGTTAATGCTTCCAGTTGATAACAAAAAAAGAGATCTGGGGGTTTGTGGGCTTTGTTTGTTTTTCATGGTTTCCTCTTCTCTGTGAGTCTACCTTATCAGGGTCCTAGGAATCTGGTCTGTCAGGAACTTGGGTGGGTGGGTGTTTATACTCTGCTGTCTGCTGGGTACTCTTCTAGGCTCAATGAAAGGTTGGTTTTATCTGAATTCCTTGGAATATGTTCAGGCAGTTGCTGGAGAGAGGTCTGGCAGATGCTGAGGGGCTATATGCCCTCTTTGGTTTGTTGAGTATTTTTCTAGTTTTGCAAAACAAGCTCATAAAACAAGTTAACCTCCAGGTGATCAAGATAGAAGCAAACTCTGGAGCCAGCACACAGCTGTGTGCAGGAAGGATTTTAATGCCATCCTTTCATTCTCCTTGGAAAAAAATTTAAATTTTGATCATGTGAAAATAACTGAACATACCAATTTACCAATTATGTGTATTTAGTAATGGGTAGGCCAGAAATGCTTTTCCATCTACTGAATCCATAAAGGGGTTTGAAGAACACAGTGGAAGGTGTTAAACTGAAGAGAAGTTAATTTACCTTTATGTCAGGACGTTAGTGTATATTCCCTGTCCTGGTGTTTATTAATCAGAATGTATCTCACTGAAGAAACAGAACCTAATATATGCCATTAGAAAAAAAAAATAAATAAATGGCGTATTTCCATTTTTATTGCAAAAAGAGATGAAGTGCTCTTTACTAAACTGAGAAGGCTGAAAAGCAGGGGAACAAGGTCTAGTCTGGTTGGAGACAGCCCAGAGACATCCGATAGACATCCCCAGCAAGGATATGACATCTGAAGTATTCAATCAGGCAGACAACATAGAAATTAAAGAAGACATAGATAGGAGCGATAGTGGGACAGTGACTTTGATAGAAGGAATACACTTAAAAATATACTGCCTTAATCCAGTTTTGAGGCCAATTATTTCCCCTATTTGCTCAGCCTCTTCAGTACATACCCTTAACAACTTCCCATGTTGGGCGTTCCCCTTGAGACCACACTGTAATCACCTAGGCCCAGGTACCACACAAATTATATTATTAACCTATTAATTTGGTCACTCCATGAGGGCCTGGAAGCTTGGCTATACATGTGCTTCCCTCTAGAACTCCAATTTGTTGCTACTCTGCCCTTGGTTGTAACCTGTGTGTGGCACTGCCTAGCAGTTTTATCTTATTCAGACATGCAAATAATAATAATGAAATCTTTAATTTACTGAGTATCAATGCTTGTGTTTTATTTATTGAATACCAATGAAAAGAATCTTTAAGTCTTACAAAGAATTCCCTATTGCCTAGTCAAAACGATGGCCTCCAATACAAACACTTGTGAAGATATTGTGACTGATGGAAAATCATGCAACTTAGTTCTGGCTTGATTATCATTCAATGAATTTTCTAATCAGTCTTCTGCAGGAATTTGCGCAAGTGAAAAAAATATTCTGAAATATATGACAGGTCAGAAAGAAGGATAAACCATAGATCAGCTGATAGCCCTATGGTTTGGTCAAGGGAAAGATGTAGGTTAAGTGGAAAATTAGCTAACTATACTTCATGCTTCTCCACCAAAATGTGAGCTTTGGGAAGGCTTCCTAGTGGGAAACTCCAACAGGAAAAGGCCGTAGACAGACCACAGAGGCAGGTGCTGTGTAGGGACTTGGTCAATGAACCAATTTCCTATACACAGTAGGAAATCCTGCAACAGGAAGGACATTGCATTCTGACCCACAAAATGATACATGCTTTTCATGAGAGAGCTAAGAGGGCAATGCAGAATCATCAATTAAGAAAATCACTTCTTGTGTATATTTCTTCTGTATGAGTTGAATTGTGTCCTTGAGAAAATTTATGTTGAAGGTTCAGTACCTCTGCTTATGTGTGAAATTATTTGTAAACAGGGTTGGTATAGCTGCAATTATAATAGTTAGGATGAGATCATACTGGAACAGAATGAGCCCTTAACCAATATGACTAACATCCTTATAAAAAAAGACTAAGAGACCCTGGAAGAGTACCATGTGAAGATGGAGGCAGAGATTGAAGTAATGCATCTATAAGCCAAGGAATTGCTTATTGTCACTCAAAGCTAGAAGACAGGCCATGAAACGGATTCTCCCTCAGAGCCCTTAGGGGGAACCACCACTGCCAATACCTTTATCTCAGACAACTAACGTCCAGAATAATTTGGGAGAATAATCTCTGTTGTTTTAAGCCATTTGTTTTTCTGGTACTTTGTTAAGGCAGCCCTAGAACATTAACACACATTAACACATGCTCCATTTTTTTTCCTTTTTCCACTCTTTATAGTAAGTAAAGAAAGAAGGTTAAAGAAAGAGTAGGACTGAAAAGAGGTACGACATCTTCTGAGCCTCCAGTTACTAGGAGAAGAGAAAGAATTAACTAAGTTTTGACTTCATAACAAACTGAGGGTTTAAATTGGGACAGATTAAATAAATAATTTTTATTCTACATTTTTTGACCCTTTGCTAATTTTGACTGCAGTACCTACTTTAACGAAATAACCTTTATAATAGCATTAAGATAGATGTCAAGCAGATATTTAGTGATAATTATTGGATAAAAATAATTATTTTCACATGTGCACCCCAACAAGTTTTTGGTGTTCAATAAATCTGTCATACAGACTAGAGTAGGAATGACCAGATCCAAGTGGGCATCCTCCATTATTAGTTCATCCACCATGAAAGTGCCTTTGGCAGTTGCCCAGTGACCACCTAGAAACAAAAATCACTATTCCTTAGCAATTAATAAAACTTATACTACACATTTTGGAATTTATATTGGAAGGCATTCAGAAAAAATAAAATACTTTGTCTCTGGCTTCTAGTTACATCAACTTTTTCCTCTCCATTTTCTTTTTTTTTTTTCCCTCTCCATTTTTAGGTAAAATTTCTCCACCTTTCTCTGTTATCCTAAGTAAATAAAGTATGCAATACTCTACCCAGATAATCAAAACACTGTTTGTTGAAATTCAATTCTTTTAAAGCAGCTCAGCTAGCATTTATCGATAATTAGCTATGTTTCTCAAGTGATGTATCAAATTTTTCAACCAACTATAAATAAATAGATCTCTTGGAAGTCTTTAATCTTTGCATAAGCCAAACACATTGTGGTTGTCCAATTATATAAGGTATATTTAGAACATTCTCATATATACATGCGTATGATAAAATAATACAAGAACAGAGAATATGTATATATGTTTATATGTATACATATATGTAGCATAAATATGTTTATATCGAATATAGGATTATATTACATTATATATGCTATATGCACAAATTTTAGGACAGTATATTAAACACTATTGAAGATAAATATAAATAATATGGTATAAAATATTGTTACTATAGAAGGAACCAATTTTTGTAATTATGAATGTCACTAAAAACAAAATGTTATGTTAGGTTCATGAGTGCTAATTAATAACATCACTTTCAATTATAATTAGTTCACTAAATAAGAAATTTACTATGGAGTCAATCAGGAAATGAAATATCGATTGTTCCTCTTCTTTTTTCTATCTCAATAGAGCTGAATTAGGCAATGATTTCAAAAAGGAACTGCTACTTCTTTTCTATCGATTCCATCTCACTCTTGTCTAGACCTTAAGATCTTCTGGACTGCCAAGTTGATTTTTTTAAATCTATTTAATATCTTCTATCATAACAAATGCAGAAGAAACCAAGAAATAAAATTCACTTGTCAGCTCGGCACCTGTAGCTCAGCAGCTAAGGCACCAGCCACATGTACCAGGGCTGGCAGGTTCAAACCCAGCCCAGGCCTGCCAAACAACAATGATAACTACAACAAAAAAATAGTCGGGTGTTGTGGCAGGCACCTGTAGTCCCAGCTACTTGGGAGGCTGAGGCAAGAGAATCACTTAAGCCCAAGAGTTTGAGGTTGCTGTGAGCTGTGACGCCACAGCACTCTACCAAGGGTGGCATAGTAAGACTCTGTCTCAAAAAAAAAAAAAAAGTTCACTTGTAAGCAAATGTCTTTTAAAATGTCACACTTATGCAATAGAGAATCATAAAATAGTGGACAGACCCCAATTCCTTATTACAGTCATAGTTTTTTAGTATAGGGCATTCATCAAAATTATTTGAAATGTAACCACTGATTTATTGTCTTCTAGCTGTTACATGCATATGACAGGAATCCATAGCCTAAATAAGAGTGCCAGAGAGATAGAAATACTCAATAAACACTGATTGGGGGTTGTGCACCAAAAATAAAGACATATAATGACACCCTTTGAAAGGCTAGAATTTGATTTTGGACTATAAAACATCCACGTAAGCCTTTGGGAGCCTCCAAATCACAAGTGAATAATATTCTCAACATCTTCAAGTCAATCAAGAACAATGAGTTGTGGAACATTGGAATTTGGAAATGCTAATTAAACTGTAATGCTAATTCAACTAGAGAACTAAAATGAGCACACTTGGGCAAGGAAATCTGACACTGGTAGTACACTTGAATTTAAAATTTAATTGGAGGTAAGTTTAAGAAAGTAAGTTAAACTGTTCAAGAGTGATTTGAATAGCATCAGGTGAGAAATTTTTACTTAACATATAAATTATTTCATTTTTAAATGAAAATGCCTAAAATAGCATTTAATCACTTATAATTTTATTAATTAATCATTCTCATTAACAATTTTACTACTTATACTATTTATTTTTCTAAGCATATTTCAAATTTCCATTATTTAGGGGCAATAGGAAAATTAAAATTCATATTCCCCATTTTGAAACAATATCACAGTTTTTAATTATACCTTTGCAAGATCTCTTTTTCATCATCAAGGAAAGGACGGAAACTACACGGTTCAGATATCCTTTTCCCACATGGTTCAGGTCAGACTGTTCCAATGGAAGACACAAAAGCAAGATTAGGAAGGTAGAAAAAGATGTAAAAGTCATGTTGGCTTTCTGGCAGAGCTGTGGAGATCCACCTGTGTTGGTATTTTTTAATCCTTCCCCCACCTCCTGATTTTAAGTGTGCCAACTTCACAATGACCTGTTGAATACCAACCACCTACTTCCAAACTCCTGGCTGAAAGGTTAGTGAACTCCTTAAATTTCTCTTTATCACTTTCCCAATATCTTTGTAAATTCTGAAGACCTATAGAATCTCATTCCTGATCTAAGCCTGATAGGTCAGGTCCCATTTGTTACTTTTTGTTACTGTTGTGATTGCTTTTGGGGACTTCTTCATAAATTTTTTGCCTAGGTCAATGTCTGCAAGAGTATTTCCAACATTTTCTCTTTGGATTGTTAAAGTTTTTTTCCTAAAGTTTAAGTCTGTTATCTATCATGTGTTTTGTGAGTGCTGAGACGTGCAGATCCTGTTTCAGTGTTCTACATGTGACTGTATAATTTTCCCTGCACCATTTATTCAATAGGGATTCTTTTCCCCAGGGTACCAGTTATGACAATTAAGTTTGTGAACTTGCTACCATGTGCTTACATTGGCAACCTTACAAACGACTCTGTGAGGTTTCATTACCTCAATTTCAGTGTCTCATAGCTGTGTTCACGTTGATATATGGCACTGTCTTGCTGAGTGGTACTCATTATTGAATTGTGTTTTTGTGAGAATGTTAGATCTTAAATTAGGACAATGAACTAACAGTAAATTTCTTGTTAAACTTAGCAAAAGTGGAAGTGAAAATGTGAACTGGTTAGTAGATAATGCCAGTAAGAAAAAATAAAACATTGTACAAATGGATTAAACATTTTTCTGAGGAGAGAAAGCATCACTGATGAACAGAGGTCAGGGCAACCAGAAACAGGCAGTATTGACAAAATCATTGCAAAAATTTGACAAATTGTGCATCAAAATCATTGGTGTCAGCCAATTTAGAGAAGCATTGCAGAGCAAGTAATCATTGATAGAGAAACGGTTAGGAAAATCTTAACTGACAATTGGGCATGAGAAAGGTGTGTACAAAAATGGCCCTGAAGGAGCTCATTAATGAACAGAAGCAAAGGAGAGTAAAAATGTACCAAGACTATTTGGAGAGGCAAGATGATGTTTCGGGCTATGATATCACTGGTGATGTAATATAGATGTAATATAGGTGTACCAGTATGACCCTGAAACAAAGTGTCAAAGGCACAGTGGAAGGCAAACAATTTTCTAGGACTGAAAAATTGCATTAGTCCAAATCAAGAGTCAAAATGATGCTAACATATTTCGATATCGGAGGGATCGTTCATTATGAATTTGGAAGTGCTGAAAAGACTGTGTAAGTTAGCCAAAAACAATCTGAAATTTTCATCAACAAATCGTGGCTCTTGTATCACAACAGTGCACCAGTTTACATGGCACTCTTGAAGGAGTTTTTATTTTATTTTATTATTAAATCATAGCTGTGTACATTAATGTGATCATGGGGCACCATACACTGGTTTTATAGACCGTTTGACACATTTTCATTACACTGGTTAACATAGCCTTCCTGGCATTTTAGCCAGTAAATAAAAATGCAACACACTCCCTACTCACCTCATCTGGCCCCCAGTGACTTTTTTCTTTACTTGAAGGTAAGATATTAAAAAGAAGGCATTTTGATGACATTCAGGACATTAAGGATAATATAGTGGCAGCTCTGATGGCCCTTCCAGACGGCCATGAATGTAATTGTTTACAACAAGGCCCTGAATCTGGTGCAAAGATTCCCAAGGGGAACACCTCAAAGGTGACCATAGTGATGTTCAGCAATGAGGTATGCAGCGCTTTTTCTACGACAAATTTGTGAACTTAATTGTGAGACTTTGTTTATTATTACCTTTTTTGTCAAGATCATATGGCAATATGAGTGTGGTTTTATATCTGGGGTTCTGTTCTGACCCCTTGGTTTATATCTGTTTTTATGCTACTACCATGCTGTTTTGGTCTTGTAATATAGAAGTCGTAAAGTGAGGCTTCCACATTTGCCCTTTTGGCTTAAGGTTGCTTTGGCTATTTGCTTTCTTTTATGTAGTGTGATTAATGTATAAGAAAAGAATGATTAATGCAATAAATCTTCAAAGCTTTTCCTAAAATCTGATAGATCAAATAATATTTCAGCTTTTATCTTTGCCTGATGTGTACATACCCTAATTCATGATAATTTATACTGTGTAAAACAGCTTCCAAATACTTTACAACAGTTAGTAATTTTATACTTGAACAGAACCATATTCCATCTACTTTTCCATTTCACTAAAATTAAGTAATTGGTCTTCCAAGTGTGCAAATGATTCTTAGAATGTAAATTGGAAAATTGTAGTACATTTTTCAAAACTTGGTTTTCCGTTTAAAGATTAGTTACTCCACCTGTTATAGAGTTATGTTTCTTTCTTGTTTTTCCTTCTTTTTTTTATTCTGTATCTTCTTTTCCTTTTGCAAAGACATTGACTTCTAGAGATAGGATTATAATTATCCACCATGGAAATGTGCATTCAACAATGGCATCATTTACTTTCTAGTCCTGACTCCAAAAAGCATGCGTACACATACACCAAAGGCTTCCTGTGAGTTGTTATTACTCACATGTGTATGGTATATTGCCTATATTTAGTTCTTTATCTTTATTAGAGTAAAATCTTACCAATAATAAATATATAACAGATTAACTTTTATTTTCTCTGGAAAATCAGTCTTTGTTTACCCTCTTCAGCTTCACCTACTAGGAAACGTAGGACTTGTACACATCGAATTAAGTTAGTGAGTATTTAACATAATGACAATGATTAATGCTCAGAATAAGAGGATGCATTGAGAACAGTTATTCAGCTTCTCTTTGAATGCTTTTATATGTCTTTATTGAGATTATGAGGAAAATAAATGCTCAGTAATGACACAGCAGTAAGCCATAAATGTCAATTCCTCCTCACTGATGACAGAGTGTGTTTTCAAGTATAAATATAACTATTTCCCCTCTTACCCTAAGATTCTTCATTGGCAATCTATTCTTCAGGAAGGATTTAAGGCATCTTAGTTGAAGGCTCTTAAATTGGCTGATTTGTCTTCCTGTTCTGTCTCCCGTCTTTAGTCTTTTCAATAAAGAAAAGGCTAATAAAGAAAGGGCTAGGCATTAGCCCTATGTATTCGGTGAAGTCAGCAGAATCCATTCAGATCAGCTTAAAAAGACAGGTTTTTGTTTTTTAATAAGTCCCCAAATGTGCAGAAATGATACTAGGAAAAAATAGTATGTAAAAGCAAACTGCAAGTCTTTCCTCTTAACCGCTCCGAACAAAACAAAAACTAAAAAATGCATCAGAGATCTAAACCTAAAAGCTAACACTCTAGAGCAGGGGTGTCTGAACTATTGGTTTTTCTGGGCCACATTGGAAGAATTGTTTTCGTGGACCACACTTGAAATTCACAAACACTAACAAAAGCTAATGAGATGGGGAACGAAAAGGATTATGCATAATTTTTGTGATATCTGCCACCACAGATAAGCAAAAAAGTCTTCATGTAATAATGCTAGTTATTCAGTGGCCCATTCAGAGAGTCTCTTAAAATCATTAGGCAGGTTCCAAGTTTGCGATCACTGATGTAGAAAATATATACATCTAAGTAATAAAACAGTTTTTGCCTTGTAAAAAAAAAAAAAAGAAAAGAAAGAAAGAAAAACATCAAAGACAAAAAGGATAACAAAACTAGTGAGATATTTGACATTGTATTGGAGAAATTAATGCTCTAATATCTGGCTCAACTGAAGTAGTTACAATTCTCAATGAGATCTCAAGGTGCTCATTAGATATCTTGGGTCCAATTTGATTCTTTTTTTGTACTTTTTGTAATTAAATCATAGCTATGTACATTAATGCAATTATGGGGTACAATGTGAAGGTTTTATATACAATTTGAAATACTTCCATCAAACTGGTCTTCATTCAAGAAAACAATGGCTTGCAAATGTCGGTGCTGCCAAAAAAATGATGACAGGAATATGGCATGACTGGTAAGCAATATAGGACCTACATGAAAGTCCAAGAAAGAGACATGATCAATTTTTTCTTTAAGTTGAATGCTGCAGCTCTATTCATTCCATTTAAAAACTGGCAGGTAACACATTTACATAAACTGAAAATGGAGTCAAAAGTGCACCAAAATATTATTTTAGTGGAAGTCTTGAAATGTTTTTCCAACTTCTTATATCAAATTAAAAAACAAGACTGCACTTGTTTCACTATTTACCAGACTACATTTAGTCAACATGTCAAATGCATAAAATTGTTTGCCTTAATTTGAGCTTGCCAAAATTTCAGTTTCATTTGGAGCACTGTTATGGTTTGAACATTGTATCAATAAATTGGTTTTCACTTCAAAGACACATGTTTAACTTATTTAAATGAGCAGTTAAATCTACTAAAAATGCTAAATCTGTAGGCTAGTTTTTATTTTTATTTATTTATTTATTTTTAGAGACAGAGTCTCACTTTGTCACTAACTCTTGGTAGAGTGCCATGGTGTCACAGCTCACAGCAACCTCCAGCTCTTGGGCTTAGGCGATTCTCTTGCCTCAGCCTCCCGGGTAGCTGGGACTTACAGGCTCCCACCACAATGCCAGGTTATTTTTTTGTTGCAGTTTGGCCAGGACGTGGTTTGAACCCACCACCCTCGGTATATGGAGCCAGTGCCCTACTCACTGAGCCACAGGTGCTGCCCTGTAGGCTAGTTTTCATCATCAAGTTCTGACACAAATTTGGTTTTCGATACAATGAATGACTTGATAACATCTCAGATCTTTTCAACATTTGGTCTTGACTTAGCCATCTTACTTCTGAAAAGTAAATGATGTCATCATAGTCAGCATCGATACTGTTAAGGAATTTTTGGAATTGACGATTCAATCTCTTAGCCCTTATGAAATTCAGTTTCGTTGATATTTTCCAATTTTAAAGCTTTTTCACATACATTTTCTTGATGTACTATGCAATGACACTTCATCAAATGCAAGTCTGAGGTGGCAACTACAACATCTTCTATTAATTTTACATGTCTCTTTTACCTATCATAGTGCAGCCACCATCAGTAACTATAGCAGATATATTTGATAATAGACAAAGAGAATCCCTTAAAGTTTTTTTTTTACTACTCTGAACAAATCTCTTCATTTATTTGTGTCTTTTAATGGTACTAAAAATCTATTTCTTCAGTCGTACTATGTTCATTATCAATATCTCTAATAGAAACAGAAAGTTAAGTCATATTTGTAGCATCAGTGATATTGTTCATTGACAAAGCATAAAATTTAAAATTAGCAGCTTTACTCTCCAAACTTCTTTTGATAGATTTTTCCACTTCATTTTTCTTGGCTATAGTTTGATAAGAAAAACTGATTTTAGATATAACCCCCCTTTTGTTCCATCCTTTTTTGTCCTTTTTTGTTCCATCCAGAGAGCTGCCATCCTTTTCATACATTGCTTAAAAACTCACCATCAGTAAATGGTTTTGATTTTTTTCTATTAAATATGCTACCACATACTAGATTTTACAATGGAACCAATATGATTTGTAACTTTTGCATTTTTAATACATATTTTTCTACTATTTTGTCCTTATAACACAATAGCATCCTTCGTATGCATCACATTTGGAGCATGTTTTTTGCATGTGATGCCTTTTCAAATTACAATCTGAAAACTCGGGGAAATTTTCTACAAATTAAGCAGCGTGCCTTACTACTTGCCTCCACAAAAATGTAGTCATCTATTTTTCATTGAACAATCTTCCTTCATCCAGAATTTTTCTTCTTTTGGGCTCTGTTTTAAGAAGTTGAAAAATCAGTGCTGGGATTAAATAATAGATAAGGGACTATAATTGTATTTCTTATGAAAATTAATTGACAGGAAAATAGAAAGGAGGTTTGGGCTGTTTCAAATTTTGCTTGCCAATCTATGTGTGCAGATGTACGTGTGGGTACTTAAGGGAAGAGTCATATCTTGATGTGCTTGCATTGCTAGTAATAATGATTTCATAAGATTAAAACCAATATGTGTTAGTTTTAAGCAGGTTAGGAATTGAATTAAGAAAATGATTGCAGGCTTGGTGTCCATAGCACAGTGTGTATGGTGCCAGCAACATACAACCGAAGCTGGCATGTTTGAACCCAGCCTGGGCCTGCTAAAGAATAATGACAACTACAACCAAAAAATAGCTGGGCGTTGTGGCGGTGCCTGTAGTCCCAGCTGCTTGGGAGGCTGAGGTAATAGAGTCGTTTAAGCCCAAGAGTTAGAGGTTGCTGTGAGCTGTGATGTCACAGCACTCTATGGAGGGTGACAGCTTGAGACTCTGTCTTAAAAAAAATGATTGCTGGTGATGGACAGAAGCGAACACAGGAAAGGAGAGAAGTGGATCAGAGAAGCCCAAAGCCTGGTGCAAAATGCACTGTTAAAGGCTTGGCCCCTTTAAGACTCTAGAGTTTATGTTGCTGACACCTCACCCCTCCTCATGGGTAATTCCAACTCCACTCCCAGGTCACTGAGCAGGCAAGCCTACTCTGGCAGGGCTGCCTTCTCAGAGACAGTGAGTGTTTGGGGAGAGTTAGTGAATGCAGAATGTTTAAATCTCATTAAAAAGAGAAAGAATCGCTCCAGACTGGATAAGGAGAAAAACATCTCCTTTCTTCCGTCACCGTGGTATGGTCAGAGCACGTCTGATCACCAGAGTCTGTCCGAGCACAAGACTTCTTCATTGCTGCTACTCCTGTGGTTTGTGTATGTGGCCTAATTGGGGTTTGCTTTGATATCCTGCTCCTGGACTGTGTTCTCTGCCCCATGTTCTATTTAAGATCATAAATAACTTAGAGCAATAATGGTAAAAGGTAAATCAGTCTAATTAACACAAATAAATACTTTAGTTAGAAATTGCAAGCACAGAAAGAACCATGATGTAATTGTTAACTTTCCTTCATTAGATTAATGATTAATTACAGCAATGGTATATGCAATAAAAATGGAGTTAGCCTAGAACAAGGGGCTGTCTGCTGATCCTCCTTGTTGAAGGCAGATAGACTCCTGATCCAGCTTTAAAATAATTTGTTCTTGTGTCTTGTGTTTTCATCTTTTTCCTCATCCTCTCATCTCCACCAACCACTGTGAGGGAACTCACAGCATAGTTTGCGGCTAGTCCCCAACACAGGTGAGGCAGAGAGTTGACTGAAAAGCTCAGGGTGATGTTCAAGGCACTGCCTAGGTGTGGAGAATAATCAAGTGAGAATGCTTACCTGATGTCTAAATGACGTTAAATGCCTAACGTTGTAATGGTAGGTTGAAAAATTGATAATCATTGCCTTGCCAAGTCACCAGGAACACAGGTACACCTGATGGTGCAAATTCGACTGGCTATGTTTGAAAGATAACACACAGGAGGCCATACACCACCATAAACTGAAGCCACATGTGCATAAAAATAGTGAGAATGTATGTTCATTTATTATAGTGACACTGCGATATGTTTATATCATATAAGAATGTATTTTATTATAGTGACACTGCAGTATGACATGGTTGTCTACAAATTTCACACTCAAGACCCATGCAGTCAAGTCCCATCAAAAATTCACAAGAAGATCTCATCATGTTTTAAGTAAGTTTATGATTTTGTGTTGGGCCTCATTCATAGCCACCCTGGGCTGCATGCTGTCCACAGGACGCTGGTTGGACACCCGTCCTCTAAACCTCCTTGAAGGAGATATGAGAATATGTTAGTAATGCTGTAGGTAAGACAGGGTGCTTTATATAGGACACAGAAGTCTAAATAATGAAAGAAAAATATTGGCACATGCCTAATTAAGAGTTAAAACAAATTTCTATTCTTTCAAGATCAGTGATACATGGAAAGAAAAGAAACATCCTGGAAGAAAATAATTTGCAAAATATGTACCTGGCAAAGGTTGTGTGTAAAACAATAATTCTTGAATTCAATTATAGTTAACCTCTTCTAAGAGAAATGTGCTGCTCAAAGTTTTACACATCACCAAAATATGATATGTATGTTTATTTGTGTGTATGCCATGTGTATGTGTGTGATGCATAAAGTATATGGAAATAAACTCAACATCATTACTCATTAGAGAAAAGCAGATAAATAAGATAAATTCATAGGGATATACCATCACAAACTGCTTAAAATATTATGGTTACAAGGAAAATGTTTGTTAATACCTAGTTTTTTTGAGGATGTGGATTTTATTCATTGTTGGTAGGAATATAAAATGTTAAAATTGGGAAATAGTTTAGCAGTTTGCATAAGGTGAAAAATATACTTTTTGTAGCTTTCTAAATTATTTTTTCTGAGTATACAATGTGGGACCTCCATAATGCTTGCTGAAATAACTTGTTATATAATTGTTGTATATAATGCCACATTATATTTTATTATATATTTCAGCATATTTTCCTTCATAATTATTTTTCTCTAGAAGTTCTGATAATTTTCTCATTGATCTAAGGTTAATGTACTTTTACTATATTCTTAATCATCTAATGCATAGTTAGGTTATATATGGATAGCCTGTTAGCAACCAACTCGTTTTCTATTTTTTACATATATTATGTTAGAGAAGTACCCACACCACATTTATTTTTCTTTTAGGTCTGAATCTATTTTTCTCACAACTAAAAAAATGCCCCCAAATCCAATTGCTTACGAATTTTGTAATCAAACCCTTCTTTGATGAGTTGTTTTCTCTAAAGGTCCTCAACATTCTGACTACAAATTGACCATCATTACAACTTACATTAAATTAATTAAAATTTATGCTGTAATAGATTAGAGGGACAGCTATTAAGAAAAATAAATATTGTATCTAAAACCAATCTATTCACTTACCAGTTTTTTTTTTTTTTTAATATTGTGATTGAGTAAAGCAGCTATAAGTCATTTAGAAGGTTCATTATCTTATGGTTAGTAGAAAACAAAAATAAAGAAGAAACCCAGCTGGGAGAAAAACCATATCTTAAAGAATGGTCTTTGTTTTGGGAAACAATAATGATCCTTTTGATTACTTGTTTTTCTTGGAAAATTTGCTCTTCTCTCAGGGCATGGTCATGGACTAGAAATGAATCATAAATATAGCTAAATGGTGTTGCTGAAAACTTAAATTTGAGGAAATAGCACCAAGGGAAAGTGTGCAAATAAGAAAGAGAAAGTTTTATTAAACGGAAGAGCAAAAGGTAGGAAATATGGAGCAGAATGATAAAAATGAGTATCAGTAAAAACCCTACAGTTTACAGTGGCGGTCCTATCTTATGCTTTGCTGAATTATAATTCCCAGTCATGATAAAATCTCCATTGAGTTTTCTTTAAGAAAAAGCAGTCTCCCGCATGCTATTGTGCATTTATGCCAGAGTAATTTGCAAAAAAATAAAGTCCAAAGCATGATGGTGTAAAAGATGTTTGAAAATTTAGGAAGATTAAGAAAATGAAGTAAAAAGGGTGGCACCTGTGGCTCAAAGGAGTAGGGTGCCTGCCCCATATGCCAGAGGTGGTGGGTTCAAACCCAGCCCTGGCCAAAAAAAAAAAAAAAAAAAAAAAAAAAACTACAAAGAAAATGAAGTAAAAAATAGCTGATCACTATTTTCCACTTGTCAAAAACATTGAAGATAAAGAGCCACTGGATTTTTTCACATGGTCAGGAAGATACTTTGAGCCAATTTTATGGAACTGTTGAAGGATCAAATAAATTCTGGATTATAATTCGAAGGATAAAGTATTATTAGTTCAATAATTAGTAGGTAAAATTTTTCTTTCCCTGTGCTTACGTGAGATTAATGTAAAAATTCAGTGTCTATTTTCTGCAATCTTTCCAACTGATCTTCAAAAGGTATTTACAAATATTCCAGTGTTTGTGTTTTGGCATTTACTCTTAATTGCTCATTCATATGTCTTTATCCTTATGTAATTCTGTTAATTTTTGAATGTATGGAAAACTCATCTTCTGTTTTAAGTAGAACTCAATACTAACATCCAACCTTTTGGGAGAAATATTTAACTATTTGCCTAATTATTAAAAATATTTTATGACTGATAATCTAAAAACTGGTATTGCATTGATAGAAAAATACAAATTACTTTGTTATGCCTCCTATTGTTTTTTTCTTCTCTTTTCTGATACTAAGCACATGTTCTGGTAAGTTTATTTTTCTATGAAATTTTATATCTTTCATAATAAGCGGTTGCCAGTATTATCTCATCATCCTCTATGTCTTCTCAAAATTTAATATTTTCTTCACTAGGTATGTATACATCTCCAAGTAGAGACATACTATTCAGTTAAAATAAAATTACTTCAAAAAAAATTTAGATTTTTCCAAAATCATGTTTTCTACAACAAATCTAATTTATCCACCCACCTTTTTTATATATGTGTAAAAAAATATATATATATTTGCATCTAAAATATTTCCCCAAATGTGCTCTAATCAGAAATTCTTGTTTCTTTCTGAAACAAGAAATTTTTCTATGTTTGAGAAAAACATTCCATGTTGGAATGTGCCTCTTCAAGAAAGTACCCATTTGAAAAAAAACAAACATTGTTTTAGTGTTTCATTTTCTTTCTTTTCTCTTGCATATAATTTTACATGTACTAATTTTTTGTCACCAATTATGTCTCATAGAATCGGATGCCTTGCACTTTCATGTCTTTGAATATTAAAAAGATATTTAGAGCATTTAGTAAAGAACCTAACCCCAGTTCTATTTCAGGCTTGTACAAATTAAGAACCCTCTAAACAAGTGAGTTCAAAAATCTAATATTATGGGGTCATTATATAGAAAAAATGTAAATTAAATATTCTTTATTACACTGGATATAAAACAAAATATTTTTGATTAAAGCTCATTAGATTTCTGATAGTCCACATGGTGGGTATTTCACTAATTTTTTTAAAGGAACAAAAACAATTGCTTTTAATAGGAATCGACTTCCCTCCAAAACCAAGTTTTCTATCCTGTGCACACACACAAAAATATCCATCTCAAATCAAGTTTTTGTTAATTTTTTTAACTGCATTTTTTTAAACACATTTAAGATTTCACTTTTTCTGGAACACTCTTTCTTAAATTGGGAGAGTTATTTTATTTTATTTTGTTTTCCTTGTCCCCAGTGTTTTTTTTTTTCTTTTTTTTTTATTGTTAAATCATAGCTGTGTACATTAATGCAATCATGGGGCACCATACACTGGTTTTATAGACTGTTTGACACATTTTCATCACACTGGTTAACATAGCCTTCCTGGCATTTTCTTAGTTATTATGTTAAGACATTTATATTTTACATTTACTAAGTTTCCCATGTATCCTTGTAAGATGTAATTTTATTTTAGTAATCAATTAACTAGAAGTGGTTACTTGGGCGGTGGGGTATACTCTACAGGCAACAACTGTCAACTCAGCTAATACACCGTCAAGTGAGGGTGCCCACGTTTACCATCATCTCCTTGATTCTATCATCTATAGCTTCAAATTACTTGCTCTTTCTATTCTAAGATTCACTGTAACAGGTATTTATTACACATTGGATCCTTCTCCTTAACTTTCATAACATTTTTTATAGGCTAATTTGTTCAGGTGAGAGTCATTAGTAATCAACACTCTCCAATCAGCAATTAGCTCTCATTAAAGTTTCCCAGCTGCTCAGTCGGGCCTGTACTGACTTCCTTCAACCACTTTAAGCAGCAAAGGCTGGTCACAACTCAGGCTAAAATTTAAGAATGATTCATATCTCATCATCCTGGTGTACAAACTATTTGATTGCTTCCCATTTCAAAGCAAATTACTTATCTTGCAGAGTCTCAAATACATGCAGCTGTAGACACATCAGTATCCAGGTGGCAAAATAAGACCATAAAATATATTGGCAGTTGCTGTTGATATCTTTCAAACCGATCTTTAGAAATAAGGGGAAAAAAGCATTTGTATAAACCTTTTATACAAATGTTCTAATCCAAAATATTCCAATAATTATAAAAAAGTTACCATAATATACTAATAAACACTTTGAAATGGGAGTATTTCAAAATAGTAAACATTGCCTTTTAAGACATTATATAACATTTAAAATAGTACTGTTAAAATACTTATTTTCTCAGATGTTGTATAATTTTACATTTAGGTCTATGATCCATTTTTACTTTTTGTAAAGGATGTGAGGTCTGTGGTTAGATCCATTTTTGCATGCGGAAGTTCTAGTTTCAACCTCTCCATGACAAGATTATCTTTTTCCTATTGTATTATCTTAGTGCCTTTATCAAAGATCAGCTAACTATACTTATGTAGTTCTAATTTTTACCTTTTTATTCTAAGAAGTGTTTAACTATACGTGATAAATTGTAAAGAGTATCTGAAAATTATAAGCATATTTAGTATTCTTGTCTATTTACCAATGTAATACTGTAATACCAACAGTTAAGCCAAAAAAAGTTCACACTAGATTCAGACAAAGCTAAAAAAAAAAAAGAAAAACAGAGCAGCAGAAGGTAGTTGGGACATGCCCTATATTCAATTCGTGGCAGCCAGCCAGCAGGCATGGGGACTTCTGTCTTCATTCAGCTAGTGAGACAGGCGAACTACCACAGGAAACTTCTTTTCTCCCACAGACAGAAAACTTTGGAGCCTTATATAGTATCTGGAACAACAGTGGCTCCAAATTGAACACTAATGAGGATTACTTAGAAACACAGGCACCTGCAGGCTTAATAGCAGTTATTCAAAACAGTTGGGCACCTCGTGGCCTTCAGGTGAGAAAGCCTAATTTAACTAATCTTCCCCACAGGAACATATATATTTATTATAGATAGAGTATACTGAAATAAAATATTTATTATTGTTATTACCAGATGGTAAAATTATATGTGATTTTAAATTATCCTAATATTATTTCTTTTTCTTAAGAATTTATTTATAAAATCCTAAAACAAACTACACAACAACAAAGAAAACCAATATTACAAATTCTCATCCTCTAGAAACTGAGCTTGGATTTAGTGCTTCTAGCTAAGGAAAAAGTTCTGATCACAGCTCAGTCTTTGTTCAGACAACCAGAATGAGATTCGAGGATCATCTTCTCTCACTAACAGTACAGATCTCTTATTTGTTCTTGAAATTTTATAGCATTAAAATTAAATTCTAAATATTAGTAAAAAGTTATAACAAACTTATTTAAAAGTGTGTATAGTGAAAAAGAGCATGGCACTGAACCTCACTATCCATTATTCCCATTAGTCTGTGTTAACCAAATTAAATTCTATTAATTCTTTCTTCTATTAAGTACATTTATGTTTCTCTATATTTTAACTATTTGTATGTCAAATCATTAAGGATTATAAACAAGAAATTTGAATAACTCTGAGTTGTTAAAGACTCAATTGAACCTCAAAGTCAAATTGGGACTGTCTGATGACCTCTTCCTATGTAAATAGTAGATACTTATCATAGTTGAAGAAAAGTCCTTTTTAATTATCATGTGTTAATGAGATTTTTTCTGAGATAATATGCTACAAGAATGGCTAGAAATTATGATCCCCAAAACAAAAGCATCAGCCTTGCCTAAGAACTTAGTAAGCGCTACTACCAGAGCTGTTTATTGGTGACAGAAATAAGCATTCTCTGTTTTATAAAAGCTTCTATGTGATTCTAATGCAAGTAAAAGCAGCTCTCAAGTTAAGAACCACTGCACTACAATTAAGAGATGTGCTTAATGGCTGTTACAGAGACACACAAAATGATAGCAGATCACACAAGAGGGTGTTTCTTTTTTCTTGTGTGACAGTCTGAAAAGGTAATAGCATACTGGTTTAGTTAATGTTCTTGTTTTACTTTTCTCCATATGTAATTTCTGTCTAATGGTACCAGATGCTGCTCCAGTTCCCAGAATCCCGTTTGTACGCCATTGGGCAGAAACACGGAGCAGAGAAGGCAAAGTCTCCTCTTAGAGTATAACTTGGAATTTGTGCACATTGATTTTGTTCAATCTCAACTACTAGAAACTAATCACATGCCCAACTCAGGATTCTGCAGAGGATCAGAAACGTAGCCGGGCCATTGCTAAGTGAGCATTCAGCTATCCAAAATGTATTTTCCCATCAAGAATAAAAAATAATTTTGGTCAAAAACGACATATTTTTTCATAAATATGTATCACCAGTTCATCACCAAATTCCCTTTTAGGAACATACATTACTAATATTTTCCAAATATCCTGAAACTGAGTTGCTCAAGAAGTCCTCAATTTCTTTGCCTCAGTCTGGCTGGGTTGAACTCTGGACTTCTGCACATATGACATCCTTGAGAATGCCTCAATTTGGGCTCCTGTTCCCTGAATTCCACATCTTCTTCATGTGCTTTACGCCCTGATGATCTACATTTTCATGTAGCACCTTGGTTAGACTTCGTGATATTTTCTATGACTCAAATTTTTTCCTCAATGTTTACTTCTTTCATCCTTTGGAAAAAATGTCTCATATCTCATAGGTATCTACGTATCTATGATATTTCATGTCTACATATATAACTTTAATGTACAGGCACTTTATGATTTATGCATATTTTATATACAGTAATTATATATATACAAACAGAGATATATACAGTAAAGTTACATAGGACAGTAGTCATAAAATTATTCAAGACTTGGAAAAATTGTTGTATAAGAATTCAATGTAAAACAAGATGAGCTACATTAACTCCATAGTATTTCTCAAATATAAGGAAGTAATGCTATGTCTTCATCAGCATAATAGAGACCTACCTGGAATTTTAAAAGATCAATCTAATAATTAGAGAATCTTACAGTTTGGGGGGGCATCTTATATTTGGTTTAACTAAATAAAAAACACAGTAAAGGATGAACTGATAATCTATAGAATGATGCAATTTGCCGGTATATATAGAAATACGCAGATGCTGTCTAATCAATTGTATTCACAGAAATATATACTTATAATACTTATAATTATAATGCTATTCAACTAAATGAGAATTATTTCAACCTGACCAGTTTAGCTGTGCTAAAATTTTAAAGGAGGGACACGTATCTGTGAGAAATAGCACACAAATCTGTAAGTACGATGCAACAGGAAACTTTCTATGAGATAAGAAGACAGAAACTTACCTATTGATATGGCCCCTCTTTCACTCACCTTTTTCAGCTCAGTGATTTGAAAGGCAGTTACTTCCCAGCTCCCCCGCTATGCAGGATTCATTTGCCATAGAAATCCATATGTGTCTCTGAATAACAAAGGAGATACTAGGTAGCTATATGTTGTTACCTGTGTTCTTAATGTTATTAAAATCATGGCATTAATTCTTTGCTCGTTTAATAGGTAAATGAGGCACAACCATTCTTGGCCTTAGGTAAAGGTTCATAATAGCTCTTTAATCATTTTTAATTAGTCTGCTACCTTAAAGTCTTAAAGTGTACTCATACTTTATAACTGGCTTCATGTTCTTTAAAATGTACCACAAGTTGTTTATGCAATTATAAACAAAGTAAACAATTAGGATACATTAGTTGACTGCATCAAATATTTAAATTGATTAGCACAAACTTTGGCTAGGGATACAAAAAGGTAATCATTTAACTTTATTAACTGTATTTTTTAATTAAATTAAATTTATTTATTTATTTTTCCTATTATTCACATATACATGAATACAGTTATGCATATGTGGGGTACAATGTGTCTTTTTTTTAATACAATTTGGAATGCTTACGTCAAACTAATTAATATAGCTTTTGCGTCATTTACTTGATTATTGTATTAAGACATTTATGTTCTATTCTTGATAGATTTGACTTGTACCCTTAATATATGCTCCATAGGTGTGGGCCCACCATTTATCCTCCCTCCTCCCTTCCCACTCCATTTCTCTCCTTCATCCTGGGCTATGGTTGTGATCTGTCTTCCATAAGAAAGTGTGAGTAAATATAAATTGGTTTCATAGAAGTACTGAGTACATTGGATACTTTTTCTTCCATTCTTGAGATACTTTACTCAGGAGAGTATGTTCCAGCTCCATCCATGTAAACATAAAAGAGGTAAAGTTGTATTTTTTTTTTAATTTTTCACTCTAGTTAACTTATACCTAGATTAAAAATTTGAAATCTTAAGCAGAGTTAAAAATCCCTAGCTATGTAATGTGCACAATGGGAGGGAATTCAGAATACCTCCTGGGCAAAGGGCTCAACTATAACTTGAACTTGACTCTGGAACTAAAAACAACTTATCCTAAAATTTTGTAACCTCATATTAATTGTAAATTAAATAAGAAATACCTGTCCACTGGACTCAGAGTCATGGATTCTAATTTCAGCAGCAACAAACAAGTTGGCAACTTTAGGTAAAGTACTTTATTTATAAAAGATACAGTTTCCTCCTCTGTAGGAATATAGTAACAGCTCACAATATGATGTATTGGAATTTAATAATGTTGCTTGCTGTAATGAAGATGCTCAATCATTGTAAATGTTATTGTTATACCACATTTTTTGGTTTGTTTGTTTTTTTGCAGTTTTTGGCTGGGGCTGGGTTTGAACCCGCCACCTCTGGTATATGGGGCCAGCAACCTACTCCTTTGAGCCACCGATTCCGCCCTATTCCACATTTTTCTAATCTTTCATCAATGAGTGTTCAGATATTACAACCTTAAATTATGTGAGAGGCTACCAGGCAATATTAGGCAAAGTCAATTTCTTCTCTCTTACATAAGCATAATCTAGATCTCACATTCCAGAATAATTTGCAGTAAATTGGCATTGATTAAATTAATAATTTTACCTGAAAATAAAAAACATATCTTTAATGACAGTGTTATTATTTCATATTGTTTTGCTTTATTTTCCTTAGCATGTTTAATCTTGCTAATTGGCAGTAATATTTTCTGGTATAAACATAAAATTTTAGAGATATCTGAATAAGCAAGACACAGCAAACTAACTTAACTTGTTACAAAATAAGGTGATCAAGTGAGCATGAGTTTTGGGCAAAGTCCAATTAGGCTTTCTATAGCTCACTAGTAGCAAAAGATTTTATATATCGCTACTATTACTACTTCAATATCCACCAAAAATTTACGTGATCCTCATGTACATTTTTAAAATTTAGGATAATAATAATGGATATCTAATTTGTACTTTAGTTGTTCAGAAAATAAGATCAATAAATGCACATGAAAGTGCTTTGAAAATGGTTTTAAAAAGTTTACAAAATAGTTTTAAAAACCTTTATAAACACTGGGCTTTATTCATAACCAGAGGTCAGGGTGGGTCAGACAACTCGCAGTACATAAACATCTATCCAAGATACATGACATATTTTATTTGTCCAACACACAACTTAATTTCTGTTTAGAATTTCCATTCTGGTGGAAGGATTAAACTTGATCCTCCTCAATTCATGGTTTTCATCAAAGTCTTCAAGTTTGAATCTAAATTTTTCTTTTTTTTTTTTTTTTTATTGTTGGGGATTCATTGAGGGTACCATAAGCCAGGTTACACTGATTGCAATTGTTAGGTAAAGTCCCTCTTGCAATCATGTCTTGCCCCCATAAAGTGTGGCACACACCAAGGCCCCACTCCCTCCCTCCGTCCCTCTTTCTGCTTTCCCCCCCATCCTATGTACTCAATTTTGATATGAGGACAATTAATGACAATTAATGAATCTAAATTTTTCAACCCATATAGGTTGCTACTGAGATGTTCATTTGTCTATCAGAGGCTCTTTCCAGTTTAATGTCTCCCTTTGCTTTCCACAGGCTCATTTTTCATAATTCTGTCCAATGCCTGGATTTTAGAATGTCAGGAACTTACAAGTTCCTGAAGGTATAGACTTGCCAGGAAGGTATTTATTCTCCAGAGTCTTCAGATTTCCTGGGTTTTAGGCCACTCCAGAAGGTAGGAAGGATTATGTACATAGGTGAGACAAAATATGGATAGTAGTCATACCTCACAATTAACAGTAGTAATATCTCACAACACCTTTTCACATGGGGATCGAGAATTAAAAAGAGGAGGGACTTCGATGATGCTAGTCTTGTTGAATAATGAAAATTTATTTAATATATTATCTATTCAAATCCAATAAGTCATCATTAGTTTTTTTCCCCCTGAGTGCTAATGATCTCTATCAGAATATGATGAAATATGAAAGATATGAATTCTTACCTCAAGAAAGTATACATTTTTAAAACTGTCTCATGGGTTGTATTGATTTTGATTTAAATATGTCCACCTTTTCCTTTTCTATGATCCAGAAGTTGAAGATAAATTTTTATTCTTCTCTTTGCTTTGAGTAGATCCACTTTTCATAAATGCATCTATATTCTTCTAACCAACTCATTTATATAACTATTATATCACACAGGCTCTAACTATTAAAGCAGGGTTTTTCTAGTTCATATTGACATTTACTACCTTATTGTCATAAGCTTAACATATGCTCAGTATATACATATTTAATTCATATTAATTGAAATAGTTTTAGGAAAAAATTAAAATGACTATGTCTAAGGTAGTTTGCCTTTATTATACAATAGTAAAATGTGCATTTTTACTAGGTCTTGCCTTTTTAGTCTCTCAGAAATATTCTTACATTTATCTATCTATCTTTTTATTAATTTATTTTGATCTATAAGTACACCTGGAAAATACAAACACACACACACTTATACGAAGAAAAACACTTGTTATCTACCAACACATTCAGTTTCAGCTGTGAGTTGTAAATGGCTAAGAGCTGTCTTTTAACCTTCAAGCCACAAAAAGCTGATTAAACTGAAAAAATCACTAACTTCTCCTGAACCCATCAAAGAACTGAGGACAAACAGCCCAGAGTCAGTTGTCACCACAAAATCTTGACAGGCAGGTCAATCTATAGAATCAAAGCTGAAATCTGCTTACCTGGAGCTGAAGTCACCACATCTATACAATGGTAAGAGAGTTAAGTGATGATTGTAAATTTCTGGAGGCTGAAGGAGGATTAGCATAAAAATGAGAAATTCCAGGGACATCAAATCTTAAGGGAGCCCTGTACTTTCACAAATTTTATCTACAGGAAAGCTACCAAGTTCTGGGGGAAAACAGCAAAGAAAGATTCCCTTTTGGCTCTGGCAGGTGAAGGGGAGAAGAGTTAATAATTGTAAGCTACTACTAAAGCATTCTCCATATCAAAGAACTATCCGCAAGAATAAAAGACGTTCTAACAGTTTCTATAATCCAGTCTTATTTAGTCTTCCTTCTTATCTAAGACCAGAGGATTAAGAAACGTTTTTTAATATCACAGTCCAAAGACACAAGTTCAATAAATAAACGACTAAAATTTAATCACAAGATTATACAATGCTTACCCACCCACAATTTACCACTTTACATCACTAAACTTTAGCACAATAGCGGTGGATTGCAGCTGAAATAGTTGCAAAAGGAACATACTCTTCCTGAAGAATACTGAAGGAGGTCAGAAGTTAACAAGGGTGATAAAACAAGAACATCAAAAGTATCTTGGGCCTCTGGCACATACAGCTACCCAAATACTCAATACAGCTCAGCTCCTGGTCAGGTTATCATAAAACCCAACAAAAAGCTTCTATTTTTTCAATTACTATTATCAAAAGTCAGCTAACAAAAATTACAAACCAGGCGAAAAAGCAAGAGAAAGCATAGTGTAAAGAGTTTAATTTTCAAGACTGTATTCATATATGACAAAGATTTGAGATTTATCAACATGAAAATTGCAATGAGTTAAATTAATATTTTAAAGGCTCTGATGTAAAAATAGGTACATTCAAAAAAGTTTGTAAGATAACCAGAGAGATGAAAAGTCTAAGAAAAAATATAAAGGAAATGTTAAAAAAAAAATCAAGTCTGTCACAAAGATAATTAAAAGTTGCCTTTAATAAGCTGAGTAGTAGATTGTATTTGCCTGAGAAAATAATCAGTGAACTTGAAGATAGAACAATTAAAATTTCCCAAGCTGGAATTCAAAGAGAAAAATAATTTAACTTGAAGAGATTATCTTATAATTGTGGGGGAATTTCAAAGATTATAATGTGTGGATAATTGGAATACCAGAAAGATAAGAAAGAAGATGAAGTAGATTAAGTATCTAAAATAATAATGACTAAAAACTTTCCAAAATTGGGCGGCGCCTGTGGTTCAGTCAGTAAGGCGCCGGCCCCATATACTGAGGGTGGCGGGTTCAAACCCAGCCCCGGCCAAAACTGGAACCAAAAAATAGCCGGGCGTTGTGGCGGGCGCCTGTAGTCCCAGCTGCTCGGGAGGCTGAGGCAAGAGAATCGCTTAAGCCCAGGAGTTGGAGGTTGCTGTGAGCTGTGTGAGGCCACGGCACTCTACAGAGGGCCATAAAGTGAGACTCTGTCTCTACAAAAAAAAAAAAAAAACTTTCCAAAATTAATGACAGACACCAAACTAAAAATCAGAAGACTTAGAGAACATAAAGCAAAATAAATACTAAAAAAAGAAAACAACAATGACAAAAGATTCAGCCCTAGTTGTATCACATTCAAACTGCAGATGACTAATAACAAAGAGAAAATCTTAAAAGAAGCTGGGGATGTGTGGGTAGGGAAGAAAAGCCTCAACTATAGAAAAAAAAAAAAAGTAAGAATTGCAGTAGACTTTTCATCAGAAACCAAGCAAGCAAGAAGTGACTAGAGCCAAATATTTAAAGAAAAATAAAACAAAACACACCAACCTAAAATTTCATATATAATAAAATCATCTTTCAAAAGGGAAGGAGAAATAAAGACTTTTTCAAAAAACAAAACTTGGTATCCATCAACAGCAAACTTACCCTACAACAAATTTTAAACAAAGTTCACCAGGATAAAGAAAATGATAAGGTACAATAATTCAGATCTGTATAAAGAAAGAAATTCTGATGGAAAGAAAAAAAATAATAATTAAGGTAAAATAAAATTGCCTGATTTGTCTTATTACAAAAGACTTGTATGAAGAAATAGGAATAACTTATTGATTGACTTTAAAATGTATCAGCGGTCAGGATAGAAACCACTCTGTTATAAATCTCGTGCGCTCCATGTAAAGTAGGATAGTGTTATTGAAGGAATACTTACATTACTAAAAATGTATATTGTGTGCTTAAGAGAAAAACCACTAAAAGGGATAAAAATAAATGCATAATATAGGTACCAAGAGAGAAGATGAAATTTAATCCTATTTTACAATGAGAAGGTAGGAAAGTTAGACAAGAGAAAAGAAAACAAATGCAATTAATACAGTATAGCTAAAAATATAGTAGATATTAACTCAATTATATCAATGAGCACTTTACATTTTAAAAGTGAGTGGTGTAAATACACAAATTAAAAACAGATTTTCGGAGGTGATAAAAAGCAAGACCCAACAATATGTTATCTCCTATGTACTCAATTTTGATATGAGGACAATTAATGACAATTAAGGTTATGGGAGGGAAGCAGAAAGAGGAATGGGGGTGGGGGGTAGGGCCTTGGTGTGTGTCACACTTTATGGGGGCAAGACATGATTGCAAGAGGGACTTTACCTAACAATTGCAATCAGTGTAACCTGGCTTATTGTACCCTCAATGAATCCCCAACAATAAAAAAAAAAAAAAAAAAAGAAATCCACCTTATATTCAGATACTTAAAATATAAAGGTATGCAGGAAGATATACTTTGTAGCACTAATCAAAACAAAGCTAGAATAGATTTATTAATTTAACATAAAGCAGACTTTACAACAAGGAATATTGTAAGGGAAAAGAACATTACATTATTATAAATAGGTCAGTTCTTCAAGAAAACTTAACAATCCTAAATATGTATGTAGCTAACCATAGAGTCTCAAATTATGTGATGCAAAAACTGATAGAACTGCAAGATAATTGCCTATTTTCTCTTACAGCTGACAACTTTGGTAGTGTTCTTTGAATAATTGATAGATCAAGCACACCTAAAGTTTATAAGATAAACTTGTTTGTTGACCGGAACAACATCATCAATTAACTCAGTTGAATCTTATAGACTTTCATCTGACAACACATTCAAAAACAATTGCTGGCAAGGATGCAAAGCTGCAGGAACTCTTATTTGATGCTAGTAGGAGTGCAAAATAGTATTCCAACTTTGGAAAACAGTTTGGAAATTCTTACAAAGTGAAACATTGTCTTAACCTAGAATTCCATATTCATGTGCCTAGGTTTTTGTCAAATTTATTTGAAAAATTATGTACATTCAACCTGCATGCAAATGTTATAGCTGTTTTATTGATAATCTCCAAAATCTTGAAATAAGAAAGTAGCTTTCAATACGTTAATGGATTAACAAACTGGTGCATCCACAAAATGAAATGTTATGCTTCAGTTAAAAGTAACGTACCTCAAGTCTTTTTTTTTTTTGTAGAGACAGAGTCTCACTTTATGGCCCTCGGTAGAGTGCCGTGGCATCACACAGCTCACAGCAACCTCCAACTCCTGGGCTTAAGCGATTCTCTTGCCTCAGCCTCCCGAGCAGCTGGGACTACAGGCGCCCGCCACAACGCCCGGCTATTTTTTGGTTGCAGTTAAGCCGGGGCCGGGTTTGAACCCGCCACCCTCACTATATGGGGCCGGCGCCCCACCGACTAAGCCACAGGCGCCTCCCGTACCTCAAGTCTTATAAAGATATGGATTAATCTTAAATATACATTGCTAAATGAAAGACTCTTGTGTAAAAAGCCTACAAATTGTGTAATTCCAATTATATGCATGCCACAAAGCAAATTATAGAAAAGCTAAAAATGACTGTAGTTCAAAGAGGTTTGGCAGAGAACAGAGTGTTAAATAGGTGAAGCACCGGGAAATTTTTAAGGGTGCAAAAATATTCTTTATGGCTTGGTGCCTGTAGCTCAGTGGGTAGGATGCCAGCCACATACACTGGAGCTGGTGGGTTCAAACCCAGCCTGGGCCTACCAAACAACAATGACAACTGCGGGCGGCACCTGTGGCTCAGTCGGTAAGGCGCCGGCCCCATATACCGAGGGTGGCGGGTTCAAACCCAGCCCCGGCCAAACTGCAACAAAAAAATAGCTGGGTGTTGTGGCGGGCACCTGTAGTCCCAGCTACTTGGGAGGCTGAGGCAAGAGAATTGCTTAAGCCCAGGAGTTGGAGGTTGCTGTGAGCTGTGTGATGCCATGGCACTCTACCGAGGTCGATAAAGTGAGACTCTGTCTCTACAAAAAAAAAAAAAAAAAAAAAGAACAATGACAACTGCAACCGAAAAATAGCCGGACATTGTGGCAGGTGCCTGTAGTCCCAGATACTTGGGAGGCAGAGGCAGGACAATCCCTTGGGCCCAGGAGACTGAGGTTGCTGTGAGCTGTGATGCCACAGCACTCTACCAAGGTTGATATAATGAGACTGTGCCTCAAAAAAAGAAATATATATATATATATCAGAATATATATATTCTTTATGATATTATCATGGTCAGCTCAAGGCATGGAATTGGTCTACATGTCCATCAACAAATGATAGTCTAGGCTATTGTAAACAGTGCTGTAATACCCATGAGATATCTCTTTGACATATAATTTTATTTCTTTTGGATATATATCCAGTAGTAGAATTGCTAGATCATATGATAGTTTAGTTTTATTTATGGCTTTTTGAGAAATTCTCATAGTATTTTCCTTAATGACTACTTATTTACATTTTTACCAACAGTGTCTCAGAGGGCCCTCTTTTCTGCATCCTCAACAACTTTTGTTATTTTGACTTTTTGATAATAGCCATTCAAACTTGGGTGAGATGATGTCTCGTGATTTTGATTTACATTAACATTTTTGATGATTAGTGAAGCTGAGCACATGTGTCTGTTTTGAGGACAATGTCGTGCTGTTCTGTTTACCATAGCTTTGTGGTACATTTGGAAGTCATGAAGTGATGATGCCTCTCACTTTGTTCTTTTTGCTCAGGATTGGTTTCACTATTCAGGGTCTTTTGCAGTTGCATACAAATTTTAGGAGGTTTTCCATTTCTATCATGAATAGTATTGGCAATTTTATAGGAGTTGCGTTGAATCTGTACATAAAAATTGTTCTATTTCTTAAATGCCTATTGCTAAAAGAATTATTTATCCTCAAAAAGAGAAGAAAGATTGACTGAAAATATAATAAGCCAAATTTCATACTTCTGCTTTCATTAGTGTATTGCACCAAAACAAGTCCAATTTTCCTCATTATTATTTCATTTAAATCTTGCAAGAATATTGCTAAGAACAAAGATTAATAGCTAAATTAACAACAGCAATGGAGAATAAATGATAAATTCTTATTTTGGCCTCTTCTACACTGAATTGTTCCAAATATGCTAGAGGAGTATAAAAATATCTTATTTCAACTTCATTATAATATAATTTTCTACACTTTAAAAAATGATTATTCTAAAACACAATGAGGTAAAAAAGCAACACATGGCATTAACTGGATTAAGTTTGTGCATAATATTGATTATTACTGCTAACATTGTTGCCAAAATTTTTCACTGATTTGAGGTTATTAGTCTGTTTTTGGCTGTGGTGCAAAGTTTTTTCTCCAAGTGTTTTTCTACAATGCAACACGTGTCCTGAATTCTGTGGGTTCTATAATTCTTCATAATGAAAAAAACACCATTCAATGTCATGGCTGGTATATCAAATTTTTAAAATGATAGCAGGATAAAATGTACAACAACACAGATCATACTTTAGCTAAATAAATGTGATCATGTTTTTCCTGAATGACACTTTTACCTGAAATTGTGACATTTGTGTGTGTTTTATGTTTGTATTGATGATGGAACAATGTAATGAAATAAAGTTATATTCTACCATATTAATTGGAATTAATATTTCTACACAATCAATTTAAATACTAAATGATTTACTTAAAAACAAATTTTAACCGTCTACCATCCCATAACTATTATTTTGGGTAGGCAGAGTCAGAAATAGATCACACACATTTTTGTCTGACAATAGTTATATTGTCTTTGTTCTAAAATCCAAAACTGCATTTGCATTTTAATGACTTCTAAACCACAGTTTGCTTGTTCTGGGAAATGAGATAATATACATGGAATTTTCCTGTTCAAGGTAAATACTCATTAGTGTTTTACTACATTCATCAGAGTATTTCTAGTGGTTACCAAAATGCCTAAGCATGGAAGAATAAATGAAAAACAGTTTAACAAAGGCATAACAAAACTTGTTATTCGTAAGTAATTTATGTTAATGAAAGAATAATTTGATTTTTTTTAAACTTCGGTACCTTTATCATAATGAACAGTTTCAAAGCTTGTTAGATATTCAGTTTTTATTCAATGTTTTATGTAGATTCCTGAGCCTATATAAGTTTTGGGAAATTTTATGTAGATTCCCAAGCCTATATAAGTTTTGGGAAATTCAAATTAGAATTTCAAATATTCATTGAGGAGTGTTGTTGCTGCCAAGAGATTTTATAAATAATTATATTCCCTATATTTGTACAACTACAAGAATAATCTTCTTCTAAGGGAGTAATGTAACTTTTATACTTACAATTTTTGTTTTCTGTTGTGTATGACATTTTGTTAGCAAATTGGAATCAGGTTACTACTAAAAACTTGCAATTCAATCAATTAATAGACTATTATATTTCTGGAACAAAAATGGCTATTTCACAATCTTAAATTAAAGTTGCCTATGCATGAAAGTCATGAATCTCTCCCAATCCCAAAAGTTACACATAACATTTTCACTGACCTTGGCCTTGTTTTCTCAACCACAAAATCTTTTTCTCCTGAGTAGGAACTGGGTGGCTCATGCCTGTACTCCTAGCACTCTGGGAGGGGGATGCAGTTGGATTGCTCGAGTTCACCAATTTGACACCAGCGTGAGCAAGAGCAAGACCCTATATCTATTAAAAACAGAAAAACAAGCTAGGTGTCATGGTGGGCACCCGTAGTCCCAAGCTACTCAGGAGTCTGAGCAAGCAGACCACTTAAGTGTAAGAGACTGAGGTTGCTGTGAGCTGTGAAGACACCACTGGCACTCTACCCAGGACAACAGAATGAGATTGTGTCTCAAAAAAAAAAAAAAAAAAAAAATTCTCCTCATTAGTGTTTACCAAACGTCCTTCCTTTTCCTTAGCATACTCGTCAACTGATTTTTGGTGAACTTCTCTCACTCTGGGCTGATTTGTCTATTTTCACAATCATACCCATTACAAACCACTTTAAAACATAGTGCTTTATGACAACAAAAGTTAGTTTTATTCATGATCCTACAGTGCATTATGAAGTTACAATGACATGGGCTGGACTCAGCTGAGTTTGGCTAGACTCACTCAAGTATTTGCCTGACTTAGGCCATTTGACAGAGGCTGGCTGCTCTAGGATGACCTGGCTGGGATGACTTCATGTATTGTTAAGGTGCCTCCAGCAGTTGGCTCAGCGTGTTTCCATGGTGGGAGAAGGAGTTCAAAAGAATAAAACAGAGAAACCAATGTGATTTCTCAAGATTCCGGCTAACAAAATAATTCAGTGGTCTGTACACAGCTATGATTTAATTAAAAATAATAATAAAAAAATAAATAAAATATAAAAAATATTTCAATACATAAAAAAATAATTCAGTGGTCAAACTGAGAATTACTGAGGAAGAATAATATCAAATAGTATGGATACTAGCAGGCATTGAAAAATGGGTCATTCATGCAATGACTCTATCATTATATCTTTATGTGTATCTCTAGCTGTCTAAATGTTTTATCAGATATTTAAATGCATGCACTTTAATTTGAATTTGAAGTCAAAATAACATAATGGCAAAGGCAGGGTTTTTTTGTTGAAATATGTTGGTTCTCTGACAATAAAATTCTCAAAAATGTTATTCAACATAGTTAAAATTTTTACATTTAGTTCAAATGTATTGGTTTGTTGAACTTCTCTCTTATTTTCTATGCACCATTTTAAACATTGGACATTCTTTCTCCATTCTTTATTCTGTTAAAATCTCTAGAAGTTTAATTATTACCTTTTTATTTTTCCTATAAATTAAACTATCTTCTGTTGTTGCAATTATTGTTTAAAAAATTATGTTCTCCCTATTCTCCACTATCCTGTAAGTTCCTTAAATGCAAGTCCACATCTTATTATTTTTCAAGAATTGCTCTTATATGTTATATGCTTATCAATATTAGATTTTATTGTCAAAGCTAATATTATTATTAATGTATTGATATTCACAATTAATTAATATTGTGAGAGCCCACTGAAAATTACTATAAATATACATGTTATCTTAAGTATACTTTGAAATAAGTGTATCTTTTATCATATCTAGAGCAGTAGCTCTCAATGTTAGATGTACAATAGTCTCTGCCACAAAGTACAACTACAAGAACAATCTTCCCTCCATCTTATAGACTCTGAAATATGTTTGCAGTTCATAATTTTATAGTTATATAGAAGTTGATTTCAGAGACAAGGGAATCACATCATCAAAATATAGAAAAATACACATCCAAGTTTCCAAGTATAAGAGATACATATCCTAAAAATAATGTGATTTATTAATCTAAATTTAAGAGAAGGAGGAAGATAAACATATTTAAAAGCTGAAAGCAATGTAGGTTGTTTCTAACAGAGTTATTTGTAAAGTAAATAATATAATATTTATCAACAGAACAGTTGTTTCTAAGGCTGGCACTAACAAAGTAATCCAACTTAGTTTATCTGGAAGGACAGTAATGTACATCTTTAAACGACTGAAAAAAATTCAATGAATCTATAATTTTACTTAATAGAGGCTTATAGTTTAAAAACAGAACATACCACGACTACATTCTGAATTATTTCAGTGAAAAACTAAGAAAAAATAATTCATAATGTTTCATCCCTCTTTATCCAGATGGCTTTGCAAGGATTTTGACACAAGAAATTTTAGTCACTATTTTCCATACTTTGTTTAAGCTTTTTAAATAGAAGAATTACATGAGTTACTATTATCAGGCTCTTGTCAGAATATTTTGTGTGTCTATTTCTGTACCACACAGTTCTTCAGAACTGAGTGGGTTAATGTAACTCTTTCATTCGTTTCCTATTCAATGGATCAAGCGCTTTCACAGGACGACTCAAGCGCAGTTTATCTTTGCTCCCTCTGATGTCTGCTGAGGCCAAAATGCTCACAGTTATTCCTTGTCCCACGCGTGTAAGACCTCAGCTAAGTTTGCTTTTATGCTTGAGGAATAGCTAGAATGTATCGACAAGGACAGGATCCAAATTCTAAGATGTATCACTTGAGTGGCTAATAAGATGTACACAGTTGATGGGACTGCAAATTAGTAGAACACCATGGACAACAGTATGGAGATTTTTCAAAGAAATAAATAGCGACTTACCATGCAACCTTGTAATCCCAACACTGGGTCTACCCACAGAAGTCCTTTTATTAAAAGACACTTGTATTAAAATGTTTATTACAGCAAAATTCACAATAGCAATGATGTGGAATCAACATAAATTCCCACCAACTCAGGTGTTCATTAACAAAATGTGTTTCATGGAGTAATATTCAGCCATAAAAAGAATGAATTAATATTTTTTGCAGTAATTTGGATGAAAACGGATATCATTATCCTAAGTAAAGCATCCCAGGAATGGAAAAAACAAACTACATGTATTCTCTACTAATTTGGAATTAATCAATGGGCCCACATGTACACAGGTGTTATCGGAAATCGAGAAGGTGGGACAGAGAGGAAGGGAAGGGTAAAAACCTATCTAACGGGTACAATGAACACTCTTCAGGTGCCAGGCACACTAATGGCCTGAACTTAAATATTGTAAAAGCTATCCAGGTAACAAAAACATTTGTATTCCCTTAATATTTTGAAAGAAAAAACATGTTTTTGATGGTGAGCTGGAAGTTCAACAGAGAATTTCAACTGAGGCAAATGTGTATCTTCTGTCAATTGAGTACCTCAGTTCTCTAGTGCATGGTGATCTTAGGCTTCTTCACAGCATCATGGGATCAGGACATCCACCTTTTGCATGTGATTGCTTGTTTCTAGAAGAGTAAAAACACAGCCTTCCGCAATCACCTCTGGCTTAGGCCTAGAAATGGCATGTCACTTAGTTAAAGTAGATCACCTGGGCACCTGGTGGGGCGTGGGCATTGAAGTACCTCAAACCTTCATGTAAGGACTCATTATTCATGGGGGCCACCAGTATAACCTTCTACAAGAGGTTGAACTTTGACTCCCACTAATTTATGACCTAACATAAGCAAATACATTCAACCACCCATGAAAGGCACTCAAAATTTCATCTCATCACAGCATTAAGTTCAGATGTGAAGTTCCAGATCTTATTGTGTAAGTCAGTACCACTATTGATGAGACTGCTTAAGTTGGTTCTTTCCAATCTCAAAATCTGAATTAAATAGACAAATTACATTCCTCCCACCTATTCAACATATTTGATGTAAGAATTGCATAAAATATTAGTATTTTTATTCATCATAGAGGGTGGTTGATGGTTGGCATATAGCAACTATGGTCCATAATTGTCTTAGGCAGTTGGACACATGAGTAACTGATGGGTAGATTGAAGAATATAAGATTTATCTTATATATATGACAATAGATAACCAACCTGACCAATGTCCCAAAATAAAAGAGTACAACTAGAAAAAATGTATTCCTGAACAAAATGATACTCAGAACAAAGTGAGAAGAATTGTAATAGAGTGAATGTTCTTTGCCTTTAGCAGATACTCTTACCATAATACAACCAGAGTTAGATAGAAAATGGAAGGCGTGATCCTCAATAAATATTTCATTCACAAATTAGAAACCCTTTTCTTCCAAAGCAAAAAAAAAAAATAAATAAAAAATAAAAGCATGCTATTATAATTTAGATTAAAATAGAGTATATTAGAAAATGATACTTCTGTGGAGAAAAATTAAGCAAGAAAAGTTGAGTAATATGTGTTTGGATTGTCACTTTGTAAAATAAATATTTTGTTGGATATTTGGATAGTGAAATACCCACATCATCTTTGTTTTCTGCTGTTGCATAAACAAAGTACCCTGAACTTATAGACTTAAATCAATACCTATGAATTAGCTCAGAGTTTTCATGGATCAGGAGTCTAGACATGGGCTAAATTGATCCTCTGCTCAAGGTCTCATTGGACTGCACTTAAGGTGCTGTGGTTCTCATTTGGAGGCTTGACTTTGGAAAGATCCACTTCCACGTAGTTCAGATTATTAGCAAGATTCAGTTCCTTGTGGGTGTATAACTAGGCCTCTCCTTTCTTTCTAGCAGTCAGGTGGAAATCACTTTCAGCTCCCAGAGTTTTCTTACAGTGCCCCATGGTGTCTCTCATTCCCTCACAGGGAGTTACCACCACGAATATTGCTTTCACTGGGCCAACATGAGTGTAGGTAATTCCTCTTCATAGATCCGGGGCAATCATCTTTTTTATTGATTCAAAGTCCATTTATTAGTGATCTAATTACACAAAAGTCCTATCCTTTCATATTTAAAGGTTTGGTCCACTCAAGGTGATCACACAGGAAGTTTATACATGGAACTAATTTAATCCTGGAGCCCAACTTAAAATTGTGCCTACCACATCAAACCTAAAATTTATCATCTTATTAATGAGAATTTAGAATAATTGTACTTGTAACGATAATATAAGATGTGCATGAATCATGCTTTTTTTATTTGATTCAATGTGTATTCCATATTTCTTATGGGTTTAACAAATGCTCCAGTAAATATGTTTAGTTTTGACATTGAGTAAAATAGGCCACTTATTAGAAATCAGAGAAAAAGACTCCGTCTTTGTTATTGCTGTTGCCAAAAAACATTATGCAACATTTAGGACATAATTATCTGTGGTTCAATCTTTGTCTGAAAGAAGGTTAAAAAGAGGAAAATTAAATGTCTTTATTGAAATTCAATATGCACTTATATTTTTCCTAAAACCTAAGATTAATGAGAACTTGAGATTTTGATAAATGTGCTATTAACACATGAAAATTACATAGAAAGAATGAAAGGCAGACATTACTATGAACAAGCAGATGTGTTCTTTTCATATAATGCTTCAGGCTGTCATCAGACACTCCTAATTACAGTCTGTACATTGGTATTCTTGCAATTCAAACCGTTAACCTTCATCTGAAGCACTAGTTTCTTCATAAGGTACATTGTCATTGCTATGCTCTTTCTCTGTAAAAGTCCGTGTCTGTTTGCAGAATGAAAAGATTAGTGAATGGACGTGGGATTCATTTTCTCTTCCAAAGTAGAAAGAAAAGAAAAAAGAAACCCACAATTCTCCCTCCCTCCATCCAACAACTCAAAATAAGGCATAAACTATTTTCAAGGAAAAACAAAAGTATTTTAATTACAGAATCAGTAATAACGTATTGCTAAAAAATAGTTTGGCTAAAAATAAAGAGAAATACAAAGAGAATTAGAAGAATAATTTAGCAGTTCCACAGTATTAAATTCAAGGCTATTTTTTTCACACAAAAAAGAGGGGAAATGGCACACCTGAATAACAAATGCTTTGCTTAAAATGCAGTTTTGGTTTTATTAATTACTACTTAAGATTCAGATTTTAGTTTTAAGGTTATAAGAGCAAATAATCCCTAGGTCCTCTCATTTCTATAACATAAGCTTAATAATATGTTAGACTATTACATGTGATAACTTATGTCTCCCAGCTGAGTCTAAATGAAAGTCATGGCAGAAAAATTATTTTATTTTGGGTTTACACTCAACTAACACTTCAAATACTATCAGCAATATATGATCATAGTGAAACTAAACTATATTTAGAATTTTTTCTTTCCACAAAGGGTATGTATCTATTCAGTAAAGGAATACAGTAAATGTAATTTTAACATATATGATAAAATATCTTCTACATAATGGGTATAATATACAATTTTTAGTGTATTACTTCCCAAATGGAAGTAGTTCCATTTTTTTTAATTAAATCATTGCTGTGTACATTAATGCAGTCATGGGGTACAATGTGCTGGTTTTATATACAATTTGAAATATTTTCATCAAACTGGTTAATGTAGCCTTCATGGCATTTTTTTAGTTATTGTGTTAAGATGTTTATATTCTACATTTAGTAAGTTTCACCTGTACCCTTCTAAGATGCACCGTAGGTGTGTTCCCACCAATTACCCTTCCTCCCCCCATTTTCCCCCCTCCTTTTCCCTCCCTTTCTCCTTTCCCCATATTCTTGGGCTATAATTGGGTTATAGCTTTCATATGAAAGCTATAAATTAGTTTCATAGTAGGGCTGAGTACATTGGATACTTTTTCTTCCATTCTTGATACTTTGCTAAGAATATGTTCCAGCTCTATCCATGTAAACATGAAAGAGCAGTTCCACTTTTAATAGATTTCTTTAACTATCTTTAAGATGAAATACTTTCATAATCATTTATCCCAAACATCACTTACTGAGTCCTCAGATAAAGTACATTTGAAAGTTGGGTGGCACCTGTGGCTCAGTGAGTAAGGCCCTGGCCCCATATACGGAGGGTGGCAGGTTCAAACTTGGCCCTGGCCAAACTGCAACAAAAAAGCTGCTGAGTGTTGTGGCGGGCGCCTGTAGTCCCAGCTACTCTGGAGGCTGAGGCAAGAGAATCACCTAAGCCCAAGAGCTGGAAGTTGCTGTGATCACCAAAGGCGATAAAGTGAGACTCTGTCTCTAAAAAAAACAAAAAGTACATTTGAAACATTTGAAAGCTACAAAATAAATAGAATTTTAAGGCTGAAAAGGACCTCAGAAATGATCTACAATCATACTTTCATTTAAATTATGAGATTAATTTATGTATATAAGGATTTTAAGTGATTTGTGAAAATGATTACCAAACAAATTTAAGATCCAAATTTAAACCCCCTATTCCTGTTTTGCTAGTTAACATGTAGAGATTTCAGAATAACAGGGTTTCTGGACATCAAATTCTATTTTTGATGTTAAATAGTTAAATTTCATGAACAACTACTCTATGATTACTTTCCATAAAGCTTGACACACACTATTTTTAAAATGCATTTTAGCCTGAACATTTCAATGGTTTTATTTGTCAAAATTTAAATTGGATAGATCATTTCCAAGTGTATTTGGAAACTTGGGATTCTCATTTCACAAATTTTCCAGAGAGGCAATTATCATCTCACATGGAAATAAATAATCATAATACTTCTGCCATAAGATTGTTTATATTTGACTTCTAATGTTCTCCTCCATACCCTACACTATGAGATTGAGATTTCAAAAATGAAATTAAAAACACATTTTTAATAGCTGTCATTTACTTCTGGTAATGCATACTTTCTTTTTTTATATATATATTTTATTTTTTTTATTAAATCATAGCTGTGTACATCAATATGATCATGGGGCACCATACACTTGGTTCATAGACCATTTGACACATTTTCATCACATTAGTTGACATAGCCCTCCTTGGCATTTTCTTAGTTACTTTGCTAAGACATTTACATTCCACATTTACCAAGCCTCACATATACCCTTGTAAGATGCACCACAGGTGTGATCCTTTCAATGCCCCTCCCTCTACCCACCTCCCTCCTCCATTCCCACCCTTTCCCCCTTCCCCCTCTTCTTAGGTTGTAACTGGGTTATAGCTTTCATGTGAAGGTCCTAAATTAGTTTCATAGTAGGGGTGAGTACATTGGATACTTTTTCTTCCATTCTTGAGACACTTTACTGAGAAGAATATGTTCCAGCTCCATCCATGTAAACATGAAAGAGGTAAAGTCTCCATCTTTCTTCAAGGCTGCATAGTATTCCATGGTGTACATATACCACAATTTGTTAATCCATTCGTGGATCAATGGGCACTTGGGTTTTTTCCATGACTTAGCAATTATGAATAGGGCTGCAGTAAACATTCTGGTACAAATATCTTTGTTATGATGTGATTTTTGGTCTTCTGGGTATATGCCCAGCAGAGGAATTACAGGATTGAATGGCAGATCTATTTTTAGATCTCTAAGTGTTCTCTATATATATTTCCAAAAGGAATGTATTAATTTGCATTCCCACCAGCAGTGCAAAAGTGTTCCCTTTTCTCCACATCCATGCCAACATCTCTGGTCTTGAGATTTAAATTACGCTACCAGACCTCAGACTATACTACAAATTGATAGTGATCAAAACAGCATGGTATTGGCACAAAAACAGAGAAGTAGATGTCTGGAACAGAATAGAGAACCAAGAGATGAATCCAGCTATTTACCGTTATTTAATCTTTGACAAGCCAATTAAAAACATTCAGTGGGGAAAGGATTCCCTATTTAACAAATGGTGCTGGTGAACTGGCTGGCAACCTGTAGAAGACTGAAACTGGACCCACACCTTTCACCATTAACCAAGATAGACTCTTACTGGATTAAAGATTTAAACTTAAGACATGAAAATATAAAAATACTAGAAGAGAGTGTAGGGAAAACCCTTGAAGAAATTGGGTTGGGCGAGTTTTTTATGAGAAAGACCCCCCGGGCAATTGAAGCAGCTTCAAAAATACACTATTGGGACTTGATCAAACTAAAAAGCTTCTGCACAGCCAAGAACACAGTAAATAAAGCAAGCAAACAGCCCACAGAATGGGAGAAGATATTTGCAGGTTATGTCTCCGACAGAGGTTTAATAACCAGAATCCACAGAGAACTCAAATGCATTAGCAAGAAAAAAACAAGGGATACCATCACAGACTGGGCAAAGGATTTGAAGAGAAACTTCTTTGAAGAAGACAGACGCATGGCCTTCAGACATATGAAAAAATGCTCATCACCTTTAATCATCAGAGAAATGCAAATCAAAACTGCTTTGAGATATCATCTAACTCCAGTGAGACTAGCCTATATCACAAAATCTCAAGACCAGAGATGTTGGCATAATGTATACTTTCAAACAAAGTTGGAGTTTTAGGAATGTTTGGTTTCTTCTGTTAGTAAAGAAAATGATGAGCTTTTCTTTTTGACTTGATAGTATTTAGTATCTATCCTAAACTTCAAATCATAAACGGTTCCTTGCTATTCCTTATACTTTTAGTGTATATTATATTATATTATATTATACTTTTAGTGTAATAATTTTATTTAAACCTTATTCTTGGGGGGAGTGTTAAAAAACAATCCTTATTCCAATTTGGATGCCCTTTATTTTCTTGTCTTATCTAATTGTATTGGCTAGAACTTCCACCACTATGTTGAATAGTAATGGTGACAGAGGACAACCTTGTCTGGATCCAGTTCTAAGAGGAAAAGCTTTCAGTTTGACTCCATTCAGTAAAATATTAGCTGTGGGTTTGTCATAAATAGCTTTGATCAGTTTCAGAAATGTGCCATCTATGCCTATACTCCTCAATGTTCTAATTAGAAAAGGATGCTGGATTTTGTTGAATGCTTTTTCTGCATCTATTGAGAAGATCATATAGTTTTTAGTTTTACTTCTGTTGATATGGTGAATAAGTTTATAGACTTGTGTATATTGAACCAGCCTTGCATCCCTGGGATGAAACCTACTTGATCATGATGTATGACGATTTTGATGATAAGTTGTAATCAGTTGGCTAAGATTTTGTTGAAATTTTTTGCATCTATATTCATTAGTGAAATTGGTCTGAAATTCTCCTTTTTAGTTTGGTCTTTTCCTGGTTTTGGTATCAGAGTAATGTTTGCTTCATAGAATGTGTTGGGGAAGATTCCTTCCTTCTCAATTTTTTGGAATAATTTCTGCAATATAGAAATAAGCTCTTCTTTGAAAATTCTGGTATGAAGCCATCTGGACCAGGGCATTTTTTTGTTGAAAGATTTTTTATTGTTTCTTTGATCTCAGTGCTTGAAATTGGTCTGTTCAAGAGATCTATTTTAAGTCTAGAGAGAGGGTGTGATTCCAAATATTGATCCATTTCCTTCACGTTGTCAAATTTCTGGGCATAGAGTTTCTGGTAGTATTCAGAGATGATCTCTTATATCTCTGTGGCATCAGTTTTTATTTCCCCTTTGTCATTTCTGATTGAGATTACTAGAGATTTTACTTTTCCATTTCTAATTAGTCTGGCCAAGGTTTATCTATTTATTTTTTCAAAAAACCAACTCCTCATTTCATTAATTTTCTGAATGATTCTTTTGTTTTCAATTTCATTAATCTCTGATTTAATTTTGGATATTTCTTTTCTTCTGCTGGGTTTAGGCTTAGATTGTTCTTCTTTTTGTAGTTCCATCAGATGGCGTATGATTTGTTGATGTGCTCTCTTTCTGTTTTTCGAATGTAGGCTTCTAAAGAGATACATTTTCCTCTCAGGACTGCTTTTGCTGTATTCCATAGGTTTTGATAACTTGTGTCTTCATTGTTATACTCAAGGAAGTTAATGATTTCCTTTTTTATTTCTTCCTGTACCCAACTGTCATTCAGCATAAGGTTGTTTAACTTCCGACAAGTTAAACAACCCGGGAGAAGGAGAGAGCAGACAGAGAAGGCGGGAAGGGCTGAGGGACAGGAAAAGAAGAAGTAGAAGGAAAAAAAAAGAACAAGAAAAGAAAAAAAATGGTGACTAATATTCACATAAATTGGTTTTAATTTTGACCAAAGTATATTACTTAAACATTAATTTTTAACTCAACATGTTAATATGTTGTTTAGGATATTGTATCTTCATTTATAAGTGACATATGTTTGTAATTTCTCCTTTATAATAATATATTTTCTCCAACTTTAATATCAGATGCACCCAGATCAAATAGAATAGTTTTGATGTATTTCTTCTGTTTCTACTGTCTGTAAGATTTAGCATGATCTGTTTTTTGAAATCATCTTTTACTTTTATTTATAAATATTAGTTGTCTATTTTTTGATACTTAAAAAAATAATTAGAAGTTAACTGATGACTCCATACTGAATCTCAGAATCAAAGCATTCCATAATAGACATACTTTTATTTGACAATGTGAATGTTATTTTCTTTGCATTATTATTATTATTGCTTAATATTTTGATGAAGCAATGTCTGATTCCTTTTCTGAATGTATTTATGTTTGTTCGTTCTTTACAAGGTTTTTGTTTCTAATTCTTATCTTAAACATCGTTATTGTTATTAAATTTTTAATTCTTTTTAATTTTGTGAAGGCAAAAATTTGGAAACCTAATTAACACATGTATATGTAAAAATAAAAATTAAAACAAAAAAATCCTTATTCTTAAGTTGGTCATTGCTATTTCTAGTAGACTGACTTGTTTAATTCAAAGGTGTTGGCTTCTAGCTCTGAAATTATTATGCCTTATGTAGCTTATTCTGAGGCTTCCCACTGTGTTCTGTATTTCCTTGAATATATTTTTCATTTCAAGAAGCTCTGCTTCATTTTTAATAATTCAATTACTTTAGTGAATTTTTTAATTCGTTTTGTGCATTGTTTGTGGTTTCTGTGTTGTGTTTCTATTTTCTCTCATATTTTATTGAGCTTCTTTATAATCCATATTCAAAATTTTTTATCAGTCACTTCACTATTGCCATTTTGGTTGGTTTATATTGGTATAGAGTTTTTGTGCTCATTTTGAGGTGTCCTTTCATTCTGATTTTTCTTATTTCCAGTGTTCTTTCACTAATTCCTTCTCAAATGGAAGAGCTGCTGTTTCTTGTTTTTGGATTCTCATTTGTTTAGATGATGGCATGCCATGTTTAATCTCTCAGAGAGTAGGTGAGTAGGTCTGTAGGTGGATTCAACCATGCCCTGTATGAGTGAGTCAGTAAGTGTTATAAAGGGTATGCAAATTAACCTCCTGTCAGCAGGTGGTGTTCCCTAGAAGAAACAAATTACAGTGTTGGGAAAAATGGATAGCCACATGTAGAAGAATGAAACAAGATCCACACCTCTTACCACTCAACAGAAAGTAATTTACAATGAATAAGAGACATAAACCTAAGTCATGAGACTATAAGAATTCTGGAAGAAAATGTTGGAAAAAATCTTATAGACATGAGCTTTTAAACACATACATTTGATGTTTATTGCATCACACTTCACAAAATTGTAGAGATAGAGAATCAACCCAAGTGCTCATCAATATATGACTGCCTTAATAAACTAGTGGACATGTACCATGGAGTACTCCTCAATGAAAAAATAATTGTGAACTGGTACATTTTGTAGCAACTTGGATGGAAATGAAGACTATTCTTCTAAGTGTAGTTTTGTAATGGAAAAACAAATACCACATGTATTCACCATTCATTTGGGACTAATCGATTGGCACCGATGTGTACAGTTAGTAGTAAAACTCCACAGAAAGTGAACCAGAAGGTTAGTGTAGTAGGAGAGGGGTATATCACACCTAACTGGCACACTAACTGGGTGATGGGCACACTTATGAATATTACTTTGGCTCAATCTCTTTGGATTAATTCAAGTAACCAAAACATATCTATCTCATTCATATTCTGAAATTTAAGAAAGTTATTGTTATAATTTTTACTTTCTCCCCTAATTGCAAAAAATAAATATTAATAAATGTTTTATCTAGAACTACTTACATATGCAGAAAGATCAAAAGAATGTGTGTCAACAAATTCAACATACCTCAAGAAAATACAATTACTTATATCATTAAATCAATTTGTAATTATGGTGGCTGCTGACAAAAATGGTGATCTCTGCACAGTTATATAGGCATCTACCCACTTCTGGAAAATTATTTCACCATTATTAGTGGTCCATTATACCATTCTAAAAGCAAAAGTTGACCTATTTTTCTCAAGAATTTAGGGCACTACTTACTATTAGTTGTTCATCAATTTCTTTAAAATGCTAGATAAAATTATCTTAAAGTTTATTCTTTTCTATTAATATTTTCAATTTAATAACACATTGGAAACCTAAGTGATATAGACCCAAAAGGAGGGATTTTAATTCCTAAATTTGAACATTTCTGTTATGCAGTTATAACAAAACAAAACAAACAAACAAACAAAAACTTTAGCCAGAGTTCTGCTGCCCTAGCCCTGTAAAGTAGTGACCAGGCTATATAATCAATATATTGAAAGCATACGCAAAATTAAAACACCACCAGCAATAAAACACATGCAAAATACCTAGGTTTTAAATAACTTGAAATAACAAAACTTTATTCCAGACATTGAAGAAAATCGCAGTGATTACTAAGAAAAATAATCTGGGTAAAAGGAATTTTTTTAATGTTTTACTTTTTATCATGATTCCTATTTCTTTTATTTTTAAAATAGTGGGTATCTTCTCTCCCTAAGGGACTTTGTTGCAAAACAACAGAGCAAAACAAAACAAAACAAAAACTTCCCTAGAACATTACTTTTTAAGTATTGGATATACCTTCTAAGAAGTAATAATGAAGAACGAATATTTGTCTCTAGGTGAAGTTCCTGCCTGGGGTTTCTTCTCCAACAGCAAAATGATATTTTTTTAATCTTCCTCTGGTTTAGGGAAGTGAAGCACTACAGGACTGCTTCGGTTACAGCTAATGAGTGGAATGCTGCAAGTTATACTCTTGAATGTAAGTCTTAACCTGGACCAGCATCAGAAAAAATTTATAGCAACAGGCCTCATTTGGAAACAGGTGTTTCACAAAAAAAAAAATGCAGTTAAACCCCAAATAAATGGTGCTCTTTTAAATCCACAAGTGGAAATTCACTGAGTTTGGGGCTCTATACTTTGAATAATATAAACAGTACATTTGGAAGGACTAAAGATTTATTGCAATTATTCTTTTTTTGAAATATGCAATCCACTTTCCTTTTAAAGGGAAAGCAAAAGCTTTACATAATTCTTACAGGTGATAAATTGTGAAAATCTGCAAACTACCAAGCAATGATATTTATTCACTTAAAGTGGTTTGCATACACAAACTTCAAATGTTAATATTCTTTTTATAAATATTAAATGCCTTATCTTCGTGTGCACTTTAAAATATGCAGAAAAGAAAAAAATATTGTTTTGATTTACTACAGAGAAAAAATGCTTAAGTGGGAAAAGAATGAGTGAAATTTAACAAGAAATTTAATATTTTACGTATTTAAAAATATTTAATGTCACTTAGCACAATTTTATTTATACAACACAGTCTTCAAGGACAGGGATTATATATTTCATTTATGTTGTTTAGAGTTACTTAAATCTTTTTCTTGAGTTAAATGCAGTTCACAAAATAAATCAAAATCCTTGATATTTCTCTTTAAATTCTATGGAAAGGTTGACTTATGGAGAAAATATAAGGTATACCTCTGTGCATTATCTAATTTTTTTAATATAAGTATTATTTAACACTATGTTTCTGTGTTTTTAAAATAAACTTGTATCTCAGCTGTAAATACCGGAAATGATTCCTTATTACCAATAGATAGGAAATGCAAATTTTGTTCCCAGAAAATTAAGAAAAGCTGGCAACCAAATACAACATTGCATACTCTTTAGAAATTATAAACAAAACAAATAAACAAATGAAAACTGTTGTTTGTTTGTGAAAAGAAGTAACGCTTTCAAAAAAAGAAAAATATATATTTAATGCAAATGTATAATACAACTCATAATATATTTCTTTCTAAGAACACCTTCCATTAGGCCGGGATGAAGGCTCACACCTGTAATCTAGCACTCTGGGAGGCTGAAATGGGTGGATTGGTGAGCTCCAGAGTTAGATACCAGCTTGAACTGTTGGGGAAGCCAGCCCTGACATGCTATGGGTTTACTTCCTTGTGGTTTGGTGGTGCGAGAAACTGATGGAAAATTATTGGTAAAAATAACTAATGAGAGTTATACAAATTAATAGAGAAATAATAGACAAAGAGATAGTTTTAAAAGCAGCGGGGATTCGGGAGGTGGCGCACCCTTCTTCGTGAGGCTTCCATTATGCCACTTGGAGAATCAGTCTGGCTGTGTATTTATTTCATACATCAGGGTTACAATCATAAATCTCATGAAGGCAAGGCAAACAAACCGTCATCGTTCCAGCTGCTCTTGCATTTCTACAACTAGACTAACTCTACAACTATTTATGTTAATAGCTCGAATTTACTTGCTACTTTCTTCTGTTTTAAGGTTTAATGGTTTTAATACAAACGGAGTCTAGATAAGGTAGCCAGTCAGAGGCTGACTCAAGGACCAACTCCTATCTGACCCACAGTTACACATCACAGATGTGATGTTTTATTTTATTTTTATTTGTTTATGTTTTTTAAGACAGAATCTCAAGCTGTCACCCTGGGTAGAGTGCTGTGGCGTCACAGCTCACAGCAACCTCAAACTCTTGGGCTTAAGCAATTCTCTTGCCTCAGCCTCCCAAGTAGATGGGACCACAGGTGCCCACCACAACACCCGGCTATTTTATTTATTTATTTATTTTTTGGTTGTAGTTGTCATTGTTGTTTGGCAGGCCTGGGCTAGATTCCAACCCACTAGCCTCGGTATATGTGGTTGGCCCCTAGGCTCCAAGCCAGGAAATCTACCTGCCTTGGTCTTCCAGAGTCCTAGGATTATAGGTGTGAGCCACTGTGCCAGGCCTGATGTGATATTTTAATACCCTGACAGCCTTGTGTCCAAACTGATAGACTCTACTGGCTCAATTAAGGTGACAGAAGAAAAGAGATATTTCTTCTCCTTATCTGGTCTGGAGCAATTCTTCCTGTGTTGGACAAAATTGAAAGATTCCACATTCTTTTTTTTTTAATTAAATCATAGCTGTGTACATTAATGTGATCATGGGGCACCATACACTGTTTTTATAGACCATTTGACATATTTTCATCACACTGGTTAACACAGCCTTCCTGGCATTTTCTTAGTTATTGTGTTAAGATATCTATATTCTACATTTACTAAGTTTCACATGTACCCTTGTAAGATGCACCGCAGGTGTAATCCCACCAATCACCCTCCCTCCACCCTTCTTCCACCCTCCCTCCACTCCCTCTCCCCTTCCCCATATTCTTAGGTTATAACTGGGTTACGATTCCATATTCTTAACTCCCCAAAAGCGCTCTCTCTGAGCACACAGCCCCACCCTGGCAGAAAATGGCCTCAAGGCCTCCAGCCTGCAGCCAGGTGGAGGCTGTGGGAGGAGGGGGGATATATAGTGACAGAGTCTCACTCTTTGCACTCAAAGCCAGGAAATTGCATCCAAATGAATCCTCCATTACTGTCTCCCTTTGCCCAGACTCTGTTCCCTGTTTCTAATAATATTTCTAATCTACTAACAACTAATAATTGAATATTGGTTTCAAACTTATAAAATCATTATTACTAGGAATGATATGTCACATCAAGATATGACTCTTCCCTTATATATTCCCACATACATTCTTCACTGAGCCCGAGAGAAACCCTGTCTCTAAAAACAAACAAACAAACAACAACAAAAAAAAAAACAGCCAGGCATTGTTATGGGAACCTGCAGTCCCAGCTGCTCAGGTGGCTGAGACTAGAGGATCACTTGAGCCCAGGAGTTTGAGGTTGCTGTGAGCTACGACGCCATAGCACTTTACCAAGGGTGACAAAGTGAGACTCTGTTTCTTAAAAATCAAAAGAAAAAAGAATACCTTCCATTGAGAGCGTATGCCTATCTGTTTCTCTGCTCTCAGTGTAGCAAAAATTCTTTGAAGGAATTAGACTTTCTCCAACCCCTTTCAACTTAGTCTCTCATTATTTCTTAACACTCACATACCAATGGCAGGGGTGGGGCTGTCAAGTGCGGTTTGTTTCCTATTCTCTTGAGGCCCAAAACTCCAATGAAATAATTTGCATCATAGTCATTAATGAAATCCATGTTGCTAAATCTGGTGGACAACTCTGAGACCTTTTCATACTAATGACCCTCTGAGCAAAATAAAGTACAGGACTGGATTCTGTCTCTCTGGTTCAGGTGGGCCCTAATAAAGGATGTGTTCAATTTTATTCATGCTTGTAAAACTCAGTGAGGTTCGCTCTGTACTGCATAATTGCTACCAAATTGTTTTTGGTAGTTTTTTCCTCTGTCCCTGATCAGTGTCTCTGTATTTGGTTTAATGCTCTTTTCGCTTCTCTGTATATTCTCATGCTCTGGATAATCTCATTCGTACCCCTGGCTTAGTGTCCTCTTTGTACTGTGTTTTTTTTTTTTTTTTTTTTTTATATATGTTATAGGCTCTGATCTTTTCTTTGAAATCTAAACCAGTTTATCCTTCCGCTTTTTCTTTTCCACTTACATGTGCTGCACACTCACACACATACATACAGATATACATATACTTTTAGATCTTTAGGCCTAAAGGAAAGAGGAATAATTTGAATAATTTTACCCATTATATTTCTGCCCCCAGGAGTTAGAAGTTCCTACAAATTCTGGGATATCTAATGGAATTCCATTAGTTTTCAGTGGAAAAACAACAACAACAACAAAACAACTGAAGAACACACATATACACACACAAAAACAGATTAGGAAAATTAATTAATATAGTGTAGGTCAACTTTTTGCATCCATGGTGAAAACCTTAGTATTCTATTAATTCTTCTCCAGTGTCTTAGAGTTAATTAACAAATCATGGTTTTAAAACTAAACACTTTTTAGTGCCCGGACTCAATAAGATATTTTGAAATTATTCAAATGAATACCTGCTGATACTGATGTTTTCAAATTTACATTTCATTGAGTACTTCTTGTTGAATCTAGTTACAATAATAAAACCAGGACAGAGGACGGGGAGTCAACTATGCCACAAACTTATAGGTACACCCCTCCAATAATGAAAAGAGGATTTCCCAGAATTTCGAGAAGATAGGTTATTAGATACAAGGATGTATTTTGCCATAGTTGTCTGTTAATCTATTTTTTATGGGGACTAATGTTTTTTTCTGCCAGTACAGTTAAAGGAAGATCAGTTAAAGAACATCTATAATTCTGTGGTTCCCAGTATTGTGGCACTTATCAAATCTTACATGTGTCATTTTTTACATTTAAGTTACTATAGAAACAGCACACAATAAAGGAAAATCAAACAAAAAAAATCCTCTTTAGCATAACAGGTCCTCTTTAATGTACTAAAATAATAACAATCATATATACTATTGCTTACATTTTCAATAAAACACTGCCTGATTTAATCTTCTGATAAAAAGTAAGACAATAAAATTGCTTCTAAACTGTTCAGAATATATCTTATTTCTTATTAGTAGAAAATATAATTGTTTGGTCAAATACACTTGCAAAGGACTTAAATAGTTATGTTTAACCCATTTTTTTTTTGCACAATTTTGGTTTATTCAAACAAAATGTTCGTAGACTCTTTCTTTAATCCATAAAAATGTCTCCCAGATCAACATCAGTTTTCCCCAGGGAACTGAGATTTAGTTATTGGGAATGCCAATAGTGTAATGATACAAGAGTCTTTATTTTCTTACCTACACAATACCCTCAGGGTTCTTGTGAGTATTGGAAATTTTTTATTTCTTCCATTTAATGTTTTATATCAGCTTGCCTTGAATTCTAACTCCACTGAAAATAGTCTTGCCCCCAAATAACACTAGGAAAACTTGGAAACAGATACTTTTGTTTTACTTTAAAATAGATCCCATGATTTTCCTCCATATTTCTGAGATGTAATGTGCACAAGTATTGGCAGAAAACAGCCTTTTTGTTTCACCTTTCACATGAATAAGCTCTAGACTTGATACCCCTAAATACAATTCTCTATATACAACTCCAGACATTAAAAAGTACCCCTTATAACATTGATGCCACTTCTGGAAGTTAAAAAATAAGAATACTATATGCAGGTGCTGTATTCCTCCTTTTTATTCTTTGTTCATTCAAAAACTAACAACAGCAATATTTTAAATATGGAAACACAACAAATTCGAGAAAAGGATGGATGGGCAGTTTAAAGCCAACTTTTAAACATTATGCTTCCTGAACTTCACTGGGTGATCTAACGACAAGAGTTTTCTGATAATAGTTCTGGTTTATCTTGCAACTGCTTGTCGTTCTCTTAAGGAATTGAAGTGTTATATGTAAAGACTTATTATTCAGAAACTCCAGAAGTAGAAAATGAGCTGAAGTGCATTTTAGATTCTATGAACTTCCCCCAGGCAAAGAAAGGTGCTGCTTCTCTGCGTGAGTTCAATGTATTCTGCACTATGTGGCTGTGTTTCATTTTATATATAAACGTGAAATCATCACAAAGCAGCAATGAAAAAAGCATTCTTTTTCTCTACAGACTTCCCATAAATTATAAATGACATAAAATATAAATTATTTAATTAAAAGTAATTCTGGCATTTTTTCTATAAATGTAGATAAAATAATGACTGAAATTCTCCTCACCCAAAATTAAATGAATAGAAATATAAAATTATAAGGCGGCACCTGTGACTCAGTCGGTAAGGCACCGGCCCCATATACCGAGGGTGGCGGGTTCAAACCCGGCCCCGGCCAAACTGCAACAACAACAACAAAAAAAATAGCCGGGCGTTGTGGTGGGCGCCTGTAGTCCCAGCTACTTGGGAGGCTGAGGCAAGAGAATCGCTTAAGCCCAGGAGTTGGAGGTTGCTGTGAGCTGTGTGAGGCCACGGCACTCTACCGAGGGCCATAAAGTAAGACTCTGTCTCTACAAAAAAAAATATATATATATATATAAAATTATAAATTTAGCAATTTGATGAATAGTCAGTCATATTCCAGCCAGAAGAGACATATCAAGAAACTATTTCTTCATCAAAAAATTATTTATAGTAATGTGCTGTGATATTAAACTTAATTATTTTATTCACACAGTTCAAACAAAACTCTATAAAGTTTAATTCTATAATATATTACTTGATGTTATTTTTCCTTCTTCCCCCTCCCAAATACAAATCTCTGCTTTTCTTTTCTTTTCTTTTCTTTTTTTAACCCTAGGGCACATCTTTCATTCTCCGTTCATCATTTTTATGTAATATGTTGTATGTCAACTAATTATGTAGCTTTATGAACCACATCTGAACCCAATGGAAGATGTGTAAAATACTCTCTGATTCAGTATTTGGATTTGGACTCAGTAGGCAGTTTCACATCTAACAAAAGTTTGACATCTTTTGTTGCATAATTTGGTAAAAATGGCAAGTTAGTTTAGACATGTATGTGGTATCACCAAATTATGAAAATTGAGGTGTGTTTACATGTGAAGAAATTTGTCAGAGCTTGAAGACCAGCTGCGGCTTATCTTCTAATAATAGCAGTCTGGGTCTGCCCACTTCTGTAGTTTGCTCCCACGGCCTGGGGTCAGGAGGTACCTGAGGGACAGCAGGTGTTAAAGGTGATAAAGACCACGGTGGGGCGGTACATTACATTTTTCTAAACCATTTCTTTAAGGATGTACACATGATTCAAACAGAGAAAAAGAATTCTTGAGACTTTTCTTGGGAATATTATTTCAAAAAGTAGCCACTTTCCCAACTGAGCACTTGAAAAATTTGCTCTGCTGCCCTCACTTTAACACAGCACAGAGACTTAACCTGAATCAAAGCTGAAGGGAGGTAGACCAAGGAGGAAAGACTCAGACCCTGAATCCGGGGTGCTGAAGCCTGCACTATATACTCAAGGATATTTCAGATAGATAGATATATCTAATATGTAAATAAAATTATCTGTTAATATATTCATTTACATATATATTTACATATACTTAATATGTAAATAAAATTATCCATTAATATATTCATTTCCCTCCCCATACACTTCCCACCATTTTTCTTAAGCAAGTTTTTGTTGAGTTCTCTGTCAATTTGGGACTCCATGTAGTCTTACCTGATCAAGAAAGATAGAATGCCTGCCCAGTGCTGTTTGATTAGTCAGAAGATGGCAACCCTTCTTTTTTCTGGACAATGTGGTTCTCATTTGTCTGGTATGCACGTCTGAACATTTCCTAATTTGCCAAGAGACAGTAGTCCCTTGGCTCAACTGAGACCCATAGAAGCCTGTCTTTAAAATATTTTAAATTACGGTTAAAGAAGTCAAATTTGACTGGTGGGGAGTGTCATCAATTTAAAATTATGATAGTTAGAAATAGGCGTGTTTTCCAATTTGCTTTGAAAACATGTTCTCAGTGAAATTAGGACCTTGCTATTAGAATTGTGAATGCCTAATAGCATAATAGTGCATATGGATGTAACTGTATATGTGGAAATAGAAGGAAACAAGACTATTGTTAAGCCTTCAAAGAGCCAATGAATTAATAGCATCTCAAAATTTAGGGAGACATCAGGAAATAAAAAGGTGAAACCCTCAAAGTTAACCATACTTACGGATGAATTAACATCAGTTCTTAGATGCATTTCTAAGCTACTGGGTACTCAAGTATTTAGTTGTGAGCAAAATAAATATGTAATTATATATGAATTATGAATGTAACTTTTTGTGGGCATAGACACCTAATTCATGACACTTAGCAATGAAGACAGAGATAACAATGAATGGAGATGTCTCATTGATTTCTCTTAGTATCTTTTTTCATCTTAACACAGAAAGGGTAAATACATTGGTGATTATAAGTAAAGGTAAATTCTACTTTTTCGTCCTATGTTGCTTTTTCTTTTCTGTAGCATAATATGAATAAAATTATTTATTGGTTGTATCATTTGAAAGAAGCAGCTATGGCAAGATAACACAAAGAATCAAATTGCAAGAAGAAAATGTAATGCATCTTCTGCTGTATTCTGATGTTTACTCAGGCACTTATCTCACTTTTCAAAGCTTTAAAACATAACGGTCATTGCTGTCAGTCCTTGAAGGCGTTGAGAAGGTCCTCTCAGTGCAGTGATTACACAGAAAGAGTCCCGTCTAGCATGTTTTAAGGATAAAATATCAGAAATAATATCATTGAAATATTTTGGACTCTTTAATAAGAAATTTTTCTTCATGCACCATTTCCTCAAAGGATAAAGATATTATATGATAATTTGTATCCAGATAATTTTGTATAGGATTGGGATATTTGTAATCATTAATAAACTTCTCACACTATGTGGTTAATTCCATAGCAGTGATCTATGAGCTATAACATCAATCACCTTGCTCAGCTGCCCGCATTATTAAAGGATATAATAAAACGCAAAACTATGTTGATGTAGCTGTGTTTATCTCCACTTAAAAATAATCATTAGAAATAATTTTGAAAAGAAAATTATTCTTTTAACTTAGAACGTTACTGCTAAAGGCTCAGAACAGAGGGAAACCCTCTTTGTCACTTTCTAACTGACTGAACTTAGGCAATTTGTTTAACCTCTCTAAGCTTCATTTTCTGTATTTATAAATATTAGTGATAAAAGCAATTAATAAGGGCACTGGAAGGGTTAAAGTAACAAACTAAGAAAACAATGTTCTTGTTCTGAAACCTAAGTCAGCAATTCCTCCATCTCTGTTCATATAATGAGAGCCAATATGTCATGGAACCAGCAAGTAAAGAAGTAAGATTTAAGTTAAAAGACTACCGTTATTTAAGTTTGTAAATTTAGCCAGGCGTTGTGGCAGGTGCCCGGCATCCCAGCAATGGGGAAGCTGAGGCAGGGGCAATCCCTTGAAGCCAGGAGTTTGAGGTCACTGTGAGGTAGGCTGAAGCTATGGCACTCTAGCCTGGGCAACAGAGTGAAAGTCTATCTCTAAAAAAATGAAACGACATGAAATGAAATGAAATGACATGAAATGAAAATAAAAATAAAACAAAATTTAAGTTCTTAATTTGTCTATTTTGTGTCAATATAGTATTAAATTGGGTTAATTCTAACTTCTAATATGTTGGTTGAAATTATGTTACTCTTAATATCTTTTTAAAAAATCATATTTATATTGGGTCACACCTGTGGCTCAGTGAGCAGGGCAATGGCTCCATATACTGAGGCTGGAGGGTTCAAACCTGGCCTGGCCAAACTGCAACAAAAAATAGCCAGGCATTGCGGAGGGTCCCTGTAGTCCCAGCTACTCCAGAGGCTGAGGCAAAAGAATTGCCTTAGCCCAGGAGTTGGAGCTTGCTGTGAGCTGTGATGCCACAGCACTCTACCAAGGGCAACAAAGTGATACTTTGTCTCTACAAAAAAAAGAAAGGAAGAAAGAAAAAAATCATATTTGTAATGGGCTTTTCTATATGCATCGCTAGTTCAAGAGAATGAAGACAAAAGAAAAAAGTAATTTCTTCAATACCAGTCTAATATACCATTATTTTCTTAAATGTTTTCCATTTTCTCATTATTACCTCAAATTTATTCTCTTTTTTAAAAAGAGTAGTCTGGACGAGAATCTTTCTTTGTATTTTTCACTTTTATTTTCCAGAATAGATATGATAAATTTAGAAAAATAGTCTAAAATGTCTCTTAAAACTAACTGTACCCAACAAAGATATCATGGCAAATTTTTATTAGAACAATAGGTTGAATGGATTTCTTAAAGAAAATAATTTATATTGATATTTAATGTTACCTTATATTGCTCAGAATTTTTATTATTTATTTTTAGATCAATTTCAGATATTAAATAGATCTAAGAATAAAAATAATTTTTGATTCCATAATAAAAGTAATTCATATTAATCCTATTTTTAGAACATTATGAGCTACACAGATACTTATTGTAATAATTTTTATTTCTTTCTATTGAATTTAATTTGTAAGAAACTATAATTCTGAAAAATCATCTATGTTTCTTTTTTCTTTTTTTAACTATTTAGAGAATTCAGCAAATTATTTTTAAAATTTGAGTACTCAGATTGAATCCAATGAAATTGGCATAAAAACTTCTTATTGAACTCAATTTTCCTCAAAAATTGAATTACTGCCTCTAGTAGTGACATGATTATTTTTATTAACTGCCCTAAACAACAGTAAAGCAATTCAGCTTCTTTTTCCAAAGAAGGTCTAGTTCCAGTTCAGGCAGTTCTCTCCTATGTCACTTTATTTATTTATTTATTTATTTATTTTTTATTAAATCATAGCTGTGTACATTGATATAATCATGGGGCATCATTCACTAGCTTCACAGACACTTTAAACTCTCTTCTACCATTTGGGAAAGTTCAGTTAACTGGAGATGTGTCAATCAGAAAGTCAATATTTGGGGGGACAAGGGAAAGTCAGTGCATAAAACATGAATCTAATTAGAGCTTTATTCTGGAGATCCTCTGTATAGAATTTAAGAGTTACACTACCTGAAAGATAGGCCTTTGCTTAAAATTCCTTTGGGATTTCGTCCAATTTCTTCCCCTATAATAGAATAAAATGTTCATATTAATTTTTTTATATATATCTTGATCACTCTTTTTCCCTTCTTTCCCTTCTTCCTTTTCTCTCTTTTCATGTGGATTTTGGCACAGAATGAAGATTATATGATAAACAGGCTTAAGTACATGCTGTTTGGTTTATACAATATAGGTACAGTCTCCCCGCTTTGGATTGATTTCACAAAGGGGTTCATTGTCTCCTCTTTCTTTATTTATAATATTTTCACGTTCAGGTGTCATCTCAAATGGTCTGCCTCGGCTTTTCTTGTGAAAATATAGACAATTTGATAATGTAATCAAACTGTGATGTGCTTACACATATAAAGCAGTGTTACCTGATTTATACTATCTCATTAGAAAAAAAATCTAAAAAGACATAACTGAAATACACCATTATCAAATACAACTCACTCAATATACACTGGAAGAAAGGCAAGACTCTGCCAAATTTCTATAAAGTGGAACTTATAATTATCACTCAAGAAAGGTGAATTTAAAGCCCTTCAAAGCCAGTAAGGCAGTTTTAAACTTAAATACATCACTGTAGTACCTTGACATTGAGTATCATAGTCTACTACTTAAAAATATCCTGCACAATGTAAAGCGGGATGTGTCACCTCAGCACTTTACATTGATTGAACAAAATTTCCCTAACTGGAAATTGAAGCATTTCATCAAGCACAGATTGTCACTACTGTGCAACTTCAATACACTCACCTGGGCTTCTGATGATAATGCAGTGGGATTCCACCACCTGCACTGTGATGATAATAATAAAGGGATTGTTCTACCACATTTTTTTTTTCTAAAGAGTTCACTGCTATTTATTTATTTATTTGCGCAGTTTTTTTTTTTTTGGCCGGGGCTGGGTTTGAACCCGCCACCTCCAGCATATGGGACTGGCGCTCTACCCCTTTGAGCCACAGGTTCTACCACATTTTTAAAGTCTCTTTCTTAAGAAAGATTTTATTAAGGAGGAAAACTGACCGTGAACAATCATGACCCCTAAAGTAAATAAGGTTCACAGAGATAGTTGAGCAAAATACATTAAAGATAACATGTTCAAAAGGATGAAAGGATAACATTCCACTGTTCTAGAATTTTAACCTGGAGTCTAAAATATGACAATTCCATAGGATGACTTAATATGAGGCTATTATTTAGTCTGGAAGGAAAAAATCTACAGCATAAGGTTTTTTTAAAGCTCTGATTATATTTTTTAAAATATGATTTTGAATGAGAATTATGTTCATCTGTCTGATGCAATGGTTATGCTATTACTTACAATAATGAAAGGTGGTAAAGACTGTAAAAGTAAAACATATACAAAAATACTATGCATCATTTATTGAGATTCCTTATGTACTGGCAAGAGATTAAAATAAAAAGAGGAAAACTAACCCAGAGAAATCTGCAAGTTAATTTTATATGTGAATGACCTCTCACTGAAGTGATTATTGAAGATTTTATTTTATACTGTGAATATTTAGGTTGATTGATTAAAGGTCACAGCATATTATCTTTAAGCCTGATTTAGACAATTTGTGGCTGATTTTCTCTGCCACTCCCTGCTACTCCAATGAGACTGCTATTCTGTGTCACCTGGGCTACTGTCATATCTTCCCACTTCAGTCCATTCTCTGATGTGTAGCTTGAGTAATCTTTTTAATTATTCTATGCGAATTAGATTTTTCTTTGCTTGAAACCTATTAGAAACATCCATTACCATTATAAAATTGGAATTTCTATTTTGGATTTAATTATCTCTTAACATTTCTATAACCTTTCTGAGGCTTTTCTTTCTCTATTCACATGACTTCATTCACCTTATCCTTTTTATATTCTCAAATACACCACGTTCCTGTCTGCCTCGGGAGATTTATACATGCACTTTCCTGAAGCCTGCTGTGGCTGGCTCCTTCTCAGCCTTCTCTTTCCAGATCTGAGATTAATCCTTTATGTAGGGATGCCTTCTGCAGACACTGAGTTTGTTGTTGTTGTTGTTTGTTTGTTTTTATTGCTTGGGATTTATTCAGGGTACAGAGGATTAGGATACACTATTAGCCTTTGTCAAATAAAGTCCCTATTATAATTGTGTCCCACCCCCCAAGAGGTGTGCCATACACCGTGACCCACATCCCCCTTCCCTGCTCCCAAATTCCCCTACCTCACCCCTTGTATTAGCTCATCTACTGCCTTCACTGGGTTTTCAGTGCTCTCTTGAATTATTCTTTATATTACTACCTATTTTCACTTCACTTCACTTTATACCACTAGCAATTAGTTATCTTTTTTAAGTGCATTTATGCTTTTTTAATTTCTGTATCCTATCTGACTATAAACTCACTGATGTCAAGAACCTGCCTACCTAATTCACTGTTTCTGTATCAACCAGCATCAGGGCTTGTTTGTATACAGTAGACTCACACGAGCTACCTACTGATCAATGAATGCTTAGTAAATTTATCCAATGTAATAAGAATACTAGGTTGAATGAGGTTTATTAATTTTCACACAGAGGCACAGACACTCCAAATCTGTAGTATAATATAGTTATAATTTTGATTGTTCAAATTCAAAGATGATGGATTTTATAATCTTTGTCATTTTAACTGAACGCTTCATTCTTTTTTTTGATAGACCTATCTATACTGTGGAAAAAGGAAGTTCCTTTTTTTTTCCTTGTTGTTCTTTGAGCATTCTTCTTTTTTCTTTTTTATTGTTGGGGATTCATTGAGGGTACAATAAGCCAGGTTACACTGATTGCATTTGTTAGGTAAAGTCCCTCTTGCAATTATGTCTTGCCCCCAAAAGGTGTGGCACACACCAGGGCCCCATCCCCCTCCCTCATTCCCTCTTTCTACTCTTCCTTTCACCATCCCTCCCTCCTTCTTTCTCTCTCTGCTCTCCCCTTTTCCCATCCCACTGTGTCCTTAATTGTCATTAATTGTCCTCATATCAAAATTGAGTACATAGGATTCATGCTTCTCCATTCTTGTGATGCTTTACTAAGAATAATGTCTTCCACGTCCATCCAGGTTAATACGAAGGATGTAAAGTCTCCATTTTTTTTAAGAGCTGAGTAGTATTCCATGGTCTACATATACCACAGCTTGTTAATCCATTCCTGGGTTGGTGGGCATTTAGGCTGTTTCCACATTTTGGTGATTGTGAATTGAGCTGCAATAAACAGTCTAAGTCATAAGTGTCCTTATGATAAAAGGATTTTTTTCCTTTTGGGTAGATGCCCAGTAATGGTATTGCAGGATAAAATGGGAGGTCTAGCTTGAGTGCTTTGAGGTTTCTCCATACTTCCTTCCAAAACGGTTGTACTAGTTTGGAGTCCCACCAGCAGTGTAAAAGTGTTCCCTTCTCTCCACATCCACGCCGGCATCTGCAGTTTTGAGATTTTGTGATGTGGGCCATTCTCACTGGGGTTACATGGTATCTCAGGGTGGTTTTGATTTGCATTTCTCTAATAGATAGGGATGATGAACATTTTTCATATGTTTGTTAGCCATTCGTCTGTCATCTTTAGAGAAGGTTCTATTCATGTCTCTTGCCCATTGATATATGGGATTGTTGGCTTTATTCATGTGGATTAATTTGAGTTCTCTATGGATCCTAGTTATCAAGCTTTTGTCTGATTGAAAATATGCAAATATCCTTTCCCATTGTGTAGGTTGTCTCTTTGCTTTGGTTGCTGCCTTCCTAGCTGTACAGAAGCTTTTCAGTTTAATGAAGTCCCATTTGTTTATTTTTGTTGTTGTTGCAATTGCCATGGCAGTCTTCTTCATGAAGTCTTTCCCCAGGCCAATATCTTCCAGTGTTTTTCCCATGCTTTCTATGAGGATTTTTATTGTTTTATGCCTTAAATTTAAGTCCTTTATCCATCTTGACTCAATTTTTGTGAGTGGGGAAAGGTGTGGGTCCAGTTTCAGTCCTTTACATGTGGATATCCAGTTCTCCCAACACCATTTATTGAACAGGAAGTTTTTCCCCCAATATATGTTCTTGTTTAGTTTATCAAACATTAGGTGGTTGTAAGTTGTTAGTTTCATTTTCTGGTTTTCTATTTGATTCCAAGTGTCTATGTCTCTATTTTTGTGCCAGCACCATGCTGTCTTGACCACTATGGCTTTGTAGTACAGCCTAAAATCTCATATAGTGATGCACCCAGCTTTATTTTTATTACTAAGAACTGCCTTAGCTTTACGGGTTTTTTTCTGATTCCATACAAACCGCAGAATCATTTTTTCCAAATCTTGAAAGTACGATGTTGGTATTTTAATAGAATGGCATTGAATAGCTGGATTGCTTTGGGAAGTATAGATATTTTAACAATGTAGATCCTTCCCATCCATGAGCATGGTATGTTCTTCCATGATCTCACAATCCTTTCTTAGGATTTCATAATTTTCTTTATAGAGATCCTTCACCTCCTTCGTTAGGTATATTCCTACGTATTTTATTTTCTTTGAAACCATGGTGAAGGGAGTTGTGTCCTTAATTAGCTTCTCATCTTGCCTGTTATTGGCGCATACAAAGGCTACCAACTTATGGACATTTATTTTATATCCTGAATCATTACTGTATTTTTTGATGACTTCTAGGAGTCTTGTGGTTGAGTCTTTGGGATTCTCTAAGTATAAGATTATGTTATCAGCAATGAGGGAGAGTTTGACCTCCTCTGCTCAAATTTGGATTCTCTTTATTTCCTTGTCTTGCCTAATTATATTGGCTAGAACTTCCAACACTATGTTGAATAGTAAAGGTGACAGAGGACAACCTTGTCTGGTTCCAGTTCTAAGAGGAAAAGCTTTCAGTTTTACTCCATTCAGTAAAATATTAGCTATGGGTTTGTCATAGATAGGTTCAATCAGTTTTAGAAATGTGCCACCTATGCCTATAATCTTCATTGTTCTAATTAGAAAAGGATGCTGGATTTTATTGAATGCTTTTTCTGCATCTATTGAGAGGATCATATGATCTTTATTTTTGCCTCTGTTAGTACGATAGATAATGTTTATGGACTTGTGAATGTTAAACTAGCCTTGCATCCCTGGGATAGAACCTACTTGATCATGATATATGATTTTTTTGATGATAAGCTGTAATCTATTGGTTAGGATTTTGTTGAGAATTTTTGCATCTATATTCATGAGTGAAATTGGTCTGAAATTCTCCTTTTTGGTTGTGTTTTTTCCTGGTTTTGGTATCAGAGTGATGTTTGCTTCATAGAACGCATTGGGGAAGATTCCTTCCTCCTCAATTTTTTGGAATAATTTCTACGGTACAGGAATAAGCTCTTCCTTGAAGGTTTGATAGAATTGTGGTGTGAAGCCACCTGGACCAGGGCATTTTTGGGTTGGAAGCTTTTTTATTGTTTCTTTAATCTCAGTGCTTGAAATTGGTCTGTTCAGGAGCTCTATTTCTTCCTGGCTAAGTCTAGGCAGAGGGTGTGATTCCAAATATTGATCTATTTCCTTCACATTCTCAAATTTCTGGGCATAGAGTTTCTGGTAGTATTCAGAGATGATCTCTTGTATCTCTGTGGGATCGGTTGTTATTTCCACTTTATCATTTCTGATTGAGGTTACTAGAGATTTTACTTTTCTATTTCTAGTTAGTCTGGCCAATGGTTTATCTATTTTATTTATTTTTTTTAAAAAACTAACTCCCTGTTTCATTAATTTTCTGAATGATTCTTTTATTTTTAAATTCATTGATCTCTGATTTGATTTTGGATATTTCTTTTCTTCTGCTGGGTTTAGGCTTAGATTATTCTTCTTTTTCCAATTCCATAAGATGGCTTGTGAGTTTGTTGATGCGCTCTCTTTCTGTTTTTCGAATGTAGGCATCTAAAGCAATAAATTTTTCTCTCAAAACTGCTTTTGAAGTATCCCACAAGTTTTGGTAGCTTTTGTCTTCATTGTTGTTATGCTCAAAAAAGTTAATGATTTCCTGTTTTATTTCTTCCTGCACCCATCTGTTGTTCAACAGAAGGTTGTTTAATTTCCATGCCTTTGTGTGGTTTGAAGGTTTTTGTTATAGTTGAGTTCTACCTTTAGTGCCTTATGGTCTGAGAAGATACAAGGTAAAATTTCAATTCTTCTTATTCTGTTGATATTTGTTTTGTGTCTCAGGATATGATCAATTTTGGAGAATTTTCCATGGGGTGATGAAAAGAATGTATATTCTTTATCTTTGGGATGGAGTGTTCTATATGCATCTATCAAGCACAGTTGTTCAAGGGTCTCATTTAAATCTCTTATATCTTTGTTTAATTTCTGTTTATAGGATCTATCTCGCTCTGTAAGAGGAGTGTTAAAGTCCCCTGTTACTATGATATTATCGAATATCATATTGCTCAAACTGAGTAAGGTTTCAAGAATCTGGGAGCATTTAAATTGGATTCATAAATATTTAGTATTGAAATGTCTTCTTGTTGTATTTTTCCCTTGACCAATATAAAGTGACCATCTTTGTCTTTTTTGACTTTAGTTGTTTTAAATGCACATATATCTGAAAATAAGATTGCAACTCCTCTTTTCTTCTGAATCCTGTTTGCCTGAAAATTTGTCTTCCAACCCTTAACTCAGAGTTTTCATTTGTCTTTTGAAACCAGGTGTGTTTCTTGCAGATAGCAAATGGATGGCTTGTGTTTTTTAATCCAGTCATCCAATCTATATCTCTTCAGTAGGGAATTAAAACCATTAACATTTATTGAGATAATTGGTAAGTGTGGTAGTAATCTATTCATCTTATTTTGTAAGAGTCCATGGCTTAGTTTTATCTTTTGCATCAGTGTGGAAGTTAGGTTCTGTCCTTTAATTTCTGAGTTCTTACTTTGCTGCTGATCCATTGTGATGGTCAGTGTGTAGAACAGGTTGAAGTATTTCCTGTAGAGCTGGTCTTGTTGTGGCAAATTTCCTCAATGTTTGTATATCTGTAAATGATTTTATTTCTCCATCAATTTTAAAGCTTAGCTTAATAGGGTATAGAATTCTGGACTGGAAATTGTTCTGTTTAAGTAGATTAAAGTAGATGACCATTGTCTTCTTGCTTGGAAAGTTTCATTAGAGAAGTCTGCAGTCACTCTGATGGATTTGCCCCTGTAGGTCAACTGGTGCTTACTCCTGGCAGCTTGAAGTATCTTTTATTTTGTCTTGACTTTGGACAGGTTCATCACAATGTGTCTTGGAGAAGCTGGGTTAGAGTGGAGGGGATCTGGGGTCCGATATCCCTCTGAAAGCAGTGTGTCAGAATCTTTGGTGATATTTGGGAAATTGTCATTTACACTATTCTCTAGTATGGTTTCCATTCCTCTGGGGTATTCTTCTTCCCCTTCTGGGATTCCTATATCTCATATGTTGGAATGCTTCATAAAGTCCCATAATTATGACAGTTCTGCTTTCTCTCTCTTCTTTTCTGCCTCTTTAACTGAGTTATCTTAACAACTTTGTCCTCTACCTCTGAAATTCTTTCTTCTGCATGGTCTAACCTGTTGCTGATACTTTCCATTGCATTTTTAAGTTTCCTAATTGACTGCTTCAGTTCCTTCAGCTCTGCTTTATCCTTTTTATATTCTTCATATCATTCATCTCTTATTTGATTCTGTTTTTGGATTTCCTTTTGGTTATTTTCCACTTTATTAGCAGTTTCCTTCATTGTTTCCATCATTTCCTTCATTGTTTTCATCATGTGTATTCTAAATTCCCTTTCTGTCATTGCTAACATTTCTTTATAGGTGGAATCCTCTGCAATAGCTACCTTGTGATCCCTTAGAGGGGTTGCTTTGGACTGGTTCTTCATGTTTCCAAGAGTTTTCTGCTGATTCTTCCTCATGAGTGATTTCTTTTATCTGTTTCTTTGCCCTAATTTTCTTTTCACTTCCTCTTGCTCTTTAAGTTCCCATGCCTGTGGACAAAGGTTTTGATGAGTCCTTTTGATACAGGACCAGAAGGATGAGAAGGTTGAAGAGCAAGAAGGGATAAAAGAAAGACAAAGAAAGAAAAGAAAATAGAGAAAGGAGAGGCGGTGGGTAAAAGTGAATATTGACAGAAAGAAGAGAGCCACGGAATGAGGGAGGCAGAGCAATATAGGTGTACAGTAGGGTACTTTGACACAACCTTAAAAAAACAACCAACCTCTGGGGGTGCCCGATTGGGTTATTCCCTGAGGTCAGCAGTTCTTTGCTAATCTGATCAGACACAGTACCCCACCTCCACCAAGTAGAGAGGAAAGACAAAAATGCCGTAAATCAAACCAAAACAAGCAAACAGAAAACTTCACGGGACAAAATTGGGTGAAAAACCAAATAATAGGGGTAGTAACACTAGCAAAAATGGAGTTCTAATTATTGAAAAATGCAGCAATGTTAAATTGTATTTAAACTAGAAAAATGGAGAAAGATAAGAAAGAAAAAAAGTAAAGAAAAAATCTGTATGGAAAAGGTTGAAATTAAAAAACAAAACAAAACAACAACAATAAAATAAACAACAAACAAACACAAACAACCCAAAACAAAGCAGTATATATATCTTGTTGAATATTGTCTGGGCAACAGGTGGTCTTCTGGGGTATGAAATGTTAATCACAATGCTGATATGACAGGAGGCCTCCACTGATTTCTCAAACCCCAGAGGGTGGAGACCCTAAATCTCTCTTCAGCCCTCTTAAAAGGCAATTTAAAATTCTAAACTTGGCTAAGCAGAATCTTTCCCAGGAAAGTGCTTGTGGCTGGGATCACTGCTGAAGTGGCTATCCACTTACCCAGTGTGCCAAAACCGGTCTCACTCTGCTCCTGAGGGTTAAGACTGTAAGTCTTAACAGTACCTGCCTTTAGGCTGCTCAGTCACTAGGTTACTAGGTCCCACCTGACTCTTGCTCTGCAACCCTGAGGGTGGAGCTTGCTGGGGCAGTTCTCTCACAATGGCTCCCTGCGGCCCACAGCCAAACACTATTAGCTCCATCCAGCTCAGCAGCTCGGTCTGGACCCTAGACAACACCCAAAGTCTTCTGCACTCCTGCTCAAGATCTTTTCAAGGCAGTTCAACTGAGTACCAAGTCCAAAAACACCAAAACAGATCACAGGTAAGGCCTTTTTGATTTGCAGTCTCACTGCTGCTGTACTTACAGCTGCTGGCGGGATTAGACTGATCTAACACGCGCAACCACTTGCCAGTTTTCCACTGTTTTTGTCCTCCTCTTAGAGTCCAGAAGTCTCTCGCTGACTCCCTGTATCCTCAAAAAGATGATTATAGGCAGACCCCACCATCCAGAGATGCCTAGAGTCTTATCTCCGCAGACTCACAGTGCCCAGTTACAGGGAAGCTGTTACTTGGCCACCATCTTGCTCTCACTCCCAGGCATTCTTCTTATATATTCTTTTAGGTTACTATTCAAACCCTCACTCTCACACATCTGCCTAACTCACTCTAAATCAGTGTTCTTATTTCCATAATTGTTCATGTGTCACCAGGTCTCCTGTTAGTTGCCCTAAATTCAAATTTTACAGTTTTGCTTAATATGTGTAATTTGCACTTGTGACCTTTGATTTAATACAGTCTTAGTTCTACATTAAAACTGTCACATACCAAAGTGTGGGAAATCAGGAACTGTGAATACAAACTGTCAGTGGTGGTCAGTCCCTGAACCCTCCGTTAGTATCAACTTCTAATCCAGGTTCTAACACTAACTAAATAACGTGGGCAAGTTGCCTGTGTTCCCAGAGTCCTCATTAGTAAAAGCATTACTAAATAAGTTCTATGGCAAGGACTAAAATGAAATATTTTATTAAACTACTTTTAAAATTATCTGACAAATAGAACTTCCCTGGTAAATAGTAGCTTTACCTTAACAGCTGGATCTTTTTCTTTTTCCAGTTACTCTTAAGAATTCTCCTCCTCATGTGGCCTATTTGAGCTGTATCTCCACATGGTCTATTCTGCTAGACTTCTTATATAGCGTTCCAAAGCTTGCAAAGCACAAAGGTGAAAGCTATAGGATCTTCTTAAGAGCTAGATTCAAATCTCATAAATTATCACTTCTATCATATTCTACTGGACCAAATGAACAGGACAAGACCAGATTCAAAATAAGAAAAGGTTTCACAAAGTATGAACCCTAGAATCCATGGTCCATCTTATAGTGGCTAGTATAAATTCTGAATATTCAATGAAAAGCATAGGCTTTGGTCTAAGTAACTTTGTTATAACCCTAGCTCTGCTGTGTCTACTTAGACAAGTTACTCTGCCCATTTCCCCCTTTGATTTCTTTGTTTCTGAAATGGTGACAATAACATAATTAAAATTTTAAGGTTTGTTATGAGAAGCACATAATTAAGCCACTTAGAAGTACATCAGGCACAGAGTCAAGTGTCTATAACACTATAAGTGTATTATTGTGTTTATTTCCATTGTTTATCAATGACATACTTAAATTTGACTAAGTTACCTAATCTCTTTTAACATTAGGTTTCTTTGTGTTTTTAAATGATGGCTGTAATTTTAACTTACTAGTCATTTTGTGATAGTTCAACAGATATTGTCTGGTTGTCTGGTATAGAGCAGTTAAATCATCAGTGAATTTGACTTCCCTTCCCTGAAGTATAAATCATGGTAAGTTTATGATAATAATAATAATTTCAAGGTGCAGCCACAATATACTGAGACTATAGTAATTAAATAAATATCACATAATACTAACTAGTTAAAAATATTTTTGAAATTAAATGTCTTGTAGATATAAAAGGTGGTATAATATTTAAACTGTTACTTATAAACTATCAAGCTTCTACTCCAGTAATTCAAACATTGCCTATAAACATTAAGGATGTTGATATAAATTATTAGTTACTGGGAAATTATGACTTTTAAATTGTAATTTGCTTCAGAAAATCTCACCAAAACTATAATAAGAAAATACGACGATTATTTGCCCTGGACACAACCTCATAGGTTGGATTGCACACTGACAATGTGCGTAAGACAACTCCAGGCAAATTCTTAACAGAACATGTTCACTTACAGTAAAGAACCAAGGATTACAGATTAGAATTTGGACTGGTAGACTGAGTAAAGCAGACTAAACTTCTTAATGTGAATGGACATCATCTAATCTGTTGAGAAGCTGAATAGAATAAAAAGGCAGAGAAAGCTCCATTATGTTCTTCCAGCGTGGTCTTCTGAGCTGGGACATTTCTTCTTCTTCCCTTCACTTAAGGCTTACACCATCGCACTCCTGGTTCTTAAGACTTTAGATTCAGACTGGAACTCTACTGTCAATATTCTGAGTCTGTAAACAACCCACGGTGGGACTTCTCAGCCTCTTTAATTGCATGAGCACATTCATTAGAGTATTTTTGTAGGTAGGTGGATAGACACACACACTTACTCTTACCTATACCTACATACACACAAATAAGCACACACACACACACATACATAGAAAGAGATTTGTAAGGTGCATAGATTACTTTGGTTCTATTTCTCAAGCAAACTCTGACTAACACAGATACCTAAAATTTTTCTTTAGATAAAAGAACCATTAAAGATGAGGCAAATTATATAGTGGTAACCACATGCACAGAGATAATGCATGTAACTATAATCAAATAGGTACATGTAAATAATGTTTAAACACATGTGCCAATATTTTCTTTAAAAAAATGTAAAAATATGCACAATTATATATTTCTGAATCTTGTGCTCCAGAAGAGTTATAAGATATTCCAATAGAAACTCTTCCTGATTCAATAAACCAACAAGCAGTAGACTTTTCTGGGCATTGTGCCAAGTAAGTATGGTAATGCTGATTTGAAACCTGAAGCCCTCTTGTGGAAAGACAGCTGTATGCTCATACATTTCCCAAAGCTTCATGGATAGAAAAAAATACCCTAAAGAAATTCTTACTGTACTCATTAAATACTATGAACCATGAGGGCAAATCATCATTCACATTGCCCTTCACTTTGTTTGGCTTTGGCTTTGTTTATAGAATCTATTTAGAAGCTCTTGGAGAAAACATTTGCCAAATTTTTAATCACCTATCAAATTCCTAGCAAGTAGAGTGCTTCCAAATGCTAACAATCTATAAACATAGTTATAAAATCAAACAGAATAATATAGAATCAAATTGACAACTAGATAAGCACTTCAGCTGCATTTGTTGGAATTATTCCCGCCTTCAAATGCTTTCTGCTAAAACCCAAAACAACAAAAAGTACTCTCTGCTCCTTTATTTGAGCTACTCAGTTAAAAGGGCAGTTGCATTAATCTCTTAAGGACTGAAGAACAGTGATAAATAGAATTTGACAGGAGATGATGTTTCTAAGTTAATATATTTATTAACCAATTATCAAAGTAAACAATAGTTTTAGAATGAACACATGAAAATCTGAAGTTTGGTTATTGACATAGGAAAAATTATTGTACAAGAACTCACTGAAAATTAATTGCATATTTATTGTATTCTACATTTCAATTTATAGATGTATTTTCATAATTATAAACATATAAGTATTATATAAAAGCATTGTAATCAAAATAAAATGAGCAAAGAACAATCCTCTATGTAAGACCTTGGAAATATCAAAGAAATATGTATAGAGAGTGATTTTAGATTATTTTATTTTTGATTTGATATTTTTTAAAAATTTCAGGTTAATATGAAATATTTGATGATTTTTGGTGGTTATTGTTACCTGCTTTGATGATTATGTGTTTATCTCCTATTTTGCTCATTTTGCTGAAGATTATGAAGAACTTTCTTTTTTTTTTTTGTGGTTTTTGGCCGGGGCTGGGTTTGAACCCGCCACCTCTGGCATATGGGACTGGCGCCCTACTTCTTGAGCCACAGGCACCGCCCGATGAAGAACTTTCTATTGAGCTAACCACATTCTGCTATGTTCAGAGTCATTTAATCTTGATAATTTTGAATAAGCATAGAAATGAAAATGTTGTAACTATTGTGTAAAGAAGGGATGAACTATCGTTAAGGAAGAATTCCATAGCACTTCTCATTAGAAAATGAGAAAGCTCTAGTTATGCATTATGATCCCAAAAATGTGCAGTCTCTTATCAAAATGGAAATATGTTTCAGAAAGAGTTGTACCAATTTGATATATATATTGTTTATTTAGAACTAAACAAAGGTTAGAAATATCATCAAATAAAATAAAAGTCAATATAAAATAAACATTTAAAATCATATTGCATGTAGTTTCAGAAATCACTAAGAACATACGGAACATTAAAGATATTTTCCCCTATGTTTAAAGAATTCTCCAAAACAATTATATAATTATATTACGTAAAGACACAAATATGAAAAAAAACACATACAACAAATATTGATTATTAATTATGGCCAAATTCTAGCTATTGTCTGGGGAGATAGTAGTGATCCTAGATTTGAAACACCACAGTCTGTATTTTAAACACCTAAGTTTTAATCTCTGTTATAGTTGTGCTTTCAAACAGTTGAAAAATATTGCAGATCTAGGTTAGGACGCGAAGAACCAATTCTTAACCACAGCTCTGTCAGAATGCATTTTGTGCTCAAATATAGTTGAAAATATTTTCTTTACTTTTTCATTCAGATCACATTTAGGACAAACCCTTTGAACAAGCAGCCGAAACTCCCTCTCTCTTTTGTTTCATAAAACCTGTGCTTTCTTCTCCTTATTTTAGATTCCTAAAATCTTTCTATTTCCCATATTTTTCTGTTAAACAGTTGGCTCGGTTTCATGCTGCTGTCTTCAAAACATACATTAATAGGTCCCTGAGTAAACCTGAAATAAATGAACAATAAGCTTTTACACACTACACAATATATCTCTAAGATAATTATATATGTGTTGTAATAAAATGAAAATTCAATATGTAGTATGCCATCTTTTGATAAGCATATTTAACGACACACACATTATTATCTACAACAAATTAACACAGCTGAATATGCATATGAAGAAACCAACATATTTTAGAAGCCTAACAAATAGTTTAAAAATGGATTTCCTAATGAATACTTCCTATTCTGTTTACAGATACAGTTTACAAAATTTTCAAGATAAAGCTTTTGCCTTTTATATATGTTCACATTTTTTATCAAAAGTTTTTATAGACATTGTGATTTAAAATCATGTGTTATAAAAATATTGACACAACAGAGCATGCTGTCCCTTGATACCGTGCAAATATGCAGTATCTACACAAATATGTTTTCATAGGTCTTCCATTTTCTACCAGCTGCTTCAACCTCAGGAGTTTCAAACTAATTAAAGGGAGGAGCGCATTATTTCCTGAAATGTGGTGAGGATAAGGATTGACACTGGGTAGCGGAAGTGTTAATATCACCATAGGGAGTGCTTCAATCACAGCATGTGAGCCGGTAGCATGTTAGATAGATATGACTAAGCTGCTTCAGTTTTCCAGGATTGACAGATGGGAACATTTTTTTTTTTAAGGTAGCAGAAGGGTACCGTACTTACTCCTAATTTGTGGCCAATACTGAAACTGTTGTTATAAAAAGATTAATCCAAAAACTAAGATGTATACATTTTTTCCTTGATCTTACCACCTAAGATACAGAATACAAGATGGGAATTTACTTGTGAAAGAAATCATCCATTAGGAATAAACAATTTGCACGACTAAGATATATCACATTACTCAGTAAAGTCATAGATTAGTGTAGTTTCATTTTATTGTTCTTTCCTCAGTATGTTTCAAAACTGATAAATATACAGACCTTAAACTTTTATATTAAAATGGATTATATATTTCAAAAGTAAACACTTGGATTGTTTGAAAGAAATATGGTGACTGCAAAATATTCCCTCAAATCTGGACTTTAGTATGGATGGAGAATGATATCTTTACAAAATCCATAGATTGCTCTTCTATCTGCTAGTGCAAAATATGAACCTTTCTGCCTCTGCTTGAATACTATTCTGCAGAACCACCAAGACTTAACACATTGGTGAAGAGAAGTTTAACCGTATCTAGATCATTTAAAGATACACTCAAATGCAAATTAGGATCTGATTTATCTGCAATACTGTTTAGAAACAAGTGTAATAAAAAGAAAATTGCCATATTGAAAACTTCATCAGAGTTGGTAGGTGACTTTAGAAATGAGATTCTGCTGATATTAAACTCAGAATTATTAGGCCTGTATAGGCTCTGGGGAATCTCAAGGAGTTTTTGTTTTCCAACTGTATGGTACAATTAGCTTCTAGTTAGATGATGAGTAATTACATTTTGCAACCAACCCTGACACTTACTATTCTCTTCCCAGAATTGACACACCATTAGTATCTTTGGGAATTGCTAAAAAACATCTTATCTATGGATTTATGTAAGCAATTTTGGCAAACAGCCTAGTGTGAAAATTTAGCCAAAATGAAATTTGTATAATGAATGCGATGTACATGCTCAATAATATGTACTACTTTAACTAATGGAATCTATCTTTAACCCAAAGGTGGGTTAATAATTTAGAGAAGTTTAGACACTTTCCTCTAAATTTTATTATTCAGGGTTGTTTTCTGCTAATACTATTTAAACATTAGAAACAGTTTATGTTAGTGCCAGCCAAATATACAATGTTAACCTGTAATGAATCTTGATGAACTCTAACCTAAGGTTTTATTATAGAAGTATAAGATACAGAATACAAGATGGGAATTTTCTTGTGAAAGAAATCATCCATTAGGAATAAACAATTTGCACGACTAAGATATATCACATTACTCGGTAAAGTCATAGATTAGTGTAGTTTCATTTTATTGTTCTTTCCTCAGTATGTTTCAAAACTGATAAATATACAGACCTTAAACTTTTATATTAAAATGGATTATATTTTTCAAAATCCTAGCCTTTTATAGACTTTTCAATGGGCTACCTAATACCATTGTTATTATACGTGATATGATTTTACTATATGACTTGAAAAAATTAAAACTTGGACATATGTAGAAATATGTTTGTAACATATTTTGGACATCGTGTTGGAAGATAAATAAGCATTGTAGAAATTAACAGATTACAACAAATTAACACATTACAATAAATTGCTAGGTCATCGGACAGTAAATTATCTCTTGAAAAAAACACGAAAATCTAACTTTAATAAATAAAGTACAGATATCTTAAAAGAAAGTAAGAATGATGAATGATGGAATATAATCTTTGTATTTTCACTGAAATAAGCTATCAAACATTGACTGAGAATTAAAGAAAATGAAACCTAGGATGTAAATGTGAACACTAAAAGTTATTAAACATAATAAAAAGCTGTATGTTGTACATACATGCCACCGATGCTTGTATAACTCAGCTCCGCCTGCCATAACAAAGCGCCATAGACAGAGTGGCTTGCTTAAACAGCTGGGATTTATTTCTCTTATTTCTGGAAGCTAGAACATCCATATTCCATATGCCAGGTGAACACTGTCTTCTGGTTTACAGATGGCTGGCTTCTCACTGTGTCCTCATACAAAGGAGAGAGAGAAAGAACATGCAAGCAACTTTCTGGTATTTCTTCTGCTGAAGGCAGGAATCTCACTATGAGGACTTTGCCCTCGTGCCGTCACCTACACTTAAAATCCTCCCCAAAGCCCCAGCTCCAAATAACATCACATTTGGGTTAGGGCTACAAACATACACATTTTGGGGTACACAGTTCAGTCCAAAGCAATGCTAAAATATATTCCAGGATACTATTTTAAATATAAGACTATCAATTATTATTTATTATTTTATGGATGTGATTATTTTGGTAAACAATTCTGATACTCTCTCTTTTTTTTTTTATTAAATCATAACTGTATACAATGATATGATTATGGGGCATCATACACTCACTTCATACTCTCTTTAAAGAATCATTTATAAAATTTACAGCTGAGTGTCAGCTATGATTAGAAAGACTTGAAAGTAATGTATAGTTGCATATTTAATAGTCAATAATTGATGGAGCCATCTTTTACAGATTTTTCTCTTTATAATTAAAGTATTACATGACATTACTTTTATTTTTTAGCCACTATAACAAATGTTTTAAGTTCTTCTCAATTTTCATTGCTTTTGTCATGTATTAGAAAGAATGCTGGATTGTCTAAGGGCAATCAGGTACATTTCTTCAATGGATGTGAATTTAGACTGAAGGCATTCCTGTAATTAGCTAAAACAACCCAAGCAGAACAAATGCAGTATCTCTTGCTGTAGCAGATTGAAGTTACCAAAAATTGAGAAAAATAACCCAAAAGCAATTTAACAATAAGAACCTGTATGATTAATGGGATGAAATCAAAAGAATAAAAAAAAAAAAAAAGGAAAGAAAAAAGAAAAGAAAGGCATCTAATGGCAAATTAATAGAGATATTTAACTGTACACTAATGCCAGACAGCATTAAAGATTATGGTATGCATCAAAACTTTTAGTTAGAAACTGCCGAATTAAATGAGGCTGAGACGAAATACTGGCATAAAACCATTAAAGATCAGTTAAAACAAGCTAACTGTATATAGTATATATTTTTATTTTTCTATTAGTGACAAGGGTATGAGAGATAGGTTCTCAAGGCTCATTATAGGAAATTAGTAGATATTCATTGATACTAAAATCAAGAAATAAAGTACTTGTAAATATGGAAATAAATAAAAGAATAAGTTAAAAAATGCTGAAAGTGTTTTATCTGGGGTTGTGAATGTGGGATGGCCCTAAGAGGCACAGAAAAGGTTTTTAAAAATATAACACTCCTTTATTAATATACTCTTCAATGCCAAGTATGAATTACATTGAAAAAATTAACAACTTCAATATGGGAATTTTTTTTCTATAGCTTTCCTTTACACAGAAAATGTAAGATACATTCTACTAAAATATATTTCAAGTTGTGTCTTAAAATAGTATTTCAGGTTTTTGTTATTTTGAAGAAGTCTGTTGTTTGAAATATTGAATCATTTTTTGGTAAATAATTCTTACAGAAATTGAACCTGTAAATATGAATGTAAAATATTTCAAAAATAATAAAGATGGGTGTATAGTTATCTAATATAAATGATATTAAAATTAAAATTGGTTACATTTCTTTGAATATGTTTTTTAAATATGTGTATATATTTCTTGTAATCGTCCTTTTAAAATACAATTATTAGAAGTGGGAATGGAAAAACAGTCCAAACTAGAAAATATTTTATTCACTCTTCAACGTTGTGTGCACTAATAATCAATTATTTAGTTTTGGCCACAACAGCCAGGTATTTTAAAACCAAAATAACCATTATGTCTTTTCGGCTCACAAGAAGTTTATAATTTGCTCAGGAGGCAGAGAAATAAATTAAAAACTACAATGTAGTATGAAAAATACTTACCAGAATACACTGGAATTTCAGAGATGATAGAGGGGGTTGTCTAAATTAGTCATGACAAATCTTCCTATGAAAAAACTAAATTGCATTAACATATATATAAATATTTTATATTTTCAATATTTTGTAATCTCAGTAATTATATTTTAACTTTTGCACACAAACGATGCAGTTTAAATAATTTTGTAATCTCCCACAATTAAAATTGAAAAAAATGTGGAAATGCCAAAGATAGAGATTATGTCCCTAAAATAATAATGACAGGAACAATTTTTAAAAGCATATAAGAAAGTGATATTCATGGTATTGAAGTAAGTGACCATTACTATCATTATGCTTCAAATATTTTTTAAAATACAGTTGCTATTTGCAAGTCAAATGTTTAGACTGCAAATAAACCTGTGGCTTAAGAATACTATTAATTAAATTCAATAACTTGAACCATGACTTAAAAAAGAAATGGTAGGGTCTTTATAAAGAAAAATTTACCATCTTTACAAAGGAAAGTCAGAATACTTGTAAGGAAATAAGTGAAGAAATATAATTTACATTCCAAGTTCAGACTTATCATTTGAAATACTATTTGAAGTATCTTTTGGTAGGGCAGAGTTAGAATCTGAACTTTGCTTAGATATGCTGCTAAGATACTATAAAAGTATTCTAAACAGAAGTTTCAAAATCAACAAGATTTAACTCACAAGTTTTCTTTGGCCAACACTCTCTTTGGGTATAATTTGCTGTTACTCCAATCCCATGCTGTACTTAATCATTCATTTTTTTTTTTAAAACTTCCCTATGAATTTAACTGTGTAGTTTCTCTCTAGTGATGGAGATTCCATTGATCATGGGACCTCCTCTTGTTTCCCTTATATTAGACACATATTTTACTATACCATGTCTTTATCAACAGTGGAAACATAGAATCTAGATGAATTTAATATTTTTCTTGAAAAATGACAGGGCTTAGGCAGGCATTGTGTTGGGCGCCAGTAGTCTCAGTGACTTGGGAGACTAAGGCAAGAGAATGGCTTAAGCCCAAGAATTTGAGGTTGCTCTGAGCTGTGATGCCACAGCACTCTACTGAGGGCGACATGGTGAGACTCTGTCTCAAAAAGAAAAAGAAAAAGAAAAATGACAGGGCTTATTTTCCTACGGTAGTACGTTATATCCTCATCTGTTTACCAACAACAAAAAAATGTAACAATGAAGAAAAGTATGTGCCTAAGACATCAATATGACTCAGACCAATAGAGAAAAGTGATTTTGGGGACCCTGGAAAGCCAGAGGCAGAGCACTACACAGGAAGACAGGTGCTCTGTTTGGGACCTTACCTGCTCCAAAGTCAAGATAGCAGCTTCATTACCACTGACTTTTGCGTAATAAATAAAAAAAAAAAAATTTCTAAATTTGTTTTGAAATGAATAGACTGAAAGAAAATTGTTGCTGCAAGTTTCTCCTGAGTATGTGGTTAAGCCTCGGGGATTACAAAATACAGTTTCTAGCATAAAATGTAGTTTTTTACATCTGGCGAGACCTACTATGAATAAAACTTGCCATCACCTATCCTGAAAGAAATTTCCATTGTGTAGCTTGTGGGGCTCAATAAATCTCAGGGGACCCCTGCAGCATGTATTCCTTTTGTATTTGTCATCAACTAATCTTTCTGTATTCTATATTAACTAGGAAACTGGATCCACCATTGCAATATGTGCATACATATTTTTGCATGTGGATTCCTTCACACCACTAGTCCATGTCCACTACTGCAATACCACAATAAGAACCAGAACACGTTTATGAAAACCAGAAATGATGAAAACATAATGAACCAAAAAAAGACATAACTCTTAGTGTTTTCTTGTTGTGAATTATTTAAACCATAGCATTATGAAATACAGTGTTATTTGCTTGGAACAAAATCATTTTAGTGATGTGAATATAAAAAAAAATCAGTTGATTAAAATATACGTTAAATATTATAAGCGAAAACCAACATTTTAAAAAGAAATTTAAACTGAAAATAATTGTGTTTAATTTGGTGAAGATATGCCTGAGTAATTATAGGATATGTCTTAAAAAAAAAAAAAACATAATGTGGAACATTATTCAAGGACATGAAAATACAGTCCATTTATTTTAAACAAAAACTTTTTTTTTCTTTTTTTTTAGAGACAGAGTCTCACTTTGTCACCCTTGGTAGAGGGTGGTGGCATCACAGCTCACAGCAACCTCCGATTCCTGGGCTTAGGTGATTCTCTTGCCTCAGCCTCCTGAGTAGCTGGGAGTACAGGCGCCCACCACAAAGCCTGGCTATTTTTTGTTTGTTTGTTTGTTTGCAGTTTGGCCGGGGCCGGGTTTGAACCCACCACCCTCCGTATATGGGGCCAGCGTCCTGCCCACTGAGCCACAGGTGCTTCCCTTAAACAAAAACTTTTAAAATAAGGAAAAGTCTCAGTTGCCAGGTGCATACATACCTGTTCATATGAACAAAAGATTAGTATACTTACCACTTTAGCCAAGACAGTCTTAAAACAAATTTTTCTTCAACTACAACCATACTTTGTACAAATGATATGACTTTTTGTATTTTATATGATAATACAGCCATTTTTTAATTTTTGCACATACTTTATTTTTTTATTAAATTATAAACACATAGATCATGTATACATTAATGCATTTATGGGGTACAATGTGCTGATATCTATTAGGAACACTTATACCACACTGGTTAATATATCCCTCATCTCGTTTACTTAATTATTGTATTAAGATATTTATACTATATACTAATAGATACGACATGTACCCTTGCATTATACACCATGAGTGTGATCCCTCCATTTGCATATTTTATACTTAAGACTTTTACTGTCTGGCTAAGATTTATTTGTTTATGTTGGAAAGATTTACTTAATAGTGTTTGGTATGTTCAAGCTACCATCAATTGTTCGTTTCTAAACATAAACCTGAAATTAACAACTATTTACAAAATATTTATTTATACAATTAAATTTATGGAAGACCTTCAATTCTGGCCATGGGTGCAAAAGAATAGTTTTTATCCCATCCCTAATAACAAATAGAATAAAATGTAAAAAAATATGAAAATGTATTAGAAGATCTGCTAAAGTCACAGGGAGACCTCAAAGACAAGAAGTCCTGAGGGGAAATCTTGGTTTTTCAGTTGATAATATTAAAGACCTAGGGCCATTCTTCCTTTCTTTCTTCGGGATGCCATGCCATTCTCTTGCTCCATTTCTCTCTTCCTTCCCCTCATCTTTCCTTCTCTCACTCCCTGATCTCTGTTCTCTTCTTTCTCTCCTTCTCATCTCTCCCCCCCAATATAAAATAAACTTAGACTTTTATATTCTTTGAAAGAAAATTAGAAACCTAATCCTGTGATGAAGGAAAACTGTCAAGTAACATGTCAAATCTATTAAGTGTAGAGTATAAACGTCTTAACACAATAATTAAGAAAGTGCAGTGAAGGCTATGTTAACTAGTTTGATGTAAGCATTCCAAATTGTATACAAAAGCAGCACAATTTTGTACCCCATAAATGCATTAATGTATACAGATATGATTTAATTAAAGAAAAGAAAGAAATAAGTTCTTAGGGAGTCTAAAACTGATCCTTAATATAGCTCAAATAATGATTCTCTTGAAGAAATCTGCTTCTAACACTGAAAAAACTAGAAGCTAAAAATCTAGAACTTCAAATTAACACTGTAATTTTCCATCCAGAACAAGCAGATTTAATTTAAACTTTGTTAATCAGAAGATTAAACTAAATGCCAATGAACCAAAAACATGGATATAGAAATAATTCAAATGCAATCTATACATTATTAACATGATATAAGAGCATACAAAAATCCTTTGCAACAGCAACAAAGCAAACAAAAGGTCATGCAAAATAAAACCACTCCTTAAAATAAACCTTTGGACTATACTGAGTTTTCCTAACTACATGTGCTGATGTTCTAACCCTCAGTATCTCAGAATGTCATTATATTTGGAGGTAGAGTTTTTAAAGAGGTAATTAACTTGACATGATGTGGGCCCCAGTTCAATAGGACTGATGGTCTTATAAGAAGGGCAGCATAGGACACAGAAGAAAGACCTTGTGGGGACAGTCATTTGCAAGCCAAGGAGAGAGCCCTCAGAAGAAATCAACCATGTCCTACCTTGTTCTTAGACTCCTGATGTTCAGAAAGAGAAAAAAATGGATTTCTGTTATTTAAGCCAACCAATATGTAGTACTTTATTATAGTAGCCTCAGCAACCAAGAATGTCTGATTCAGAAGAACTCAAAGGAACTGAATTCTAAGGAGAAATGAACCTTTAATAGATCAGCAGGTAGGTGGGAAGCTGTAGCACCTTGCAAAGCATGGAGTAGATGTATAGTCTGGATACAAATGGGTCTGGCCTAGGCAGTGAGACTCTGGGAAAATGAGAAGAACTTGGTTAGTCTTTGAACGACAGTGTGAACTGTCTGGGAATATTTAAGTCTGAGAGAACCAGAAACTAAAGAAATGATCACCAGGCTTAGCAATTCTCTCCCTCTCTCCCCTGTTTTCAACAAAGGACCACCAAAGCTGGTAAATGGTGAGATGGGGGATATCTAGCTCATGTTCACAGTAATTGTGTTCAGGGGCACTGCTGAATGTGATGAATGCTAAGGAGCTTGAGGGAAGTTTCTGGGGTACTGGTAAAAAATAATTTTTATTTGTGAAGGATGTGTGTGTGTTTCCTTTGGAATATTCATAACTTGTGTGCTTTCCTATATGTGTCCCATACATCTAAAAAGTTTATTTAAGAACACAAATATTTAGAAACCAATACATTATTCTCTCAAAATAACCTTACAAAATTTTATATATGTATGTTCTTAATTTTATAAGTATTTTCATTTATTATTTATTTATTTATTTATTGAGACAGAATCTCACTCTGTCACCCTCAGCAGAATGCTGTGGTGTTACAGCTCACAGCAATATCAAACTCTTGAGCTTAAGTGATTCTCTTGCCTCAGCCTCCCAAGTAGTGGGGACTACAGGTGCCCACCACAATGCCTGGCTACTTTTTTGTTGTAGTTGTCATTGTTGTTTAGCTGGCCTTGGTCAGGTTCAAACCCGCCACCCTCGGTGTATGTGGCAGGCACCGTAACCACTGTGCTATGGGCGCTGAGCCAGGATTTTCATTTATATGTTCACCTATTCATCTATTTTATATATGTGCATGCACATACATGTCTATATTTACCATGAAAAACACTAGTTATTAATATTGTTTTGTTCTGCATGGTGAAATTGTCCACAAACTCACAAACATAGTTTCTCTGATTACTGTTAGTGTTATTTAACATACATATTAATAGTTTTGAGTAATTTCAGCATTTTAGATAAATTTACATTGAGAAAAGAAAAAAATACTTTTAAAACAATTCACTGAGGTTCCATAATAAACCAAACAAGGTCAAAAGGCTTTATAGTATGGGGTTAAATTATGGCCTATGTTATTCGTTTCTAATTGTTTTCATCTTTCAGTTAGACCTAAATTTTTACCAATCTCATCCCCTCATATTTTGGAATATGTTGAATATTATATAACCTATATCATAACATTGTTACCAGTATCTTCCTTTAGGAGACTATAAGACTCTTTAAGCAGAAATAATATATAAATATGTATGTACAGTACACAGTTCAGTATACAGTACTTCTTACATGCGTCTGTGTGAATATACTCTCTATATTTGTCGAATATAAAGAAAAGCACCCTGTGTAGTAAGTTCTTACATTATTTTCAGAAGAATGTGAAAGGATGGTAGGAAGTATGGAAAGAAAGGACAGGAAACAGACACAGAAAAGCTTCACTTTTTAGGGCAATGTTATAATTTCTTTCTTTGACACCCATTTGAAAAATTATGAGCTATAAAAATAAACCATTCTAATTGTTTATAAGGTAATCTCAATTCAGTGGATTAGTAGTGCTTGCTGAGCTTTTTTTAGTAGTATATATGTGTGTATGAACATGTCATATATTTTTCATATTTTAATTCACACTATCATAAAGTAAGTTTGAAAGCTACTCCATGTAACTTTTTTTTAAAGATCAAATGACAAATGTCCCTTTTGGGATGTGTATGTTGTGGTCATTTTTAATACTTTTAGTCATATATAATATATCTGGATTTACTAATCCTATTCTTTTTTTGTTGTTTTTGAAGTAGGTCAACTCAGAAACAAGACTCACTGCTTACTGTTAAACAGCATTATTTAATTATGGGGACCAAAGACCCCATTCTTGGCAAGGGAAAAACCCCCCAGAAAAAGGGGAAAATAAAAAGTAAGCTAAACGAGGTGGAACAAAGGAAAGCCAACAAGTTTACCTTTAAACTAGTTGCTACTAAATTTCTTATCTGAGCAAGTTTCCTGCTTTGCCTAGAAACGTAGCCTGTTAGGAATACAGCTTGCAATCACTCCTACTGGGTCTGTGAACACTCTGAAGGAATATTGGCCACAGAGGAAGCTGTGTGCAAGGTCTCACAAGAAACATTAACTAGGCTGTCTCCTGCCCAGTCAACAGTCAAAGCAAATACTCATTGTGGAGATTTGTGTTTGTTTGGGGCAGAGATCAAGGGAACATCTGAGCCCTGAAATATGGGCAGGAGGACTTACGTCCCTTATCACAGAGGAAGACTCTGTGGTGGTGATGGGAGGAAAATTCCTCTTTCCCACCAATTCTTCAGAGGAGATTGAAGCCAGTGGAGTTTTACTCCACAGTGAACTAGCAGGTATTAACACTCCTCTAGGAATCTGTGTGTGTGACCACAGACAGGAGGCTGCCTCCACACCAGGCTTAGGTTCTGGATTTCTCAAGACTGCTCAGGACCCTTAAAGTTAATGATTATAAAACAATAGAAACTGATATGCTTGCTCAGAGAAACTGCTGGCATCTTTGTTCCCTTCCTCAGCTTACCCTCTGGGCTAATGAGCACATAGCCTTTAATAAAAGATGAGTGTAACAAACACTCAGGGCCACCATCAGAATCCCACAAATGGATGGTGGTCCCCCTGTGCTCCCACCTTGGAAAATTCTATTCTGTGTGTCTTGTTCCTTTCTTTCTCATTGTTTCTGAGCTTATGTTTCTTCAGTTGATAGCTGCCAGCTCCACAGGTCTTAACAGACCTTGCCCTTGGGGTGGGACCCAGCATATTACACACACACACATATATTAAACAGGCTTAAACAAAATTAATTTATAAACAAAAGGTGACAGAAAAAAAACATTGTTTTCACTATAAAATAAATACTTCTTTTATATCAGTACCATGCGCTAACCAATTGCCTGACTGGAGCACTTAAAATAAATATTTCTTTTCTTTTTTTTTTTTTTTTTTTTGTAGAGACAGAGTTTCACTTTACGGCCCTCGGTGGAGTGCCATGGCATCACAAAGCTCACAGCAACCTCCAACTCCTGGGCTTAAGCGATTCTCTTGCCTCAGTCTCCCAAGTAACTGGGACTACAGGCGCCTGCCACAACACCCAGCTATTTTTTTGTTGCAGTTTGAACCCGCCACCCTCAGTATATGGGGCCGGCACCTTACCGACTGAGCCACAGGTGCCGCCCTAAAATAAATACTTCTAATGGAACTAAAAACCACATACGCTTTCAAAAATATTCTCTGGTTTGCATACTAAGATTTTTTTCCCTTTCTTTTTATCATTTTCCAGTTTTTCTTCCTTTGAAATTAGAATGTACATATATTTGTCACAAAATAAAGTTAGGTTTAGAAGAAGAAATTCTTTTTATCTATTTGATTTTTTAAGACAATTTACAGTAGTCTACCCCTACCACTATATTCTGAGCTATCCTGTGAGTCCTAGAAATAGAAACATCTTTTATAGATTTATGTGAATTTTCTTCACATAAAAACTATCTACTCTTCACATAAAAACTATCTACTAAAATAAGCTGAATACAAAATTCATGAAAACTTTGAATTATGGAATATTTGGAGCAAAACACTAATTTATTATTTCAAAACCAATGCAATAATTTAAAGCACACCAACTAAATTGTTATGTAGTTGAGAACTTTAGGAAATCTCTCCAAATTAGTAAATGATAACACAGTTTATAGTTGAACTTTTAAATCGTGCACATTTTAATGAGCTCTTCTAACAATACAGAAAATACTTAGGTTAAATTCATGAAGAAACTCAGTTTGCAGAAATAATGTGTGGACAAAAAGAAACCTAGCTTGCAGGGAATTGTGAACTAGAGCACTGACTCATTTCCAGATTTCATGATCAAAAGTTTTAAAGAACCAGTGAGAGTGAAATGTTCACTAGAACTGTCAGATGTATATAAGGAAACAGGACTTAGGATCCTCAAAGTAGTGCGGCGCCTGTGGCTCAGTGGGTAGAGAGGCAGCCCCATATACTGAGGGTGAGGGGTTCAAACCCAGCCCTGGCCAAACTGCAACAAAAAAATAGCCGGGCCTTGTGGCAGGTGCCTGTAGTCCCAGCTACTCAGGAGGCTGAGGCAAGAGAATTGCCTAAGCCCAGGAGTTGGAGGTTGCTGTGAGGTGTGACGCCACAGCACTCTACTGAGGATGATAAAGTGAGACTCTGTCTCTAAAAAAAAAAAAAAAAAAAAAAAAAAAAAGATCCTGAAAGTAAGAAGTTTGGCAACTGTGACACAATTATTTCTTCATTACAAGTCCAATCAATCTTTCTATCATTCAATTACATTTAATAGACAAATATTTCTGGTAAGATATGTTTTATATATATTCTTTACAAAATATGTCATCCTTCTAACTGTCATGTAAAGAAATTCTGAACTAAGGGGAAAAACCTTAATAGTAGGACTTTTAAAAAGGCCCAAGTGAAGTGACTGTGAACATTTGTTTATAAAAGAAATACATCCCAGACAAATGTTGCATATATTCCTGTTACTCTACGTTACAAACGTGCCTTTCTTATCTGATTACATTTAAGATGTCACAGAAATATCAGCATACAGCTCTTGAAACAGTCCCCTAATCATTTTCTTGCAGCATTTTCTTCCAGTACAAAATGCTGGAAATAAATGAAAACAAATCATATCTATCTGAGCAAAGGAAATAGTCTGCATTCACTTAAATATAGCAATTGAAGGACTATTGATTTCCATCAGAAACAAATAAATGTGAATTTCTTAGATAATCTGGTCAGTTCATATAAAATAAATAACAGATATTTTATAGCCACAAAAATGAAAGAATTTATGCATAAAATTCCACTTACATTTTTATCAGAGTACAAAATGTGGCATATAGGCAATGTACTGAATAATTTTCAATCTAAACAATAAACAGAAATGCAATTTAAAAGGTTACTTTTTTAATTTTGCAATTGTTATTTTTAAAAATGGTAATACTCTGTGTTAACAATTGTCTACTGAAATAACATACTGACATATTGCTATTGGAAGTAGTGCGTTTTAATTCTTTTTTAGAAGGAATTTAAAAATATGGATCAGGACCATTTAAAAAAAAATGTTCCTTGCCTGATTTTTTTTTTTTCTTTTTGAGACAGAGTCTCACTTTGTCATCTTCGGTTGAGTGCTGAGGCATGATAGCTCACAGCAACCTCAAACTCTTCGGCTCAAGTGATTCTCTTGCCTAAGCCTTGGGAGTAGCTGGGACTATTGGCGCTCCACAACACCCCTGCTATTTTTAGAGACAAGGTCTGGCTTTTGTTTGGGCTTATCTTGAACCAGGGAGCCTAGGCAATCCACCCTCCTCAGCCTCCCATAGTGCTAGATTTACAGGCATGAGCCACCACACTTGGTTTTTCTTTAATTAAAGCATAATTGACAGAATACTACATGGATTATGACCATTCAGCATCCACCCTACAATCCTGACTTGGCTTCATGTAATTATTACCTATTCCCTACAGTAAAAAATCGCAGGTACAGAAGGTTTGCCAGCCCTAAATAGCTGCTAACGCCTATGAAAGTGGGCTTACAGCATATAAAGCAAATGAGTGGAAAGCAACAGAAGAAAATAAAAAGAATACAGGCTCTGGCAATGACACTTTATATATTGCACCAGTTATGAAAGAAAAACTTGATAAGCTGAGCTTCATTCAAGCTAAAAATTTCTACTCTGTGAAAGACCCTGCTAAGTGCATGAAAAGACTAAGTACATGCTGGGAGAAAATATCTGCAAAAAACCTATCTGTATAAATATATAAGAAACTCTGCAAACTCAACACTAAGAAAAAATAATCCACTTAAAATATGGGCCAAAGGCCTTTAAAGACACCTCACCAAAGATACACAGGTGGAAAATAAGCATACAAAAAATAAGCATACAAAAAGATGCTCCATGTTGTAAGTTATCTGAAAATGCCGGCTGGAATGGCCGCAATCCAGACCACTGACAACTCCGAATGCAGGTGAGGCTGCAGAGAACAGCATTCTTAGTCATTGCTGCTAAGAATGTCTGGTGGTAAATCTGCTTTGAAATCCACTATGGCAGTTTCTTACAAAACTGAATATATTCTTACTGGGGATCCACCCATCATGGTCCTTTCAACACAAAGAGGCTGAAACTCATGTCCACACAAAATTTTGTACATCATTGTTTATAGCAGTTTTAGTCATGTTTGCCAAAACGTGGAAGCAATCAAAACTGGGCATTTTAAATAATTTTATGTGGCAACTCTGGAAATCATCTCCATCTTCCTTCTCAGGTTCAACCTTAGAAGTAAAATGAAAGTTTTGTCTGAATAGCGGTAGTTGACAGACAAGAGATGGCTGAGGTTTGGATTATTCAATGTGTGATAAGAGTTTTTGTTGTTGCTGTTGTTGTTGTTAATTAAATTATTGCCTTAAAGAATCCTCTTTATATTGGCAGTGCCCGTAGCTCCATTGGTAGGGCACCGGCCACATACAATGAACCCAGCCCAGGCCTGCTAAACAATGACAACTGCAACAAAATAATAGCCAGGGGTTATGGCTACTGTGGTCCCAGCTACTTGGGAGTCTGAGGCAAGAGAATCTCTTAAGCTCAAGAGTTTGAGGTTGCTGTGAACTGTGACACCACAGCACTCTACCAAGGATGACATAGTGAGACTCTGTCTTAAAATAATAAAAAAAAAGAATCCTCTTTATAAGTTATGTATAGCAATTCACAAAACACAAACTTGGTGGATTTCAACTTTCTTTATTGAAAGTCCTATTTCAAGTAGCTGTTTAAATGACTATCTAAAAGAAATACATCAGAAAACATCTTTTAAAGTCTATATGTTTGTATCTTTTCAAAATATAATTAAAGGAATATATAAGAGGTATAAGATAGGAGGCCTCCTTAAATTCTAGATAGACAATTAAATTTTAAATAATAGAATTTTTTAAGCACGTTTAGTTGCACAGCAAAAGTGACTTAAAACTACAGAGTTTCCATCTACTCTTCACCACTCTACGCACAGGAAAGAAGGTGTCAGTAAAAACTGTCCCTAAGGAAGCCCAGTTGTTGAATTTACTAGACAAGCCTTTAAACCAGCTATTTTTAGAAATATGTTCAAAGAACAAAAATGACCAAGTGTATAAAAATAAAATAAAGTATGAGAACATTTCATCAAATACATAATATCAATAAAGAGACATATAAGTATTTATTAAAACAAATAGAAATGAATTCTGGAGCAGAAAAGTACAAGAACAGAAATAAAACATTCCCTAGAGAGGCTGAGTATCAGATGTGAACTGACAGAAGAAAAAAAAAAAATCAGTGAATTTGAAGATAGGTCAATTGAGGTTGTCCAGTATGAAGAAGAGAGAGAAAAAAGAACAAAAATTAATACAACCACTGAGTTTGTGGGACAAGCTGCATTCCAACAAAAATGAATAGCCACAGAGACCAACATGAGCCTAATGGTAATGTCAGAAGAGGAGTAAAAAGAGAAAGAGGAAGAAATAATATTTGAAAAAAAAGTGACCATAAACTTCGCAAATTCTATATAAAACATAAAAGAAACTTGGTGAACTTCAAGAAGGATAAATGCAAAATGATCCGCATCTAGATGTTATATAGATATATTATAACCAAACTGTCAATAGCCAGACAAGTAAATATAATAATCCTATGGGACAAAATTTGATGTAATTAAGTATTCATCTATGCACAAAAAAAATGATTCAATTATGAATACCAAAACCACCAAATACCTGACAATAAATTCAATAAAATATGTGGCCAGACTCTGCTTTGAAAATTAAATATTAAAGAGAGATTACCAAATCCCTAAGCCATGTAGTGGAGTATCATGTTAAAGTACCGGAAATCTTTTTTTTTTTTTTTTTTTGTAGAGACAGAGTCTCACTTCATGGCCCCGGTAGAGTGCTGTGGCCTCACACAGCTCACAGCAACCTCCAACTCCTGGGCTTAAGCGATTCTCTTGCCTCAGCCTCCTGAGTAGCTGGGACTACAGGCGCCCGCCACAACGCCCGGCTATTTTTTGGTTGCAGTTTGGCCGGGGCCGGGTTTGAACCCGCCACCCTCGGTATATGGGGCCGGCGCCTTACCAACTGAGCCACAGGCGCCACCCAAAGTACTGGAAATCTTAATGGCATGAAGATGTTATTTACACCTAATTGATATCTATATACAATGTAATACATCTCAAAATTCCAGAAGTTATTTTATTTTGATGAGAATTATTCAAATTGATTATGAAATTCAAGGAAACTGAAAACGACCACGAATAGCCAAAAGTTTTGAAGTAAAACACTCATGGAAGGTTGTTCCATCAGGTAATCAGCACTCATTATAAAGGTATATGGAGGGATTAATGCAATGTGACATAGAAACTAAGAGAGAGATCAGCAAGGGAGTAGAATAGGGAGAATAGAAAAAGGTTCATCCTTGCCTCATCTGAGTAGGCTTATCCCTTGCATTATTATGAAATATATCTTTTTATTTCTGACAATATTTATTCTCTTCAAATAAATTTGTTCTGTGATAATAAAATCAAAACAGCTGTCTTGCTTCAAGTTACTATTCCCTATCTTTATCTGTATTTTTATGTTCAACCTGTCGTTACATTAACAACATATTTTCAATGTTTTTAATAATTTCTACATTACTCCATCTACTTTTCTTCATTTTTTCCCCGACTTCACTTGGTTTGGCTTTTCCCCATATGTGTTTGTATTATTAGAATACAGTTCCCCAATGTATCAGTCTATTTAGAAGTCATGTGTTGTAATTTACAATATGACATTAAAGCAGGATAACTTTACTCTCATTCACTTTGTGTTATTATTTCATGTTTAATTCTCTATATATTATAAATCATAAAAAGCAATATTTTTGTTTAAAGATTCCAGTCATTGTTTTAACTCAAATCGTGACCTAAGATCATTCCTCATGTGATTGACACTTTGATGTGTTGTCTTTTCTCCTCATCTTGAAGAATGTCTTATAGCATTTCTTGTGGTACAGATCTAATTGATATAAATATTCTCAGATTTCAGTTTTAAAGATGTGTTTAAAGAGTGATTTCATGGGATATAGAATACGGAGCAGACTTTTTTCCCCAAGACTTTAAGTATGTCATATATTCTACTTCCATTGTTTCTTATGACAAATTCCTTGAGGACACCTGAGCCTGGTGTTTTTCACCCGACTTGGGAAACTGTCAGCTGTTATTTCTTCAAATAATTTTGTTACTCATTCTTTGACTCTTTCATACTTGTATTTTAATATATTACTGTGAGGCCATTTGATATTGGTCCACAAGTAGTTTCTGTTCTTTTTTCCTTAATATATTTTCATGTTGCTCTTTTGATTGATTGATAATTATTGACCTTTTACACTGCAATATCATATTTGCTAAATATATCATCTATTTTTCTGAGAAAGTTTATTTTACCTACTGGATATTGTATTTAGTTTGGGGGCAATTTTTTGTTTCTGCGACAAAGTTTTGGATATTGATTTTTAAAAAAATTTTAATAATACTTGAAATAGTATACTCATATAATTCAAAGAATTTTCTCAGTCTTTATATGTCTTGCAAAATTATATACAATATCCTACTGAAGAATATTCATTTTGTGTGTAGTCAAATGTGCCAATTTTTTCTCTCATGGTCTCTGGATTTTAAATCATAGTCAGGCTGTCTCCAAGCTAAGTGTATAAAAGTGTTACCTTGTTCTATTTGTTTAGAGATTAGTAGCAGATGAGTTAATCAGTCAAGACCTCTACAGTTCTGATGTGTGGATTAAAAAAATGTGTGAGGAATAATGATATTGATGTATAAAATAGCAGATACTAGAAAATATATGAGAATAATAGTAACAAACAAAAGGAAATTTCATAGTCCAATGGATAAAAAAATAGTAAGAATCAAAAGGAAGGATAGAATAGTATCCTATGGGAGAATCTACCTTGTGGTGTTTTTCTTTGTAAATTCTAGTAATCACGAAAGATCAGACATCAAAATTACAGCCTCATCAAAACATGTGGTATATTTTACTATCTATAACTGAAAATTATATTGAAAGGAATTATCAATGAATGTTTAATTCTGGAAATGCAGGGTTTATACTATTTCCAATGAAATGATTTAGGAGTTTTGTTTTCTGTTAGATTTTAAACATCTTTTTGATTTATCCATGCTGGTGGACCAGTTAATTTGGTTTAATTCTTTCACTTAACATTTATACTGTCATTGAACAAAGGTAAAGATCAATCTGAAGACGGTAAGGAGTTAAAGATGAGCAAAGAATTCTAAGCAAAGATATAGGGAAAGGAGAAAAACAAAAAGTGTAGAACAGGCAAAAAAAAAAATGGGCAATGCTGAAGTTCAGGTTGTGGTCTGGGACCCAAGGTGATACACCCAAATACTATTGTAAGTCAGAGATAAGACAGACCACATACATACAAACTGAATACTAGCTTCAAATCTGCTTGGATTAAGGTGATTTGGGATTGGCATTGCCACTGGTCACCATTTAAATACAAAGGTATACCCAGAATAAATATTTTTTTTTGGAAAACAGAAACTGAGATCATCCAGCACCAGTAGTCATATACTAAATTAAACATTAAAGGTGATCATATGGAAGGAACATGAGTCAGTGGTCCTGGGGATTCTGCATATAAATGTGCTTAAGACATATTTATACAATTGCTTATTTAAATGCTTTTCTCTCTCCATATAGTGTAACACTACAAAAATATACTTTGCTATTAGGTTGTCATAGTCTACATAAATTTTAGCTGCATGCCTGATATATAGCAGTGGCTTAATGATTTTATCCACTATAGTTAAACATAAATTACTTCTTGCTGTGTAAGTATTTAAGATTTTCACCTCACATGACAATTTAAGCCTATAAAAGTGAGCTCACCAATTTCTCATTTTTTAATTTTTTTTTTACTTACAAAAATCAGTACATAATTAATGTGTACAATCTGATGAATCTGAAGATACGTAAATATACCTGGGAAACCATTACTGCAATCTATGCCATAAACCCATTCATCACTTCTTAAGGGTTTCCTCAATTCTCTTAATTGTTAATATTTTCTGATAATACAATATAATCTCTAAGCTTTTAGCAAGTATTTTAAAACGTGTAATACAGTGTTATTAATATAGATACCATTCCATACAGTAGATCTCTAGGACTTATTCATGTTGCTTGATTTTTAATCACTCAAAGCATCCACAAAACCATGCCTCTTTTGAAAATACTGTATTTAGGATTACTCACATTATCTTCTGTAGCTCATTTCTGTATTTTTCTCTCTCTACTTCCCAAGCAGACTCCTCTTTTAATACAAAAAGAAAGAATAATAAATAGCAATATCAAGAAAACCAAAATATGTAAGCCTTTTGGGGAAGTGGGAGATGGAGAAAGATGGGGGATTCAACATTTAGTTTTCACTTTATCAATTCTATTGCAGCTATGAGCAATTCATTTTACTTATGTTTTCTGTAATTAACATCAATCTTTGAAAAACTGGAGTAAAGAGTAGCTTCTGTGGTTTAATTTGGGAGCATGGCCAAGAGACAACAAAGATGTCCCTTCATCTAGAGTCCAGATATCTGAAACTCTCACTTTAGAGAAGATACTTTTTAATGTATTTGACATTCATTGAAAATAGAAATATTTTCAATAAAAGAACTGAGCTGTTGGCTCGGTGCCTGTAGCTCCGTGGTTAGGGCCCTGGCCACGTACACCAAGGCAGGCCAGGTTCAAATGCAGCCTGGGCCTGCCAACGATGACAACTGCATCAAAAAAATAGCTGGGCGTTGTGGCAGGCACCTGTAGTCCCAGCTACTCAGGAGGCTGTGACGCCACGGCACTCTACTGAGGGCAAAATAGTGATATTCTATCTCACAAAAAAAAAAAAAAAAAAAAAAAAAAAAACTGAGCTGGGTGGTGCCTGTGGCTCAAAGGGTTAGGGTACTGGCCCCATATGATGGAGGTGTCAGGTTCAAACCCAGCCCCGACCAAAAACTGCTAAAAAAAAAAAAATTAAAACAATAACAACAACAACAAAAAAAACTGAGCTGTTACCACCTTATTTCTTACCATAGCACTGACAAAGAAAAGTTTAGAGAAACTGCAAACAATTCTACCCACATATTATGTATTTTTTGATGACTCTAGTGGCATCAAATACATAGTGTAATTTTTGTAACCATGAATAATAAAATAATTCCTTCTACTCAATTTTTAAGAATATTTTAGGTATGATTGGGGAATACATATATATAGTGTGTGGAGCAAAATATAAACATTCTGCACAATTAAGCACCCACTTGTTAGTTTGGTGACTGAAAAAGCTGCATATTTATCACTAGACATAGAGTATATATGAGCTCCTAATCTTAAATATATGCTAGGTCGCAGGTTATTTTACATTTATTATTTAATTACGTCTTTAATAATACTCATAAGTTTAAATATAATTTTCTTGAACTATAAAAATATGCTCTTTCAATAATATTACATTTCTTCACCATCTTTACACACACAGATATTGCTGTTTTAGTATTAATATTATCAATTTCCATGATCAGATATATACATATGTAACCATATACATAAGTACATGAAAATCACATATGGGACACATATATAAATTTCAATTTATAGCTAAATACATTTGTGTTTTTTTATATTATTTAATATATATTTTTTCCATGAACATAGGCAGACATTATGTTTTTAACTATTTCAATGTAATTTATATATGTCCATATTTTTCGTAAGTATTTAGTAAGAACTCCTGGCCACCTATCTAGTTTCAATCTAATTTTATAAGGTGGGAAATATGGTCATATTTCCTAGAAATTATGTTTTGAAAAAAATTTGCTAATTCTGAAACTGATATGTCATAGTAACACTACATGGCTCAATGAAGACGCTCAGGTATTTTCAAACAGGTAATTTCTACTCAAATATGTTTTGTTTCTATTCTAATAATGTGTGACAAACAATAAACTATAAGTAACAAAATAACATCTTAAATAAACTGGAATCTTAGGATGCAGATATTCAGACATAAAATTTAGCAGTGAATGTTGCTGATTTTTTTTTTTAATTTACATGCACTAAGGCCATGAATTAAACTAAAACGTCTGTGAACAATTTGAAACAGGTTTTCTGTTTTTATTCTTAAACAAAAGAATAATTTATGTTTTTCTTTTAATTAAAAACATTGGTTCATATCTCATAATTCAATGCATATTTATGACAGATATATCTATCCACTTGCCAAGCTGTGTAAAACATAAAGAATTTCTTCAAACGATGCTTTGACAAAAACTATTCTAAAAGTTTATGAGTTTATTATTCTTATACTTTCCAATTTTTTGAAGACTATATTCTATTATCATGTTTCTTAGTTATTGAAATAGTCATTTCATATAACCTATTCTTGCTTCATATCATCACCTTCCATTACAGTTTTTAAATTTAAAATTAGCTATCCATCTCCTATAGTCATTTTCATGGCTCACACTCTTCACAACACCCAAAGGCCTGCTTACTATTGCAAAACATAATTCAAAAAGTAAGCATCATTAATGATACCTAAACTGTGACCAACACATCTATACTAAAAGGCTATCTTATATGGAATGAAATTTGATAATAGGTAGAATCACTTTGGATGCTATCTAGAAAGAACTAAATTTGAAAATGTGATAAATATCTTGTTACAAGGCAATTTCATTTTTATGTGGTTTTCTTTTAAGGAATTGAGTAGAGCTCAATTTATGGAGCTCTCTTTTATGAAGTGCCATGGTATCATAGCTCACATCAACCTTAAACTCTTGGACTTAACTAATTCTCTTGCCTCAGCCTCCGGAGTAGCTGGGACTACAGGCACCAACCACAATGCCTGGCTATTTTTTAGAGATGGGGATCTCGCTCTAGCTCAGGCTGGTGTTGAACCTGTAAGCTCAAGCAATCCACCTGCCTCTGCCTCTTAGAGTGTTAGGTTATAGGCATGAGTCACCATACCCGACCCTGATAGAATTTTACAAAATTACATATGTAACTTCCATATGGCTCAACAATTGTACTCTTGCATGTTATCTCAAACACTGCACACCAATGTTCTTATCGGCTTCGTTTATAATAGCACAAAAAGTAAATTATCCAAAAGTTTCAACAGGCAAATGGGTAAACAATTATGGAACATCCATACCATGGAATATTATTCATTAATCAAAAATGAATGAATTATTGATTGGCGCAACAATTTTAATTAACTCAAAGTAATTTTTCTGAGTTTTTTTAATCCAATGCCTCCAGGTTGCTTACTATGTAACTTTCTTGAACTGACAAAATTATGGTGATGGAAAGAAATTAGTGGTTGCTAGCAACTGGGAAGGTGTACAGGAGGGAGGTGGATGTTATTGTGAAAGAGAAGTACTGGATTTTTATGGTGATTACTGTGCTCTTCATGTTTATTTCCCCTAAAATATGTTGAATCTTAATCACCAGAGTATTAGTATTAGAATGTGGGGTCTTTGAGAGGTTGTTAGGCTATGAGGGTTCTGTCCTCATGGATGGGATTAGTACCCTAAAAAAAAAGAGCCCAGGGAGCTGCCCCTCTCGCGCGCTGTGTGAGGATGTAGTGTGAAATCAGCAGTCTGCAGCTCAGCAGAGGCTCCTCTCAGCAACTCAACAACCTGACTTCAGACTTCCCAGCCTCCAGACTGTAGGAAATACATTTACTTTGTTTATTAGGTATGGTGTTTTATTAGCTATGGTACTTTATTATTGGTGCTCAAACACATAAAACAGTGAAAAAACTTTTCTGTATGTTAACTGTGGTGGTAAATGAATGAATTCACATGTGAAAAAGTAACATAAAATATACAGGCAGCACAAGATAAGCGGAAAAGTATGGAAAAGATTGATGGATTGCAGGAAAAGGAAAGGAAGAAAGGGAAAAAGAGGAAGAGAACAAAAATGAAAGGGAAATAAAGAAGTGAGGAAAGAAATAAAGATCAAAATAGTATCTTCACAAGGCAACATGTTTTATGAGAATAAATGATAAATTATATCCATTTTATTTCTCTAAGTTTTATAAATTCATTTCTATAGAAACAATCATTCACATTATGTATCTATTTAAGCAAATACATTTTGAATACCTGCATCACTTGAAATAGTTTCTTCAAGAAGGGATTGGAAATACATAGGAATGGTTTCAACTGTATTTTATTAGCAATTAATATTCTGATATTAATTAGAATAATTAAGTCCAATCGATGTGCTCCCATTCCTAAAGCCTCAAAGCAATTTTGCTCCTAAGATTCATTATGAATTTTATGGATACTGCAGGATAGTAAATGAAAAGATGATCCAAAGAGAAACAGGTCCAGGGTTTCTTTTAGGGGCAAGTATCTGTCTCAATGTCTACCCTACAGAGTCATGGGGAATTGTTGACCAGAGAATTCTGAAAGACATAAACACAACACCCTCTTGCATGTCTATATCCACCCAACAATAAAGAAAATAAAATTAAGGGAAAAGACAGACAGGACAAAGAAGGAAAGGCAAGAAAAAGTGAAATAAAAAAAAAGAGATTAAAAAAGAGGAAGGGGGGCGGTGCTTGTAGCTCAAAGGAGTAGGGCGCAGGCTCCATATACCGGAGGTGGCAGGTTCAAACCTGACCCCAGCCAAAAACAGCAAAGAAAAAATAAAATAAAATAAATAAAAAATAAAAAATAGGAAGGGTCCTTAATCTATTAGTTTAGCAGAGACTCCAAAACAGGAGCACAATGATATTTTAGAAAGCCTTTAAATAGGACCAATGATCATAGCTCTTCATCAGTTTGAAAGATGGATTCCTACAAAGTTGGAGAGATAGGAGTTTCCCTCAGGGTCAAATTCTATTCTTGGGCACTTCGCTTTTCATGACTATATACAAGCTCACCCATGTTCTCCAATTCTCTTGACCTTTATAGGAGTTGAAGCCTGCCAATGCCTTCTACCCTCCGTCTATTGCTTTTCGACCTTTCTGGCTTCCTAATTTTGCTGACCATCATAATGTGCTCCAATACCATTGTCCAATGAACTAATAAGGATTTAGTCTCACACTCCTCTTACTGAATTTTGTGAGGAAATTAGAAGATATTGGATGTGTTAATCTTGGAGAAGGAAAAACAGGAAAGCTTTCAAGCTATTCTAATGGGCATAAGCTGAAAAAAGCTGTATGAGCTATGAGCTTTCGATAGGGGGTAGAATTTCTATTTAGCACATATTCTTTTTCTGAGAAGGTATTCTATGAACTTTCTCCAAGAAATATTTTAAAATAAAATTACAACAGAAGATAGGGTAAAACCCATAGTCTTGAACTGCATCTTTGACCAGTGGGTTTCTCTCATGAGAAGATTCTAGTCTAGACCATCAAAAATCTCACATGAAAGCTATAACCTAGCTACAACTTAACAATAGGGGGAAGTGGGAAAGGGGGGGGGTGGGTAGAGGGAGGGGAATCGGTGGGATCACACCTGTGGTGCATATTACAGGGGTATTTGCGAAACTTGGTAAATGTAGAATGTAAATGTTTTGGCACAGTAACTGAGATAACGCCGGAAAGGCTATGTTAACCACTGTGATAAAAATGTGTCAAATGGTTTATGAAGTGAGTGTATGATGCCCCATAATCATATCATTGTATACAGTTATGATTTAATAAAAAAAATTAAAAAAAAAATATCTTAACTAGTTTTGTCCAAAGGTAAGAGTAATATTTAGGTATATTTTAGCTAACGTCACTGCTTCCTTTCCTTTCTTTATTCAATGTATTTATAGCTCACTTTTCTATGTTAAATACTTTTGATTTGCTCAAAAATGTTACTTTAATAAAATCATGATTAGGAGTTCCTTAGTTTGTTAGGGCTGCTATAATAAAATACCTTAGACTAGCTACTTTATAAACAACAGAAATTTATTTCTCACAGTTCTAGAGCCTGGGAAGTCCAAGATGAAAGTGCCAGAAGATTTTGTGCCTGTTTGTTGAGAATTTTGTGCTTCAGAGATGGTGTCTTTGCAGCATCCTCCCGTGATAGAAACAAAAAGATAATTCCATTCCACCTAGCTTACCAGAAGGCCTGAACTCTTAGTGCTTTAGGTTCCAAGACAGGTTTTAGGGAAACGCAGAAGTTTAGAACATAGCAGGGGGATTTTAGATAAATTATAGATAATTTTTCCAACCTTAAGCTAAGTGTAAATTTGAAAGAGAAAGAGAAGAGAGAGAAAGAGAGAGAGAATGAATGAATATGGGTTTTATGAGAAAGATAATAGAAGTAATTCCCAGTCATCTTTCTCCATCATGCTTAGTATTCTGGACACTCTTAAAACTGATTATTTATTTTCTTCGGTGACTCAATTCAGAGGTTTAAATGGGCACTATAGTAAATAAAAGTTTTTATGAAATGATTGTTTGCAGGATGACGAATAAATAATAAATTTCAATTGAGTATCTAAATTTCAGCTTCTATGTCCCAAAACTAGATGTTCTCAACCTTCCTTCCTAGGTCCTGGGTCAGACTATTCCTTTTAGAGAACTTCACCTCATTACTGTGTTTCCCTGTACTGCAGTCTAAAACCAAACCCATAATTTTCTTCAGTATCACTATTGCACCTTAGGATTTCAAGTCTCATTTAGTGGAGGTTGTTTTGTTTTGTTTTGTTTGCTACAAAGTTTTAAAAAGTGATCGAAATTTTTCTTTTACATATACTCTCTCTTTCTCCTGATTCTACTCAATGGAAAACTTTTTGACAGTTCTTTTTAATGTTTTACTCATGAGCTTATCTTTAACCTTTCAATGAATTTGTTAAGTATTAGTTTCCCTCTTAAAAGATATAAGGCTGCTTATTAGTAATCTATTTCTAGTCTTTTTTCTAGGAAATCCATCCAAAACAGAGCTATTATATTACTAGCTTTACAACTTTGTAAATTTGACCCATGTAATAGGACTTTGTGCCTGACGCCGCTTATGAAATCACTAAGTACTATTAATTAAAATAAACTGTATATGCTCTACATTGACTTTATATGATTCTCTATAATATGTTCCTAAACTTCTATTTTCTATCTTCTTGCTAACGTAGCCTGATTATAACTTTAACTCACTATATGTGTATTGCAACCTTAGCTAATCCTATTTATTCCTCATAGAAAATCTTTATTTCTCCTTTAATAAGGCCAACTTCCAGGTTCCATTCTCCCTAAACTCCTCAGTGAAAATTTCCCTGACATCTTGCCTATAAATAATTCATATTTGTGAAATTCTCTGTAGAAATATAAGAAATTGTCCCTCAACATCTAATACATTTATAGTACTATATTTTTATATTTAAAGACAAGAATTTTCCATTTAATCATATATTTTAAAATTATTTTTGATAGTTACATGGTGGCTTATTCAGCTCAGCTAGATCTTGCCAGATATCAATTACTGTATCTAATCTACCATATTTGGCAGCAAAATTGTATATTTTCTTCATTTACTTAATATATGCTGATTTAATTATCATTACAAAGTTTTATTAGCATCTATGCTCCTAACAGCAATTTTTTTTTTGGTCAAATGTATAGTAATTTCCACTTCTGTATGGAAGATTTAAATTTTTTTATAATTTCCCTTCTTTATTTTATAGGAACTCACTTAAAAGACAAGACTATTTCCCTTTTGTAATTGTAAAACTCTTTTCTTCTTTTTTCTTAACAATCGGTATTGAAAAGTGTTTAATATTTGGAGACATTATGTCCTCATTCACCTTGTGAGTGCATCTATTTCTTCTAATGTTTAAAATTCTACTCACTCTCCAGTTTTAATAAATATCCATTTATTTTTATTTAAAATTATTATTGGTATACGATAGTCATATATCTTTATACAGTACATGTGATTTTTTTTCTTTTTTTGCAGTTTTTGGCTGGGGATGGGTTTGAACCCGCCACCTCCAGCATATTGGGCAGCGCCCTACTCCTTTGAGCCACTGGCACCACCCCATGGGATGTTTTCATACAGACATACAAAATGGATTAATGAAAAAGTGTAATTAGGATGTCCATCCCCTGAGCCATTTATCATTTCTTTGTGTCAGGAACATTCCATTTCCACTCTTTTTTATTATTTTCAAGTACACCTTATTATTATTTAACTTCCATGGTTTAATTGTTTTTTTTCTTTACTCCATTTGCAATTAAATTCTTCAGTGATGTAAGAATATAAATTAACACTTAAAAAAATGTCCTCCTAACTCACGCCAGCACCCTTTGTTGAAAAACAAAAATTTACCCATTGTCACTTGGAACGCACATCAAGTTGTTCATTATAACGTGTCTATATCTAAGCAGTCAATTTTTCACGATGACCTATTTATTCTTGAATAAATATTCCCATATTTTACTTAAGATAATTATGTATGTTTTAATGGTTGCCAATCCTAATACCTTCTTTTATTTTTTTTAGTTTTTATCTTATTTGCAACTGTTTTAACTTTGTCAAATACATTTTCAAAAGCTTTCTTTTGATAGCAGAATCCTTTTTTATCAAACTAAGACTATGCAGCATTCAAAAGTGCAAACAGACGAAAACAAAGCTGCTCTGGTTCAATAAGCCTGACGCCCTGATCACAAAGATTATATCACATCACATTTGCAGGATTTTTTTAAGGCCTCTTAGATTCATGCTTAAATTTGTCATTCTAGATTGACATTAATATATTTTTGCCAGATTCTCCCAAAATTGAATTTGGATTTTAGTTGCAATTGCCTTAAATCTATAAATTAAACTGAACGTAACTGACATTTAAAATTACACCTATTATTCATTTCATGCCTCCCAGGTCCCAACTCTCCTTTCCTTGCCCTACTTGTGAAACTACAGTGTTTCTCTCTTGCCAGCAGTCACAATAGTAAGCGTTTTCCGTAAAGGGTGACAGAGGGACCCTGAAGGAGATAAGAAGGGCAGTTTCCTTCCTCTTCCTTGGTGTTTTCCTTGGCTTGCTACGGTGTGTAGCACTGGGCAGTGAACACAGACTGGTGCTCTCCCGTCAGCTTGCCAGTGACTCCTGCCCTAGGCTCTCTGCCTCAACAGACCAGGCTCCCAGATCCCCTTCCACCAGCTCTGAACCACTGAGACCCAACCTTGCCTCCTGACCATCCCTGCCCTCCTTTTCCCCTCTGACCAATCATGGCTACTTACAATGAGCGAAGTGAGGATCCGACTACGAGCTTTGGCATGAGAATTCCTCATGAGGGTTTTATTCTTGCTGTTCAGCTCACAGCTCCTTGTCCATCACCTTCAGTCAGATGGCATCACAGTGTGCACTGTTCTGATTGACAGGTCCAGCCAGAGTCCCCCACCCATCAGCCTCAGGCCAGTGGCACACTGATGAGGAGCTTCTAGTCCCTGTGCAAAGCTCCCTGTTCGCCAGGCTCAATCCACCATGGGGACCCACTCTGCCCCAATCTAGCAGGCTGCAGTAACACACCTGCTAAGGAGTCTGAGTAACAACTTCTGGGAGGAGAACTTATTTCCAACTATCTTCCTTTCTTCAGCTTTAGAGATAATTTTAGAGTGCTTTTAAAAATTGCCCTTACTACCTATTTTCCTGTATGTTGTTAATATTTCTTTTTATTGAACACATCCCTTTCAAATCACTGTGCACTTTTTGTCTCCTAATTACACACTGTTAGAACAATATTTTTTCTCTCCTTTTTGTTTTCTTTCTTGTCTTCCTTTTCTAAATGATACAGTTTACTATTAGTCAAATCATTGTTAATGCATTTTTGTGATTCAACATATTTTTTTTGCTTTTAATTTTTCTTTAATTAGTTCATACTGTTTTATTTTACAAATGTAACACTATTTTATTCCTCTGGTATATGAGGTTATCTCCAATATATCTTTTTATTGGTTTACTTTTGCAAAAGAAGGTTACACTTTGCTTTTTAGTATATTTAACTTACATGATTACATTTTCCTAAACTACTTTCTTACCAGTTTTAATTAATTCATGATGTACTGTATTTCAAAATGTTTATTTGTAAATAATTATTGTTTGCTCTTTTCTTTTTTACTATCCCAGTGTCTGAGAAATAGTTCCTGTTTCAAGGGATAAATACTTTCTGCCTATGTAAATGAGTAAATGGTAGAGAGAAAGACACTTTTATAATTGGAAATGGGAGAAATAACATCTCTCAGAAACACTTGCCCTCTCAAGAGGGCTGTACTACTCAGATGTAAGATCCCCAAAAGCTATTAGGTTTAAATACAGAATTTATTTATTCATAAATGTGTTTGTACAGCCTACTGGAGGGAGTTACCAGGAATCCCTACTCCTACTGTAAGGTTCTCAGTAGAAATTTACTACTATTTTGATTCATCTTCCTATAAATGAAGAATTAAATAAAATGATTCCAGAATGTCCGTTTAAGGCTCTGAAAGGAGCTAGGGGAAAAGTAAATTGATTGACCTTAAGAGTGTTCTCACTACTAACTCTAAATTCATCCCTATTTAACTTATAACTCAAATTTTTTCTAGCTATTTTCTCAATTAAGTTCAGCAGTGTTAACCATGATAGTAGGAACTTACACTCCTTTAGTGCTTATGTGGGACCCTGAGCTTAACACCATTCCTTCTATTTCATATTTTATACACACTAACTCATTTAATTATCTCAACAACACCATTAAATAACATGATTATCCATCTTACATTAAAGATGAAGATATAATTTTCTAAAGTCACCCTGGTCGGCAGTGACAGTCTGATAGTTTATAAAGTTTACATTTAAGGCCTGTACATGTGTCAGCAAGTATCACATTGAACAAGGTTAGAGGCAGAAATATTTCCCCAGTTAAAAGCCTTGCCTTATTATTGTGCTACAGTCTTTTTAACCCTTCAAAATAATTGTGTTTTTTAAGAGACTATTAACAAACTTAAATTTTAGTGAGGACCACTCAAATAAATATCATTAAAAGATTTTGAAAAAAATAACATGATTGCAAAACAATTTGGCCTATATAATAAAAAAAAAACTAAAATATTCATTAGGATCCATATCATTGAAATGATCAATGATCACTACTGCTATATAGTCAGTAGCAAAATTGTTACTTCTATGATGAATTAGTTGTGTGATTGTATAATAGTTAAGGAAAGAAGACGGAGTTATAATTTCAAACAACAGCTTGTTAACTATATATATTTACAATAGTAGATTAAATTATTAACCTATTATGGTAATATTTAATATATAATATACTAATATTACATTATAATATATTAATATACTAATATATATTATGCTAATATAGCAATAGAATTCATAAAATTAGGAACAAAAGGAATAATGCTTAAAATGTTACTGTATAGCTGCTTCTAAGTGATAGTCCAAAATGTTAGTGAAATATGTTTTTTATCTATAAGTAAGAACTGCAAAATTGTTTATTTTGCCATTTTTTTATTTTAATATCCATGATTTATTACTAGGTTATTATATTTTAAAAAGTAAATATAAACCTCAGACTGTATTATAACTTTATCTGTTTGACAATATTAAATATTCTACATATGAAGATATATACCTACGGACATATGTTGCAAAGTTTTTAAGCTTGTTCATATGCAACTACCTGAACAAAAACTAAAATTTCAAAAATTAAAAACTTCCACTTGAAAACATTGTGATAAGGCTTTAACATGTATTGTAGTTGGAGCCAAGAACAATAAAATATTATGATGGCCTGCTCACTTTTGAAAACCACTTATGGTGAAGCAATCTTCAGTCAATTAAGTCTCATTCAGCTTTCAAGTATTACAGAAAAAGATAACTTGTAACTAAAGCATAGAATAGAAATTTGCAATGTATCAAAGGGTGATTAAATTTATATCAGTCAAGCTTGATTTATCCATATCCTTCAACTATCGACATTTTCTAAAATGTAGACAATTGAAGGAAATTTTTTAAATTAATCTGCTTGGATGAAATTGCTTTAATTTTGATCTATATTGCCTTAAAAAAATGAAAATGGAGGAAGTCTATTAAACTATTCAATCCTTTCTAATTTTTTTATAGTTTTTTAGAGCATAAGAAAAAAATAGATCTTCTTTAGTCATGTTTTTTAAAAAAACCCATTTTACCTGTTTTAGTTTAGTCATATATAAATACATTATCATCCATGTCTTTTTTTTGAAATATATTTTAGCAATGGTTCTCTCAGTCTCAGTGTAATTTTTATATTATGGTGTTACTGTATTGCTAGTATTTTTAAAGCCTAAGATAGATTAAATTGACGCATCTGAATCATTTTACTCTCAGTCTTACACCATGATGAAAATGTGATAGAAAGTTCGTATGCTGATGAATTGATACAATTTTTTTATGAGTTCAAGAATATCTATGCCCTTCCACCTTTTGCCATATTAGATTACAGTGTTCCTCCTGACCTCCAAAGGAACAATCTTGGAAGCAGAGAGACACCCTCACCAGAAAAAAAAATCTGCCAGCACTGTAATCTTGGACTTCCACCTCCATGTCTGTGAAAAATGAATTTCTGTTTTTTATAAATTAAAAAACAATAACTCATATTTGCTCCCGAAATGCTAAGACACACAGGCGCCTGCCACATGCCTGGCTAATACATAGGATTTTAAATAGGAAAATTGGCTATATATTTAAAAAATTTGCATTTGAAGATAATATTTTTAAAAGATCTACACACTACAAAATTATCCTTAAGCTTAACTATGAAAACTTAAATTATGAATATGGTTTAATCTCTATTTAATACTTTAAAGATGTTAAATTGGTTTACTATGTCTACTAAAAGAAGTTGATATAAATGAATAATTATTATTTTAAAAAGAAGTTATTTGTTTGTAATTTTATTTTTCTCTGCATATTAAGACAGAGATTTTCCCCTGCACTTGTCAAATACATTGAAATATATATGAACCCTCCACCTGTGGGGTTTAACATTATCCACTGGTACATAGAGTCAGTATCTTGTTAAAGAAAAGGATATCCAGCTGGTGGCCACTACAGAATTAATTGGTTTGTCGACAGGAAGGAACTTAACTCTGTAAAATAAATTAAAGAGGTTACTCTGAACCAATCACGTTTGAGTATGGCCAGGCGTCCTCAAACTGTGGCCCATGGGCCACATGAAGCAGTGTGAATTGTATTTGCTCCTGTTTTTTTTTTTTCTTCAAAATAAGATATGTGCAATGTGCATAGGAATTTGTTCATAGTCTTTTTTTTTTTTTTTTGTAAACTATAGTCCGGCCCCCCAACAGTCTGAAGGACAGTGAATTGGCCCCCTGTTTAAAAAGTTTGAGGACACCTGGCCTAGAGAACCATGCCAAAGAAGACTTGATCAATTGTTCTCTCCACGGTTGGGTTACAGTTTGGTTTTATACAATTTAGGTACACAAGAATTACATATAATAAAGTTACAAATCAATACATGGAAATTGTACTTTAGCCTAAAAAGACAGAATAGGTTCAAAAAAGTGGATTATAGGTTACAGTTGATTTTTATTTATTTATTTATTTTTGCAGTTTTTGGCTGGGGCTGGGTTTGAACCCGCCACCTCTAGCATATGGGACCAGCGCCCTACTCCTTTGAGCCATAGGCACCGCCCTAGGTTATAGTTGATTTTAAAGGTTCTGATTCTTTGATTTGTAATTAATTAAAGAAATGAAGCTTTGTATAGAGGATTGGAATGTTGATCTTAATAAAATAGGTTAACCAGAGACAAACCATTGGATATATATCAGACATATACTGAGACTCCAGTAAGCTGTTAAGTAAATTGATGAACTTCAGGTGTGGTTTAACCTTTGTCTTACATAGCCTTAGGCTTGTTAATGCTTACAAGGGTATATGTGAATCCTAGTAAATGTGGAATGTAAAAGTCTCAGCAAAATAACTAAGAAAATGCTATGAAAGCTATGTTACCTAGTGTGATAAAAATGTGTCAAACGATCTATGAACCAAGTGTATGGTGCCCCATGATCATATTAATGTACACAGCTATGATTTAATAAAAATAAAAAAAGGAAAAAAATGATTTTGTACCTTATTCTTGCAAAGAATAACTCCAAAAGGGACAGGGCCCCTCTTAACCAGGAGAGAAGGAAAGTCAGGTATGTCTCTTTTGGGTTCTGTTGGCCAAGAACAGTTGGGGGTTTATTCAGTCAGAGGGGAGAGAAAAAATTTATTTTAGTTCACAAGATGCTGATGGAGAAAAATCTGTATAGACATTTTGGGACCAGGGTTTACTGAAGGGTTGATTGTTCAGTGAAATAGGAAAAGAACTTTGATTTTTCAATATCCTTACAGTAAGCCAAGCAAAAGGAGCAATTAAAAAAAAATTAAACCTGTTAGAACTTCAAATTACTTTGAACCTTACAGGAATCTGATTATGGAGAAGTCTGTGTTTCCTCTTGACTATCCCTAAATTTTCTCTAAAACTAGGTTCTGATCTTTCTGATTGTTTTATATTTATAGTCACAGTAATTTGATTCTGCCTTTTATAAAATTATATTCAAAATCATAAAGAACAGAGAACAGTGAAAACCTTTTACTAAAAAAAATTGTTTGCACATACTTTTTTGAAAAATTAGTTACCAGGCTTTATTTTGGGAGAAATTTTAGGATTGTAGAAAAATTGAACAAAAATTACCTAGTTTCCATACAGTACCCTCCATTTTCCCTTATTAATTTCTTACATTTTATTTTATTATAATTTATGATGATCCAATGTTGGTACATCATTATTAACTAAAGTTCAAAATTAACTTGCTTCATAAATTCTATGGTGTTTAACAACTACGTGACATGTATCCACTTTTCACTGAAACTAAGACATCCTCCGAAAATAAGACCTACTTACAGGAAAGATAAGATGTCCCCTAAAAATAAGACCTAGTACATCTTTGGGAGCACACCTTAAAATAAGACACTGTCTTATTTTCGGGGAAACATGGTAGTATCATACAAAAGATTTTACCTCCTAAAAGTCCCTTATGCTTCATGTATTCACCCTCCTTCTGACAATATACACCTTATGTTATAAACTACTTGTTTTACAAAAAGAAATGAGAGAACTTCAGGAAGGATATTTACTTCAGGCAATATGGTGTTCCTGGTGTTCATAACCATTCATCACCTGAGAATGGCCTGGATTTCTGGAACATATATCCTTTCAAAGGAACTAAAGCATTGGCAAGAAAATTTTATATATATGGGGCAGAAAAAAAATGAAGGGAGGTACCCAGAAAATTGGGGCATAAACAGAAGGCTTTAGCAATGAAAGCCTGTACCAAAAGAAATGGAGTTAGTTTTCTCAGTTTTGCAGGCTCAAGGGATGCAGGGATCCAAATAAGAGTTTTCATGAAAGTTGAGGAATCTAAAATCTGGAGTCCAGAACTCATTAAACTGGAATCTATATGCTTGTATGTTTATTCAATTTAAAGGCGAATGAAAAATAAACCCCTATTCTGGATTTCTAGAAGATTTGTCTGTCTTAATTTGGCAGAATAAGAAAATGTTTCCTCTTGAAATTTAATGATCACAAGAATAAACTCATACTACTCCAAATAAAGAATTTAGTTGAAAATAGTTTGGTACTGATGCTCTGGACTGAATGTTTATTGTTCCCCAAAATTGATATATAAAAATCCTAATTGCCCTTGTGATGATATCTGGAGATGGGGCCTCTGGGAAGCAGACAGGTCATGAAGGTCATTCATGATGGGAGTAGTGGCTCTATGAGAAGAAACAGCAGTGAGAAGACAGCCTTCTGCAAAAAGGAAAGCAGGCCATTCCCCAGAACCCAACCCGGCTCGCAACCTGATCTTGGATTTTCAGCCTCAAGAACTGTGAGAAATAAATGCTTGTTGGTTGCTTAGGCCAAGCTGTGCGTGGCATTCTGACAAAGACAACTGATGAATATTATGTCCATTTTTCTCTCTCCCTTTCTCCCTTCCTTCTTTTCTTCCTGCCTTCCTTCGCTTCCTCTTTCCTTCCTTTCTTTTCATTCTTCTATTTTTCTCTGAGAGAAATACAAGGTTTTGAATCAGACACAGACTTTTAATTAATCACATATCTTCTTGAATTAATTCAGCACACTTCCATCCCTCACTGTCTAACACAATGAGAGCCAGATGTATGGAGGGTTCTAAAGCAGCAGTGGAGAGTCTTGAAGTTATAATCTTGGAGCTGATACCATAACTGCCTATTCTCCTCCAGAGAAGAACAGGGAGAGAACCTATCTTTCTAATGTAAACAAGTCCTTCATGAAGGTCAATAAGTGCATGTAGAAGAGAGTTCTTGAAAACTTTTAGAAGTTTCTGTTTTTCACTTTCAAGGATTATTTGTGATTTTAATATTCCATAAAACACACTAGTAATTTTTACTCAGAAAGTTCTGATTGAAAGAACATGAAAATACGCATAAAGGATTTGTCTCAATACTAATTTCTTAACATGTTTTCTAGATGCAAAAGAAAATTGTTTTAAAATGAACCTACTCATCTCAGATCTCAAATGATTCCTATATATTAATTTTTGAGAAAGTTGAGATCAAATTCAAAAAAGAAAACAAAGTACACAAGAAAACATTGCACTGTGAATCAGAGCTAACAGACATAGCAGAGAGCAGGGAACTTTCCTGAAAGGAAATTCAAAGATACAAATTATAAAATAATATTTAAGTTATTTACATGCATAAATAATAAAGAGACTTTCAGATGAAACATATTGCTAGAAATTAATAGGGATAGAAAGGGGTACATTGTATTAATGAAATGTAGATTTTTGGAATATGAAGTATAATTTTATTTTATATTGGAAGAAAACGAGCGAGTGGGGGGAAGTTATGAGAAAGAGAGAGAGAAGGGAGCAGAGAGGGAGAGAAGAGAATGGAGGGGAGAGAAAAGTAGCTGGAGACTGATAGGGCATCCCAAAGTGAGAGAGGAAGCATGTAGATTTTTAACCAGCTCCTTTACTGTAGTAGTTTAGCCCAGTGAATGCTTATTACTCAGTCATTTACTATTTCAAGATGGATTTCCTAGTTGGTAGCAATTGAAAAGGTTTGGGTGTTTTGCCCTATATAAGCATTCGAAGACCTTGATTGACACAAAGTTTGCCATCTTAAGAACTGGTCTATCAATGACCTCCCAAGCCTTTATGTCTAGCTGTCATATCAGGAAAACAAGAGATGAAGAAACATTGATTGTTTTATGGGCCAGGATAGGTGTGACAGCCTTTACCCCTGCTCATATGTTATGGCATGAAACTCTGCCATGTGGCAATGTATAACTAAAGAGATGTGATAAACATAGTTTAGCTGTATGTCCTGGAAGAAGAAAACATTAAGTTTGATGATCAGTTAGCAGTATGTGGCCTACGTAATAATGAGAAGTCAGTAGTCAAAACCAAGGCAGTCCCCTTGCGTCAGTCTCCCCCATGTCTGGGATTACAAGTGTCTGCCATGGTGCTGTTTTTTCTAAGTAGATACCAGGCCTCCCTCTTGCTGGTCTTGAACTCTTGACCACAAGCAATCCACCTGCCTCAGCCTCCCACAGTGCTAGGATTACAAGCACGAGTTTTCTATTGCTATAACAAAAGACTCAAGAATAGATTATTTACAAAAAGAGCTTTATTTATCTGGTGGCTCTGGAGGCTAGGAAGCTCAAGGTTGGATGAGCACATTGGGTAAAGGCCTCATGCTGTGTCATACCATGGAGAGAAGGTGTGTGAGCCTAAGAGGCACATGCAAAAGAGAAGAAACAGGAGGGGTGACCTTGCCTTACGACAACCCAATCTTGTAACCATTTCATCTCACCATCTTAGGTGCTAACATGAGGCAAAACAGTACCAATTTCTTGATAACGATCCCTTTTAACCCAAATGCTCTTAAAAGTACACTGTCTCTGAACACTGTAACACTGAGGATCAAACCTCAATGTGAGTTTTGGTGGTGACAAACCACACTCAAGCCGTAACATCTAGTAAAGATAAGGATGTACCTATGTGAAGCCGACATTGCATACCCAAACCTAAATCCAGGGAGAACTCTTGTAGATGTGCACTGGGCAATACATGCAAGAATTGGGATCAGCTCTGCTAGTACCTGTACTTGAGGATTTTTATCATTCCATGCCTTAAGTTTAGGTCTTTCTCCATTTTGAATCAATTTTTGTGAGTGGAGAAAGTTGTGGGACATTCTCATTGGGGTTAGATGACATCTCAGCGTGGTTTATCTCTTCAGTACAACCATATTGGCTACTGATTTAAAGCCAACATTTTATTTGTATGTAAGAGCCGTAATGTGAAAAAAAGATAAGACTAAATGTCTGAAGGCATAATAAAAATGACAGACTCTGCACTCTCTAAAGAATTATCCAGCACTCAGTAAGACACAGGAATACTCACCGATACGTTCTTTGTTTTTAACATAAGAAAACTAAAACAAAATATTACCAAATACTTAAAAGATTTTCCTGGAAAATTGTTTAGATTAGCTGTGTAATATAGATTTAATTTGCATAAATAAAAGCTAGATTTATCTTTTATTAAGACATTACATCTGGTAATTGAGAAGAGAAGAAATGACACAAAGTTGCAATTTCTGATGAAATTCCAGACTAAACCTGATCCCTCAAGAAATTTTGGAGAGTGAATTACACCCCAAAGTTTTATAATTCCAAACCTGTTCATAATTGGCTACAGCCATTCTTAGAGGATAAAGATGGGTGAAAATTCCCAAGAACTTCTAGTTTTTCATATGGGACAGCTGCAGTCCACAAGGGCATTCATGTGAAGGAATTTACAAGGGCAGGCTCTTAGGTATAAAGACCCACAACAGCAATCCCATTACTGGGCTTCTATCCAGAAGGACAAAACCTTTTATTACCAAGACACTTGTACTAGACTGTTTGTTACAGTTCAATTTACAATTGCAAAAATGTGGAAACAGCCTAAATGCCCCTCAATCCAGGAATGGATTGGCAAGCTGTGGTATACTATGGAATACTATTCAAGCATTTAAAAAAATGGAGATTTTGCAGCATTTGTATTAATGTGATGGAGGTGGAACGCATTATTCTTAGTGAAGCATCTATTTGGTTCCAGATGTCTATGTCTCTATTTTTCTGCCAGTACAAATATATTTTTAGTTGTTTTTTAAATGATAAAGGTCTTAAGTACATTTCTAGATATTTTTAGTAGATAAATAACATTATAACTGGGCAGGTACTGTTTAACGGCAGTAATCACATGATCTTTACTGTCTTTTAGATGAGTCTAACTTTTTTGGTAGGTTTGCCAATTTAAACTCTGAAATTTGTACAGACTAGCAACAGAACTAAAGATGCTAGTGTTTAGAGGACTAGACTCCCATTTGCTTCATAGAAAAGATAAATTATAGGTACTAATTATAATATCATAACTGAGCTCTAAATTTAAGGCCACTGAAAAAGTAAAGGCATATGACTATTTTTATAACAAGTACATTTTATTTATTTATTTATTTTTGAGACAAAGTCTCATTTTGCCACCCTCAGTAGAGTGCCATGATGTCATAGCCCACAGTAATCTCAAATTCTTGGGCTGAAGTGATTCTCTTGCCTCAGCCGCCCAAGTGGCAGGGACTACAGGCACCTGCCACAATGCCTGACTATTTTTAGAGACGGGGTCTCGCTCTTGCTCAGACTGGTCTTGAACCTTTGAGCTTAGGTAATCCACCCACTTCAGCCTCCCAGAGTGCTAGGATTATAGGCCTGAGCCACCGTGCCTGTCCAACAAGTACTTTTTAAATTTTGCATTATGTTTTGAATTTTAGTAATCATGTTTTCAGTATAACAGCTTTCTCTTCTTTACTAGTTTTCTGACTAAGAAAAGTGGAATGTATTTAATTTCTGTTTAAGCAGCCTTAATTTGACCTGCTGAATTTTATCAATAACAAAAAATGAACATGAAATACTGAAATTGACCTTATGCTAACAATGAATAATCTTTAAAATACTATGTATAAATCAAATCAATGAAAAAATATTACTTTTTTAAAGCTTCCCTAACAGGAGAAAAGAAAAAAAAAATCAAAAATATTCTTATTCTTAAAAGTAAATAATAGATTTAAATATTTTTGGTTACTAAATGTAAATAGATTATACAATATTTTATTAATAGAAGGAAGAGGAAAACATGAGGAAAAATAAAGAGGCTAAGTTGCAAAGATATATGGCAAATAGACTCCGGGGAATTGATTTTAATCTGAATTTATTTAATGTTCAAAATTAAAATAGACCTTGGACAAGTTGAATTGTTATGGCATTTGATTAGAGAAGATCAGCTCTCTGTGCTTTGCTTTTTTCACTTAATATAATGTTCTCCAGCACCATTGATGTTTTTGCAAATGGCAAGATTTCATTCTTTTTTGTGGCTATGTAATATTCCATTGTGCATATGGACCACAACTTTGTTATTCCTTCATATATCAATGTAAACTTTGGTTTAATTCCAAATCTTGGCTATTGTAAGTAATGCTACAGTAAACATGGGAGTGGAGACAACATTTAGATACACTGAATTTCCCATTTTCAGATATTCAGATCTGATGATTAAGCTCATGAATGCATCCAATAAAAAATGCTATATACCTTATTGCTTAATATCACTTTGGTCTCCTTTGAAGCACTACCCCTGGGGAGCTATGCACCAATGGTAACACTTTTTCCACCCTTCAAAACAATTTTAGAATTATTTTTTGGGAATGGCCATCAGAGCTATTGTCATATTACCCTTGATGTCCTGAACATTATCAAAATGTCTTGTCTTCCTCAATATTTATTATACCTTTAGGTAAAGAAAAAAGTCATTGGAGGCCAGATCAGGTAGGTAAGGAGAGGGTCCAATACATTCATCTGTTTATGAAGGAGATAGTGCCTTAGGAGCTGGTGCATTGTTGTGATGCAAGCACCATGAGCTATTAGCCAAAATTCAGGTTGTTTTCATCTAACTTTTCATGCAGATTTTTCAGCACTTCCAAATAGTAAACTTGGGTAACTATTTTTTTTCAGTTGGTACAAATTTATAATGAATCACCATTCTGACATCAAAGAGGTTGGCAACATTGTTTTGACTCTTGATTCAGACTGACAAGAACATTTTTAGTCAGAGAAAACTGGCTGAATTCCATCCTGCAATTTGACACTCTGTTTCGGGATTATATTAGTAAACCCACGTTTTGTCACTTTTGATAACATGGCCCAGAACAGTCTTGCCTCTCCAAAGGGTCTCGGCAAACCTCAACTCTCCTTGCTTTTGTTGATCAGTGAGCTCCTTCAGGACCATTTTTTGTCCGCATCTTTCTCAAGCCAAGATTTTCATTTAAGACTTTCCTATTTGTCTATCGATGTTTACTTGGTCTTCTATGTCTCTTACAGTCATCCAATGATTTTAAGCTACAATTGGATGACATTCTGCAATGTTTTTGTCAGTTTTGGTCATTACAGGCCACCCTACCCTCTATCAGTGACGCTTTTTCACCCCTAAAAAAAAATTTAATGCCTTTGTACACGTCCATGTTTTTCATGACATCATCCTCATGATTTCACTTCCACTCTTGCCAAGTTTAAGAAGAAATTCAATGTTCATTGCTCTGATTACAAGCTCTGACATTTGTGAAATGCCACACAAAAGCTTGCAACAATAATAATGAACACCACTCAGCAAGACACCACCACACGTCAGCATGAACACAACTGTGGGACACTCATGTAACAAGGCTATGAACAACACTGGGCTGTTTGTACAGTGATGCCAACGTCAGCGCATAGTGGCAAGTTCTTGAACTTAATTTTCTCAGACCTCATATACTCAGCAGTAGCATTATTGGGGCATATGGTAGCCCTAATTTCAGATTTTTCAGGATCCTCCATAGTGTTCTCCACAATGGTTGAGCTAATTTACATTCCCAACAGTGTCCAAGGGGTCTACTTTTTCCCACATCCTTGCCCACACTCATTATTGCCTTTTTGATAAAATCCACTTTAACTGGAGTGAGATGATATCTCATTAGAGTTTTGGTTTGCATTTCTCCAATGTATAGTGATGGTGAGTATTTTCTCACATACACGTTAGCTAATTTGTGTGTCTTCTTTTGAGATGTGTTTATCTCACATGCACTCACTTACATGTGCAAGCTAAATATTAAAAACAATTGATCTCTTGGAGACAGAGAGTAGAATTATCATTACTAGAGGCTGCGAAGGGTGGCAGGGAGGAAGAAATAAAGTGGGGATAGTTAATGAGTGCAAAATATAGTTAGGTAGAACAAACTATATGCGATAGCACAACAAAATGACTGCAATCAATAATAGTTAGGGTATACTTTAAAATAAATAAAAGAGTGGAATCAAAATGTTCTTAACACAAAGAAATGATAAATGCTTGAGGTGATGGCTATCCTAATTACACTGATTTGATTCATTCACATTTTATGTCTGAATCAAGGCATCACATGTACCCAAAAAAAAGATATGTAACTGTTATGTATTCAGAATAATTAAAACTAAAGAAAATAATAAACACATAAGTTCATCATCCAGTAAAAAAAGGAAGAAGGCCATTTAGTTCAGTACTCACCTGGTAAAAGAGTTATCACAATGAAATACCTGAAAGAAGGTTAAATTGAAATTGTTATAAGACAGAGTGAAATTTGAGATGACAGGAAGGTAAAATGAGTAAAATTTTTTGAATGTTTATATCTTTGAAAGTCAGGTAAGTTATTCTTTTCTGAAAACATATTTTATAGACTTTTAAATGTGAAAAAGTATCTGCAAATGATTTGTCCTTTAAATACGTGAAGACTTCCATAAGTAGATTTCTTTGGAACTCAGAAAATATTTCATAATATGCGAAATTACAAAACTATTTTACTTAAGCATTTTTTTGCAATTTTATCTTTAAAGATTTGATGCATTTTTTAAAATTGTGAATATTGTAATTTATTGCACAATATACTTTTATACAAACCTGTATTTGATTTTCTACTTCTCTATGGAATTGAACATTAATAGAATGTTGAGATAAAGAAATTCTGAAATAATTTAAATTTAGAGAACAAAATATTTCATACCATAAATTCTAGAAATAACTGACAATTTAAAATTGTAATCTAAAATTCAAAGTGCCTAAAAATAGAGAAAAAAGTAAAATATAATTCAAATATGGGCTTCTATGCTTCTAATATTTCACCAAAAAATATTAGTTCAATAAGAAAACTGGAACTTTTCTTAACAACAACACAAAAACGTCATTGGGTGAAAAATACTTTAGATCTTTATATTCATTAAAAACTGTGGATCCAAAAATGAAAACATAAAACTGTATTGTTAGCATCAATGTACAAATCAGATAATTTCTATTTGCAAACATCCTGACTTCATAACTCAAAATAAGAATTTAATGAATACTTATATTATCTTAAGACAGACATAATCTATTTTTATGAGCCTTAAAACTGTAGGTTTAAGGTTTTAAAAATGGACCACATTATGTTTTGACTCAATACATCCTGATATATTGATATATTGAGTGTACCTGATATACTCTTGGTAAGAAGGTAAATATGAAAGAGATGTGACATGTATTTATTCAACAAAGTAAAAAATGAGGTAATAATTTCATTTTAGGGCTTAGTAAAGTTATGTTTAATAGCTTTACCAGCTTAGTGTTCCCTAATTCAACATCAATTGTGAATTATAATTGTGCTCCATTATAACCACGAATTATATACAATGTTACATCCTTTTTTCTATCAAGTAGACATATTAACTTGTACTTATTAGATTTATAAATTATTATGTTAGCTTTGTCAATGACACAATTTTTAGTTAGTTAAGCAGTTATAAATGAATTAGAAATTAAAATGTTTCCAAAATTAATTGCTGAGGAAAATCAAGAAAATATACATATTTAGTACACCCTTTTAGCTTTATTCATTATGGCGACTTGTAAACATTATAACCCCAGTTACACTGATACTAGTACTGAAATTCTTTTTTGGGGGGCTTCTTCCATGACTTAGCAATTATGAATTGGGCTGCAACAAACATTCTGGTACACATATCTTTGTTACAATGTATTTTTTGGTCCTCTGGATATATACCTAGTAGAGGAATTGTAGGATTGAATGGCAGGTCTGTTTTTAGTTCTCTAAGTGTTCTCCAAATACCTTTCCAAAAAGAACATATTAGTTTGCATTCCCACTGGCAATGTAGAAGTGTTCCCTTTTCTCCACATCCATGCCAACATCTCTGGTTTTGGGATTTTGTGATGTAGTCCTGAGATTCTTATTTTCAATGTTATTTTCTTTCTTTCTTTTTTTTTTTTTTGTTTATTTTAAAGTTGAAATTATTTATTGGAAGAAATATAAACAAAAGTCGTATAAAAAAGAACATGACAATACATCATAACTGAAGTGTCATTTTCCCTAATTCAATTTAATTAATTCTTAAGTAATCCATTGGTTTATTGTATCTTTGTTAAGCAGAAAAGTCATTGTCTCTGATGATGAGCACAAGACGATTCTGGTAGATGACCCTGGGCTCATAGGTTATGCCATTGCTCAGCTTGAACTTGGGGGCAGCGGATTCCTGGATTCCTCAGAGGACACTCAGGAAGCCCTGTTCATCATACCCTACATCTGCGGAAGAGAAAAGTGAGTGCAGTGGCTCTGCAGCAGAAATGTCAGTGAATGTAAAGATATGGTACCCATCACCAACATTGTAAAAGGAGATGATTCCCATCTCCATATCCAGAAAAATCCCCAGCCGGTGTAATGGGGAGCTCACCCAGAGGGTGGTGAAAGGCATCGTGCTGGCCGTGTAGAGCTCTTTATTGACCAAACCCACAGTCCAGAAGCCCCGATCTGAAGACAGTGTGATGTTCCCTTGCTGACTAACTGATTCTTTGCAAACCCCCACTTCCCCTTATTTGCTTGTACCCACATCTACCTCCCAGTTATGCCAGCCAGAAGTGAACCGAGGGGCACCCAGGACACACAAAGAATAGTTGAATCTCTCTGGATGCTCTTCCCTAGTATGTTGGGAACTCCCACAGTGAAACATTCTCAGGTCATCATAAATGATGAGATTATTGTTGGCTGTGTCCACATCCAAGGTCATATCCACTTGGAACTTCCTCATCCTAGGGTTCATCGGTAATATAGGCACTAGGACCTTGATATTGGACACCAGCTCCCTTAAGAGGCCTGACATCACTTTTCTAAGAGACCTCAGAGCAGAGGGGACACAGCAAACCCTCTCCAAGTGGCTCCTTGTGTAGTGAGTCCATGCATTGGAGGCAGCAAACACAGCCACATTTCAGGTGCATGGGATTTTCAAGATAGTCCTGGAAGACAGGACATCTACTCACTTCTTTAAAGTGTTCAGCCATGACCCTGTCTCTCCTCTGCTAGGCTCCCTATGACTTCCACCTCTGGCCAAGGACAGCTCAGATCTCATTATTTTCTTTTAAATGAAACCTAGACTCCTCAAGGTATCTCTGATTCCCATCCAAAGTTAGGAAAACCGTATATTGGGCTGGAAATAAATTATTATTGCTGAAGAGAAAGGTCCTGTAAATTATATGAAAGCTTAATCTTCCACTGGTCAGGTTCTCATACATGTCACTTCAAATATATATACTGAATTGAAAAATTATTTGAGTCTGCTCAAGACAAAGCAAAACAAAAGCTGTGTGTCCTTAACACACAAAAGAACAGAACACTTCACATTTATGGTACTATATTCAGATTGGGTATATAAGAAATTTAAAACTTGGTTAATTTCTTATGAGTGCTTGTATTTCTCAGCTTAAAATAGTCATGCATGTGTACCCTCAAAAAGGGACTTCACAGTACATCAGACTCCAAATGTTTCTGTTCATTAATTAAAACAAAGGCTTATGTTATGCACTCCAGCTTATGTAAAGGAAAGGTGTTAGAATTCACTTACAAGGTACAGTAAGACATTTCACTGGATGCTGCAGTGATTCGGTTAGTTCCTTATTCAGTTTATTTTATTTTATATGGTGAGTGTTCCTTCCCATTCCTTCCACATGACTTTCGTCAGACAATCAAGTGTGTCTCTTCTGGAAGAAACTTTTTAACAGCTAATATGCAATGTGATGCCTTCTCTTTGATAGCTGAGTGAGTAATTCCAAGAACATAGCAGCCTCCCTAATTGGCACAAGGTGGAACAAATCTCCCTAGAAATTGAAGGTAGATGTCAATTGGGAGTTAAACAAGAAGGAAAAAAAAAGGTAATCATAATTGTTGCTGCAATATATGCTCTGTCTATTCTGTCTACACAGTCACATAATCCGGAGTGTCCACTGATTAAGTTTAGGAAGCAAACTAACAATGTTCAGGTTACAAATTAAATGAATATTAGAAATGAAGTCTATTCTGTCTAACACAAACCAAGTTTTCCTCAACTCCCATGAAGACCTCAACTCCTGAATAATTTCTTCACAAAGTAAGGAAATGTCTATCTCAAACAGTGTCTCCAGTTCTTCCAGAGCCCTTCATGAATATTGTTTGCATAGGGCTATATCATGTTCCTCTAACATTCATATTTGCATTTTCTTTTTTATTGAGAATGAGCTTGAGTCATCTCATGAGCAATGTTAAAAACATTGAAGAACATGGTGGTGCCTGTGGCTCAGTGGGTAGGGTGCTGGCCCCATACACTGAGGGTGATGGTTTTGAACTTGGCCCCAGCCAAACTGCAACAAAAAAATAGCTGGGTATTGTGGCAGGCACCTGTAGTCCCAGCTACTCAGGAGGCTGAGGTAAGAGAATCGCCTAAGCCCAAGAACTAGAGCTTGCTGTGAGCTGTGATGCCACAGCACTCTACCAAGGGTGACATAGTGAGACTCTGTCTATACAAAAAAAAAAAAAAAAAACTTTGAAGAACAGACCCATGGAGATTCCAAGCTCTCATCGTTCAGGCAGAATAAAAAATTACTTCAATGAAAACTACTCAAGAGTAATTCATATATGGTGATTATTCTGGTGATTTCTTATTGCTGATATCAGTATAATAAATTACCGAAAAGATGTATTTCAAGAACTAAAGTTTACTTAAAATAAACGAAGAGAAATGTCTGCTAATATTGACTGAATATATACCAATCAAAAAGCATTCAAACTTTTATCTGCAATTTTTTATCAACCTCCTTTTATTAAGTACAAAGACCTAAGTGTAAATATGAAAATGACTAAAAAGTAGTTAAGTAAAGACAATTTCAATTAAAAAGTTATTTTAAGTATACTAAATATGTCACACAAATATTTTTCTATGAAAGTGTCCATACCTATAATACATTAGTGATAACAAAGCCAGCCAGCCATGTTTAAAAATTGCATCAGATATAACATAAATAAGTAATGTTATTTAATTCTATCCAGCAAAACAAACAATTAAAACTAGGTAGGAATTTTAGCTAAAGACTATAATGTACACAGTATCCTATTGTTGCTGAAACCTGAAGGAGATGTTGGTCTACATGTAATTGCTCATTGTACAAAGATCTAATTACTGAGACAAATAAGATTCCCAAGAAAGAAAGGAGTACATACGACAATATATGTCTTGCTGAGAATACAGGAGAAGCTACCTCAGATCCATCTTTCCCATTAAAGAAAACACGAGGTTTTACTAAGTTATGGTAAAGCTCATAAGAAGCCACTTGCCCTGGAGGCCACTTGAGCAAGATGGTGAATCTTGGCATCAGGACATCTCTCCAGGGGCCTTCAGAATTTCAACTCTTTGTCTTAACAAAAAATCCACCGTTTCTGGGAAACAACTCAAAAATCAAATAGTTATTTAAGGAATATGATTTATAAGGGTAATTGAAATTTATTCAGAGAAAGACTGGTTGCATTATTTTGACTAATCTTACACAAAAAGAAATCTTGTACAGAGAGTGACAAAATATAAAACATAATTGTTTGAAAGCAGTGTAAAGTGACCAAAAGAGGAGAAGAACTGAATGAATTTCAACACTAAAAGAAGGTGATCCCATTAAATCTATAGGGCTTTTCCCCTGGGGGCACTTCCCCCACTACTATAAGGCAGCAGAATTGAGACTACTTAATATTTAAGTTAGAGGAGTTATCAAAGGGATGGAAATATCATTAGGGTAATACAAATCAAATCAGGAGAAGTGGCTTATGTAAACAACAATAGACTATCGAAAGCAAAAAGACTTTCACAGTTATTGCAGTTCTTAAATACGAGTTTTCTCTATGGCTATAACTAGACCAGTGAATATGTTCTCTGTGAATTGACAAATAGTCCCTTTCTCAAATGGGACAGGAAAGGCCAAGAGGGAATACAGGAGATGCTGCCTCAGATCCATCTCTCCCATTAAAGGAAACATGAGATTTTACCAGGTTGTTGTAAAGAGGTGGCCAAGACGCCGAAATGAGGTTCCCCCAAAATGGTACAATCATTTTAGTGAGACATTTTTGCAATTATGAATAATATAAAAGAAACATTTGCATATATGCACAAAGAAATTATAAAGGAACGTTTAGCACCAGAATGTCTTTAATATAAAAGATGAAATAAACACATATACTTGGTATATCTACGTAAGAGAATAGTACCCATCTTTAAATATACATGGAGAAACATGTATAGAATTTGGATGAATCTCATAAACATTATAGAGAGATATAAATAAATTGCAGAATATAATTACCTTTATTTCACTTATATAATATATAAAGAGGAAAATAAATGTATAGACTATTTAAGGATACATGCATATTGAATATGAAAAGATGCATGGGAATTATTAAAAGCAGATTCAGAATAGTGATTCCTTATGATGTTCATGAAGGGAAGATAGCATGAGTAAAAGGCTGTGACAACACTGGAAAGTGAGTACTTCCATGCTTACTATGTGTCAAATGCCTTTAAAACTTTCTTTAAAAAGTACAAAACAAGTAATTTGGCAAAATATGTTACAAAAACTATACTTATTCCACTTGATAGTGCTTTTGTATTTACTCAGAGCTTAGCATTTCTTTGGGATAACTAGTACATGAGTCATAGTTTGTGAGACTCTAAGTATTTTAGTGTGGTTAAGTCCTATAGAGGTCTAAAAATACAGATCAAGATTCGTAGCATATTCTACAGAGAATAGGAGCCATTTAATACAGGAAAAAACGGTCCTAGAAGACGTAATAGCTCCTGAGGGTGTCACTGTACTAAAACATGGCACAAAACTTGCTATAAAACTGACCAGCAAAATGTCATTAGTTACCTTTTTATATGTTTCCAAGGGGACATAGTAAAAGAAGTATTGAGGGGCGGTATCAAGTAATGGTTAAAATGATGGTTCTGGTATCATAGTGCTTGAGTGAGAATCACGGTTCAAACACTTGTTTGCTTTCTGATTTAGAGAAAGTTAATTACATCTTTGAGTCTTAATTCATGATCTATAAAATAGAGTTAATGAAAGTTTGTAAGTCTTAAGTTTATTAAGGGACTTTAGTGACATACGGGACAGAAAAGTCTTAGTGCATTCTGAAAGCACATTAGACTGCTTGATACACACATGCTTATTTTTATTACTAAGAATCTATTAAATTGATCTTTAACATAGTTCTCTTTGGATATTTCACATATTTTCTATTTTAAAGTAAATATAATGTCAACTTAATTAAATACTTATTTTACTAAAAATACAATAACCACCAGTCTTGGGATTGCCCCCAAAGTGTTATTTTCTACCAAGATGCCATCCAACACCTGTGCAAATTCACTAACATTCTGTAAAATAGTATTATTTTGCTATGTCAAAGTCAAATTTCTGGTCTCCTGACTAGAGCAGAAATGAATCAAAAGCCAAGGAGTAAGAACAACTGTATCTGAGTAAATAAAATATGTAATAGATGACCAGGAATGATCGTCCTGACAGTCATGTCCTAAAGGTCCATAGTGTGCAATCAAGAAAGAAGGAGTCAAGCCCATACTTTTATACTATTTATCACTTTAAATACTAACAGACTTGTTTTTCTTATTTCATAGTCCTCATTTAATAATAACTAGTATAAGATAACAACCACCCAGCACATTTATAGCTTTAAGAAGCTTAACAGAGGACTTAGACAGATAGATAGTTACATAGGTCAAAGTAGAGGCCAAGTTTAATTTACATGTGCCTTTACAGAACCCAGCATGAATTACCTGAAATACATTTAGTATAAGCAAATATTTAAGAAATTTGCTTATGGAAGTTTTTTGCTTGAAGAAGTCTTAAAATAAAAGCAGAGACAACAGCAGAGAAAAAAAAATCCAAAGTAATCAATGTTTGAAAAAATAACAATATACCTATTTTTATACCTTGAAGTCACCAAAAGTTTTAAAGGCAAATTATTATGAACAATGATTATACTCATTAAATTATGATTAAGTGGGAGTTAGTGAACTCTGAATTAGGGAGCAGTAGGAGTTGAAGTGTTTTTGAAGGAAATTTATTTCAAGAATTAAAATTAAGTGCTTATGGAGTAAAGTTCTCTGAGGGACCTATAGAGCAGAGCTTTAATATATATCTAATTATTTGATTTGTAGAAATAATAAAATATCTTTAACTAACCATATTACTAAAGTGGTATAACAACTAGCATGGGGGATAGATTAACAAAATTTCTGCAATCTTTCAAGAGATAACAAATATTTTATAGGTCACCATATTCACTTCTTTCAAGCTAGTTCTGCAGTTGCAAACAAATAACAAATGGCTGCCTTTGACCAGAAACATTAAGAAAGGGCTTTACCCTCAAATAGCCTTCACTATTTATTTCTCCTATTTACCTCCCAGTAATTTATATGGTATTCTATAATTTTATGAGAAAGTTAGATTTGTTTTTGTTTTTCTTTTCGGTTCTTTTTTTTTTTTTTGAAGTTTTTGGCTGGGGCCAGGTTTGAACCCACCACCTCCAGCATAAGGGGCTGGCGTCCTACTCCTTTGAGCCACAGGCTCCTCCTGGAATTCAGGTTTTTATTTCAAAATATTTAATAAAATCTTCCTTAAGTATCAGCCTTCCATATGCTTTCTAATACTGCTTATTGATTAGACATTTCTAAGATGTTAAAATCATCTCTGACCAAAGTTTGGCTTAGATTTTAAAAGTTTTAATATTATCCTTCTAATTATTAGATCAGAAAACTTTGGTCAAATTGAAAATCAATTAAATTTCCTGGACCCATCACAGAACTGAGAACTCTGGAGAGAGAGTTGAAACCAGAAAGTCACAGTAAAAATCTAGAGAAAAAGAAAGATCTAAAATCATCTGCTGGGAGGTGGAACAAAATGGTGGCTGAGTAACAGCTTCTCTGTAGCTGGGCATGGTGAGTCTGGGAAGATAAGACTCCAGGCATCTCTGGCTGGTGGGATCTGCCTATAATTATCCCTTTGAAGATACAGGGAGTCAGCAAGGGACTTCTGGACCCCAAGAGGAGGACAAAAACAGTGGAAAACTGCAAGTGGTTGCATGTGTTGATTGACTTAATCCCTCTGGCAGCCGTAAGTACAAGCAGCAGTTGAGACTACAATCTGGAAAGGCCTTACCTATGAACTGTTTTGGTGTTTTTGGACTTGGTACTCAGTTGAACTGCCTTGGGGAGAGATTGAGCAGGAATGCGAGAGAACTTTGGACATTGTCTAGGGCCCCAGACTGAGCCACTGAGCCCAACGGGGCTAATAGTATTCAGCTGTGGGTCACAGGGAGCCATTGTGAAAGAACTGCCCTGGCAAGCTCTGCCCTAAGGGTCTCAGAGCAAGGGTCGGGGGGGGAGCTAGTAACCTAGTGACTGAGCAGCCTAAAGGCAGAGACTGAGCTGCCTTACAGCCTTAACCCTCAGGGGCAGAGTAAGACTGGTTTTGGCACACTGGAGCCTTGGACTGTTGCCCTGGGTAGAGTGCCTGGCATCACAGCTCATACCAACCTCAAACTCCTGGGCTTGGCACTGCCTGGACCTCCATAAGAGCTGCTTCATGATTCCCAACCCACGACCTGTGCTGCTGGGCCTCTGTATGCCCTGACAAGGAACTATGGGAGCCGTGCAACCCTGCATCCTCCCTTCTGTACCTTCCCTGCCTCCACACTGACCCACTCATCTAGCCAGGGACTCTGGTAGCCGCATGCCGTCTGGAGCCCTCCCTGGCTCTGTGAAGAGCCCCTCTCCTGGCCAGAGACTGCTGGAGCCTCGGGCTCTCTGTGCCAAAGTCACTGGGTGCCAGGCACTCCCAGACCCATGTGCACCACCTCCTGCTCTGTTGTTGTATCCGGGTGTGCCACACTCCAGAGTTGCTTCAACAACCAGAACTCCCCACCTGGGTAAACCCCACAGGAACTACACAGGATCATTTCCTACAAAGATCCAGCAACAATAGAGTGATCCCGCTGAGTATAATCTTGGACAGACACCTCCCCAACTCTGAGGACAGCCAGAGGCAAAGGTGAAAAACAATCATGAGGCAAAATCAACAGAAAAACTCTGGCAAAATGAATAATCAGAGTAGATCGACTCCCCCAAGGATCAATGGGGCAGACACAGTACAAAATCCCATGCACAAATAGCTGAGATGTCAGAAATTGAATTCAGAATCTGGATAGCAAATAAGATCAAATTAGAATTCCAAGCAGTAACCCAAAAGATATATCAAGAATTCAATGAATTCAAAGACCAAATGATGAAAGATTTTGGCACACTGAGAAGAGAAGTTGCAACCCTCAAAGATCTGAGAAACACAGTAAAATCCCTCAGTAACAGAATGGAGCAAGCAGAAGAAAGGATTTCTGACATTGAAGACAAAGCTTTCAAACGCTCCAAAACTCTCAAAGAGGAAGAGAAATGGAGGGCAAAAACAGATCACTATCTCAGAGAGCTCTGGGAAAATTCAAAGAAAACCAACATTCATCTTATAGGGATCCCCGAAAGCGATGAAGTGGCTTCACAAGGCACAAAGTCTCTTCTCCATGAGGTTATGAAGGAGAAATTTCCAGACATGCCAAGAGATTCTGAAATTCAGATAGCAGACAGTTTCAGAACTCCAGCACAATTCAACCCAAATAGACATCCCCCAGATGCATCATAATCAATTTCACTAAAGTTAATATGAAAGAGAAAATTCTGAAAGCAACCAGATGAAAGAAAACCATCAACTACAAGGGCAAGAATATTAGAATAACTATAGATCTCTCTGCTGAAAACTTTCAAGCTAGAAGAGGATGGTCATCAACTTTTAATCTCCTAAAACAAATTAACTTTCAACCCAGGATCCTGTACCCAGCTCAACTGAGTTTCATTTATGACAGAGAAATTAAATACTTCAATGAAATTCACATGTTGAAGAAATTTGACATAACTAAACCAGCTCTCCAGGATATACTCAGACCTATCCTCCATAAAGACCAGTGTAATCCTCCACCACAACAGTAAACCCACCCAGAAACTTTTAATCAAATTCCAACCATCACCGTTGCAAAAGGATTAAAAATGTCCACCGAACTCGTGAAAGGCTTATCAATATTCTCAATTAATGTGAATGGTTTAAATTGTCCTCTAAAGAGGCACAGGTTGGCTGACTGGATACAAAAACACAAGCCAGATATCTGCTGCATATAAGAATTGCATCTTACATTAAAAGACAAATATAGACTCAAGATGAAGGGATGGTCATCTATAATCCAGGCAAATGGAAAGCAGAAAAAAGCAGATGTTGAATCCTATTCACAATTGCAATAGACTTTAAACCAACTGAAATAAGGAAGGATAAGGATGAACACTTCATATTTGTTAAATGTAATACTCAATATGATGAGATTTTAATTATTAATATTTATACACCCAAACGGAACACACCTCGATTTATAAGAGAAACTCTAACAGACATGAGCCACTTGATTTCATCCAGTTCCATAGTAGTTGGAGATTTTAACACCCCTTTAGCAGTGCTGGGTAGATCCTCCAAAAAGAAGCTAAGCAAAGAAATTTTAAATTTAAACTTAACCATTCAACACCTGGACTTAACACACATCTACAGAACATTTCATCCCAACAAAACTGAATACACATTCTTCTCATCAGCCCACGGAACATACTCCAAAATCAACCACATCCTAGGCGACAAATCTAACCTCAGCAAATTTAAAAAAATAGAAATTATTCCTTGCATCTTCTCAGACCATTATGGAATAAAAGTTGAACTCAATAACAACAGGAACCTGCATACCCATACAAAAACATGGAAGCTAAACAACCTTATGCTGAAGGATAGATGGGTTATAGATGAGATTAAGAAGGAAATCACCAAATGTTTAGAACAAAACAATCAAGACATGAATTATCAGAACCTCTGGGACACTGCAAAGGCAGTCCTAAGAGGGAAATTTATAGCACTGCAAGCCTTCCTCAAGAAAACGGAAAGAGAGGAAGTTAATAACTTAATGGGACATCTCAAGCAACTGGAGATGGAAGAACACTCCAACCACAAACCCAGCAGAAGAAAAGAAATAACCAAAATCAGAGCAGAATTAAATGTAATTGAAAACAAAAGAATTATAAACAGATCAATAAATCCAAAAGTTGGATTTTGAAAAGATCAATAAAATAGATAAACCTTTGGCCAACCTAACCAGGAAAAAAAGAGTAAAATCTCTAATTTCATCAATCAGAAATGGTAATGATGAAATAACAACAGACCCCTCAGAAATTCAAAAAATCCTTAACGAATACTACAAGAAACTCTACTCTCAGAAATATAAAAATCTGAAAGAAACCGACCAATACCTGGAAGTATGCCACCTACCAAGACTTAGCCAGAATGAAATGGAAATGTTAAACAGGCCTATATCAAGTTCTGAAATAGCATCAACTATACAAAATCTCCCTAAAAAGAAAAGCCCAGGACCAGATAGCTTTACGTCAGAATTCTACCAAACCTTTAAAGAAGAACTAGTACCTATATTACTGAACCTCTTCTAAAATATAGAAAAAGAAGGAATATTACTCAACACATTCTACAAAGCAGACATCACCTTGATCCCCCAACCAGGGAAAGACCCAACAAGAAAAGAAAATTACAGACCAATATCACTCATGAATATTAATGCTAAAATACTCAACAAGATCCTAACAAACAGAATCCAACAACACATCAAAAAATTATACACAATGACTAAGTGGGATTTATCCCAGGGTTTCAAGGCTGGTTCAATATACGTAAATCTATAAATGTAATTCAGCACATAAACAAACTAAAAAATAAGGACCATATGATTCTTTCAATGGATGCAGAAAAAGCTTTTGATAATATCCAGCATCCCTTCATGATCAGAACACTTAAGAAAATTGGTATAGAAGGGACATTTCTTTTTTTTTTTTTTTTTTGTAGAGACAGAGTCTCACTTTATCGCCCTCGGTAGAGTGCCATGGCGTCACACAGCTCACAGCAACCTCCAAATCCTTGGGCTTAGGCAATTCTCTAGACTCAGCCTCCCAAGTAGCTGGGACTACAGGCGCCCGCCACAACGCCTGGCTATTTTTTTTTGTTGTTGTTGCAGTTTGGCCGGGGCTGGGTTTGAACCCGCCACCCTTGGCATATGGGGCCGGTGCCCTACCCGCTGAGCCACAGGCGCCGCCCCAGAAGGGACATTTCTTAAACTAATAGAGGCCATCTACAGCAAACTCACAGCCAATATCATATTGAATGGAGTTAAATTGAAATCATTTCCACTTAGATCAGGAACCAGGCAAGGTTGCCTATTGTCTCCATTGCTCTTAAACATTATAATGGAAGTTTTAGCCATTGCAATTCAGGAAGAAAAAATGATCAAGGGTATCCACATAGGGTCATAAGAGATCAAACTTTTGCTCTTCACAGATGATATGATCGTATATCTGGAAAACACAAGGGTTTCTACTATAAAACTTTTAGAAGTGATCAAGGAATACAGCAATGTCTCAGGCTACAAAATCAACACCCATAAATCTGTAGTCTTTATATATACCAACAATAACCAAGCCGAAAAAAACAGTCAAGGACTCTATTCCTTTCACAGTAGTGCCAAAGAAGATGAAATATTTGGGAGTGTACCTAACAAAGGACATGAAAGATCTCTGCAAAGAGAACTATGAAACTTTAAGAAAAGAAATAGCTGAAGATCTTAACAAATGAAGAAACATACATGCTCATGGCTGGGTAGAATCAATATTGTTAAAATGTCTATACTACCCAAAGCAATATATAATTTTAATGCAATTCCTATTAAACCTCCATTGTCATATTTTAAAGATCTTGAAAAAATAATACTTCCCTTTATATGGAATCAGAAAAAAACCTCAAATAGTCAAAAAATTGCTCAGCAACAAAAACACAGCAGGTGGAATCATGTACCAGATGTGAGACTGTACTATAAATCGATAGTGATCAAAACAGCATGGTATTGGCACAAAAACAGAGAAGTAGATGTCTGGAACAGAATAGAGAATCAAGAGATGGATCCAGCTACTTACCGTTATTTGATCTTTAACAAGCCAATTTAAAACATTCAATGGGGAAAATATTCTCTATTTAACAAATGGTGCTTTGTGAACTGGCTGGCAACCTGTAGAAGATTGAAATGGGACCCACACCTTTCACCATTAACTAAGACTATCACTGGATAAAAGATTTAAACTTAAGACATGAAACTATAAAAATACTTGAAGAAAGTACAGGGAAAACTCTTGAAGGAATCGGCCTGGGTGAATATTTTATGAGGAGGCCTCCCCAGGCAATTGAAGCAGTATCAAAAATACACTACTGGGACCTGATCAAACCAAAATGCTTCTGCACAGCCAAGAACATAGTAAGTAAAGCAAGCAGACAGCCCTCAGAATGGGAGAAAATATTTGCAGGTTATACCTCCAATAATGTAACCAAAATCCGCAGAGAATGCAAACGTATTAGCAATAAAAGAACACGTGATCCCTTCTCAGGGTGGGCAAGGGACTTGAAGAGAAATTTCTTTAAAGAAGACAGATGCATGATCTACAAACACATGAAAAAAAGATTATCATCCTTAATCATCAGAGAAATGCAAATCAAAACTACTTTGCAATATCACCTAACCCCAGTAAGAGTAGCCCTCATAACAAAATCCCAAAACCAGAGTTGTTGGTGTGGATGTGGAGAAAAGGGCACACTTCTACACTGCTGGTGGGAATGCACACTAATACATTCCTTCTGGAAGGATGTTTGGAGAATACTTAGAGACCTAAAAATAGACCTGCCTTTCGATCCTATAATTCCTTTTCTAGGTTTATCCCCAGAAGACCAAAAATCACATTATAACAAAGACATCTGTACCAGAATATTCATTGCAGCCCAATTCATAATTGCTAAGTCATGGAAGAAGCCCAAGTGCCCATCGACCTACGAATGGACTAGCAAATTGTGGTACACGTATACCATGGAATATTATGCAGCCTTAAAGAAAGATGGAGACTTTACCTCTTTCATGTTTACATGGATGGAGCTGGAACATATTCTTCTTAGCAAAGTATCTCTGGAATGGAAGAAAAAGTATCCAATGCACTCAGCCCTACTATGAAGCTAAATTATAGCTTTCACATGAAGGCTATAACCCAACTATAGCACAAGACTATGAGGAAAGGGCCAAGAGAGGGAAGGGAGGGGGTGGTTAGGGTAGAGGGAGGGTTATGAGCAGGGCTATACCTACAGTGCATCTTAGAATGGGTACAGGCCAAACTTACTAAAGGCAGAATAGAAATGTCTACATACAATAACTAAGAAAAAGCCATGAAGGCTACGTTGAACAGTTTGATGAGAATATTTCAGATTGTATATGAAACCAGCACATTATACCCCTTGATTGCACTAATGTACAAAGCTATGATTTAACAATAAAAAATAATAATAATAAAATAAAATCATCTGCTTAGAAAATTCAGAATAAGAGTTGGAGATTTCTCCCCAAGCATGTAGAAAAAAGGAAAATTAAAAGAAAAGAAAAAATTGAAAAAAAATAAAATAACAGAAAGCAATGACAAAAAAGCAGAAATAGCAATAGAGAAAAATTGATAAAACCAAAAGTGAATCATTGGTGAAAATCAGTGTAATTGTTGAGACTCTAGCCACACTAACAAGAATGGGAACAAATAAACACAACAAATTAGCAATATCAGAAAGAGAGGCAGGATCTTCTGATCAATGGAAATTACAAGGACAATAAGGTAATACTAGGCCTAGCTCTATGCCCACATATTTAGTAACATAGATAAAAATGACTGATTCAGTGGAGGATAAAAAATACCAAAGACTAACTCAAGGATAAACAGTAAATCTAAATAGCCCTACATGTATTAAATAGGTTAATTAAGAACAAATTTCCAAATGAAAACATAAGGCACAAATAGTTTCACCAGTGAATTTTCTCCAAAATTTAATGCAAAAGAATGCTTATTATCCATAATGTCTTTCAGAAAATAAAACCAAAGGGAGCAACTTCTAAATTTTTTAATGTGGACAGCATTACCATAATACCAAAATCAGATAAATAAATTACATGAAACTACATACCAATACCTCTCATGATCACAGATGTAAAATCCTTTCAGTGACAAAAAAAATAAATAAATAAAATGAAAAATGTAAAATCCTTAGTGCAACATTAGCAAATAGAATACTGCAATACAACAAAAAAATTAGCTATCACAACCAAGTGGAATCATCATAGGATGTAACACTGTTTATGTTTTCAAAAATGTATCAATCTAATTAATTACAAACTAAGATCAATGATATGATAAATGAGTATATCAATAGATGAAGAAAAATCATTTGAAAAATTAGTGCTCACTATTGATAAAAATAATCTCTCAATAAATGAGGAATATAGTGAGAACTCCTTTAGCCTTACAAACAAAAGTATAAAATGCTACAGTTAGTGTCATATTTAATGGTGATTAAGGTTGGTAATAAGACAAGGATGCCCTTTCTCTTCCTCCTCCTCTTTTTAACATTGTACTCAATGTCTTTGCTAGTGAAATAAGAAAAGAAAAATAAGTTAAAACTATACATATTGAAAGGGACAAAATAAAATTGTCTCCTTGTAAAGATAGTACCCATGTATGATTGTCAAAATGAACCATAGGCTTAAATATAACATGAAAAACTATAAAAGTCCTAAAAGAACATACAGAAGAAAATATATGTGATCTTGTTTAGTGACATAAATTTACACAAATCCAACACACAATCCAAGAAATAAAATACTTTTGAGAGGTATGGTATTAACAAACAAGTCACTCTTTTTTCAGAAGTATTCAAAATGGTACCAATCTTTTATTCCATAGAATCTGTCTACAATTTATTTACTTATGCATGTGTTTATGTTGCTCAATTGTGTTAGTTTATTATCATGTATTCATATAACTTAATAGTACATAGTGACTAACATTTGATGTTAGTACATATAGATTGATCACGTTAAATTCCCTGCTTTGCAGTTGTGATGTAGTGCTCTTCCTCACCTATTTTCATTCTTTTTATTGCATGTGGTAGAATTGATTGACTCTCCCTACCTCTTGGAATGAATTACAGATTGATGCTTTGATTTGAACGATAAAACATAAATTATAAACGGTAAAGCTTCTTAGAAAATCTTGAAACACATTGCACAATTAAGCTTTTTTTCCTCTCACTTTGCAATTGACAACTGGTCACATTTCAAATTATGTCAAGTTCATCTTATACAGTATTAGAATGAAGGCTTGGAAAAGAGCCTTTATCCACTCATGTCAGAAATAGCATACAAAAAGTAAATACTTATTCATTGCTTTAAGGCCCTAACATTTTTCATTGTTTGTTTCTGCAGCATAATATAGTCTATAGTGACTGAGAAACGTATTTTTATTATATCTCATAACTTAAATGCAAGATATTCATTTTTGATAGTTTGGTTTTTGTAATTTTTCATATATTCATTTTTTATATTATCACACTATCATTTTTCTTAATGAGTATCTGAAATAAAAAATATTGGAGATTCCAAAATTAGCCAGACAATTGCTATTAGTTGCATATGAGATTTTTGTTTGTTGATAGAGGATATGAATTTTAATATTTGCAGATTTTAATTCTTAATAGTGTAGAATTCGCTGTACTTTTGCTCAAACCTTTCAACTGCTGTTCATTCTCCACTGGAAAGCCAATGTCCTTACCAAGTGTACCAATATCTATATATCCTTGGCCTTCTTATCTTTCCAGTATCTTCTGCCAATTTGTCTCTCCCTGAAGGGATTTAGACGTGAGGAAAGAGACTGACACGGATTATGTGTAGAACACCGAGGAGCGCTGATGGAGTCCTACTGATCAAACCTCAGGGCCATATTGATTATCATAATGCAGGGAGAAGTGGTTAAAATTTATTATCAAAAAATCAGCAGTAAAAGGAAGGATGTGAAAAACAGTAGAAAACATGTACCAACTTATTCTTTTTTTTTTTTTTTTTGCTGTCTTTTTTGGTTGAATGGAACATTTTTTTTTTATTGTTAAATCATAGCTGTGTACATTAGTGCAATCAAGGGGTTACAATGTGCTGGTTTCATATACAATCTGAAATATTCTCATCAAACTGTTCAACATAGCCTTCATGGCATTTGCTTAGTTATTATATGTAGACATTTGTATTCTGCCTTTAGTAAGTTTCACCTGTACACATTCTAAGATGAATCCTATGTGTGGCCCCACCCATTACCCTCCCTCCACCCTAATCTCTTCCCTCCCTTCCCCTTCCTTGGCCGTTTCCTCATAGTCTTGTGCTATAGTTGGGTTATAGCCTTCATGTGAAAGCTATAATTTAGCTTCATAGTAGGGCTGAGTACATTGGATACTTTTTCTTCCATTCCTGAGAAGAAACCCAAGTGCCCATCGACCCACGAATGGACTAGCAAATTGTGGTACATGTACACCATGGAATATTATGCAGCCTTAAAGAAAGATGGAGACTTTACCTCTTTCATGTTTACATGGATGGAGCTGGAACATATTCTCCAACTTATTCTTGCAAAATCACAAACCTTAAGTAAGTCCTTGCTTCTGAGGTCAAGTGACATTTGGAGTCTGGAGAATCTTTACCATAACCGTTTGGCCTGGTATTGTCACATGAAATGAATGCACTCCCTCTTGGAGGCTAGGCTTCTGGCTGTGCACGCACACTTCTCATATACCATTTTGGAGACTTTCTAGGTCTCTTAGACAGAAAACAAGTTTACGCTAAAGATCACAGTATGCAGAAAACAGATTTAAGTGAAAACATCTTAGTATGAGGGAGTCAGGGCACAGTTTCCCCTACATCTTCCCAGATCACTCTGCTCCAGCCATGAGATCTCCTCATTCTACCATGTATAGGTGACATGCTCCCACACTGAGGCATCTGTGATTGTTGTCCTCTCCTCTGTCACTTTCTTTAGGTTTCTTCTCAAATATGAGGTCTGACAAGTTCACGAAAAAGTTCTCATTGCTGAATATCACTATGGTCATCTTTGAAGTATTCCCCTTGGGAAGCTTTGTGCTGATGCTAGAGCCTAGTCCACCCTTAAAACAATTTTAGAATTCTTTTTTTCTGGAATGGCCATCCAGACTGTCATATTACTCTTAATGTCCCAAATTTCATCAAAATATCTTCCTTTTGATATTTCCTTTATCTTCAGGTAAGCAAAGTGTCATTGAGGGTCAGGTGAGCAGGGAGGGTGTTTTACTACATTTATCTGTTTATTGGCTAAAACTTATCTCACAGACAGTGACATGTGAGCTGGCGCATTATCTGAAGGAAGAGGTTTGCTCAAGGCCAAGAGTTTGAGGGTGCTGTGAGTTATGACACAACACTCTACCCAGAACCACAGACAAAGACTTTGTCTCAAAAAATAATAGTAATAATTATTTATTCCCCTCTGTGTATGATTTTGCAATTCCCTACTACTTGGATCTCAGTTCAAGTTCAGCAGGAGTTGTAGAATTTCTTCTCTCTTGTGTACCAAGAGTATTACAAATTCAAATTCACTGAATCCAGATGAGTTATGATGTACAGAATAATAACTTCCCAGTGGGGGCCACACACTAATCCCTGACATCTGTATTGTACATGACCAGCGATGGTGGATTAAATTGATTGCTCATAAACTGGTCTAAAAAATAGGGAGATTATCTTGCAAGATCTGGATGTGCTTACGTAGAAGAGGGTAGCAGAAGAGAGAACCACAGAAATGGTAACATAAGGACTCAGGTCAATTTTTCTGGCTTGGAGAATGGAAGACTGGGACAATGAACCACAGATTGTGGTCAGTCTCTGGAAGCTGAAAATAGCAATGAAATGTTTCCTCTCTGGAGCCTGCAGGAAGGAATACACCTTGATTTTAAGCCAATGAGAGCCATTTTTAGGTTTCTAAATTCTATAACACAATATATTTGTGTTGTTTTAACCACTATGTTTATGGTAATTTGTTACAATAGCAAGAGAAAACAAAGTTTGTAAGGCTGAGATACTGTTGGAAAGGCTATTTTTTTCCTTCTCAATATTCATCTTAGCTCCCCAGTCCCATAGATTCCCTCAGTGATTGTAGGCATCAGGCAGTGGCTAAGTACTCCTTGTCATTCATTATCTCCCTAAATTTGGGCAACACTTCCAATGAGTTATGCATAATTATTTACATGTTGTTGATCAGGAAATTGAGGCTCCAAACTTGCTTGCCAAAATTCTAACATTCTGCAAAGGCTAGATGGAGGGTTTTAACTGAGATCTTCTAATTCTAAGACAAAGTATCCATTGTATCCATTTTTAACTCTGCAAAATAAAGCAGCAGCTTGTGTGTGTGTGTGTGTAGGGGGAAGTTAAAAAGTAATACTTCCACTTTCTTGCAATATTCTTCTCATATTTGTTATCATCACAATAGCCATGTATTCCTAAGTATTACTAATGTGAAAATTTATAAAGTTGCTATTGTACAACAATGTTAATTTGGTTAAGATTAGTATATTTTTCTTTCATTTTTAATTTCTTAGAGATGTTCACATACAACTTTATTCAAGAGAGAGCTATCTCTGATATCTCTGGTCCTATTTAAATCAGCCTCAAGATTCACTACAGAATTCTTCCTTCTTTTTCTTTCTTTCTTTCTTTTTTTTTTTTTTTAGACAGTCTCACTATGTCACTCTCGTTAGTGTTGTAGCATAGTGTCACAGCTCACAGCACCTCTAACTTTGGGGCTTAAGCTATTCTCTTCCTTCAGCCTCCCAAGTAGCTATTCTTTTGTTGTGGTTATTGTACTTGTCTTTGTTGTTTAGCAGGCTCTGGCCAGGTTAAAACCCCTTTGTTTCAGGGAACCTCTATAATTTATCTAAGAAAGTCACATGTGCAGATAGTGCAGGTGCAGAGATCAAGATATTTTTGCTCTGGGATAGGAGGACAGAATTGTTTCTCATTAGTGATGCTTCATGAAGTCACTTATTTACAGAAATCTGGAACATTTTTGCTTACCTGTACATGGAGGACACGTACACCCTTGGTAAATTATAAATGTCTTCAGGCAGAGATAAGGTGTTAATCAATTTATGTTCTTTAAACCCATCTCAGTCCTTGGATTGATTAGTGTCCATGAAGAGTTTAAAGAATGCATGTTGAAGTCTTGCTCCTGTTTGTCTTTGCTGAACTAGCCTATGAACTTTCCTGACTAAATAGCTTGCTTTTATATATGTTCCTGGCTATGTAGCAGGACAGTGATTACCTGTTCCTCTTGATTACTTGTGTTGTATTTGTGACTATGACAGCTTGACCCGAATTTAACTTACATCATTGAAAGATAATAGCATGAGTTACAGCAATGCTTAAACATAAATACAAAATTAACATTTGTCAAACAACATGAGAAGAAAACAAAAATCTCCATTTCTAATTCATTCCAGTGGAAAGAATCCTTAACTTTTCTTTTTATTCTTTTTCAACATTACCTGGGAGTAGAGATTTCCTAGAGAACAGTGGGAAATTTGTAAAATTATGAAGATTCACTATCAAGTTTTGGCCAGTTCCTATAATATGTATTATTTTTGTCTGAATTGCCCTATAGCTATGAAAAACAGTTGCTCATTTGAAGGCAGACAGTAGTCAGGAATTGATTTTATAATGTGTTAGGAATGCATTAGGAAACTCAGCTTCATTAGTATAATTATGTGAATGTGGTGCATAGCCTTGGGATATTTTACTTTTTCAAAGAAAATAGTCTCTCTAGGAGACTAACACATAAAGCATACAATTTAGTTTAAGTAGTAAATAATTATGAAATATTGAGAGCTGGAAACTTTGGGATATTGATGTAAGAACTGTTCATTGAGAACAATTTTATCTATGTTAATAATATTTTTTTCTAAAATGTAATATATGAAATGTGATGTAAACAACTTTTTGAAACAAGCAATACCAAAGAAAATATAATGTTTAAAATAGTGAAACTGAGGAATTAAACTTAATAAAATCTCACATAGTATTCTTTTCATTATTTATTTCCTCATGAAGTATAAGTTTCATTTAAGGTTAAAATAATGAAACATTTGTTTTATTCACCTCAGTTTCCTCTTGCTATTATATAATTATTAATATATCCTTTAAAAAAGTTATGGTACATCTTCCGTTTACAGTGTGGTTTCAAATTCCTTGTGCAATTTCTTTCTTTTTTGTATTTAATTACCTAAATAAGACATAAGTAATCTCTACTACTAGTAAAAACTTTATATTTTTTCTTGACTTTTATATTGGTCAGTATCATTTTAAGAATAATGGAAAACATTAAGTATGTGTTTATTAGAAATTCTTATGTATTTGCAATAAAAAATAGAGACCTACCCATTACAATTTTTACATGGTTTCAAATAGAGAGATATTAGACTAATCAGGAGAGGAAGGGTAGTAATAAGGGATAAAATGTATACATTTTTAAATGCCTACATTTCATTATTAGATACACTCATATGAAGAAAGACAAATAAAATAAAACAGATGTGTAAGGAATCTTTCGAATGTCAATGTGTATGGCCTAATTTGGATACATGGAATAAAAAGAAACAAAGAAACACATGAACTTTTTTTTTTTTTAAGTCATTCATTGCAGCTCAATTCATAATAGCCAAGTCATGGAAGAAGCCTGAGCGCCCATTGACCCATGAATGGATTAATAAATTGTGGTATATGTATACCTTGGAATACTATGCAGCCTTAAAAAAGATAAGAGACTGTACCTCTTTCATGTTTACATGGAAGGAACTGGAACATATGCTCCTGAGTAAAGTATCTCAAGAATGAAGGAAAAAGTATCCAATGTACTCAGTACTTCCGTGAAACACATGAACTTAAAGGCAGTGTTTGTGCTTCTGTATAAACTGAGGGAAAGAAAACTACTTTGCTGTTAGTTCAGATAAAATGGAAAGGCACAATCACTTTCATGAATCAAATAATTAAAACTATGTCTTATCTATACTCAATTTCTACCACTACACTTTATAAATTGATTTCAAATTCATTCATTTTTTTTATCTTCACCCTACAATATTTCTTAGCTACCATCATTTCTAATCTTGAGTACAAATCTTGAGTAGTAATGTGCCCAATTTGCGGGATCCCCCACATAAATCATCTGGAGACCAAGTCCGATGCAAAAGCAAGAGGTTATTTATTTACAAACTCAAGCCTGAGCTTCCTGGTCCTGGCACAGCAGGAGAGCAGAGAAGCCCTGATCTTGAAAAGGAGGGAGGTTTTAAGGGTACAGAAAGGAAAAAAGGGAGGGGGTGTGAGGTGAGCTGCTGGGGCGAGCTGATAGGGAGTTTAGGGGACTGAGTAGTATTTGTCCTTGGCTGTCTGGGAGAGTGTTGCTATCACTTGGAGCAGACGATGTGCAAGGACACGGATCATGGGGCAATGACGGGGGCAGAAGAGGAAGCAGGTTGCCTAATGCCTTTGGTATGAAGCTGCAAAATGAAGGCTGAGGGACAAGATGAAGTTAGTTTTAACAAAATGGAGTTAACTTGGTCTTTACATACCCCCCTTTTCTTGTGCCTAGAAGATCCAATCATGGGTCTTCAATGCGTTTTACGAGCCCTAGCTCAATGCCATTGCTGGTGCATTCAGTGTTGAGGGGGGTATACTGTGCCCATAAGACCATTAATTGAACAGTATTAATTCTAGCTCAGATGAAAGCCAGTAATTTATTAATTATGCAGGGGCCAAAAGTTAATAGTAGTAATAGGATTACAAGTGGGCCTGCTATGGTTGAAATTAAAGTTGTGAGCCAGGGTGACTTGCTGAACAAAGATTCATACCAGCTCTGAGACTACTCCTGCTCGAGTTTTCTTTTGCGGAGAACTTCTCTTACTAACGCCATGGGCTGTTTGATTACTCCTGAGTGGTCAGTATAAAAACAGCATTTGTCTCCTAGGGCTACGCATAATCCACCTTACTGAAGGAACAGTAAGTCTAGCCCCCGCCTATTTTGGAATACTACTTCAGAGAGGGAAGTTAGGGACTCTTGAAGGTGGGAAATGGAGTTTTCTATTCTTTCTATGTCTAAGTCTATTGCAGCACACAGAGCTCCATAGTTCTTGTCTTGTAGGCCTAAGGAGGAGATTCCTGTGCCTGCTCCTGCTACACTTAGTCCCATGAGCATGGCTAGAGTTATTGCTGTGACTGGTTCTCTCTTGGTTCTTGTAAGTGTGCCTGCAGCTGACTCGTATGCCTGATACAAGTCCTCCTCTGAGTGATAGATCAGCTTGGGGATGAGCTGCACTAAGACACAAAAGCCCCGGGTTAAATCAAGGACTGCCCCATGTAGACACGGGGTGAGCCCTGTTGAGCAAGCCCACCAGGAATTGTTGGTGGGAATTATATATCCAGTCCCATCCCAGGTGAGAGTTTGATTACATAGATGTTGGTATTGGGGGGGGGGGTGTCTGACCTATACAGGTTCCTTGTCCTATAATGGACTGTAGGGTGACTTGGGGCTTAGACTGTTGCCAATGGCAGTCGCGAGCCTGGGAGCTGATCTTAGGTTTGCTTATTAGGGCAATTCCCTCATAGTATGGGGGTCTGGCTTCTACACATAAACAACAGGACTTAGTAAGGTCTGGTCTGGAAATATTTAAGACTTGGTATGTAGCAATGACCAATTTCCAAAGTGGATCGGGATCTGTGATAGGCACAGGTGTGGGGTTTAGAATCAGACTTTGGGAACTGAATGCTTGGTCCGGGGAGTCAGGGGAGTCACAGAGCTTAGCGGTGATTACAGGGGGAGGCTTAAGCACTATATTGGGGCCCACTGTAGCAGGCTTATTATTAATAGGGCTGTATAAGATTTTGAGTTGGAAAACATTAGCTGGCTCTGCACCATGCCCATTGTACAGTCTCACGCCCCACCATTTGCCGAGTTCCCAATCAGCATTCACTTTCCTTTCTCCTTAAAGGTGATAGTAACTGTGTTAGGTTTGAGGCCTCCTGCACAGGTGTGCCTTCTCCAAACACCCTTCCTCTTTACTTGTATCAAGTCTCCTTGTCTTGGGGGGGGGGTTCCACCATAATTGCCTGGTGGAAACACAGTTCCATGAGTTACAGAAATATGAACTTGCTCCTCCACACTTATTAGGAAGGTGACTGGGGCAGACATAAAAGTACTTGGTTAGAGTATTTCCGGACAAATATGACTGCCACCCTGAGGGGCAGGGTCTAATTCCTACCAGATCATATAAGTCGACTAAGAGCTCTGGGAACCAAGTACCCTTAGGATGAACTCCAGAGGTCTGGTTGAGCACTGTCCCTGTGCTAGCATCAGTAACTAGCCACGTTATCTTAATGGGATGATGAGGGCTAGCAGTGAGGGGTATAATCAGCAAGGCAGAATAAGTCAGTAAGTGGTACAAATATGGTGGCATCAGGGATCCTGGCATTTCTGCAGTTTGAGCCTCAGTGGGTTATTAGGGTCCCGTCAGAGTTTCCACTGGGGTGTGGAGTCTTCTTTGATGGCTAACGGGTCAGCTAGGCGAATGTGCATGTGATGTATCCAGGAGGTGATGCTGTCAACCTTGAATGCGGTGGGAGTAACGAGGACCATGGTGTACGGGCATTTCCACCAGGGCTCCAGCATTTCTTGTTGGTGACTTTTCACATGCACCCAGTCTCCAGGCCCGAAAGCGTGTGGGTCAAGGACAGGTCCTGAGCTGTAGAGGGCTATAAGCCTCTCCTAATCAGCTCATTGTGCCTTTTGATAAAAATGTAAAGTTACTGCATAATCTTTCCAAGCTTTAAGATCAGGACCCTTTAAAGTAAGGGCATTGTAATGCAATTTAGGGACTATAGGGGGTTGCTTTCCAAAGAGAATTTCACAGGGAGTTTTTCCTATAAGGTAGGGTGAGTTTCGCACCCTGTACAGGGCAAAGGGGAGGAGAGACACCCAGTCACCGCCTGTCTCCACGATTAATTTAGTCAAGGTCTGTTTTAGGGTGTGGTTCATCTGCTCTACCTGCCCTGAACTTTGAGGTTGATAGGCACAATGCAATTTCCAATTAGTCCCCGGGGCTTCTGCTAGACTCTGCACTACCTGAGAAGTAAAAGCTGGGCCGTTATCTGATCCTATCGATTAGAAATCCCAAACCTTGATAACTAGGATCTATAGAGAACTCAAATTAATCCACATGAAAAAAGCCAACAATCCCATATATCAATGGGCAAGAGACATGAATAGAACCTTCTCTAAAGATGACAGACGAATGGCTAACAAACACATGAGAAAATGTTCATCATCTCTATATATTAGAGAAATGCAAATCAAAACAACCCTGAGATATCATCTAACCCCAGTGAAAATGGCCCACATCACAAAATCTCAAAACTGCAGATGCCGGCGTGGATGTGGAGAGAAGGGAACACTTTTACACTGCTGGTGGGACTGCAAACTAGTACAACCTTTCTGGAAGGAAGTATGGAGAAACCTCAAAGCACTCAAGCTAGACCTCCCATTTGATCCTGCAATCCCATTACTGGGCTTCTACCCAGAAGGAAAAAAAAATCCTTTTATCATAAGGACACTTGTACTAGACTGTTTATTGCAGCTCAATTTACAATTGCCAAAATGTGGAAACAGCCTAAATGCCCACCAACCCAGGAATGGATTAACAAGCTGTGGTATATGTATACCATGGAATACTATTCAGCCATTAAAAATATGGAGACTTTTCATCCTTCGTATTAACCTGGATGGAAGTGGAAGACATTATTCTTAGTAAAGCATCACAAGAATGGAGAAGCATGAATCCTATGTACTCAATTTTGATATGAGGACAATTAATGACAATTAAGGTTGGGGGGGGAAGCAGAAAGAGGGACGGAGGGAGGGGGGTGGGGCCTTGGTGTGTGTCACACTTTATGGGGGCAAGACATGATTGCAAGAGGGACTTTACCTAACAATTGCAGTCAGTGTAACCTGGCTTATTGTACCCTCAATGAATCCCCAACAATAAAAAAAATATATATATAAAGGGAAAAAAATAAAATTGAACAAACTACTAGAACACCAAAAAAAAAAAAAAATGTTATAGTCTGAATATAATGTGTTGAATAAATATATTATTACTATAAAAAAAAAAAAAAGAAATCCCAAACCCAGGCATTATATCTTCCAGTATTTTCTTTGCTACTACCTGCGCAGTCTCATTTCTGGTCGGAAATGCTTCTACCCATCCTGAGAATGTATCTACGAAAACAAGGAGATATTTGTACCCATATTTACCTGGCTTAACTTCAGTAAAGTCCACTTCCCAGTACATACCTGGCTCCGTCCCACGCTCTCTGGACCCTGGATTGTGGGAGCTAGATACACTGTTAGTCACAATACATACTTTGCATGAAGCTACGACTTCATCAATTTTAGTATTCTGGTTTTGTATTTTGATGTTGGCATGGCGCAGCAAGTCTTTCATCTTGCGTGACCCTAGGTGAGTGGATGAATGGATCCTATGGAGGATTTCCTGTCCTAGTTTTGCTGGCACAAGCGCTTTGCCATCACAGGTGACATACCATCCCTTGTACTTCTCGGGGGAGTGGGCTTGTGGGATTTGCTTTATCCATTTTAGGTCCTCCAGAGTATACTCTGGGGATTGTGGAAGTGTTGGGGGTCCAGGGTCTGGCAATGTAGTAATAGGAAGTTTTTGGATAGCCGAAGTGGCTATAGTCTTGGTGACCTGGTCGGCCCGCCGGCTGCCTCTGGCTACAGGGGAGTCGCCCTGTTGATGGCCAGGGCAATGAATGATGGTAGTTTCTGGGGAAGCCATAAGGCCTTTAGGAGGTCGAGTATTTCATTTTTATTTTTGATAGTCTTTCCCTCCGCCATAAGGAGTCCTCTCTGCTGGTAAATTGCCCCGTGTATGTGGGCAGTGGTGAAGGCATATCAGCTATCGGTATAGATGTTAAGGTTTAGGCCTTTCCCCAGGGTCATGGCTTGTGTTAGACCTATGAGCTCAGCCGTTTGTGTTGAAGTCCCAGCTGGGAGGGGCTCTGCCCATACAGTCTCGGTCTCAGACACCACTGCTGCTCCTGCATACCTGCATCCGTCTTGTATGAAGCTGCTCCAATCTGTGTACCAGGTGGCCTCCACATCAGGGAGGGGCTGATACGTAAGGTCCTTGCATACGCTATGAACCTGGGCTAGGATATCAACACAGTCATGGAGGGGGGCGTTTAGGGTCAGATTCACAGTAGGGTTGCCAGATTGAGAGAGGTCTTTGGTAGGAATCGGATTCGTGGGGGGTTCAGCAGAAGGCCCTGGTAGTGGGTGAGTGGGGCATTGCTAACCCATTGATCTGGTGGCTGTTTGAGGACTCCGTCAATGGCATGAGGGGTCATGATCAACAGTTCTTGCCCTAAAGTTAATTTGTCTGCGTCTTTAACCAGCAATGCAGTAGCTGCAATGATGTGTAGGCATGGGGGCCAGCCTACCACTACAGGGTCTAGTTTCTTTGACAGGTAGGTGACCCGCCAGGTCTAGGGACCAAGTGATTGAGCAAGCACCCCTTTTGCTATGCCTTTGTGTTCAAAGATGCATCTGTATCTGTAGATACATACAGATGAAAGGGCTTGGTAATATCTGGGAGTCCTAGGGCCGGGGCCAAGATCAAGGCTCGTGTCAGGGCCTGGAAGGCTCTTTCTTGTTCTGCACTTCACTGGAAAGGCAGGCTGTCCCGGGTGGCTTCATAGAGGAGCTTTGCTATCTCCGCGAACCCCGGAATCCACAGAGGCGGAACCCGGCTTACCGAAGTAACTCTCGCACTCCTCCCTGTGTGGTCTGTGGAGGGATTTTCGGAACTGTTTTTTTCTTGCCTGGGACAGCCACCGCTGGCCATCTTTAAGGATGTACCCCAGATAACTCACAGTTTGTTAACAAATCTGAGCCTTCTTGGCAGAGGTCCGGTACGCCAGAGCTCCTAGTGCAGTCAGGAAGTCCTGGGTGCCTTGGTGGCATTCTGCTTCTGTCTCGGCTGCGATCAGAATGTCATCTACATACTGTAAAAGAGTCAGGTGAGGGTGCTGCTGCTGGTATGCACTCAGTCCTTGTGTGGGGCTTCATTGAAGGTGGTGGGGGAGTTCTTAAACCCTTGTGGCAGACAGGTCCAGGTAAGTTGACCATGGATCCCTTGTTCTTCATCGTTCCACTCAAAAGCAAACATTGCCTGGCACTGGGGGGCTAGCGGGAGGCTGAAGAAAGCATCTTTTAAGTCGAGAACAGTGTACAATACTTTATCAGGGGTGAGAGCACTTAATAGTGTATAAGGGTTTGGGATGGTGGGGTGGATGTCTAGTACCTGCTTTTTGACCTCTCTTAGGTCCTGGACTGATCTATAGTCATTACTCAGTGACTTTTTTACAGGCAACAGGGGAGTGTTTCATGCAGATTGACAGGGCACTAGTATCCTGGTCTTAAAAAGCCTCAGGATGTGAGGTGTGATGCCCTGCTGGACCTCTTGAGACATGGGATACTGCCGTACTCATACGGGTTCAGCCATTAGCTTGAGCTCTATGATGACTGGTGGTTGGTGGGCACCTAGCCCCATTCCTCCAGTCTCAGCCCAGGCAAGTGGGTAGGTTTTCAGCCATACAGTGACATCTGTCGGCTGATGGCCCTCAGGCTGCTGCTGATGCAGTCTGTACTCATCTTCAAGTTGTAGGGTGAGTATTCGTATGGGACTCCCATACTGGTCTGTGACAAGGGGTCCTTCATCTTTGAAGATGATATGAGCACCTACTTTAGTTAGGAGGTCTCACCCAAGGAGAGGGTAGGGGCACTCTGGGATAATCATGAACACGTGAGATACCCAGCCCATGCCTAAGTCCACGGTTCTTTGGGTAGTCCATGAATATTGTTTGATGCCTGTGGCCCCTGGCCTCATGATTTCTTGGCATCCATAGGGCTGTGGTCCCGTGTCAGGATGGAATGCTGGGCTCCAGTATCTACCAGGAAAGTAATTGGGGTCCCTTCCACTCTGAGAGTTACCCGGGGCTCAGGGTGGGATGGCAAGCCCTAACCCCCCCTGCCCTTCGAGTCTGCTCAGTTCTAAGACTGGCACTAAGTGGGGACATGATGGTCTGGGAGGTGGTTTTGGGGGGCACTCCTGGGCCAAGTGTCCATGTTCCTTACAATAGGCACACTGGTCTTTCTGGAGCTCCCACCTGGGGAGCTCTCCTTACCTCCTGCCACCAGTCAGCGCAGCCACCTGTTTCTTGCGTCTGAGGCCACAGCCATGGAGGCCAAGAGGATGCTGGCTAAACACTGGGTCTGTCTTTTAGCCACCTTCGTTTGCTTTCCTTTGGGGGTTTCATGGTTATTGTAGACTCTTTCAGCAACTAGTAGGAGATCCTGCAAAGACTTCTTACCCAGTCTATCTATTCTCTGCCGCTTGCACTTAGTGTCTGGAGCTGACTGATTAACAAAGAACATGACAACTGCTGCTCTATTCTCCTCAGCTTCAAGGTCTAGGGGTGTGACTCCATAATTCTTTCTAAGAAAGCTGCTGGGGATTCTGCCTTTTCCTGCTGTACATTACCTACCCTGGCCAAATTAGTCGGCTTTCTAGCCACTTTACGGAGACCCCTTATTAGAGTCTGGTGGTAGACTTGGAGTCTTACCTGACCTGTTCCCGTATTAAAGTCCAAATCGGGGTGAGTAAGAGGAAAAGCGGCATCGATGAGAGCCTGGTTGGTGGTGGGAATTCCATCTGCGTCCTCAACAGCCTTCCTGGCCTCAGCCAAGATACGGTTCCCTTCCTCATTGGTGAAAAGAACCTGTAACAGTTGGTGACAATTGTCTCAGGTAGGCTGGTGGGTAAAAAGAATTGAATCTAAGAGGTCAATCAAGGCAGTAGGTTTTTCGGAGGACTTAGGGTTCTGCATTTTCCAGTTATAGAGATCACTTGTGGCAAAGGGCCAATAGTGGTTCGGCTGATTAGGGGGGTTTGCTCCATCAGGGGGGCCTGCTGCCAGGAGAGGCAATACTGTGGAGTCTGCCGTCAGATAGCACAGGGCTCTATGGCGGGTGTGAGGTGGGCTCCAGTGGCTACCCTCTGCACCTAGGGCTGGAGTGGCCTCGCTGCCTGGTGGACTCTGAGGACTCTGAGGAACAGGTGCCTCCCGAGATGAGGGTTGGTAGGGAGGGGGGAAGAGCACTTCTGGATCAGTTCCTCCTTGGAGGACAGGGGAAGGGGCAGTGGGTTCAGGGGACTTCTCCTTTTTCTTTTTCAAGGCTAGGAGTTTAGCTACTTCCTTGCCTGATGCAGGAAGGAGGGGTTTTAACCACTATGGCAGGTTCTCCAGGAGGTCCTACCAAGCAGTTTTATATGGGATCTGGTCCAGGGGCCCCGTCCCAGATCGATAGATTACATCTTTGACCTGAAAGATAATGGAGAGATGAAAAGTACCCTGTAGTGGCCATCTGACGTGCTACGCTGGCCATTCATTTCTGCAAAAAAACACAAGTTTACCTCTGGACACATTAAAGCTGTACTCTCGGGCTTTGTCTTTGAAGTCTTGGAAATGATTCAAAGTTAGGGAGAGGGGGGTCATCTGCGTCTGTCCCATGTCGCCCTCCAAATATAATAAAACACAGACACAGACAGAACAAATAACACCCAAGATTCCTGCAGAAGACAGAAGCCTACCCTTGCGGGTTTTCAGGCAAAACTGAAAATGAGACGACAGTGTAACCCTGTCTGGCATTACGACCCACCTTGTCTCTCAACCAGAAGGATCACCTCTTCGTGGTCTTCTTGACCAGGGACTGGGGGTTCCACATACCAGTCCCCCATCCACGGAGCATCCCCTCTTCTACTCTGCCAGGGATTCCACATCCTGACTATAGATTTAACAATTGGAACCAACACAGAACAGGACAAGACAAATGCCAGCACACACACACTCACCTCCAGAGTAGGCACTTAGTGATTTTGGGGGGTTATCCCGGATAAGCCCACAAATGTTGTGCCCAAGTCATGGGATCCCCCACATAAATCACCCGGAGACCAAGTCCAATGCAAAAGCAAGAGGTTGTTTATTTACAAACTCGAGCCTGGGCTTCCTGTTCCTGGCACAGCAGGAGAGCAGAGAAGCCCCAATTCGAAAAGGAGGGAGGTTTTTAAGGTATAGAAAGGAAAAAAGGGAGGGGTGTGAGGTGACCTGTTGGGGAAAGCTGATGGGAGTTTAGGGGACTGTGCAGTATTTATCCTTGGCTATCTGGGATAGAGTTGCTATTGCTTGGAGCAGACATTGTGCAAGGGCACGGATCATGGGGAAAGGATGGGAGCGGGGGAGGAAGCAGGTTGCCTTATGCCTTTGGTATGTGGCTGAGAAACAAGATGAAGTTAGTTTTAACAAAATAGAGTTAACTTGGTGCTTACAGTAACATAGTATCCTAGTGAGATGATTTTCACGGAGAAAAGGAAAAGGCATTTGTACAGCAGATAAGTAAAATTTTATAAAAGGAAGAATATTAGAAATAAAAATGTCAACATTTATTCTTATACATTTTCCCAGGGCAAAACATAAGGGCTCTCTTTCTTCATTCATTCAAAATTAATAGAGATAATGCTATATTTAACCAATTCTAAACATGCATTTTGCTACTTTTTAAACCCCTCTGAACTTGAGAGGTATCTAGTAATTCATGTGGTTGTATTTGACAATGTATCATAACTCAGCGTTTCCATATCACGTTGTGTGACCCATTCTACCTGTTAACATTGAAAGAATGTTAAATGGAAGGGATCATTTTCATAGCGGTCATGTAAATAAACTTTAAATTACAAAAATCATAAATTAGTACTGGTAGGACACTTAACTCTATGTCAAGAAAAATGCAGATAATAATTTTTTCAAGATATTTTTGAAGATTAACAAAGATCACATAGTACAAAGCCTAACAGATAATATTTACCCCAATAAATGTTATCATAGATTTTTTAATTCTATGTTGCATATTTTTTTTTTATTTAGGAACTCATAAGAAATTTAGGTAATTAGTTAATACTGTTCACCTATGTGTCTCTTTAATCCATATATATTAATAGACTTACTTCCAAAGCACAGGTGCAAATGCCCTCCATTTGAGCAGCAGATAATGTAATTAGGGAGCCCAACCAAAAACCAATATTAAGGAAATATAAATGGTGATTTAATTATGTTATAATAATAATCATACCTATTTTAAGGTAACGTAATAAAAATAAAGTTGTTTAACAATATTTTATTTCAATTCATTTTCATTCCAATTCCTTGAGTTAAAACATTCAAAAGTATTATTGAACATAAATTTCATCTTTTAAAAGAAACTGCACACACAAATTCTTGGTCTCTTCCAAGTTTTTAAGCTTTCATTTTAATCTCCAAGACCTTAAACTTTCTATATTTTTTGTAACTTATAAGGTGCTCCAGTGTTATTTTGAGTTAATGTTTGCATTACATAAAATTGGTTACTTCTGTTTTCCAAATGTTGATTTTTTAAGTATAACCTTTTTATCAACTTTGGAAGTTTATTTTAATTTATTGGGAGTTTTAAATACTTTTAATCTTTCTTTAAGGAATGAATCTAAACATTTCCATATGTCACATTTCTATGATGGAACAAGCTAAATTAATCGCGTTTATACACTCAAATTATGCAAAAAACAAATGTGTAAAATTAGGGTAAAAATAAAACAAAAACAAACAGAGAAAGCTCCCTTTTTGTCATTTCTAAGAAAACTTATTTTGCTATATATACTCAGAGCAAAATAAATTTGTTAAGCAAATTTAGCTTTTGTTGTAACTAGGTTCTGTGTTTATCAATTTTGTTATTCAGAATTACTTTGTACCTACGTTGACAAGAGCTCCATTGAGTTGTTAATTATGATGTTACACAACTTCCTGAAAAAATAGTTTTATTCAGATATGGTTCTGCACCAAACATCATGTGGGGGAGCCAGGTTTCCCCAATATTATTCTACTCCTTTAGAGATCATGAATTAAGTTGTGAAAGTACTGTTGAGATTTAGTACTCTTAGTAATCATTATTTTGTTCACTACTAAATTCTTTATGCAAAAGGTCCAAAAATACATTTTTTAAATCAAAATAATAGAGCTAACTTTGTATATCTAAATGACATCTTTTAATAAAGCCCACGGTGGTACCTATTATGCCTTAAAAGAAAGCAGTCAAATCAGGAAAGGTAATATCCTTCTGGGAAAAACAGTTCTTTTATTATTTTGCCACTTCCAAGAGTCCCATTTTTCTTCTTATAATGCAAGTATCAATTACATAAATAATAGGGGTATATGTGTTTGTAGTAAAAGTGAAAATAAAGGAAAGCCATTTGGTATTATAAAGAGCAAAAAAACACTGCATTCAACCTAATAGACTGTTAGCGGAATGAGCACCTTTCTATGTTTCATAAACTTATTTTGGAACTTAGAATTTGGTTCTTCTTTTTAACAAATTTTACACAGGTGTTAGAAAATAACTATAGTAGGTTCAGTGCCTGTAGCTCAGGGATTAGGGTGCCAGTCACATACACCAGAGCTGGCGGGTCTGAATCCAGCCCAGGCCTGCCCAACGACAATGACAGCTACAACCAATAAATAACTGGGTTTTGTGGCAGGCACCTGTAGTCCCAGCACCTTTGGAGGCTGAGGCAAGCGAATTGTTTAAATTTAAGAGTTTGAGGTTGCCGTGAGCTGTGATTCCACAGCACTCTACCTAAGGCAACAGCTTGAGACTGTTTCAAAAATAAGAAAGAAAGAAAGAAAGAAAGAAGAAAAAGAAAAAAGTAAGTATAATAAACTTCATTTTAGTTAATATTATATCTATTGATACACATTAGATTAATGTATTGCATTAACATAATTTTCTGTATTCTTAGTTATAATTTCATTATATTAGATGACTTATGCAATGTTTTAAAATAAACACCCCCTTTTCTTATAATTCTGGGAATCCTGATATAAACATTCCACAGTTGTGGCTAGGGAAGGTGGCTCATGCCTATAATCCTAGCACTCTGTGAGCCCAAGGTGGGAGGATCCCTTGAAAACAGTAGTTTGAGACCAGCCATAGGAAGAGGAAACCCCATCTCTGTTGGACACCTGGAATCCCAGCTACTCAGAAGGCTGAGGAAGGATGATGGCTAGAACCTAGGAGTTTGAGGTTGCTGTGAAGTGAACTAATGTCAAGGCCCTCTAGCTTGGGCAACTGAGTGAGACTCTTTCAAAAAAGAAAAAATGAACAATTACACTCTTAGTTACTTTAAACTTTGTAAATATAAAATGTGCATCTTGTATCCATTTAATAATTTCAACTTAAATTTTTATTGTGTGTATTATTAAAACTCTCCTTCATTTTTGATCCAATTTCATATTATAAATTTTATTTACTTTTCAATTTTGTCATCATTCTATTTAGATACAACTCTACAGGGTGGCGCCTGTGGCTCAAAGGAGTAGGGCACTGGCCCCATATGCCAAAGGTGGCAGGTTCAAACCCAGCCCTGGCCAAAAAAAAAAAAAAAAAAAAGATATGACTCTACATTCCTTATTTTGTTTTGGATTTTATATTTTCTGGTTATAGAGTTATCTGAACTCTTGATTCTTTTCTTTTAGATAAATCATTGTTTTTATGAAGATTTATTATACTTTTAAAAGGAGTAGTCCGTGTCTTTCCAGTTTTCTTATGCCCAGGGAAATGTCTAGTTTTTTTCTCTGTCTCAATACACACTTATTGTCAGTGTGAAAATATTAAGTGTTTTCCTTTTGGCTTCTGTATTTGCTGTTTTCCTCTCTGTCCTTGTCGATGTACAGTGTTACCTCAGACTTTGCTATACTTCTCTGTCTAGCTCCAGCTTTCAAGTTTTCTGATACATCTTCTAGCTTTATTTATAAGAGAAATATAGGAAACTAGTCTGTGGATTACAAATAGGAGTGGGTGGGAAAGGAAAACTGCTGCCAATCTTCAGTCACGTGAGTGGCCTGCAAACGGGCTAGACTTACTCATTATTCTCTACATTTGTTGGTACTATAGATTTCTTTGGAAACACAATTTCCTCATTGCATGTAAGGAAGAAAATTATAGGAAAGACAATGAACATTTCACCTGTGTGTCCAACATTATCATTTTATTTGTTTTGGTTTCTCTGTCAATTTAAATCAATCTGTTTTGTTATCTTAAAGGAAGATAATACCTAGTATTATTTTAAGTATCTTTTCTGCAAGCTTTTCTTGCCATTTTAAGTGATGTAGTACGGGAAAGGAAGTAGACTCTTGTACTAAGTGTGTTACTTTAATTATCAAACCCCACAAAATTTCTGTTTCTAATATTAAAAACATTTATGCTCTATTATTATTTATAACATGCTGATATTTTAAGAAAATGGGCTAATACCAAACAAAGTTTTAAAAATATATGTAAGAGTAACCATTGAATAAACTACAGCCCAGGATTTACTCATTTTCTTACTTTAGGAATTAAAAATCTAAAGAAGTCTAAATTATGGATGCAGGTCCTGTAGCTTTAAACATGTCTTCTGATAATTACTATGAAATCCACTATGTTTTTTTGATTCTTAAAATATCATATATGGTGTGGCAGACCCATGATAAAGATACCTGACTCAAGGGCAGTAAGTCATACCCTTGAGTGCCAGTAGAACTGAAAACTTGCTTCTGCCTAACAAAATGAAAGTAACAGCAGGCCATTCCCTTGATGATATTATATTGTAAAGTTCATGTATGCGATGTCACTTTCATGATTACATTATGCTTATAAAACTCCATCTTAGCAAACTTGAGAAACAAACTAACTTGCTGGCCTTGATGAAACAAAGTATTTTATGAACTCTCTTAAATGATTTCCTCATTCAATTCTCATTATTATTTGTTAGAAATGACTATATAATGTTACTTTTATTTTGCCCTCATTTGCCTCAAGACTTTGCGATATATGAGAAACCCTAATCTATTTAAACAATGAGTGATTTTGCAAGAGACAACTTGTTATAACCCTATTAGTGAATTCAGAAACAGTAGTCTACAGTATTGCAATTAACAGAACCTATAATATAAAATGGACTACATAGAGAAAGGAAATTTTGGCAGGGAAGATCTAGATACTATAAGCCAAAAAAGCAAACTCCCATTTTATTCTGTCGCAAGAGATTTGATTACCCTGCTGCTTGCTGTTTTGTGACTCTGCTGTTCCCAGACTTTGAGAAAATGAGAGAAAGCCCTGGCAAAGCTTTATGTTGATTATTTCATGTGAGCTTTTTTGTGGTTGCTGTTATTAAATTTCCATAGCAATATAGCAAGACCCTGTCTCTCAAAAAAAAGTAGAAAAATTAGCTGTACATGGTCCCTCACGCCTATAGTCTCAGCTACTTGAGAGGCTGAAGCAGGAGAATAACTTTAGCCCAGAATTTTGAAATTGCAAGAGAGCTATGTTGACACCACTATACTCTAACTTGGAACGCTGAGTGACAGAGAAAAACCCTCTTATTCAAACTAAACTAAAATAAAATAAATTCAAAAAGAAAGAAAAGAAGGAAAATAAAATGGCTTCTGAGCAAGATGGTGGCCGAGTAACAGCTTCTGTGCAACTGGGTACAGTGGGATTTGGGAGAGAAGACTCTAGGCATCTCTGGCAGGTGTGAACTGCCCAGAAACTTCCCTTTGGTGACACAGGGACACAGTGAGAGACTTCTGAACCCCACAGGGAGGATAAAAGTGGTGGAAACCTGCAAGTGGTAGGTGTGTTTGTTCAGTCAGAGGCTGCCTGCAGCTATAACCGTAGCAACAGTGAGACTGCAAGCCAGAAAAGCCTTACCTGTGGAATGTTTTGGCTTTTTTGAACTTGGGAACTTGATTCAACTGCCTTGGGAGATTTTGGGCAGGTGTGCAGATGACTTTGGGCATTGTCTGATGCCCCAGACTGAGCTGCTGAGCCAGAAAGGAGCTAATATAATTCAGCTGTGGGCTACCCACACTACCTCTGTGTAGGAGCTGCCGTTTCAGGTCGCAGCATGAGGATAAGCTGGGAGACCTCTGGTGAGTAATCTAGTGACTGGGATGCCCAAAGGCGGGGACTGAGATGCTGGGGAAGAGCAGAGATCTAAGTGTTTGGCAGGTTACAGACTTGGTCCTCAGGGGCATAGAGTGAGACTGGTTTTGGCGTACTGAGTAAGCAGGTAGCCATGCCAGGAGAGATCCCAGGGATAAGTGCTTTCCTTGGAAAGATTCTGCTTAGCTAAGGTTCATAGTTTGGAGTGTCTTTTGGGTGGGCCGAGGAGACATTTGTGCACTCAAGCCTGTGGGGTCTGAGAAATCAGAAAGGCCTCCAGTCTCCATCTCATGCAGCTGTATCAACATTGTGATTAACATCTCAGAAGATCACCTGTTGCCCAGACAATATTCAGCAAAATATATATGCTGTTTTGGTTTTTTGGTTATGGGGTTTTCATTTTTTTTTTTCTTAATTTCAACATTTTTCCTCTACATTTTTCTTTTTTATCTTTTTTCCCCATGATTCTAGTTTAAATACAATCTTCCATTTTTGCCTTCCTTAACAATTAAAACTTCATTTTTTCTAGTGTTTCTGCCCCTATTATTTGTCCCCCCCCCAATTTTATCTTGTAAGGGTTTTTGTTTGTTTGTTTTGGTTTGATTTATCATATTTTTGTCTTTCCTCTTCACCTGATGAAGGTGGGGTACTGTGTCTGATTATGCTGGCAAAGAGCTGGTGACCTCAAGAGAACCACCCAACCCAGCATCCCCAGAGGTTGGGGGTTTTTAAGGTTGGATCAAAGTACCATACTACACAACTATATTACTTCTGTCTCCTTCTTTTGGTGCCTCTCTTCTTTTTGTCAATATTCCTTTTATTTACCCCCTCTTCTTCCTCTTTTTTCTTTCATTTTTAAATATTTTTTCCCTTCTTGCTCTTCAATCTTCTCATCCTTCTGGTCCCTTACCAAAAGGACTCATTAAAACTTTAGGCCAGAGGCACAGAAATTCAAAGAGCAAGAGGAAGTGAAAGGAAAATTAGGGAAAGGAAACAGATATAAGAAAACACTCATGAAGAAGAATCAGCAGAAAAATCCTGGCAACATGAAATACCACTCCTGAGCAACCCATTCAAGAGACCATGAGGTAGCTACTGTAGAGGATTCCATCTATAAAGAAATGTTAGAAATGATAGAAGGAGAATTAGATGATGAAAACAAAGAAGGAAATTCCAGAGAAAGTGGAAAATAACCAAAAGGAAATCCAAAAACAGAATCAAATAAGAGATTAATGGTATGAAGAATATACAAAGCAGTTATAGGAACTAAAGAGCTGAAGGAAATAAATCATTCAATCAGGGAACTTAAAGATGAAATAGAAAGTATCGACAACAGATTAGATCATGCAGAAGAAAGAATCTCAGAGGAAGAGGATAAAGCTCTTGATATAACTCAGATAGTTAAAGATGCAGAAAAGAAGAGTGAGAAAGTAGAATGTTCACTGACAGCATTATGGAATTTTATGAAGCCTTCAAACATATAAGTTGTAGGTATCCCAGAAGGGGAAGAAGAATGTCCCAGGGGAATGGAAGCCATTCTAGAGAATATTATAAATGAAAATTTCCCAAATATCACCAAAGATTCTGACATTCTTTCAGAGGGATATCGGTCCCCTGTTCATCTCAACTCGAATAGACCTCCAAGGCACATTGTGATGAATCTATCTAAAGTCAAGACAAAAGAAAAGATTTTACAAGCTGCCAGGAGTAAGCATCAACTGACCTATAGGGGCAAATCTATCAGAGGTACCGCAGACTTCTGTAATGAAACTTTTCAAGCCAGAAAACAATGGTCATCTACCTTTAATTTATTTAAACAGAATTCTATATCCCACTAAGGTAAGCTTTAAAACTGACAGAGAAATCGAATCTTTTACTGATATGCAAACATTAAGGAAATTTGCCACAATAAGACCATCTCTACAGGAACTTCAACCTGTTCTACTGACCATCACAATGGACGTTCAGCAAAGTAAACACCCAGAAATTAAAGGACAGAACCTAGCTTCCACAATGATGCAAAAGACACAACTAAGCAATGACTTTCATAAAATAAGATGAATAGAATATTCCCACACTTATAAATTATCTCAATAAATGTCAACAGCTTGAATTCTCCACTAAAGAGGCATAGATTGGCTGATTGGATTAAAAAACATAATACATCTATTTGCTGTCTGCAAGGATACACACCTCACATCAAAGAAAAAATTAAAACTTAGAATTAAGAGTTGGAAGTCAATTTTTCAGGCAAATGAATGGAATGGAATTCAGAAAAGAGGAGTTGCAATTTTATTTTCAGATACACGTGGATTTAAAGCAACTAAAGTCAAAAAAGACAATGATGGTCACTTCATATTGATCAAGGGAAAAATACAACAAGAAGACATTTCAATTCTAAATATTTATTCACCCAATTTAAATGCTCCCAGATTCTTGAAACAGACCTTGCTTAGTCTGAGCAATATGATATCCTATAACACCATGATAACAGGGGACTTTCTCACCCCTCTCTCAGAGCTGGACAGATCATTTAAACAGAAATTAAACAAAGATATTAGAGATTTAAATGAGACCCTAGAACAACTGTGCTTGATAGATGTATATTGAACACTCCATCCCAAAGATAAAGAATATAAATTATTCTCATTATCCCATGGAACATTCTCCAAAATTGATCATAACCTAGAACACAAAATAAATCTCAACAGAATCAAAATAATTGAAATTTTACCTTGCATCTTCTCAGACCACAATTCCAACAAAAATGCTCAACCTCACACAAAGGCATGGAAGTTAAACAACCTTATGGTGAATGACAGTTTGGTGCAGGAAGATATAAAAAAGGAAATCATTAATTTCCTTGAATATAACAACAATGAAGATACAAGTTACTAATACATCTGGGATACAGCAAAATCAGTCCTGAGAGGAAAATTTATCACTTTAGAAGCTTACATTCAAAAAACAGAAAGAGAGCACATAACAAACTCACAAGCCAACTTATGGAACTGAAAAAAGAAGAACACTCTAAGTCTAAACCCAGCAGAAGAAAAGAAATTTTCAAAATTAAATCAGAGATTAATGAAATTGAAAACAAAATAATCATTCAGAAAATTAATGAAACAAGGAGTTGGTTTTTTTAAAAAATAAATAAAATGGATAAACCTTTGGCCAGACTAACTAGAAATAGAAAAGTAAAATCTCTAGTAACCTTAATCAGAAATGATAAAGGGGAAATAACACAGATGTCACAGAGATATAAGAGATTATCTCTGAATACTACCAGAAACTCTATACCCAGAAATTTGACAATGTGAAGTAAATGGATCAATATTTAAAATCACACCCTCTCGCTAGACTTAGTCTGAATGAAATAGAGCTCCTGAACAGACCAATTTCAAGCACTGAGATCAAAGAAACAATAAAAAATCTCCCAGGAAAAAAATGCGCTGGTCCTGATGGCTTCACACCAAAATTCTGTCAAACCTTCAAGGAAGAGCTTATTCCCATACTGCAGAATTTATTCCAAAAAATTGAGGAAGAAGGAATCTTCCCCAACACGTTCTATGAAGAAAACATCATCCTGATACCAAAAACCAGGAAAAGACCCAACTAAAAAGGAGAACTTCAGACCAATTTCATTAATGAATATAGATGCAAAAATTCTCAACAAAATCCTAGCCAATAGATTACAGCTTATCATCAAAAAAGTTATACATCATGATCTGGTAGGTTTCATCCCAGGGATACAAGGCTGGTTTAATATATGTAAGTCTATAAACGTCATTCATCATAGCAATAGAAATAAAAACAAAGCCCATATGATTCTCTCAATAGATGCAGAAAAAGTGTTTGATAAAATCCAGCATCCTTTCTAATTAGAACACTGAAAAGTTTAGGCATAGGTGGCACATTTCTTAAATTGATTGAAGCTATCCATGATAAACCCACAGCTAATATTTTACTGAATGGAATTAAACTGAAAGCTTTTTCACTTAGAACTGGAACAAGACAAGGTTGTCCTCTGTCACCTTTACTATTCAACATAGTGCTGGAAGTTCTAGCCAATATGATTAGGCAAGACAAGAAAATAAAGGGCATCCAAATGGGAGCAGAGGAGGCCAAACTCTCCCTCTTTGCTGATGGTATCGTCTTATACCTAGAGAACCCCAAAGACTCAACCACAAGACTCTTGGAATTCATCAAATAATACAGTAATGTCTGAGGATATAAAATCAATGTCCACAAGTCATTTGCCTTTGTATACGCCAACAACAGCCAAGATGAGAGGTTAATTAAGGTCACAACTCCCTTCACCATAGCTTCAAAGAAAATGAAATACCTAGGAATATACCTAACAAAAGAGGTGAAAAACCTCTATAAAGAAAGAAATAAAATCCTAAGAAAGGAAATAGCAGAGGACTTTTAAAAATGGAAGAACATACCATGCTCATGGCTGGGAAGAATAAACATTGTTAAAATGTCTATACTTCCCAGAGCAATCTACCAATTCAATGCCATCCCTATTAAAATACCAATATACTTTTTTCAAGATTTTCAAAAATGATTCTGTGTTTTGTATGAAAAACCCCGTATAGCTAAGGCAGTTCTTAGTAATAAAAACAAAGCTGGGGGTATCACCATATCAGATTTGGGGCTGTACTACAAAGCTATAGTGGTCAAGACAGCATGGTACAGGCACAAAAATAGAGACATAATGGTACAGGCACAAAAATAGAGACATAGACATTTGGAATCAAAAAGAAAACCAGGAAATGAAATCAACAACTTACAACCACCTAATCTTTGATAAACCAAACAAGAACATCTACTAGGGGAAAGACTCCTTATTCAATAAATGGTGCAAGGAGAATAGATATCCACATGTAAAAGACTGAAACTGACCCACACCTTTCTCCACTCACAAAAATTGATTCAAGATGGATAAAGGACTTAAATTTAAGGCATGAAAGAATAAAAATTCTCAAAGAAAGCATAGGAAAAACACTGGAAGATATTGGCCTGGGGAAAGACTTCATGAAGAAGACTGCCATGGCAATTGCAATAACAACAAAAATAAACAAATGGGATTTAATTAAACTGAAAAGCTTCTGTACAGCTAAGGATACAACAACCAAAGCAAATAGACAACCTACACAATGGAAAAGGATATTTGCATATTTTGAATCAGACAAAAGCTTAATAACTAGGATCTATAAGGAACTTAAATTAATCCACATGAAAGAAACCAACAATCCCAAATATCAATGGGGAAGAGAGATGAACAGGACCTCTTCTAAAGAAGATAGGTGAGTGGCTAACAAACATATGAAAAAATGCTCATCATCCCTAATTTTTAGAGAAATGCAAATTAAAAGCAGCCTGAGATACCATCTCACCCCAGTGAGAATGGACCACATCACAAAATCTCAAAACTGCAGATGCTGGCACAGATGTGGAGAGAAAAGAACACTTTTACACTGTTAGTGGGACTACAAACTAATACAACATACTTTTTGGAAGGAAGTATAGAGAACCCTCAAAGAACTCAACCTAGACCTCCCATTTGATCCTGCAATCCCATTACTGGGCATCTATCCAGAAGGACAAAAAACCTTTTATTACAAAGACAATTGTACTAGACTGTCACAGCTCAATTTACAATAGCGAAAATGTGGAAACAGCCTAAATGCCCCTCAGTCCAGGAATGGATTGGCAAACTGTGGTATATGTATACCATGGAATACCACTCAACCATTACAAAAAATGGAGATTATGCAGCATTTGTATTAACGTGGATGGAGGTGGAACACATTATTCTTAGTGAAGCATCACAGGAATGAAGAAGCATGAATCCTATGTATTCAACTTTGATATGAGGACAATTAATGACAATTAATGACACAGTGGGGAGTGGGAAAAGGAGAGAGCAGACAGAGAGAGAAGGAGGGAGGGGGTGAGGGAAAGGAAAGAAAAAAAAATAGTGACTAATTCTTTCTAAATTGAATTGAATTTTGACCAAAATACATTTTTTGAACAATAGTTTTTAATTAAATTTGTTAGTATGTTGTTTATGACATTGCATCCTCGTTTATAAGTGAAATATGTTTGTAATTTCCCTTTATAATAATATTTTTTTCAAATTTTAATATCAAGTATATCCAGATAAAATAGAATAATTTTGTAGTATTTCTTCTTTTTCTATTGTCTATAAGATTTGGCATAATCTGTTTTTTTAAAAAAATCTTCTATTTTTATTTATAAATATTAATTGTCTATTTTTTGAGACTATGGAAATAAAAAAAAAAAAAGAAGTTAACTGATGACTCCATACTGAACCTCAGAGTCAAAGCATTCTATGATAGACATACTTTTATCTGACAATGTAAATGTTACTTTTTTTCATTATTATTATTATTATTGCTCAATACTTTGTTACAGCAATGGTCTGATTTATTTTCCGAATGTATTTATCTTTGTTCATTCTTTACGAGGTTTTGTTTCTAATCCTTATCTTAAACACTGTTATTTGTTATTAAATTATAAGCCTTTTAAATTTTGTGAAGGCAAAAATTGGAAACCAAATAAACACATGTATATGTATAGAGAAAATTTTTAAAAAAGAAAAAAGTAAATAAATAAATTTTGGTAGAGTATAAGAGTTCCCTTTACTCTGCTTGCTCACCAACATCAGTTGTTTTGTCTTTTGTAATAATGGTCATCCTAACTGTGTGAGATGAGTCATCATTGTGGTTGTTTTTTTGTTTGTTTGTTTGTTTTTGAGATAGAGTCTCAAACTGTCACCCTGGATGGAGTGGGCTTAGACAATTCTCTTGCCTCGGCCTCCCAAGTGGCTGGGACTGCAGGCACCGCCACAACGCCTGGCTATTTTTTGGTTGTAGTTGTCATTGGTGTTTGATGGCCTGGGCTTGATTCGAACCTTGGATTTGAAACCGCCAGCTCCAGTGTATGTGGCTGGCACTCTAGCTGATTGAACTACAGGTGCCAAACCAGTCATTGTAGTTTTGATTTGCATTTCCCTGATGTCTTGTGATGTTGAGCCTGTACCTCTTGGTCATATGTGTGTCTTCTAAGAAATGGAATTGCTAAGTCATGGAAAAAGCCCAAGTGCCCATCAATGCATGAATGGATTAATAAACTGTGGTATATGTACTCCATGGAATATTATGCAGCCTTAAAGAAAGATGGAGACTTTACCTCTTTCATGTTTACATGGATGGAGCTGAAACATATTCTTCTTTGTAAAGTATCTCAAGAATGGAAGAAAAAGTATCCGATGTACTCAGCCCTATTATGAAACTAATTTATGGCTTTCACATGAAAGGTATAACCCAGTTATAAGCTAAGAATAGGGGGAAGGAGGAAAGGGAGGGGTGAGAGAGGGGAGGGGGGCAGAGGGAGGGTGATTGGTGGGATTACACCTGTGGTGCATCTTACAAGGGTGCATATGAAACTTAGTAAATGTAGAATATAAATGTCTTAACACAATAACTAAGAAAATGCCAGGAAGGCTATGTTAACCAGTGTGATGAAAATGTGTCAAACGGTCTATAAAATCAGTGTATGGTGCCCCATGATCACATTAATGTATACGGCTATGATTTAATAATAAATAAAAAAAAGAAATACCTATTCATATCCTTTGCCTGTTTTTAAATAGGATTATTTGTTTTTTACTATTGAGTTATGTGAGTTCTTTGAATACTCTAGATATTGATCTCATTTGTCTTGTGTTTTTCTTGCCTGTGATTTTGAAGTCTCTTAGCCTAGACCAGTGCCTTGAAGAAAAAAAAAAAAGAAAGAAAGTGAGAAAGAAAAGAAGGAAAATAAAGCAACAAATTCCCATAGAAAATGGTTTAACTCACAATGGAGCTGACTAGTTTATGAGCTTGTGAGCAAAAGGTACAAAATACCACAGCTATTCTGAGAGAATTATTTAACTATGGCCTATCTAAACTGGAGAAGGGAAATAGTTTTCCTCTCCAATCCTACTCATCTCACAAGATATATTTTTCATATATAATAAAAAAAATCTAGGAGTAGAGTTAGTGTGAATGCTTTCCATAGCAAAATACATCAGGGATCTCATGGTCAGACGCTGATCTCCTTAGTATATGGATTTAGTCCTGCCAGTTGCAAAATCTCATATTTACTCTGAATTCTAGGTAGAAAATAAGAAAGAAATGAAAAAGGCCAAAGAATTCATGTCTGCTGGGTCTAGGCAGATTTCCCACTCAGCTATTTCTGCTTGTGCTTTATAGACTAGAAATTCTTTATATTTCTACCCTACTTAGTAGGGTCCCTGGAAATCTGAGCACTTCAACCTGTAGATAGTATTAGTTTTGTTACCACAGATAAATGTGGGGTCTTGTTAAGGGAAAATGTTGACAATAGTTATTGGATAACACTCTATGCTACAACTTCTAAATTTCATACTTTTTTCCATTATTTTTTGATAATATAAAATTTTCCAATAATTATATTATTTTATAATAAAATAGGTGAATTAGAAAATATCTATAGACTCACTGCTAATAGTCTATCTTATAAATGTGTGCCTTCAGTATATCATTCATCTATGAGAGAGCAGTAGAGAAAGAAATGAGGAGATGAATTTTTAAATGACAGCAATAGAAGCCTTTTCCTTTAGTGCTGTTTTTGGGGGTTTTTTTGCATTTGCAGATAGTGGTCTTTCACGGGTTTTCATTAGGTTTTCTATTCTTTGAACCTAGTTATTTCTAACAATGGTGTCAGATTTTTTTTTTTAATCTCAATTTCAGCACCTCATGGGTTGACCACCACTACTGCCCAACTCTTCAGCTGACATAATCTAGAAATGTTTCTCCAATTCTGTGACTCCCTCAGCACTTTGAATCCAGGGACTTCAACAAATTATTGTCATCCCTTTCTCATGAGGTCTCTTTTCTCCTTACCAAAGCCTAATGTTATAATTTGATTTCTTTCACCTTTACTTGCTTTCCCTTACACCAGGGGTCTCCAGCCTTTTGGCACCTGGGACTTACTTCATGAAAGACTATTTTCCCATGGACCCAGGGGTGGCGTGTGGCTTTGATGTGAGTCTGCAAGCAATTGACTTCTTATGGTCTCTATGTGGTCAAACCTCTCTTCTAAGGATCATCTGTGTTTGCAGCCACCCACCAGTGGTAGCATCACCACCTCGGCTCCACCTCAGATCAGGCCTTAGATTTTCAAAAGAAATGTGTGACCTAGATCTCTCATGTACACAGTTCACAGTAGGATTCAAGTTCCCAGGAGAATCTAATGCCTCTGCCTGATCTGTCAGGAGTTCAGAGCTCAGGTGATGATTTGAGCACTGGGAGCAATTTACTTATCACAAGTCAGTAAATAAGGATGCAGCTTTGTTTGCTTATCCCCTGCTCACCTCCTGCTGTGTGGCCTGGTTCTCAGCAGGCTTACAGATGCTAGGCAGGAGCCAGGGGGCTGGCGACCACAACTTAGAAGAAAATCATTAAATCTATTTTAACTTTTCCTTCCACTTTCCCACATCTTCTGGGCTTCTTCTGTCATCCTGCAACACAGGTAGAGGCAAGTATGCCGATAGACAACTTCATGACCATTCTGGCTGTACTCTTAGAAATATCTAAAATACTTGGCATGTTTCCTTGGTTAGCTGTTGTTAAGATAATCATTTCAAATTGTTCTTATCCACATCAATCTTCAGCTCTTTCTTCTCATTTTCAACTGATTATATAGCATCTTATTTCCCTTAGAAAGTAGAATTAACCCAACTCAACTGAGCTGCTCCCATTCCACTATACTCTAAAGTCTGTTTTATTCAGAGTGCCAGAGATATTCTGAAAAGAGTTCGTAAATTCATATTCAAAACCCTCTAGTCATTCTCATGACAGTGGAAAGATAAATCTTTATTACTGTAGCATTTGACAGCTGCTCTTTGACCCCATCTCTGGTCCTGCACCGCTCATTCTGCTCTAGGCATGCAGACCTTCTCTGTTGTTCCTAACACAAGCCAAGATCACTGTAGCTTCAGAATCTTTCTCCCCACATTCCTTTAAGCCTGAAACATTTTACACAGAGATGTTTTCATTGTAACTACATTTTCTAGTCATTCAGGTCTCTACTTAAATGACATCTTTTCAGGAGACCCTCCTTGAGCAAAATATGACCCTGCCCCTGGTTGCCATTTTTTAGCCTTTTATCCACCTTCATTTTCTTTAAAAATGTTATCACTACTAAAAAAAGTTTTTGTTTATGTTCTTTCTTTTTTCTTCTTTGTTTTTTTTATTTCCTTCCTTCTTTCCTTCCTTCCTTCCTTCCTTCCTTCCTTCTTTCCTTCCTTCCTTCCACCTTCCTTCCCTCCTTCCCTCCCTTCCTTCTTTCTCACCAGTGTGGAAGCTCCATTGGGGCAGGGACTCCATCTTTATTTCTTTTTTATTGGCTCCTTAGTAGTGCTTGACACACAGCTGGCACTCAGTAAATATTTGTCAAATGTCAGATGAACACCAATAACAACAGTGACTAACATCAAAGCCTTGCCACATGTCAGGGACTATTCTAAGTGCCTTACATACATCCTTTCACTTAATTCTCAACACTATTTTTGAGATGACCTATTATTCCTGTTTTATATCTGAGAGGAGGGGATTTAGAGAATTTAAGAAACTTTCCCTTTATTACACACAACATGAATTTGATCTTCTGTTACTTACAAAAACATCTTCATGAAGTTTGTTTAGGAAATTAAACTGTTCTGTGTTGGCTCAGTGAGGAATATGAGTAAAACCAGTTTGTTGGGCTTTTCAGCATAACCCGTAATGAAGACATTTCTTTACAAAAACTACAAGAGAGAAATTTGGAGGAAGACCTTGAAGAGTAAAGTGAATACCGAAACAGGCAATGGGACTGCATCTGTAGCTATGGAAGGCCAAGAAAACTAGCTGTAAAAATATATAAATTACCCTCCCTCTGAGTTTATGTATCCAGTCAGCCAACTGGATACCTAAACTGTATACAGAAGACAACTGAAGCCATTCACATTAATTGAGAGAATTGAAAAGCATGATAGTGTTTAGGGTGTCATGTTTTTCAAATGTCTAGTGTGTATCTTTAGTCCTCTCCCTGCTGTGGAAGTTAGGTTTTGTTCAAAAGTTTCTGGGTGAGTTTACATTGACCATGGAACATTGTGCTGATCATTATGGAGGATGGGACTGAGAATATCCTGGAGAGCTGGTTTAGTTATGGGATATTTCTTCAATATGTGTATGTCAGTAAAGTATTTCATTTCTCCTTCATAGATGAATCTTAGTTTAGCTGGATACAGATTCCTGGGCTGGAATTTATTTTGTTTTAGAAGACCGAAGGTCAATGACGAACCTCTTCTGGCTGGGAAGGTTTCGGCTGAGAGATCTGCAGTCATTCTAATGTTTTTCCTTCTGTATATAATCACCTATGGGGCATTTTTGCCAGAGTACATGTCAAATCTATTAAATGTAGTGTATAAATGTCTTAACACAATAATTAAGAAAGTAAGGTGAAGGCTATGTTAACTGGTTTGATGTAAGCATTCCAAATTGTATATAAAATCAGCACATTGTACCTCAAAATGCATTAATGTATACACCTATGATTTAATTAAAAATATTTAAATTAATTTTTTTCCATAATAAGATATGTTACATGCAGTGAACTACCTTTATCTTTCTCAAAATTTACAAGAAATGTTGCACACAATTGATTTATATTAGCGGTAATTTGAGGGAAATTGAAGTGTGCATTGACAAGTTCGGAATTGAGCAAGTTAGAGAAAAACCTTTTTCATACCCTGTCCACTTGAGGCCTGAGGCCAGTGAGACATATCGCAGGAGGACAAGCTTTGTCTTGGTTTTCCAGGAAAGTGAATAGATTCCTGAAGTGGACCTATGAGTGATGCTACGAAGCCAAATACAGCAGGAGAATTGACTTCGTGGCAGATACAATAATCCTCTTATCACAGATGATTATAGATGAAGTTCTTTCTTGAAGGAAATATGATAGAGAAATCTTACTACATAAGAAAAGCCCAAATAAGGCCTATCAGCCTACAAACGTGTGTACATGAGGAACTGATTATCTTTAAAATTTTAAAACTAATTATTAAAAGTACCTTTGTATTTCATGGTTTTCCTTATATTTATCTGAGGGAAAGATGAATTCAATTATTAAAATGTTGGCAATGTAATCCCTCCTAAGTAAGAGATATCAACTTATGCTATGGGTAACAAGTGAGTGATAGTTACCCAAGCAGTGGTAATTTCTTGGAAGAAAATCATATAAAAATAGAAATGTAAAATGTGAATTTTAAATATAAACTTAATAACATTTATCTTTTAAATGCTTCATTAAATTATATCTAACACATTTATTTTTTATCATAATATAAAAAGCATGTTTTTCAAGTAAGTTATGACAATATTTTTAGGGTTTTCAAGACAGTAATCCAAAGTAACATTTTTTAACGTATGGACCAAACACCTTTTCCTTCATTGTTTTGTTTTTCAATTTCTTAGTTTTCTGTTTTGCATACTGGAAGGATAGAATAAATGAAGATGTATTTATAGAGTAATAAAAAAAAATGATGACTGGCTCTAAGTCCTGCTAAGTACCTCTCATCTACTGTATGTTATAAAATATTATTTATTTTTATTTTTGAGATAGTTTTATTTTTAGATAACAAACAGTAGACAAATCACTTATTTGTCATAATTTATAGATACTTGTTTAACATTATTTAACACCATTATTTTCTTTTATATGTATTCTATGATACTTATATTAAAAAAGTTGGTAACTCCGCACCTACCTCTGTATCATTCTGTTCATCAGATGTAAACCCATGTCATAATCTCAAAAACATATCTGTCAGTTAGTATTGATTTATGTGCTCAGCTTGTTTGTAGTGTTTCAAAGGAATTAGGGTATCACCACAATTCTGCTCACTATCCTGTTTAACAGATGAAAAATAATAGCACAGAGAATTTTGGTAACTTACAAATATAGTGATAATGAGTGATCGCTTGTATCCAAGTTTTTTTTTTTTTTTTTTTTTTTTTTTTTGCAGGTTTTGGCCAGAGCTGGGTTTGAACCCGCCACCTCTGGCATATGGGACTGCTGCCCTACTCCTTTGAGCCACAGGCTCCACCCCAAGTTGTTTTTTTATTCTACAGAAGATCCTCAGGATACAATGCATTTATATTACTTCTGAAACTGTCCCTTTTTTGCAGGTCATAAGTATTTTCAGTTATTTTTATTTTCAGATGATTGCTTCATGAATAATAATTCTGATCATTCATATAATGAGTTATTTTTAGGAAAAACAATCGTTCTTTCTGAGAAATATTTGATGTCATACAGGAAATGGGACTTTCACAAAGCAATTTAATGAGTCTACTTTAATAAAAAATATTTTTATTAATTTTAAAAATTAAAGTTGTATATTTTCAAGGTAAAAAATGATGTAGGTACAAAACCACATTTATGTAGAAGTCAATTTTGACATTGAAAAATACTAAAATGTGATAACATTTTTTATTTCACTACTGAGTGCAGCAAATAAATGTCTCCAACCCTGCATTCCCAATGTTTGGCTAAATTATGTAAGACTTCTAACTTTTGTTTCACTTATTTCTACCCTCCATATTTTCTAGGTGTAGGTAACTTTTATGATCTATGAAAAATTAAGTAAATTAAAAAATATATTAGAACAAAGTTACCTAATAAAGTTTGATCCCTATTACTCATATACTGATAGTTTTTAAAATGAGTTTTATTAGCTAAAGTAAAGTGTATGAATATTTCTAAGTTTTTATAAAAATATTAGGAGTTTAAGGATGATTTATTATGTTGTCTGAAAATGAATAAAGATCTTATGTTGTAGGCAATAAAGTAAATCCTCCTTAATTATCTTCTGATGTCTAATATATCTAACACCAGAAGTATAAAGAATAAAAAAAAACCAGGAGGTGAAATAAAATCCACCTTCCCCAAACTTGAATTGGAAACAGAAGAAATTATATTATTGAGCACTCATATCTATTTAATAGTTTATGTCAATGAATACAAATTTTTGGCTTCAAGGAGAAATTTACAATTTTTAATCTTCACACTTGAAATACACATTTATTTTAATCTTCTCATTTATTTTTAGATAACAAAAAAATTGTTTGTCATAAATTACAGATATTTGTTTAACATTTATTTAGCTTCATTATTTTCTTATATTCTATGACACTTACATTAAAAAGGTTTGTAACTCTACTTCATCCCATGGATGCAAGGCTGGTTTAACATACGCAAGTCCATAAACGTTATCCACCATATTAACAGAGGCAAAAATAAAGATCACATGATCCTCTCAATAGATGCAGAAAAAGCATTTGATAAAATCCAGCATCCTTTTCTAATTAGAACACTGAAGATTATAGGCATAGGTGGCACATTTCTAAAACTGATTGAAGCTATCTATGACAAACCCACAGCCAATATTTTACTGAATGGAGTAAAACTGAAAGCTTTTCCTCTTAGAACTGGAACCAGACAAGGTTGTCCTCTGTCACCTTTACTATTCAACATAGTGCTGGAAGGTCTAGCCAATACAATTAGGCAAGACAAGGAAATAAAGGGAATCCAAATGGGAGCAGAGGAGGTCAAACTCTCCCTCTTTGCTGACGACATGATCTTATACTTAGAGAACCCCAAAGACTCAACCACAAGACTCCTAGAAGTCATCAAAAAATACAGTAATGTTTCAGGATATCAAATCAATGTCTACGAGTCAGTAGCCTTTGTGTACACCAATAACAGTCAAGATGAGAAGCTAATTAAGGACACAACTCCCTTCACCATAGTTTCAAAGAAAATGAAATACCTAGGAATATACCTAACGAAGGAGGTGAAGGACCTCTATAAAGAAAACTATGAAATCCTCAGAAAGGAAATAGCAGACGATATTAACAAATGGAAGAACATACCATGCTCATGGATGGGAAGAATCAACATTGTTAAAATGTCTATACTTCCCAAAGCAATCTACCTATTCAATGCCATTCCTATCAAAGTACCTACATCGTACTTTCAAGATTTGGAAAAAATGATTCTGCGTTTTGTATGGAACCGGAAAAAACCCCGTAGAGCTAAGGCAGTTCTCTGTAACAAAAATAAAGCTGGGGGCATCAGCATACCAGATTTTAGTCTGTACTACAAAGCCATAGTGCTCAAGACAGCATGGTACTGGCATAAAAACAGAGACATAGACACTTGGAATCGAATTGAAAACCAAGAAATGAAACTAACATTTTACAACCACCTAATCTTTGATAAACCAAACAAGAACATACCTTGGGGGAAAGACTCCTATTCAATAAATGGTGTTGGGAGAACTGGATGTCTACATGTAAAAGACTGAAACTGGACCCACACCTTTCCCCACTCACAAAAATTGATTCAAGATGGATAAAGGACTTAAATTTAAGGCATGAAACAATAAAAATCCTCCAAGAAAGCATAGGAAAAACACTGGAAGATATTGGCCTGGGGAAAGACTTCATGAAGAAGACTGCCATGGCAATTGCAACAACAACAAAAAGAAACAAATGGGACTTCATTAAACTGAAAAGCTTCTGTACAGCTAAGGAGACAATAACCAAAGCAAAGAGACAACCTACACAATGGGAAAGGATATTTGCATATTTTCAATCAGACAAAAGCTTGATAACTAGTATCTATAGAGAACTCAAATTAATCCACATGAAAAAAGCCAACAATCCCTTATATCAATGGGCAAGAGACATGAATAGAACTTTCTCTAAAGACGACAGACGAATGGCTAACAAACACATGAAAAAATGTTCATCATGTCTATATATTAGAGAAATGCAAATCAAAACAACCGTGAGATATCATCTAACCCCAGTGAGAATGGCCCACATCACAAAATCTCAAAACTGCAGATGCTGGCGTGGATGTGGAGAGAAGGGAACACTTTTACACTGCTGGTGGGACTGCAAACTAGTACAACCTTTCTGGAAGGAAGTATGGAGAAACCTCAAAGCACTCAAGCTAGACCTCCCATTTGATCCTGCAATACCATTACTGGGCATCTACCCAGAAGGAAAGAAATCCTTTTATCATAAGGACACTTGTACTAGACTGTTTATTGCAGCTCAATTTACAATAGCCAAAATGTGGAAACAGCCTAATTGCCCACCAACCCAGGAATGGATTAACAAGCTGTGGTATATGTATACCATGGAATACTATTCAGCCATTAAAAAAAATGGAGACTTTACATCCTTCGTATTAACCTGGATGGACGTGGAAGACATTATTCTTAGTAAAGCATTACAAGAATGGAGAAGCATGAATCCTATGTACTCAATTTTGATATGAGGACAATTAATGACAATTATGTTTATTGGGGGGGAACAGAAAGAGGGAAGGAGGGAGGTGGGTGGGGCCTTGGTGTGTGTCACACTTTATTGGGGCAAGACATGATTGCAAGAGGGACTTTACCTAACAATTGCAATCAGTGTAACCTGGCTTATTGTACCCTCAATGAATCCCCAACAATAAAAAAAAAAAAAAAAAGGTTTGTAACTCTAAATACACCTATGTAGCATGCTGTTCCTCAGATGTAAATCCATCTTGTAATTTCAAAACCATATCTGCCACTTAGTATTTCTTGTAAATATCAATACTACTACAATACACAAAAGGTGCATTTACCCAGAATGAAGGCCACCTTACCTGGTCTGGTTGTCCTCTCTGAGATTAACGAAACCCTTCACTCCACCCTTCACTCTGCTTTGCCCTTGCTTCAATTCCCAATGATGAACTAAAACCAGGAATTGAAAGAACACGTTTCCTTAGTGAGAATCTAATGGTGTGAGTGTACACCCTTTCCAAACGCGCTTAGTATATATCTAGATATGTGTAAGTGGTTGCACGCTAACAGTTCTGTCAATACACCAAGGTGCCCTCATCTCCCATTTTGGCTCAGAGTAAAATTGAAACCACATTTTGATGAGTTTATAGGCATAAACAGTACAATTTTCTCCTAAATTCTCAAAAGAAATGAAGATATATAGTAAGCGCTGGGTTTTTAAAATATGTCCTATACAGCCTTCCAATTAAATGATTTTTGAATATGCTTTGTTTCTCTAATAGGTGGAATATCCATTCTGAATAATTTCTACTCAGGTAAATCTACTGATATAATTAAATCACATGTTATGAATAATGTGTTAAGAATAGCATCATTATCAGTTATGTCTGTTATTTATCTGACATACAGATTATAGATATTTATAACTGAAACGTGTATGTATGATGAATTTAAATTATAAGTTAGGGAAATAATACATGTTGTTAATAACTATTTTTAGCATGCATAGAGTAAAAAATGTACATACTGGACAACCAGACATAGTATATACAAAAGACCTTAAGGAATTTAGAGAAGGAAAATAACCCTTTTATATATTCATTTTTTTATTATTAAATCATAACTGTGTACATTAATGTGATCATGGGGCACCATACACTGGTTTTATAGACCGTTTGACACATTTTCATCACACTGGTTAACATAGCCTTCCTGGCATTTTCTTAGTTATTGGGTTAAGACATTTATATTCTACATTTACTAAGTTTCACACGTACCCTTGTAAGATGCACCGCAGGTGTAATCCCACCAATCACCGTCCCTCTGCCTATCCTCCCCCTCCCACCGCTCCCTCTCCCCCTTCCCCCTATTCTTAGGTTATAACTGGGTTATAGCTTTCATGTGAAAGCCATAAATGAGTTTCATAGTAGGGCTGAGTACATTGGATACTTTTTCTTCCATTCTTGAGATACTTTACGAAGAAGAATCTTCCAGCTCCATCCATGTAAACATGAAAGAGGTAAAGTCTCCATCTTTCTTTAAGGCTGCATAATATTCTATGGTGTACATATACAATTTATTAATTCATTTGTGGATAGATGGGCATTTGGGCTTTTTCCATGACTTAGCAATTATGAATTGGGTTGCAATAAACATTTTGGTACAAATATCTTTGTCATGATGTGATTTTTGGTCTTTTGGTGTATACCTAGTAGAGAAATTATAGGATTGAATGGCAGATCTATTTTTAGATCTCTAAGTGTTCTCCAAACATTTTTCAAAAAGGAATGTATTAATTTGCATTCCCACCAGCAGTGTAGAAGTGTTCCCTTTTTTCCACATCCACTCCAACATCTCTGGTCTTGTGATTTTGTGATATGGGCTAATCTTACTGGAGTTAGATGATATCTCAGAGTAGTTTTGATTTGCATTTCTCTGATGATTAAAGATGATGAGCATTTTTTCATATGTCTGTAGGCCATGCTCCTTAAGAGTTCTGATCATGAAGGGATGCTGGATATTATCAAAAGCTTTTTCTGCATCAATTGAGAGAATCATATGGTCTTTGTTTTTTTTAATTTGTTTATGTGCTAAGTTATACTTATAGATTTACATATATTGAACCAGCCTTGAGACCCTGGGATAAAACCAACTTGGTCATGTTGTATAATTTGTTTGATGTGTTGTTTGATTCTGTTTGTTAGGATCTTGTTGAATATTTTTGCATCTATATTCATTAGAGATATTGGTCTATAATTTTCTTTTCTTGTTGGGTCTTTTCCTGGTTTGGGGATCAGGGTGATGTTTGCTTCATAGAACATGTTGGGTAGTCTCCTTCTTTCTCTACATTTTGGAACAGGTTGAGTAATATAGGTACTAGTTCCTCTTTAAAGGTTTGGTAGAATTCTGATGTGAAGCCATCTGGTCCCGGGCTTTTCTTTGGTTAATGACAAACTGACAGATCACATGTAAGAAAGCTGTCCTGTTAGATTATAATTCCATATTTATTTGTACTGGTCCTTTTCTCCATTTGGGTATGTTTAGATATGTTTAGATACACAAATGCTTCCATTGTCTTACAATTGCCTCTAATATTTAGTACAGTGACCTGCTATAAAGATTCGTAACCTAGGAACAATACGGGATCATATGGCCTGGGTATGTAGTGGACTACACCATTTAACTTTGTATATTACACTCAGTGATGTTTGCACAACAATTAAAATAAGCTAAGTACACATTTCTCAGAGCATATCCTTGTCACTACTCATTGTCTGCCTGTAGAAACTTGAATATGTTTTGATGAAGTAGTGAGGAAAATAGAATTTTACCTTTGTTGAAGGAGAGGGTCTTTTATAGGGAATGGAAGGAATAAGTGAGACCAGTTCATTGAGAATCACAATTATGGTCCTTGAATAGAAAGTAAACTAATAAAAATAACTTTAAATGAAAAACTAAATTTTATAGAAAGTTTTGTCTTCAGTATTACATGTTGCATTCTAAATTTCTCTTTCACTATCCTTAAAAATAATGTAACTAAAAGATGAAAACTTACATAAGTTAAAAAAATTAATTCCAGAAAACAAACATATTGCTTAAATCTGGTGTTTACATGCAGCTCAGGTAAGAAAGAACTAAATTGATTTTAAACAAGAAAATAATGCTTTGGAGCATAAAAACAGGCATCTTTCTGCTGCTCAGTAAAAAGCATGGAAACTCTGATTACTTTCTTTTTGACCAAGGTTACAGATCAAAAGTTGTATGAATCACCATAATTTTCAGGTCCATAAGAAGGTCTCATCAATCATAATCCCCTAAGACCAGTCATTCTTGAGTATTCAAGACATTGTTTTGGTGTTTTGTATTGACACTGGATAGAGGACTGCAGTTTTCCCAGTAACAGAGTCCAGACTACTCGTTAAGAATTAATTTCTCTGTCAGCCTTATATTTACTATGATCATTCTTAGTTTATTGACTAGTAAACCTTGTATTCAGTACTTTAAATAGATATAAAATGCAGTGTTAGTTAAGTTTTTAAAATAATAATTATATTTTACTATGTTTTCTGCTTATGTTTGTTTTTCTTCCAGAAAAAAACTTTGTCAATAACATCACATAAAACGATGATCAAAGAAAGAGTCCTTGTTTTACATCCATAATGATGTACTTTCTTTTCCTCTGTCGTTTTCAATTCTCCTAACAGTGAAGTCCATAGTACTTGCAGAATAACTTTTTTTTTTTTTGCAAAACTACTTATAATTTTATTTAAACACTTAACTTACCTTACTATAACTGTTTCTCATGGTAATATATGGTCACCAAAATCTCAGTGAAGTCACAGTTAGGTTATATTTAAAGTTGAAGTTCTTGACATTTAACTTGAATTTATTTCTAACAGATTCTATCTAATGTCCCAGTGCAGTTATATGATTAGTGGCTAATATATAAAAATGTCTAGAGTATTAAAAATGTTGGGTAGCATTTCTCATAGTTTATTTTAAAAATATATTGTTCTTGTAGATTTCAGCAAATTTTGCTTGAAACCCTTACATACTCCAGGTGCTCATCAGCGATGTATACCTCAGAGGAAAAAATATGTTAGATTATTTTAATCACCATGAGCAATTCTTGAGTAGTTTATAGCATGCTGACAGAATGTAATAATGGCACATTTTCAAAATCCTGCCTCCTCACCTAAGTTTTTTTATCCCTGCTTTGCTAAGGTTATTTTTTCCTCTTAGGTTTTTTCTTCATTAATCGTTCTTAAAACTGTACGGAGGGATAATGATGTCCGTTTAATATATGCTCAAAATGACTTCCATCACCCTCCTCTTCACTTTTCACCAGTTTATTATTTTAGACTCACTATGCAGTAATGCAAACGAGTTTAAGAACAGATTCTGAAATAGTGTGTCTTTTCACATCAAGTTTGGCCAGCTGTAACAGTGAAGACATTTTTCCCCACGAGGACCCTATTTTCATCTTACTATTGATGAGGACTTGTGGGCCTTACTATTTATCCCACTGCAATCCTAGCTTTTGCTGGAAGCCCAGCATGTATGAATAAAATGCCAGCTGCTGTTAAATTCTTTAACTAGAAATGCTGTTGCCAACCATATGGAGTTCACAACTATGGAGTTGAATTATGTCAGTTTCCATTCTGGCACTTTTTGATTGAAGATGCTCATCGTCAATAGTATCCTTCAAAATCTTGTTGTGACTCATTGCCTATTTCTGTGTCTAATCTTCCAACATTATCTTGTCTAACTTGGAATTAATTTTATATTTTCATAATGTAGAAAGAAAGTTGTAAAATTTAGGAGACTACTAAAGCATGATTTAAGGATTCAGAAATGCTACCAATAGGTCTTGACTCTTTGTATGACACGCTTATCATAAGGGGAAGAGGCAGACTTTGGATATTTGTTTATGGTGTAAAGGAGGTTGTTCATTGCACCTTACTTGATATGGTGTACAATGTCCATTTCTCTCTCTTCTTGTAAAGGAGAAATATCAATATTTTTATATTTATGAGAGCACATTGGTGATATTTAACATTTGTTTAACCATTTATAATTTCAAAGTTATAGAATATGTATCTCATTCATTTCCCAGAATAAAAACATTTTAGGAAATATTGTTTTCTTTATATTGGAGGAATACCAACTTAAATTTACATCGACTTAGAACAAGGAATAACATTAGGATACATAATTTCTACTGTAATTAATAATACTGAACACACTTTTTCTGGCTTTATTAAACATCATAAATATTTGTGGTGTAAAATGTGATGTTTTCATTTAATTAAAATGTCCATCAACTGATACATGATGAGAATATTTAAGCTATACATTGATATTTTCAAGTATACAGTATATTAAGTATAATCACATAATATCCAAAAGTATTATTCTGTCTAAAACTTTGTACCCATTCACCAATATTTTTCTATCACACCTACTCCCACTCCTCCCCACCCCTAATGATCACTATACTAGAATCTGACTCTATAAGTTTAATATTTTTATATAATTGAGCTCATTCAATATGCACCTATTTATTTGTGTTTGGCTTAACTTAGTATAATGTCCTGCAGGCTTATTGAGTTAAATGACAGGATTTTCTTTTTTAAAAAAGGTTGAATAATATTCTACTGTGCATGTGGGCAACTATACATATCACACTTCTTCTCTATCCATTTACCAGTAAATGACACTTAAGGTTAATGCCACACCTTGACAAATGTTAATAATGCTGTAATGAACATTGCAGTGTAGATACCCTTCAATATACTGATTTCAATTTATTTTACTCTATACCCCATAATGGGATTTCCATAATGGCTGTACTACCTTACATTATCACAGAGCACAGGATCTCCTCTTCTCTGCATCTTCTTCAACACTTGTTGCCTTTTGTCGTCTTGATAAAAAGCTATTTTATCAGGAATGATCTTATATCTGATTGTGAATTTAATTTGCATTTTTCTGACAAGTAGCGATGTTGAGCATTTTTTCATATACTTGTTAAGACATTTGTAAGTCTTCCTTTGAGTAATGTCTATTCAAGTCCTTTGTCCATTGTTTTGATTGGGCTAGTTGTCTTCCTGCTTTGAATTGTTTGATTTCCTTATATGCAAGGGCTGTATAGAAAATATCCAGCCATGTAATATTAAAAATAAGACATACATAAATAGCTGGATAGTTTCCAGACAGCTCAAATTTGGCATATAATTCTCTTACCAGATATATAGTTTACAAACATTTCTCTCCCACTGTAGCTTGTTTCTTCACTCTTTGGGTCATTTCCTCTACTGGGCAAAAGGTTTTTAGTTTGATGCTATATCAGTCTATTTTTGCTCTGGTTGTGTGTGCTTTTTCTTTCTGTGTATCCAAAAATTCATTGATGAAAAAAATGTACAGAACATTTATTCTTATGTTTTCTTCAGTAAATTTATAATTTCAGGCCTTTTAAGTTTTTACTTTTAAGATTTAATTCATGTTGGATTGATTTTTGCATTGTAAGATGTGGGTTTCATTTCATTTCATTTTTTTTTTCATGTAAATAGTCAGGTTTCTCCGTACTCTATGTTAAAGAGAGTGTCTCCATTGTGTGTTTTGGCACCATAATCAAAGATTAATGGACCATAAATGTGTGAGCTATCTTTTCCAATCCATATCTTTGTTTATGGCAGCACTATGAGATCTCATATATGTAATTGGAAAATATTTTCAAATATTCAAAAAAATCTTTGAGAAGTCTTTTAACATTTTTGGACAGCATTGCTTGAAGCACAAAATTTTAATTTTCATAAAGTCCAATTATGTCTCTTTAATAATTTATCAGTGTCCCTATGTTTGTGTAGAACAAGGTTTAAAATTATTTATACATCAGTGAATTAAAAACAAAGAAAGAATGAGAGGGAGAAAAGAAGGAAAGAAGATAGGGAGAAAAATATAAGGAGAAGGAAGGCAAGGAAGGAGGGAGAAAGGAAGGGAGGGGAGAGAAAATGAAAGAGGGAAGAGAGAGAAAGAAGAAAAAGGAAGAAAGGACGGAAAAGGAAGTGAGGTAGGGAGGGAAGGTAGGAAGGAAGGAAAGAGAAGAGGAAATTTTGAAAACACCTGTCCAAATAAAGCACAGTTTGAAAATGTTTTTTGTCTTAAGAGGGACTTTACCTAACAAATGCAATCAGTGTAACCTGGCTTGTTGTACCCTCAATGAATCCCCAACAATAAAGTAAAAAAAAAAAAAAAAAGAAAATGTTTTTTGGTATGCAAATGCTATTTGTGGTTTCATACTATGTGATTTATTTATAGTAATTGAGAATTGTCTTATTTTCAACTGAGAATGATAATTGAGAAAAATTGAGGAAATCCTATGTTTTCTTTAGAATTACAAATTTCTGTTCCATTTTATTTTCACATCAATATTTTACATTTTTGATATATTTTGAAAACTATATTTTTATTTGAATATTGAATGTATAACAATAGAAAAATCAATATTAAAAGAACCTTCTAAATGAAATGTTTTAAATTTAAGCATATTAACAAAGGACAAATATTAATGGTTGATAACTATGAAATTCAGTGCATTTCTTATTAATTAGAATCCTGGGAATTATCAGTTTCTTGTTTTAGTAATCTGTATAAAAGTTTTTAAAATAGAGAAAAACAAGTTACTTTTATTATATATTTTTTTTTTTATTAAATCATAACTGTATACAATGATATGATTATGGGGCATCATACACTCACTTCATAAACCATTTGACACATTTTTATCACAGTGGTTAACATAGCCTTTCCGGTGTTATCTCAGTTACTGTGCCAAAACATTTACATTCTACATTTACCAAGTTTCGCAAATACCCCTGTAATATGCACCACAGGTGTGATCCCACCGATTCCCCTCCCTCTACCCACCCCCCCCTTTCCCACTTCTCCCTATTGTTAAGTTGTAGCTGGGTTATAGCTTTCATGTGAGAGTCCCAAATTAGTTTCATAGTAGGGCTGTGTACATTGGGTATTTTTTCTTCCATTCTTGGGATACTTTACTAAGAAGAATATGTTCCAGCTCCATCCATGTAAACATGAAAGAGGTAAAGTCTCCATCTTTCTTTAAGGCTGCATAATATTCCATGGTGTACATATACCACAATTTATTAATCCATTCGTGGATCGATGGGCACTTGGGCTTTTTCCATGACTTAGCTATTATGAATTGGGCTGCAATAAACATTCTGGTACAAATATCTTTCTTATGTTGTGATTTTTGGTCTTCTGGGTATATGCCCAGTAGAGGAATTACAGGATTGAATGGCAGATCTATTTTTAGATCTCTGAGTGTTCTCCATATATCTTTCCAAAAGGAATGAATTAATTTGCATTCCCACCAGCAGTGTAGAAGTGTTCCCTTTTCTCCGCATCCACGCCAACATCTCTGGTCTTGAGATTTTGTGATATAGGCTAGTCTCATTGGAGTTAGATGATATCTCAAAGTAGTTTTGATTTGCATTTCTCTGATGATTAAAGATGATGAGCATTTTTTCATATGTCTGAAGGCCGTGCGCCTGTCTTCTTCAGAGAAGTTTCTCTTCAAATCCCTTGCCCAGCCTGCGATGGGATCCCTTGTTTTTTTCTTGCTGATGCGTTTGAGTTCTCTGTGGATTCTGGTTATTAAACCTTTGTCAGAGATATACCCTGCAAATATCTTCTCCCATTCTGAGGGCTGTCTGCTTGCTCTGCTTACTGTGTTCTTAGCTGTGCAGAAGCTTTTTAGTTTGATCAGGTCCCAGTAGTGTATTTTTGAAGCTGCTTCAATTGCCCGGGGGGTTCTCCTCATGAAATACTCACCCAGACCAATTTCTTCAAGGGTTTTCCCTGCATTCTCCTCTAGTATTTTTATAGTTTCATGTCTTAAGTTTAAATCTTTAATCCAATGAGAGTCTATCTTAGTTAATGGTGAAAGGTGTGGGTCCAATTTCAGTCTTCTGCAGGTTGCCAGCCAGTTCACCCAGCACCATTTGTTAAATAGGGAATCTTTTCCCCACTGAATGTTTTTAATTGGCTTGTCAAAAATCAAATAGCGGTAAGTAGCTGGATTCATCTCTTGGTTCTCTATTCTGTTCCAGATATCTACTTCTCTGTTTTTGTGCCAATACCATGCTGTTTTGATCACTATCGATTTGTAGTAAAGTCTGAGGTCTGGTAGTGTGATTCCTCCTGTTTTGTTTTTATTTCTGAGTAATGTCTTGGCTATTCGAGGTTTTTTCTGATTCCATATAAAACAAAGTAATGTTTTTTCAAGATCTTTAAAATATGACAGTGGAGCTTTAATACGGAGGGCGTTGAAATTATATATTGCTTTGGGTAGTATGGACATTTTGATAATGTTGATTCTTCCTAGCCATGAGCATGGTATGTTTTTCCATTTGTTAATATTTTCAGCTATTTCTTTTCTTAGAGTTTCATAGTTCTCTTTATAGAGATCTTTCACGTCTTTTGTTAGGTAAATTCCCAAATATTTCATCTTCTTTGGCGCAACTGTGAATGGGATAGAGTCCTTAACTGCTTTTTCAATTTGACTGTTGTTGGTGTATATAAAGGCTACCGATTTATGAATGTTGATTTTGTAACCTGAGACACTGCTGTATTCCTTGATCACTTCTAGGAGTTTTGTAGTAGAGTCCCTAGTGTTTTCCAGATACACAATCATATCATCTGTGAAGAGCGAGAGTTTGATCTCTTCTGACCCTATATGGATACCCTTGATCGCCTTTTCTTCCCTAATTGCGGTGGCTAAAACTTCCATTACAATGTTGAAAAGCAATGGAGACAATGGGCAGCCTTGTCTGGTTCCTGATCTGAGTGGAAATGATTCCAATTTAACTCCATTCAATATGATATTGGCTGTGGGTTTGCTGTAGATAGCCTCTATCAGTTTAAGAAAAGTCCCTTCTAGACCAATTTTCTTGAGTGTTCTGATCATGAAGGGATGCTGGATATTATCAAAAGCTTTTTCTGCATCAATTGAGAGAATCATATGGTCATTGTTTTTTAATTTGTTTATGTGCTGAATTACATTTATAGATTTACGTATATTGAACCAGCCTTGAGACCCTGGGATAAAACCAACTTGGTCATGATGTATAATTTGTTTGATGTGTTGCTGGATTCTGTTTGTTAGGATCTTGTTGAATATTTTTGCATCTATATTCATTAGTGATATTGGTCTATAATTTTCTTTTCTTGTTGGGTCTTTTCCTGGTTTGGGGATCAGGGTGATGTTTGCTTCATAGAACGTGTTGGGTAGTCTTCCTTCTTTTTCTACATTTTGGAACAGGTTGAGTAATATAGGTACTAGTTCCTCTTTAAAGGTTTGGTAGAATTCTGACGTGAAACCATCTGGTCCCGGGCTTTTCTTTTTAGGGAGGTTTTGTATAGTTGATGCTATTTCTGAACTTGATATGGGTCTGTTGAACATTTCCACTTGATTCTGGTTAAGTCTTGGAAGTTGGCGTGCTTCCAAGTATCGGTCTATTTCCTTCAGATTTTCATATTTCTGAGAATAAAGTTTCTTGTAATATTCATTAAGGATTTTTTGGATTTCTGATGAGTCTGTGGTTATTTCGTCTTTGTTGTTTCTGATTGATGATATTAGGGATTTTACTCTTTTTTTCCTGATTAGGTTGGCCAGAGGTTTATCTATTTTATTGACCTTTTCAAAAAACCAGCTTTTTGATTTATTGATCTGTTGTATTATTCTTTTGTTTTCAATTTCATTTAATTCTGCTCTAATTTTGGTTATTTCTTTTCTTCTACTGGGTTTGGGGTTGGAATGTTCTTCCTTTTCCAGTTGCGTGAGATGTCCCATTAAGTTGTTAACTTCCTCTCTTTCCGTTCTCTTGAGGAAGGCTTGCAGTGCTATAAATTTCCCTCTTAGAACTGCCTTTGCAGTGTCCCAGAGGTTCTGATAGTTTGTGTCTTCATTGTCATTTTGTTCCAAAAAATTGGCGATTTCTTTCTTAATCTCATGTCTGACCCAGCTATCATTCAGCATAAGGTTATTTAACTTCCATGTTTTTGTATGGGTATGCAGATTCCTGTTGTTACTCAATTCAAGTTTTATTCCATGATGGTCTGAGAAGATGCATGGAATAATTTCTATTCCTTTAAATTTACTGAGGTTAGACTTGTGACCTAAAATGTGATCAATTTTGGAGTAAGTTCCGTGGGCTGATGAGAAGTATGTGTATTCAGTTTTGTTGGGATGAAATGTTCTGTAGATGTCTGCTAAATCTAAATATTGGATGGTTAGGTTTAAATCTAAGATTTCTTTGCTCAGCTTCTTGCTGGAGGATCGATCCAACACTGCCAAGGGAGTGTTGAAATCTCCAATGATTATGGAGCTGGAGGAAATCAAGTTACTCATGTCTGTTAGAGTTTCTCTTATAAATTGAGGTGCATTCTGGTTGGGTGCATAGATATTAATAATTGAGATCTCGTCATATTGAGTATTACCCTTAACAAATATGAAGTGACCATTCTTGTCCTTCCTTACTTTTGATGGTTTAAAGCCTACTGTATCTGCAAATAAAATTGCAACACCTGCTTTTTTCTGATTACCATTTGCCTGAAATATGGATGACCATCCTTTCACCCTGAGTCTGTATTTGTCTTTTAAGTTGAGATGTGACTCTTGTATGCAACAAATATCTGGCTTGAGTTTTTGTATCCAGTCAGCTAACCTATGCCTCTTTAGAGGACAGTTTAAGCCATTCACATTGATGGAGAGTATTGATAAGTCTGGTGGAATTTTGGGTGTCGAGTTTTTCAAAGGTCCAGTGG